>NW_026913833.1:735000-1338580 GCF_034315485.1 Pezoporus occidentalis | reverse complement strand
TTGCCTTCTGTGCCTGCAGTATGGGTAGACAAGGCTCTGCCTCAACTGCCACAGGTGAGCAGGAGAGGGAAATGAGGCTCCAGGCATTTACCATTTCCCTCTTTCCTGACCTCAGCTTTAGAAAAAGCACATTTATTTTGTAAGTGAAATGAAAGCATGCAGAGAAAAACTGAGGTGAAAACCAACCAGTTACTTTACCTGCGTTGATGGTAAGAGACACAGTGACTTGGCCTCCTGCTCATCCTTTGCCATGTTGTCAGTGTATGAAAATCCAGGGTAGTTAATTCTCGATACGTGAGGAAGGAATTCTTTACAATAAGGGTGGTAAATCGCTGGCACAGATTGCCCAGGGAGTGGTGGATGCACCATTCCTATAGACATTCCAGGCCAGGCTGGATGCGGTTCTGGGCCACCTGATGTGATTGAAGATGTCCCTGCTCGTTGCAGGGGGTTGGACTGGATGAGCTTTGAAGTTCCCTTCCAACCCCAGCTATTCCGTGATTTTATGTTAAAATGCCCCAACGGATTTAGTTTCTCAGAGCAGTTATTTGTGGATCAGACCCTTTGTTCAGCATATTAATACCACAGTTTTATGTGGCTTGATGTGGTTTTCCCATGGAGGGCATCCTGGTGCTTGCAGGAGGTGTTGACTCCACCAGCATCATTACCCGTTTGTGGCACTGGCAAGAGCAGCACAGAACAGTTTAGGTGGAAAAGACCTTTAAGATTGAGTCCATGCATTAACCCAGCGCTGCCAGGCTACCTCGCTTTGCTGTAGCTTCTCCTCCTCCTGGGCTGGATGTGGGGAGTGAGGACAGATGTGAGACTTGTCCAGGGCTGAAATGTCAAGGGGTGGGTACCAAGAGAGCAGGGAGGCTCTGCCACTGCTTTCTCCTCAGTCCCAGCGCAGAGCAGAGCAATCCCTGTGTTCCTGTGGAAGGAGAAAGGTGGCTGAGCAGCCTTGCCCGCGGTGAGCTGCTGTTAGAGCTGCACGGCGGGGTTCCCATCGCGGTGCGATGCCTGAGGCGTTTTCTCCCTGCAGGATGGAGCAGAACGAATGCGAGTGCCCGTGCGAGTGCCCTCTCGAGGTGAATGAATGCACCGGCAACCTCACCAACGCCGAGAGCAGGTGAGGCCCAGCCTCCCCTGATCCACAGCTGGTGACAAAGGCCGTGAACAAAGTCACCTGTTTGTTCCCACTAACTTCGAGGTGATACAGGCTATAGATCTGGTAGATGTAGATGATATCTAATAGGTAAAAGTGATGGTTTTCACTGTGCTTTGACTACTTCTGTAATACAAGGCTCTGCTTTTTGCCCTGCCATAGGAATCCGAGCTGTGAAGTTCATCAGGAGCCAATGACTTTCACAGCAATTGATCCCAGCCTGCAGGATGGACTCCCACAGTGCATTAACACTCAGTGCAACCAGAAAACAGAGAGCGGGTAAAGTGGCCTTCTCCATCCCTCAGAATACACTGTGTACTTGAAATAATTGAGTGCAAATAGCTCTTCCTTATGGTTCTGAATGGAAAAAAAAGGCCTGATGGCAGAATGAGATCTTACAGCACACACCAGTGGTGACTTTATGCTCCAGCACAAAAACAGAGGACCCCAGGGTTCCCATTTGAGTGGCACGACACCATTAGCAGCAACCAAATGGCCTTCCTGTCACACTCTGTGGCTCTGAGAACTGAGGGTTTTGCAAATGGAAGATTTGCTGTTGAAAGGACAACAGATTCTTCCTTTTGAGCAAAATGGATGGTGCTGTGATGTTTGTCTGCCTGCTGGAGATGTGTGCGGGCTAAAGTGTTCGTGGAACGCAGACTGTGCTTTGGCAGTGGTGACTTGGGAACACATCAGAGATGGTAGCTCCCTGTCCGTTTCTAGCTTCTTGCTTCTCTGTTCCACTCCAGCATTACACAGAGAAGCTCGAGGGCTGGTTGTTCTTTTGCTAGCTGAAAGAGGTCTCCAGGGAGCTGAGATTGCTGGAACACCTCGTGCTCAGACCGGACTTTCCAAATGCTTTCTTCTGTCTTCCAAAGGACTGCAGAGAAAGGGTGGAACCACAGTCAGACCTCACCACGCTGAGGAATGTCTTGCTGGAGGGGTTACAAGAAGGATTTGCTCAGGCTGAGTGATGGAGGCGAAAAAACAGAGCAAACAGACTTGGGAGATGCATGCTGAGGATGCAGCTTCCCTGTGTAACTTCCCTGGTGGTACCTGAGCAGTTGAATGACAAGGGTTTGGTGGCCAAGCGTTATGTATGTAAGGGCTCGTGGATGATTTTGGCCTCCCTCTGTCTCACGACTCTAAAATAGGCTGAGCTGTGTCAAACAAGGAGTGTTAACATTTAAAGTACATAAAGTCTTGTCTTGGTTTTCACTTTCAGGGACTGTTTTGGTGTGTTGGACTGTGAGTGGTGTATGGTCGACAGCGATGGGAAGACCCATCTGGATAAGTCCTACTGTGCCCCTCAGAAGGAATGCTTCGGTGGCATTGTGGGAGCCAAGAGCCCCTACGTGGATGACTTGGGAGCAATAGGTAACTCTGCCTTTCTGAATAGGTGCTGCATTTAACTGTGCTCAGTAACATGTGCTTTCAGTGTCAGAGCATGCTTCTCATAACATGTCTGCATATATTTTTATATAAGTATTATATATATATATATATATATGTATATGGGTATAAATATAATGGGAGAAGGGCTTTGGACAAGGGGAATGGCTTTAAGCTGCCCGAGGGGAGACTGAGATGAGCTCTTAGGCAGAAGCTCTTCCCTGTGAGGGTGCTGAGGCGCTGGCACAGGTTGCCCAGAGAAGCTGTGGCTGCCCCATCCCTGGCAGTGCTCAAGGCCAGGTTGGACACAGGGGCTTGGAGGAAGCTGCTCTAGTGGAAGGTGTCCCTGCCCGTGGCAGGGGTTGGAGCTGGATGGGGTTTAAGGTCCCTTCCAACCCAAACCAGGCTGGGAGCCTGTGAGTGGATAATTTTCAGAGATATTCCTTTAAGTATTTCCACAGAGCATTTATGGCTTTTTTTCCCCTCTGTTTTGTCCCTTTTGTTGTAGGGGATGAGGTGATCACTCTGAACATGATCAAGAGTGCACCAGTCGGCCCGGTGGCTGGAGGCATTATGGGCTGCATTATGGTGCTTGTCCTAGCAGTGTATGCGTATCGGCACCAGATCCATCGGAGGAGTCACCAGCACATGTCACCTTTGGCTGCTCAGGGTGAGCTGATAACTCTGCAGAGAGAAATGGGAGGGTTTGGAATTAAACCAACCCCCAGGGCAGCAATACACAGTGACCTGGATGGGAGCAGGCTGATGGAAGGGTTAGCTAAAGGGAAATGAAATGGGGTGAAGCACTGAAACAAAACCATGGAAAGAGGTTTGGGATATTTCTAGTTGGTTTTGCGTTGGGTTTTGTTTGCTTGGGTTTGGGTTTTGTTTTGTAGTTGGTTTAATTCCAAACCCTCCCATTTCTCTCTGCAGAGTTATCAGCTCACCCTGAGCAGCCAAAGGTGACATGTGCTGGTGACTCCTCCGATGGATCTGGTGCCGATACGCATACACTGCTAGGACAAGCACCATAATGCAGCCCATAATGCCTCCAGCCACCGGGCCGACTGGTGCACTCTTGATCATGTTCAGAGTGATCACCTCATCCCCTACAACAAAAGGGACAAAACAGAGGGGAAAAAAAGCCATAAACGCTCTGTGGAAATATTTAAAGGAATATCTCTGAAAATTATCCACTCACAGGGTCCCAGCCTGGTTTGGGTTGGAAGGGACCTTAAACCCCATCCAGCTCCAACCCCTGCCACGGGCAGGGACACCTTCCACTAGAGCAGCTTGCTCCAAGCCCCTGTGTCCAACCTGGCCTTGAACACTGCCAGGGATGGGGCAGCCACAGCTTCTCTGGGCACCCTGTGCCAGCGCCTCAGCACCCTCACAGGGAAGAGCTTCTGCCTAAGAGCTCATCTCAGTCTCCCCTCGGGCAGCTTAAAGCCATTCCCCTTGTCCAAAGCCCTTCTCCCATTATATTTATACCCATATACATATATATATATATATATATAAAATACTTATATAAAAATATATGCAGACACATTATGAGAAGCATGCTCTGACACTGAAAGCACATGTTACTGAGCACAGTTAAATGCAGCACCTATTCAGAAAGGCAGAGTTACCTATTGCTCCCAAGTCATCCACGTAGGGGCTCTTGGCTCCCACAATGCCACCGAAGCATTCCTTCTGAGGGGCACAGTAGGACTTATCCAGATGGGTCTTCCCATCGCTGTCGACCATACACCACTCACAGTCCAACACACCAAAGCAGTCCCTGAAAGTGAAAACCAAGACAAGACTTTATGTACTTTAAATGTTAACACTCCTTGTTTGACACAGCTCAGCCTATTTTAGAGTCGTGAGACAGAGGGAGGCCAAAATCATCCACGAGCCCTCACATACATAACGCTTGGCCACCAAACCCTTGTCATTCAACTGCTCAGGTACCACCAGGGAAGTTACACAGGGAAGCTGCATCCTCAGCATGCATCTCCCAAGTCTGTTTGCTCTGCTTTTTTTTCCTCCATCACTCAGCCTGAGCAAATCCTTCTTGTAACCCCTCCAGCAAGACATTCCTCAGCGTGGTGAGGTCTGACTGTGGTTCCACCCTTTCTCTGCAGTCCTTTGGAAGACAGAAGAAAGCATTTGGAAAGTCCGGTCTGAGCACGAGGTGTTCCAGCAATCTCAGCTCCCTGGAGACCTCTTTCAGCTAGCAAAAGAACAACCAGCCCTCGAGCTTCTCTGTGTAATGCTGGAGTGGAACAGAGAAGCAAGAAGCTAGAAATGGACAGGGAGCTACCATCTCTGATGTGTTCCCAAGTCACCACTGCCAAAGCACAGTCTGCATTCCACGAACACTTCAGCCCGCACACATCTCCAGCACGCAGACAAACATCACAGCACCATCCATTTTGCTCAAAAGGAAGAATCTGTTGTCCTTTCAACAGCAAATCTTCCATTTGCAAAACCCTCAGTTCTCAGAGCCACAGAGTGTGACAGGAAGGCCATTTGGTTGCTGCTAATGGTGTCGTGCCACTCAAATGGGAACCCTGGGGTCTTCTGTTTTTGTGCTGGAGCATAAAGTCACCACTGGTGTGTGCTGTAAGATCTCATTCTGCCATCAGGCCTTTTTTTTCCATTCAGAACCATAAGGAAGAGCTATTTGCACTCAATTATTTCAAGTACACAGTGTATTCTGAGGGATGGAGAAGGCCACTTTACCCGCTCTCTGTTTTCTGGTTGCACTGAGTGTTAATGCACTGTGGGAGTCCATCCTGCAGGCTGGGATCAATTGCTGTGAAAGTCATTGGCTCCTGATGAACTTCACAGCTCGGATTCCTATGGCAGGGCAAAAAGCAGAGCCTTGTATTACAGAAGTAGTCAAAGCACAGTGAAAACCATCACTTTTACCTATTAGATATCATCTACAGCTACCAGATCTATAGCCTGTATCACCTCGAAGTTAGTGGGAACAAACAGGTGACTTTGTTCACGGCCTTTGTCACCAGCTGTGGATCAGGGGAGGTTGGGCCTCACCTGCTCTCGGCGTTGGTGAGGTTGCCGGTGCATTCATTCACCTCGAGAGGGCACTCGCACGGGCACTCGCATTCGTTCTGCTCCATCCTGCAGGGAGAAAACGCCTCAGGCATCGCACCGCGATGGGAACCCCGCCGTGCAGCTCTAACAGCAGCTCACCGCGGGGAAGGCTGCTCAGCCACCTTTCTCCTTCCACAGGAACACAGGGATTGCTCTGCTCTGCTCCGGGACTGAGGAGAAAGCAGTGGCAGAGCCTCCCTGCTCTCTTGGTACCCACCCCTTGACATTTCAGCCCTGGACAAGTCTCACATCTGTCCTCACTCCCCACATCCAGCCCAGGAGGACGAGAAGCTACAGCAAAGCGAGGTAGCCTGGCAGTGCTGGGTTAATGCATGGACTCAATCTTAAAGGTCTTTTCCACCTAAACTGTTCTGTGCTGCTCTTGCCAGTGCCACAAACGGGTAATGATGCTGGTGGAGTCAACACCTCCTGCAAGCACCAGGATGCCCTCCATGGGAAAACCACATCAAGCCACATAAAACTGTGGTATTAATATGCTGAACAAAGGGCCTGATCCACAAATAACTGCTCTGAGAAACTAAATCCGTTGGGGCATTTTAACATAAAATCACGGAATAGCTTGGGTTGGAAGGGAACTTCAAAGCTCATCCAGTCCAACCCCCTGCAACGAGCAGGGACATCTTCAACCACATCAGGTGGCCCAGAACCGCATCCAGCCTGGCCTGGAATGTCTATAGGAATGGTGCATCCACCACTCCCTGGGCAATCTGTGCCAGGGTTTTACCACCCTTATTGTAAAGAATTCCTTCCTCACGTATCGAGAATAAACTACCCTGGATTTTCATACACTGACAGCATGGCAAAGGATGAGCAGGAGGCCAAGTCACTGTGTCTCTTACCATCAACGTAGGTGAAGTAGCTGGTTGGTTTTCACCTCAGTTTTTCCCTGCATGCTTTCATTTCACTTACAAAATAAATGTGCTTTTTCTAAAGCTGAGGTCAGGAAAGAGGGAAATGGTAAATGCCTGGAGCCTCATTTCCCATCTCCTGCTCACCTGTGGCAGTTGAGGCAGAGCCTGTCTACCATACTGCAGGCACAGAAGGCAAGTGAATCGCAGGTCTCGTTGACGATTCCCACAAAGGCATTGGTGCCTGGAATTCGGGTCAGCCTGTACTTGGAGCAGTGACTGCCATGGACCAGGTTCGTCAGGTCACCCTAAGGAACACAACACAAGCAGTGTCAACAGCATAGCAAGAAACTCACTGGTTTAGAGCTGAAGACTTGCCCCCTTCCAAGGAAACCCACAGAGCTGAGGGAACACAAATGCACGGGAGTGCGGCCTTCACAAGTAAAATTGCCTTCACATGAACCTGTTCATCAACCTCTTGAGTTCTGCTTCCAAGCTGCTACTGCTGGGAGGAACAGCTGTGGAAGGCCTCTTCATTAGGGATTGTAGGGTCAGGACAAAGGGGAATGGGTTTAAACAGGGGAGATTTAGGTTGGATATAATAAAGAAGTTCTTCCCTGTGACAGTGGTGAGGCAATGGACCAGGCTGCCCAAGGAACTTGTAAATGCTCCATCCCTCCATCCCTGGCAGTGTTCAAGGCCAGGTTGGACACAGGGCCTTGGAGCAACCTGCTCTAGTGGAAGGTGTCCCTGCCAGCAGCAGGGGCTGGAACTGGATGGGCTTTAAGGTCCCTTCCAACACAAACCAGGCTGGGATTCCTCATGTACCTCGCATCAGTAAATGCATTTATCTGGACACCAAACTAGGAGCTGAATTTATCAGAGACGTCCATCATCCCTTGTATGTCAAGTGACTCCTCGTGCAAACACAGCCTGTGCAGTGCAGATGGCTGATGCTGGGTTTGGGGAGGGTGAACGGAGGCCAACCCACAGGGCAGGCTGGCTTCCAGCCTCCTCTGCCCATCCTGGCAAGGCTTTCCAAAAGAAAGCCAACCCAACCAAAGTACATTCAAGAGCAAAAGCAGACAGAAAAACACACTCACCACTAAGCTGGTGTTGAATTTATAAAAGCGCTGAACTGTTCTGTCACTGAAGCTGTTGCAGAGGTTTTTCTTGACAAAGTTGGGGTGGTTCAGAATGTCATTCGCTACCAGAGGCTCCTAGGTGAAAACCAGGACTTTATGCCTTTGAAATCAGACACAGACAGCGGCTTCTCTACAGCCCTCACCACCTCAGAAAGGCAGGATTAAACCAAGGGGAAAAGGAGGCAGACCTTGTGGGTGATGTGCTGCTGCTCCACCGGTGCGTGGCCCTTGGGATCGATGAGGGTTGGGTGAGCCACAAGGTACCCTCTGTCCTCCATGATAAAGCACCTGCACACAACAAACAAAGCAGAGAGCTCCCCATTAGACCCCAACGAGATAAAACATGATCTTCAATTGACAGCCAGAGGACAAGTTTTAAAGGCTTCCCTTTACTGAACTAACAGGGCCATGAAACAAATTCACTGTAAAATGCTTTAAAGAGTATATTGGGTATTTCCCAGCAGCTTTTAAACCTGGAACTCTTACAGCAAGCCTGGACCATCTAGGACTTGAAAAGGGAATGGACTAGAAACAGAAAGGAAAACTGCTCAGTGTCTTTTCTTGTCTGATGAGGAAAGATCCAAATAAAACCAAGGTCTCCTATCTTACTGATGACACAGAGATTTCACACTCGCCTTTCATAACCTCCTGCTTTAGCATTCCATTTTAACAGGGAGATCAATCACTCCTGTTTCACCCTCAGCCTTCCCATCCCTTCCTCTCCCTTTTCACCTCATCCCATGACTTTCCCCCATGTGATCTCAGGGAAACCACGTCGGATCTGTGCCCCTATCCCGAAACCAGAGTGCTGCAAGGATTTAATCCCTGCTGGTTTGGGCATCTCCCGTTTCCATAGCTGCAGACAGCCACGCTGGGGAAGGCGAGATCAAGAGACTCAGTGCCTGCACAAGGGGGACAGGAGGAGGTTCATGTGACCACTCAGTGCTCCCAAAGAGCCCAGCGGGGTGGCAGCCTCCTGCCTGGGGCCGGCCAACACTTTCAAGGCTGGGATTCCCATGGCACTCTGCTGTGTAAAGCTCTGCCTACACAGAAACATGGAATGGGTTGCGTTGGAAGCGGCCTCAAAGATCACTTAGCTCCAACCCCCTGCCATTGGCTCGTGGAGGCAGAGAGCAGCTATAACTTAAAGCAATCAGCTTCTCTAGATGGGACTGTGCACTTTAGGCATGCAAAGGAGTCATGAAAACTTGTAGCTGGAAAACAGAGTGACTCCAGAGAGAAAAAGCTTCGTAGAGGTACATTAAAACCCCCAGATGCCTGCCAGACAGTTACAAGAGGTGGCTCTTAGTACCTGTGTGCATGTACACAGAGCCTGTAAGCATCAGGTCCAGCTACGTTAGAATGGTCTAACAAAGCAGTTAACAATATGCTTGAAATTCCTCACTTAGGGAATGAGGAAACAGAATAAAGCATCTGACCCTGTTGACTCTTAGCAGTTTTTAACTGGCAGGGGGAAGGAACGCCAAACCAGAAACCCTCATTTTCTTTGGTACACCATAAAAACAGATTAAAGAATACCCAAACCAAACCAGAAAACAACTGGAGGACGACACAAAACCACTTCCCTTCCAGATTTCAGGTTTAAAAGCAAACAAAGAAACAACAATGCCCAAATCCTCTTACCAAGTTACTCCAGATCCAAACCAGAGCCTACCCCTGCTCCCCCACGCTTAGAGAGGAACAGTTCAGTTCCACATAGTGCTAAATAAACTCAGACTACTTCTGCCTAGTGCTGTGCTATGTACTTCTGAGACAAATACATCAAAAGTCGGTTTTAATAATCGTAGTTTTAATAATTAGAGCTAATACATCATCATGACATGCTCACAGGAACTAAATAGCAGAATGAAAACAAACAGAAGAGAATGGGAAGCGGGATCATTTAGTAAAGAACTGGGGGGGCTGCCCAGGATTTCACTGATGTCTAAATGAAGTTATCTTCTGGTTTTGTAATCCTGCAGCCTGACTGCTTGGCTGATGACAGCTTGGTCTTAAATAAAGTCCTCATCATCTTTATGAGAAGAACAGTCACAACTTTCAGTGGCTATCAGAGAACACACACTAAAAGGAGCAGAATCCCAGAATAAGAGAGCCTGGGAAGTAGCTCTGGGTCATCTGGTTAAAGGAAAGGAGAAGGAAAGGAAAAGGCTTTAGGTATTTCCTGCCTGGCAGCAGTTCCTCAGCTTACCTTAGTTTGTTTCCTCCGTCTTGGTTACAAACTGGTAGCAGGTCCATGAGGACTTTGTAGAAGTATCGCAGGGTGAAGTCAATGCCCATCACTGCCACTGAATGTCCCGAAGACATCTGAGCACTGCAGGGAGAGGAGGAAGAAAGGAAGCGGCTTTCATGGCTCTATTAGTAATGGATATTTCAATTACTCAGTTCCCTACTTGACCTGGGACTGGCTTCCTTGCTGTATAAAGGACCAGCTCGAACCCACACCTCCATGCTGAAGCTCAGTTCACCCTCTTTGTGTTTAAATCACTGAATCCTAAAAGGGTTTGGGTTGGAAGGGACCTTAAAGCTCATCCAGTTCCAACCCCTGCCACAGGCCCAGGAACTGACCCATCTCCCCACGGGCTCTTCTCCCTCCACTCTTACAGACACCCCACCACCTACAGACAGTTGATATTTAGCAACAGCCATTAGGGTTAAAACTCCCCACCGACACAAGTCAATGTAGGATGTGGCATCTGCATCTCTAGGCCCCGAATCCCCACCGCCTCACTGTGGTTGTGTTCTGCACTGCTCCTCTTTGCTCAGTCCCCAGCGTTGGGACCCGAGTATGAAGCTGCCATAGACCTGCTGCTAAATCCCTAAAATCCCACAGTGTAGGAGGGATTATGAATTTCAGCCCCAAAACACAGGACAACAATATTGATTAGGGCAGGTTAGGAAGTGCCTCTGTTAGGTGGTGGTGTGCAGGAGCCTGAGGCTGGACCCAACGATGAGGGAATCTCTGTCACCAGGTTTCTAACATCCAACCTCTCAACTTGTGCTTCCTGCAGCACTGGGATGGCACGGCCAGACCAAGCTACCTCTCATCCCTGAAGGATGCACAATGATCAGCTCGTCCTCAAATGCCCGGGTGTGCTGTTGTGCACCTCTGTGAGCCTTATGTTAATGGCAGAGGAGACACCTTTGACTTGCTGCTTCTTAAAATACTCTTCTAAATCATTTTATCTCTGAATCTGGGAAGGAAAATGCTGAGAAAAAGAAGATAGCGAATGGCACAGCTGGGCTACACAAAGCAGAGGCTCTTGGCAGCCCCTTAGCACATAAAACCAACTCTGTTTACTGGACTGGAGCTTGGTGGCTTTTAAGGAGGCGCAGTGAAGGTGCAGACAAATCTGATTTGTAGATTTACAAATACAGATCCTAAAACCCTGCCTTTAACTTGGTTTTCACATTACCCATTCCAGGGAGAAGGAACGGGAACAGGATGACAGTGAAGCAGCACGGATACATTTAACTGTATATGGCAAGGCATCAAGCTATGAAGTTACTGCTCTGTCCCAACAGGGAAGAACTTAAAGCTCCTCCAGCTCCAACCCCTGCCACAGGCAGGGACACCTTCCACTAGAGCAGCTTGCTCCAAGCCCCTGTGTCCAACCTGGCCTTGAACACTGCCAGGGATGGGGCAGCCACAGCTTCTCTGGGCACCCTGTGCCAGCGCCTCAGCACCCTCACAGGGAAGAGCTTCTGCCTAAGAGCTCATCTCAGTCTCCCCTCTGGCAGCTTAAAGCCATTCCCCTTGGCCTGTCCCTGCAGGCCCCTTGTCCAAAGCTTCTCTCCAGGTTTCCTGGAGCCCCTTTAGGCACTGGAGCTGCTCTAAGGTCACCAAAAGCACTTTAAAACCAGGTTTGGTTTTCAGTTCTTGAACACATCGGAGTCACCCTGCATTTTTCTCTCCCACCCAAAGCAACTCTTGATCTTTGAGAGTATATTTGCTTGGCACAAACCTCAGAACACCATTTACCTGGAGGAATGGACTGTATGACTGATTGTCACAACGTAGCCAGCCCCTCCAACATCCAAGTAGGGACCAGTTAAGGTAATGAGTCCTGGGTTAGCCACTGCATGCAAGTACCTAAGGGAAGACAAAGAAAATGATCAGAATTAGTGACAAATGGTTACCTTAACCTTTAAGGCATCATCCTTGCCCTTGCAGGAATACAGACAGACACTGAATTCTGCACGATGTGCTACCAAATTGATGTTTCTTCATAGTAAACAGATACCTAAGCACGATTAGGACCCAGACCTAAAACAGACTAGCTAAATAAATGCTCCTCGTTGCATCCAACTGCATTAAAAGCTTAATTCATTCTACACAGAACATATTTAATGTAATTTTACACATTTTCCCCCTAAAACATCCTATGACTTAGTGCCAGCAGTCCCAAACACAAAGTAAATGCTGTCAAAATTGATATGCTGCAAATGGAGAAGGAATGACATCCTGTACACAGAATTCAGGCAAGAGAATTCAGAAATAGGCCAGAAAGTGACTACAATCTCTTTATAAACTTACTTTCAACACAAAATAAGCCACAACCATGTCATTTATCTTCTTATCGTACTATAATAGATTATAAAACATTCCAGGTGTTGGAAACACTTTTCTGTATGAAAAAGCTTTGCTTTTCTCTACCACAGTGCATTAACCTATGAGCCTGGACTGGGCTGTGCAAGGAGCTCAACTGACTTCTACTTTATTTCTAGTGTTTTACTTGCATCTTCTTTCCCCAACACTGCCCGTTGGCTTTACATAAAAACCAGGGCGCTATTGCATGCTGCACATGGAGGCGTTTCCAAAATCATGGATCTAGAAAATCAGGGAAATGTGAAAGGTAAGAAAAAAATCCCACCCAAAGCCAATAATGAAAATAATACGGGAGCTTTTAAAATGAAGACACGGGATTGTAAATGTGCACTCAGTTCATTTGCAGTATCACAGATTCATAGAACCACAGAATGGTTTGGGTTGGAAGGGACCCTAAAGCTCACCCAGTTCCAACCCCCTGCCACGGGCAGGGACACCTTCCACTAGAGCAGCTTGCTCCAAGTCCCCAACACTGCCAGGGATGGGGCAGCCACAGCTTCTCTGGGCACCCTGTGCCAGCGCCTCAGCACCCTCACAGGGAAGAAATTTTTCACTATGGTACGTATGATGTATATTAAAATATATATATGTATATGATCTATATGAACGCACCCCATTTATCTTAATACCAAAAAACCATCAAAATTCCATCACAAAAAGAACAAAATCCTGAGGAAAACCTAACCAGTAGCCACGGTAATGGTATTTTCAGGGAAAACCTGTATCAAAGAACGACAGCATGGCCACTGCCAGGAGCATTTCAGAGCCTTCCCTGTGCAGCCGGAGCCGCTGGCTCAGGCCTTTCCCAGCGTCATGGTGTGGAAGTACCTGGCTGGCTCCTTTCAACCAAGCACACATCCACACACGCTCCAGAGCGCTCTCATGGCTCCAGCTCTCGTTTGTAATGGATACAAATATTTTCCCAAATCAGATGCTGCTGCATAATTAATAGAGCATCGAGCCAGCAAATTCCTGCTGTAAATGAGCAAGGAAACCTGCTGTAAACAAACAGAAAGACTGAAATATTCACAACCAAAGATGGCACAAGGACCTGAAAATGCTCCTGAATCGGCTAATCCTGAAGGGGATGCTCATTTCCTGCGTATTTATAGTCCCATCTGCCATGGCAGGGATGTGAAACAGAAGCTATCACTTGAAATAAGAAGGATTGAAATTAGAACCAAGGAAGGTTTTAACAAGCTGTATTTAAGCACCAAGGATGAAAACATTTCTAGTTAAGTAGTTTATGAGCTGGCCATGAAAAAACCCAGGCTATGAAATGGATCCCAACTATTTCCCTTATTGCCCTTTGGGATTATCCAAAGCTTTGATAACGGCACCCTAAAAACTCACCATTGTCTCCTGGTGGGATCAAATGCTTTGTCCATGAGGGAACCGGGGTAAATTCGGAGCACCCCATTGGGGGTTGCTATGTAACGGCGCACAATGTAACTGTTGAGGATGCTGATTTCCATTTGTGTCATCCATTCATCTGTGACGTGACTGGTAGCCATTACTTCATTTCTGACAGAGAACTGCAAAACAAAGGCAGACCTGGCAGGGTTCCTCTAAGACTTGCAGGAAAAGATAATGAGCTGCTCGTGGGGTTTCCTACAGAGCGATCGGAGATCATCTAAACTCAATTACTTGTCTCAAGTCTTCTCACACCAGACGGATCTGGCACATTCCAAGCAAAGGGAAAGCTTATTATAATGAAATAATGTTGTCATTATCTCTGAGGCTTTGAGGGTTTGCCTTTTTACTTCATGTAAATACAAACACTGCTTGGCTTGCATGCAAAACACATTTCTCATTTGTGTGCTTAAGAAAACAAAGTTTTTTCAGCTAAGAATTGATTGCAACTTTAGTTTCTCTAGTATTTATTTCAACAGCTGCTTATCAGCTTCCTTCCCCCCTCCTGGGGAGGAAGCCTTCTCCCTCTTCTTTCCACTCTTCCAGGCCTTGAAGCCCACAGCCATTTCCCCAGGCATGGGAACAACATTCCAAACCACCTTTCCATAACCCTTTGAGCATCAGAAGATGAGTGTTCCTCCCGAATGAAGGTGTGGGACAAGAGGGAACCATGACCTCCATCACCAGGGCATACCTTCAGGCCAGGATTGGCAATGAGGCGCGTGTTGTCACTGAGGTACGCCGTGTAATGCTCCACCATCCGCTTGGTCTCGGGCTGGCTGAGGTGTTCGTAAGGAGAAGAGAAGCTGCCCGCAGAGAGCATTACTGTGGGGCTTTCTGAAAAGAGCAAAATGTGAGAAAGGCCAGTGAACTGCACACAGTGCACAGCAAACACAACTGTACTGTGAAGGGTATCTGGTGTGATGTCCTGGCTGAGGACACATGGAGGGAATTACACTCATGCACTGTTCGCTCCTCGGTCTGCTCCTCCATTCTCCCACACTTTGGAACGCAAAGCACACAGCTCCTTCAGGCCATGGGTGGGCTGTGAGCATGGGCAGGAAACTTCAGGTTTTCCACCCAAACCAGAGCATTCACCAGCACCACTTGGCTCCCCAGGCACAGACAAAACTCAGGCTGCACGTGAACAACCTTCCTTGCTTCAAAATGCAGGATTCACAAAGTCAGTCCACTTAGAACCATGGAATCCCAGCCTCGTTTGTGTTGGAAGGGAGCTTAAAGCTCATCCAGCTCCAACCCCTGCCACGGGCAGGGACACCTTCCACTAGAGCAGCTTGCTCCAAGCCCCTGTGTCCAACCTGGCCTTGAACACTGCCAGGGATGGGGCAGCCACAGCTTCTCTGGGCACCCTGTGCCAGCGCCTCAGCACCCTCCCAGGGAAGAGCTTCTGCCTAAGAGCTCATCTCAGACTCCCCTCTGGCAGCTTAAAGCCATTCCCCTTGGCCTGTCCCTACAGGCCCTTGTCCAAAGTTACAGGTAACAAACAAATTCATTTCAGTTGAAATTGCAGCAACAGATAATGACCAAATGGAGAATTACAAGCCCAGAAGAGGGAGGTTACCAACAGCAGTGTAGCTGTCTGGATGATTTTCAGAACAGACTAGAAAATGAACTTTCATTGTGCAGAAACTGCAGTACCAGACAGCTTTTTCTTTTTAAAAGAAAAATGATGGCGATGATGCAGTGCTGAAGGCTGAGAACTCCTTTTCTGAGTATTTGACCCATGGAACCCAATTTCCCCATGTGTAATGGTCTCCAGGGGAAAAATTTCGCTGGACTTATGTGGAGTGTTCTGCTTTTATTCACATTCCTCTAAAACACATCACCATACAGCCAGCAACCAGATGTACTGCAGTCATCGCTTACAAACTTCTATTACAGTCCTTCATCTGCTTCCCAGACCAAATACTCTGATGTGATGGTATTTTTGCTTTGCATGAAGTTTTTCCACTTGTCAGCTTACTACTGGGGTTTTTGGATATTTTCCATTTATATCTTGTCTTTCTGGATAGAAAATAATCAAGCCTAGGCAGCACATTAAAGAAAGAAAACCCCCTGTATTTTAAACAATTGGCAAAGCAATTTCCATAGGTTTGTTAAGTTCCCCCATAACCCCTCCAGTCTAATCTCACTTAGCTATTTGTGGCACTGCAATATAACTAAGAAAATCCACCATGAGACCTTCAAACCTTGCTACAAACAAAAGCACTTGAGAACTTCTCATAATATAGCACAGATTTTAGCAAATCCCCAAAGGTTAATACTCAGATATGAAAATTTGCAACTTACTATGATTAGATAAAAACCTTCTATGTTCTTAGGATATATTTTAAGCTCCCTATTCTTTCCAGACACTAGAATTTATACTGCCATGGAGACTCTCCCTCTTTCCTGTTATGTTTGAGCAACTACTGAATTTAGGCAGAGCAGAATTGGTTAAGCTTAAAAGCAGGAATATGTCAGTAACCCAACAACTGAAGCAGGTAAGGAGGGGCTGGAAACCATCACACCACTGAAGTTCAGTTTCCCCCAACAGGCTTAACTTCTGGCTTCACATGGATTGATGGTATTAAATGATTATGGCAATGAGAAACCTGCACAAATCCAAAGTCAAAAGAATAGGAGCCCTGCACAACTGGCTGTGACTTCATCTTACTTAGGTTGTCAATAAGCTGCTTTACAGCTGAGAGCAGAGAACTGAGTTTTAAGCTTGGTGAGGCATCTCTCGCTCTCAGTACTCCAGTTTCTGGGAACTTGATGGAGTTCCCAGATCAAGTTAGATAAATGCACTCAAGCTGCATTTATCTTGTACTCTGATGAGCAGTCCCACTGCGTTCATCCGTGCAAGTGCTGGCCATTGAGCAGGGGAGCTATGATCAATGAAAGGTAACAGCTGATTAAAGAATCAGCCTTGGAAGTAAAAGCCTCTCAAGAGTATTTCCAGGGTTTTGTGAGAAGCTCTCTACTGCCACACTCCACAGAAACACACACGAGGTGGTCCAGATGAATTGTGAGGAGGCTTTACCTAAGGTAGCCAGCTGCTTGAAGTGCAGGCAGGCGTTTGGCTGGCCCAGCAGATCCAGTCGATGATACAGGAGCTTGCTGCTGGGGACTGTGTTGAGATTCTTCAGCTGCTTAACAGGTATTTCTGGCTGTATTACCACCACACAGAGAATAAAGGATGTGTCCTGGACCTGAAAAACATCGGGTGAGTCATCAAACAGAAACAAAAAGGTGGAGGAGTTACAGAACTTACATTGTGTTTAACATTCACTCTTCTCTTTAACTGCTCATCTCGTCCAGTTCTGGAAGGCAGCACCACACTTGGCCACACTCTCAAGGATCACAGTTCCCACTCTTGGAAAACAGACAACTCCTTTCAAAGAAGCTAATACGGACTTAATCCTATAGAAAACAGTGAGAAGTCCTGTGCTCAAGCCACACAGGTCAACACGCACAATGGGGACACTTGTCTCCAGTGGTCTGATGACCGCAACTCACTCCTGTACAGCCACCTTCCAGTCTGTGATCACCTGGTATGGATCAGAGCCACTAAACTGTAAAAATATCCCAATCTTCTCCATAGTCTATGGAGAAAATATTTAGTCTTCAGGAAAAACTATTACACTAAGACCTTCATTCTGTTGTTCAATTAGCAATAACTTCTAATAGTGTTCTGTGAGTACTTTCTAAAGTGTCGTTAACGGAGGAGAGGCTTCAGGTTCACACTTGATAAAAACACAC
Organism: Pezoporus occidentalis; assembly: GCF_034315485.1. Lineage (NCBI taxonomy): Eukaryota > Metazoa > Chordata > Aves > Psittaciformes > Psittacidae > Pezoporus > Pezoporus occidentalis. The sequence goes on along the minus strand of NW_026913833.1, from coordinate 1,321,096 downwards.
TGGTATTCCCTTTATGAAGAATACAGACAAATGAACTCTCCAAAATAAGATTTTAGCATCACCACTCTTAACTGTGTACTGCACGTATCACATGCTTTACTGGTCTGCATACGTTAAATATCCTGTATAGTACATTAGGCTAGTAATACCTGGAGTTGCCCAGCTGCTCTGCAAGGGTGTTTGATATTTAATTTAGCATCACAACATTAGAAAATCAGCTCCAGACACCCTCCTATATGAATTTCTGTTACACAACTACAGATGTAATCTCTTAAAACTGCTCAGCTTAATGGTTTAGGTTAGATTTAACTTAATACTGTGGAAATGACCCACAAGTACCCTCTTGAGTTTGTTGGCACAAAGAAGGAGACAATTATTTCTGGCATCAGTGAGAAATACTTATATTTCTCACTGATTATATTTACGGATTGTATTTGACCTTAGATTCCATTTTATTGTCTGGGTCAAGACTAGTGTTCAGATATGTTCAAAACTGAAGAAAGGAAGGCAGCTGCTAGAAGCTCTCCTAAAGCTCTTACAACAGATGATACAGCTTGCTGCATACACATCATGCCCAGTTTCAATGAAAGCTTCAGTATCATTAATGTTTGTAAGAAAAGCATTAAATTACAGCAAACAGCATCACTGGTTACTGAGAGTTCTGCAACAAGATAGTGTCAGAATGAGCTGACATTTACATAGAATCATAGAATAGTTGGGGTTGGAAAGGACCTGAAGATCATCCAGTTCCAACCCCCCTGCCATGGGCAGGGACACCACACACTAAACCAGGTCCCCCAAGTCCTCGTCCAACCTGGCCTTGAACACCACCAGGGATGAAGCATTCACAACCTCCCTGGGCAACCCATTCCAGTGCCTCACCACCCTCACAGGAAAGAATTTCTTCCTTATATCCAATCTGAACTTCCCCTGTTTCAGTTTGAACCCGTTACCCCTTGTCCTATCACTACAGTCCCTAATGAAGAGTCCCTCCCCAGCATCCCTGTACATCCCTATATATTACCCCACTGTATTAATGCATGGATCATACTACTTCAGTATATTAACGTACTTCAATATATGAATTTAGGCTATGCCATCCTGTAGCGGGGTTGCTTTTATTCCTTACCATTTTCCAGGCATAGCTGACATTGTAGGCTTCTTTGCCAATTTCCCTCAGTTTGTTCACATGCCAAGAGAGTGAGGAGTTCACAGGAACTGTAATGATCTGGCTGCCCAAGGGAATGCTACAATGGCAGATAAGACATCCAACATTGTATTAAACACTGAGTAAGTGCTTAAGAAATATCCATGTATTGTGCATTTATAAAAATATCCAAAGATATGGTGAGATTTACTGTTATCTGTTTTGGGTGAAGAAAAGGTGCATGTATGCTGAAAACACACTCATGTACCACCACATTTTGAGTTAAAACACATACTCGGATTAGGCAAAGGATAAAGAAAAACCTAGGCCAAACAGTGGGAAATCTTCCTGACATGGAAGAGAGATTAGAAGGAGTATCTTCTGGCTCAGTTATGGAAACCAGTGGTTAGCACACCAAATGATAAAATGAAGAAAGTTGGTGATAAAAACAAACCAGAACTGTTGGGAGGGGGAAGATTCCATCGAAGTATCCAGATATTGTAGGAAAAGAAAGTTTATATTCTCTTAAAACTCCTCTGGAAATACCTGTATTGCCCTAAGGACTGCTAATGTTTGGCCTTGCACCCCAGTTCCTTACCTAAGGATGTTCTGGCGCACCAGCTCGAATTTAGGAATGTTCTCATAATGGATGATATCTGTGTGGAGTGGTGGTTCAGACAGCAGGTAAGGCCTGGTAAGGGATGGGTGCATAAGCGTGTATCCTGAAAAAGAAAGACCCAAACCCATATATTGAGTGCAGTGTAACAACTGAGCCCAGAATGAGTATTTATAGGGGAAAGGAATACAGTGACTATGGACAGGTTGTGCAAAGGCTTAACAGTGAACAAGCAAATAGTATCATCAAAGAAGCTGCAAATGAAGAACTAGGTAAGGTGTAAATGAAAGACAGCTTGAAGACCCAAGCAACAAAGAGAGGTTGGATCAGAAGAGCTGCACACACATGTATATCAGTTTTGCCTTTTGTCCCAATGCACACAGAAAACCTCAGCTGTTACACATGTAGGAAATCTCCACAGGGAGTAAGTCTTTTCTCAACAAAACTTTGGCTCAGGAGTTTTAAGTCATGAATTCACTACAGTCTCCAGCAACTCTCAGGCAAAACTAACCCAACAACATCTTTTAATGGATAGTATCTTTCATTACTTATCAACTATTGAGAGACATGAGAATTGAGTTTCCTTTTGATGGTTACTGACCTCAGTGGGAGTAGAAGAGATTATCTGAGCCAAAAGTTACCTTTATTATCAATGAGGAAAGTGTAGGAACCCAAGGAGTCTTGGTAGTAGGTGACATCTTCCAAGATATAAGCAAGATTAACATCTACTCCAACAATCCCCAGCAGCATGTTGCCAAAGTAACACGGTTTACTCACAGTCATTATCAGGCCTTAGAATGAGAGAAATAACATAAAACCATCAACAATAACATCTAGTTAATTCTTTTTAGAGGAAACAGAGCATGTGCTTCATCATTTCAACATGTTATGCAGTTAAATTGTTATACAGCATTCCCTGCAGGAATACAGACAAAAATTGGCATGCCTGCAGGGAAGCTGAGCAGGTTATTTGTCATGTCTGAGCTGGTCATCTGCCATGTCTGGCTGCTAACTAACTCATTAACTCACCCAAGTTAGTTAATGTCTATGTTCCTGATAGCAACCTGAGCTATATTTGATCCATTTATTAAAATACACCACAACTGATGTTTTAAGGCTGATGTCAGTCTACAAGGCAGAAGTTCTTCCCTGTGAGGGTGCTGAGGCACTGGCACAGGGTGCCCAGAGAAGCTGTGGCTGCCCCATCCCTGGCAGTGTTCAAGGCCAGGTTGGACAGGGCCTTGGGCGACATGGTCTAGTGTGAGACATCCCTGCCCATGGCAGGGGGTTGGAACTGGATGATCTTAAGGTCCTTTCCAACCCAAACCATTCTATGATTCTCCAAGTGATGCCTTACAGATCAGCAACGCATTTGCCTCAAAAGCCAAGGTAGTATTTTGCTCTTTTAACCTCCTTTAAGGTAATTGAAAAATAGGGGGAGAAGGGAGGAAGAGAATTTGAACTCGTAAAGCAACAAGAGGGATGAATTCTTTCTCATCTAATTGCATATTCAGAATATTAAACCTTCTCTGCTTCACTAAATCCCAGTATGGCCACTGCACCAGGACTCATACCCATAATTACGCAACAGTTTGGGATGAATCTTGTGCCTGAGGTAAGAACTCTCAGTAATGTCTTATTTCTTTCCCTTCTACATCACTGCTACTTGGAAACTCAACGACTCTTTTACTTCAAACCAATATAAAATTCATTTGCCTGCATAAGCTTTTAAGTACACTTTGAAATTTAGGTAAGACCAATGTTCTCGATTGCACCATTTCTAATCCTTCTGTTGCTCAAAGTTTCCATTATGCTTGGATATGGCTTTGTGAGAGAGTAATAATACAGCTTAATTACCAGGGTTATGAAACACAGAAAGCAGCATTCTGACTCAGAAGAGATGTGCTCAGAAATAGTCTTAAGTTTGTTTTGGGACTCAACACAGACACAGTAAATGTGCAACCTAAACTCAGCAGAACTCTCAACTACTCCTCTGCCAAGACTGAGAATAGGCAAAGTCCTGAATGAAGAAATACAGAACTTGCTCAATTGCTAAAGCAATACAAAATAATATTAAATGTATTTCCTAACACCACTGTGATGGTCACATCTCTACAGATGGCAGTGCTAGAGAAATGTTACATGAGTCACCCAAGAACTACAAGGGGTAAAGCCAGCAACTCCCACCTTCCAAACATGTACTCTGAGCTTTAAGAAGGGCATCAGATCCCAAAGGTAAGAACAGCAGGACTTAAGCTGCTGATGCTTGAACAAGTATTAGCTCAGGTTGGATGGGGCTTGGAGCAACCTGGTCTAGCTGAAGGTGTCCCTGCCCATGGCAGGGAGTTGGAGCTGGATGAGCTTTAAGGTCCCTTCCAACACAAACCATCCTGTGATTCTGTGATGCTGTGACCAAAGGATGGGTGTGTGTCCAGCCAGGGGAGCTCTGTCAGGACCATGGGAGCTGCCCAAGAGCACTCCCTACCTCTTTAACCTGCCCCCAGCAAGAACCCGAAAAGGATCACCCCACAGTGCATGCTTATCCTGAGCACAAATGAAACTGGTTTCTGCATTCCTTACACGTCATCTCACAGGCACGATGCTATGCTCCTAAAAATCTCTATGGATCTCTGCACCTTTAGTCTCTCCATTACTGGATGTAGTGTGAGATCAGACCTAGTCAAACCCAGAGTTTTTGTTAACATGGTATCTAATTTTAAGGGAAAAGGGAAGATCCGTGTACCTTCTCATCATGTCAGCATAAATTACATACTGATAGGAGAATCAGACTGCTAGACGCCTGCTGCATTTAGATATTCTTCAGGATAGAAGAATAACAGTAATAATATCTTAGAAGAAGATTAAGAACAATCTGTGGAGAAACTGTCACTAGGCTTCCACTGAATTCAGCATTTCACTCACTCCAGATTGGCCAGGCAGTCACCAGCCAGCTCAGGCTTCCTCTTCTGCCCAGTGCTGGAGGCAGACCAAGTGTGCAGAAGCTAAAAGAAGAGCTAAGGAGAGTGAATTTTGTACAGTAACTAATACTCTCTTTCTGCTATTTGCTAAGGTGGTTGCTTTCCCCTGCTTGCAATCCACTGAGTTTACCTGTAAGGCCTCAAGACATACAGAAGTACTGAAATGCAGCATGGTGATGGCTGTCATCTCAAGGTGACAAGATCGTTTCCCCCAAGTACAAAGAATTTCTCTCCACAAATGAAATGATGGATGCTGTATATGTACAAGTACACAACAACAAATTTCACCCATAAGAATCCATCCTAAATCTCTCTATTCCATGTCTTATTACCACTTTTTTCATAACTACACCTCCTGCAGATAAAACAACCTACTGGCATGAAAGGCTAATATAATATTTGCCTTGAGAACACACCTAAAAGCATCATCTTATAAGACTACAGTGAATTTGGGAATATGTCAGCAAACAGAACCTAATCTCTTATGCTTTATAGCTAAATTCAATGGAAGCACTCACCATCTCCCATTTCATCTGAGAAAGGCAAACTAAAGACAGCCTCATCGATCATTCGGTTGGGGAGGTTCGTATAGAATCGGCCAACTGTTGTTTCCAGGTTACTCAGCTGGTTGAGGACCATCATGCTCCCCTTGATCACAGGCAGGACCGTTCGGTCGGGCACCCCGTACTTCACCGAGTTCTGCTCTGCCAGGTCCCGCAGAAAGGCCAGTTCCTTCAAACCTGTCACTCCCTCTGAAACAGGGATGCAAGAAGTAGAAGGAAGGAGATGAAAGCAGCTTGATTTTCATCAAGACTTCTGTACCTTACTCCAAAGTACTATAAATTCAAGGCCAGGCTGGACAGGGCTTGGAGCAAGCTGCTCTAGTGGGAGGTGTGCCTGCCTGTGGCAGGGGGTTGGAGCTGGAGGAGCTTTAAGGTCCTTTCCAACCCAAACCATTCTAGGATTCTATGAAATAAAAGCAAAATGATACATACACTAAACTGTAGCACTGCACACACTATAGGCTTATTTAAGCAATAAGGTAAAGCGCTGAAAAAACTAGTAGGAGTATAGAAAAAGTAATTAGCTAGCACAAAATTCAATAAGCTTGCCTCTCACATACTGTTGCACAGCACAAAAAAATGAACATGCTGTTCACATCACCACTTTAAGCAAAGATCTTTCACCAAAGACTTATGTGACCTATAAATCCACAGGACAGCTCTTTGTTCTCCACCCGTGGCTGGTCCACATAAATGACCAGGAGCACATTACACGTTCTTGGAGATAAGAGGCTTTGTTCTTTAGCTTAAACATCACAGTTTCATACTTTACACAAGTGCCAGGCTCAATTCCTGCAGAAAAATCAAAGACTTTTGTATATATTAGGTCTGCATTGAGTATTTAAATTTACAGTCAAACAATACATTAGCTTAAGCATGGTTTCCTTGGCTAGAGTCAGTGTGCAGCTCTTAGTAGTACATCATACATGCTGCTTACTGAAAATGCTTTGTTGGAAAAAAGAACAGGATGCCAGACTACTACATCCGTGATCTTCACCTTTACCTTCACTCTTAAGTTGGGTCTTAAGTTATCAAAGCATTTCGGATTACGTTTGATGTTACATTCACGCTCCTGGCTGATGACTGATACAGAAGTCAAGTATACTCTCATTTTGCTGCACCAGGAAACATGGGCAGTGTCAGCAAGGTTTACAGTTGCAATGGTTATCACATTTAATTCAGTCTGGTTGCCACTAGACAATTCCAGCAACAAAACTTTGTATCCTGAGCAGCTGCACTGTGATATAGAAGCATAGAGTGGCACTGAGGATTTTATACCAAAGTATTTAACATCTGGGGGCAGCCTCTGGATAACTAAGGCCAAAATCCATTTACAAACTGCTCCCATTAAGGCATGGAATGACACTTGAAAGAGCTAATAAAGTAGTTGTACAATGAAAGGGAATTTTCATCCACTGGAAACACAAAATCATTTCTCACCATTCATAAGTGCATAAGTAAGAATCATAACTGAGTTGTTGAGGAAACTGTTCTCTTCGTTGATGACCCGGAGAGTAGCTTTTTTATCATCTTCTGAGGAATCTTTTGATGTAATCCCAGCCGAGAGATAAATTATGACCATATCAGTATCTGAAAAGAGTTATATAGAGAGTGCAGAAAGTGCATTAGAACTTGAATTCAGGGAAGTCATGCAGAGCCCTGACATCTGCTTGCACCTGTGTATTGCCAGTGGGTTCATTTGTGAGAGGGACAGTGGATAAACACATTGCAGTCTTATGAATTACATGATTTGTTATTAAACTCCATTGATAGCATTTAACAAACATGGTTTGATTTGGTGCCTACCAGCCACTCAGAAGCACTGTGGCTTGTTTCTCCTGAGCTGACATCACTGGCCTGGCTCCAACCAGGCAGGAGCATGTGAGACCAGCATGCAGCATGCTGCAGAAACTGCTCCAGTTCCATGAAGAGAGCTTAACAAAAGCCAAAAACCTGCAAGTTTCATCTCCTGCCCCACTGTTCTTCTCCCATCCTGCAATTCTATAGAAGAGTTAAGATGTGCCGCATCACAGGGGAGCATCTGATTGTACTTCCCACATGGAAAGTGAATGGTACTTTCCCAGTGTTGCTGCTGCAAGACCTGTGCGGGGGGGGTCAGCATCACTGTTGGTGCTGATCATGGGGCCCTCCTCATCCTCCCTTTGGGAAAGTTCATCAGCCCCTGGTGCCAGGGCACCCAAGAGTTGTACATGAGAAACCCCAAAACCCTGTGAAAGACCTTTTCATACACCACTACTCTTTCACACCCACATTAGCACGGGTGCAACTCAGTCCATGCCTTGCAGTGTGGTAGCTGGAGGACACTACAGGATGAAAGGCACCTGACACTTTCCCATGGTGTAGGACAGACAAGCTGATGACAAGTTGGATGATAAGTTGACTATGAACCTTGCAGTGTGCCCTTGCAGTCAGGAGGACCAATAGTAACCTGGGGTGCATGGGGAGGAGTGTGGCCAGCAGGTCAATGATGCTGCCCCTCTAGTGAACCTCGTGAGACCACATTTGGAGTGCTGTGTCCAGTTCTGGGCTCCTCAGCACAAGTGACAAGCAACTGCTGGACAGGGTCCAGCGGAGGCTACAGGGATGCTCAGGAGTCTGGAGCACCTCTCTTGTGAGGAGAGATTGCAGGAGCTGGAGCTCTTTAGTGCAGAGAAGAGCAGCCTGAGAGAGGATCTCATCAATGCACATCAACAGCTCCAAGGCAGGTGCCAGGAGGATGGTGCCAGCCTCTTCCCAGTGGTGCCCAGTGACAGGATGAGGAGCAACGGCCATAAACTAACACCCAGTAAGTTTCACCTCGACACGAGGAAGAGCTTCTGCACCGTGAGGGTGGCAGAGCCCTGGCACAGGCTGCCCAGGGGCCTTGTGGAGACTCAAAAGAGACATTCAAAACCAACCTGGATGTGTTCCTGTGTAACGTGCTCTGGGTGGCCCTGCCTTGGCAGGGGGTTGGACTGGATGAGCTCCAGAGGTCCCTTCCAACCCTAATGATGCTGTAGAGTGTAAGGCTTGAGAAACACGACACGGCACACGGCCGTCCATCATCACAGGTCTCGTTGGGCACGAAGACGAACACGTTTTTCAAGCTGAGTATGTTCTTGGCCAAAGGCCTGCCTCAGAGCCTTGGAACACGTACATTCATATCCTCACACACCAACCTGTTGCATCATATTCTATCTCAGTGGTTTATGCATGCAATTACGGCACTTGTAGGGATCATACATCACCAGGTGATCTGAAGCACATGAGGTTAGTTGGTTATGTACTGACTTTCTTGTCTCATCTGGGTTTTCTTTTTCTGTGGGTTTCTTTTTAATAGGTATGAAGGCTTTGACTTGTACATTTTGTCATCGTGGCTTGAAAAGAATTTCAGCCAGAATGAAGTAAAAGCTGTTAATGTGGGGGGAATTTCTGCCTTACCCTCCCCCCGCTCCATCCTTGGTTTAGAGGCTAAAATAAGGAAAAAAGCAAAGCCAGGCATTAATGAAGCTTTGGCTGCAGCTTTAGGAAAATTGTGTATGTTTCCTCTGCTATGGCATAGGATCCTGGAATGGTCTGTGTTGGAAGGGGCCTTAAGGCTCACCCAGTTCCAACCCCCTGCCACTGGCAGGGACACCTTCCACTAGAGCAGCTTGCTCCAAGCCCCTGTGTCCAACCTGGCCTTGAACACTGCCCGGGATGGGGCACCCACAGCTTCTCTGGGCACCCTGTGCCAGCGCCTCAGCACCCTCACAGGGGAGAGCTTCTGCCTAAGAGCTCACCTCAGTCTCCCCCCTACTCAGGTTAAAGCCATTCCCCTTGTCCTGTCCCTACAGGCCCTTGTCCAAAGCTCCTCTTCCCAGTTTCCTGCAGCCCCTTCAGGCACTGGAGCTGCTCTCAGGTCTCCCCTTCAGGAGCCTTCTCTTCTCCAGGCTGCCCCAGCCCAGCTCTCTCAGCCTGGCTCCAGAGCAGAGCTGCTCCAGCCCTTGCAGCATCTCCATGGCCTCCTCTGCACTCGCTCCAACAGCTCCACGTCCCTCTTGTCCTGGGGGCAAACAGCATCTAGCAGTAAAGTTTCAGCCAACTTCTGACCTTTAGGCCACAGGTACAACACCACGTTCATCTGACTGTACCCTGCTCAGTTGCTGGATAGGGCTGTCAAGAGGAGGTTTTTACCATCCTCGTGCAATAAGATGAAAGGGGGGCAACTTTCTCGAAAATAAGAAAATAAGAACAAAAATACTGCAGTGCTGCTGGTGCTGGCTGGGAGGAGATGCATGAGTCATCAGGAGTTACTCCAAGAACATCAGCTGTAGAGTCTTGCAGAATCCTCCTACACAGCCTTTTTGTTTGTCACTGTTTGTGTATTAGGATTAGGAGGTTTTGGCACACTTTCATTAATGTGAAATCACAGACTTTTACTAGGCTTCATAGCAAACAGCTATGGTGGGGCACAAGTATGAAAAAGTAAAAGGAAAGGCAAATGCTTTGGATTTAGGATTTCTCTAAGAATGAAAGGTTTGGAAGCCCTAATGTGTACAAAGCAAATACCAGAATTCATGGGGTGAAACACAATAGGGTCAAGAAGAGGATGTTTATAAAGTGCCTCACTTTTTGTAAATAATCTTTTCATCTTTAAAAAGAAAAATAAAGAAAAACCCAGAAAAAAAAAAAAATCACTCATTTCACTGTTAATTTTCCAACATCCTGTTCCCAGGGAACAATGTGTGGGTGTGTTGGGGAAGCTGTTGAGATACAGCCTCACTGCTGAATGCACGGTGGAAAAGTTAGAAGGGGACTGTTGGTGTGAGGCAGAACTGTGCTGTTCACCACGTCTGAATTTCCTGCCTTGTGCTGGTGCCTTTTGCAGCCTTGCTGAGCAGGACCTCACCCCAAAGTGTAAGAACACTGCCACTGAGTACCAGCACTCCCTGAAAGCTGGAGGTAAATAGGGAGCGGGGGTGTGTGTGTGTGTCTGTGTGTGTTTATATCTATGCACATGCGTAAAATTGCAATGCAGATATATATATCAATATAAACACATGCTATAGATAAATGCAGTATAACCTAAACTTAAGGGCCTTTTCTAGCTATCAGAAAGGTAGTGTATCAGATAGCACAGGATGATCTGTTACTGAATTATAAATGCCATGTTTAGACTGGCCTCCAATGCAGATTTAGGACCATCTTGTGTTACTCCTGCTAGCAAACCTCTTAGACTGCAGAATCATGCCTAGCTGCAGCACGTAACTTCTTGAGAGATACGGACCTGCTCAAGTAAGGCCAGAGGAGGCCATGGAGATGCTGCGAGGGCTGGAGCAGCTCTGCTCTGGAGCCAGGCTGAGAGAGCTGGGCTGGGGCAGCCTGGAGAAGAGAAGGCTCCTGAAGGGGAGACCTGAGAGCAGCTCCAGTGCCTGAAGGGGCTGCAGGAAACCTGGAGAGGGGCTTGGGACAAGGGATGTAGGGACAGGCCAAGGGGAATGGCTTTAAGCTGCCAGAGGGGAGACTGAGATGAGCTCTTAGGCAGAAGCTCTTCCCTGTGAGGGTGCTGAGGCGCTGGCACAGGGTGCCCAGAGAAGCTGTGGCTGCCCCATCCCTGGCAGTGTTCAAGGCCAGGTTGGACACAGGGGCTTGGAGCAAGCTGCTCTGGTGGAAGGTGTCCCTGCCTGTGGCAGGGGTTGGGACTGGAGGAGCTCTAAGATCCCTTCAACCCAAACCAGTCTGGGGTTCTGGGATTCGATGAAAACCAGCATTTTATAAACTGAAGGAAAGCCACATGAAGTAGGAGCACATTTCCTCACTCTTTCCAAAGCATTCCTGGACTTTTCTTTTTCACTTTCTTCTGTTCTGTACAACACTGGTGCCCTTCAGGACACTAAAGGATTTGCATTCATTGGAGCAGACAGAGGACCAAGCTATAGGATCTGTTACATAAAATGCCTAAACCGATAGAGATCAATCTGCTTTCTCCACCCTGTCACAGCTTTGGCCATGTTGCTCAACAAGCACTCAGAGCACAGGTTCAAGAATTTGCCTTCCACAGCTTCCTGGCAAGCAGACGTGCCACTCAGTTTCACATCCATCTTTTCCACATCTTTCACCACATCCTCATTACAGAAAACCCCAGTCTTGGCAATGGGAAAGGAGAAAGCCCATAATATATGCACCAAAATCCAGCAGGATATTCTTAGACGAAGAAAAATTTAGCCAGGCCAACCCCGTGTTCCATAAAATATGACCCATAATTGGTACTCTTAAAAAAAAAACCTATTCCCTGAGAATCAAGGCCCACTTCCATAGGCAGGATTCCAGTTAGGCACATTACCCATATAGATATTAGCACTAAGGAACCTGCAGGAACTGCAATTTTCATTGAAAGGACCCCACACCCCGTCACACCTTCGGGAAAGAAATCACCTATCGGGCAATCGAATCCTCTAGTGTTACATTACAGTTCAATGGAAAGATAGGGCAGCAAGTGATATGAATTAAAAGGGAATGGCCACATTGAAGTCACTCATGCAGATTCCAGGTCAAGTAAATGCTACTTAATACATGCATGTGCTTCCCACCCCCCTTCCTTTTTAATATTCAAGACACTTCATTCCTTTGGCCTCTGTCCAAGTGAAAATCCCAAATAAAATTACATTTGGAAGCCTGAGAAATGCTGAGGATTGCCCAACAAGAGACTTACTTCCTTGGAGTTTTGTGCCATTGTTTGTATTGCGTATCAGCTGGAAAGCCTTTTGAAATCCCACCGCATGCTGCGTGGAGCTGTCAGATGACTTTATACTGCTAACGAAGGTGGACATCTTCCTTTTTGTCTCGCTAGTGGCAGGAGACAGGAAGGTCTTATAGCACTGATCCAGCGAGCAGGTTCTTACTGTGTCTGCCACGGTTAACACGGAGATCTTGAAAGAGAAGAAACTATATTGGATTACCTTCCTATTTAGAGTGCTTTATGCACCGATACAGAAAACACAATGCTAAGCCAACTGAAGAGATTCCGTGGGTTTAAAATTCTATTGTTAAAAAACTAAATGCTGGAGGCATAAATCCATCAAATCTGAAAAGGATTAGACTCCTGGTGTATTCAAGGAAAAGAGACTTCAGGCTTTGTTCCTCAGATGAAGTCAGCTTCGCTCTGCTTGTACATAATAGTTAATACACTGTTCCGGGCAGAAGCCTGAGTGAACTAGAGATAACTGGGAACAAAATCAGCAGAGAGCATTTGCAGGAAAGCCTTGAGTGCCTATAGAGAAGTGGAGTGCTACAGAAAACCAAATCAAATAAGGAAATAAGCTCTGAGAGCTTTTCACAGGCAAAGCATTCCGTTGCTTTAACGTCTCAGACAAAGCAAGCCAGATCTACCATCAATTTTCAGCCTATAAATGAGTTAAGGCATGTAGTGGTAACACTTGCATTAATATACACATAACATACCAGCCTTATTAAATGAGTGGCATACTTTATTAGGAATTAGGACTGATGCAAGACAGCGTCAGAACGAAGCTGTAATTATACACCCGTATAACAGGTTTCATAACCACTGAGCTACTGACCAAGTAATAAATGTCTTAAATGTCTTTTCTTCATTAGAGTTCTATTAAGACAGACACTTCTGACACTCTCAGTTCGATTAATTCTGCTAAACTATAAGTATTATTTTACAGTATCAAAACACTCCAGGAGTGCAGAAGTTAGAAGGGTTTTTTCTGTGCTATTATTGAGAAGACTTAAGGCAAAGGATACAAACAGCTGTTCTTTGATTTGATTTGACTGAAACTCCATTCCTACTCAAAGAAAAGGGAAAACCAAGCTGAAACACTGGTCAAGGTCCCACTAGCAGTGAATTACTAAAAGTAAAGACCAAACTGGAAGACTGTGGTTCTACAGAAGCACCAGATGGGCCCCTGGGTGTAATCCATACTTAAAATTAGAGGTTAAGTGATTTCCTCATTGTTTGTGGCAGAGCAAAAAATAAAATCCAGGCTTTTGGTCCTTAGCTTTATCCTTCCCTTACCGGTATCACAGTTGTCTGGGAATCTTCCAAACACTAATTATGTTTCAACAGAATATAGTGTAGCAGCAGAATATAATATAGCAGCAGAATAAATCATTTCCATTTTCACAAGCAAAAAAAGAGCTAAAACGAGTTGCTCAAAGCAATCTAAGACTTCTGAAGTCGTGAGGCTTGGAGCATGGTTCTCTGTCATGCACACTCTATCACACTGCTGACCATCACCTAAAGTCTCTGCCAAGATGAAGGAGCCTCTGAAGACTACTCAGAAACAAGATTTTGCCTTAGATCAGTGGATTTCACTTTTTTTTAAAGCCTGTGGATCCCCAGATGTTTCCTCTGCTGTAACACACAGACTTCCAAAAGCGAGTTCAGGTCTTCATCACCCATTAGAAGCAGACCACAGATCCCTGTGAGTCCATGGACCACAAGTTAAAAACACAGCTTTGGATGAGAACTGAAAACACTGAGCATGGTTGAGATCAACGAAAATCTGCTCAATACTTGGAGAAATCATACCTTATCGTGTTCATCTATAGAGCTCAGGATAACCTGAGCTGCATCTTTGGCAATCTGAAGCTGCGTCTCCGTGACCGAAGCCCCATGGTCCACAATGACAACAATGTGCTTGGACTGAGGTCGAACGGTGGAAACATAGACAGGCCTGAAGAGGAACAAAACCCAAAGCCCCATCATGAGTCACCTTGTCATTTCCACCAAAACCTTTACAAGTGAAAGAAGTCAAGAATTAAAAAGGAAAAAACACACCCCACAAAGAGACAACCCATCAGTTATAGAAGGGATTTTTGCCTTTAGGAAAGCTTCCAGTAGGAAAGACCAATTGAGAATCTGAACATAGAGAAAAGGCCTTTGCTTTCAATCTCTAACATTTTAACCCAAATCAGGTGTTGAATCCTTCTTCCTGTCACAGCAATCAGTTTAAGCCAGGAATAAGCAATTTTGCTGATGGAGCAGCAGTGTTTGGGATTACTGTTTGCATCAGCTCACATCAAGTTTTGGATTAATAGTTGGCAAGCAAGACAAGCCTCATGGTAGATGTTGGGTGCCGGGAACCTTACTCACATGCAAAGTAAGTGCAATAGTGGGTATTTTCTGGTTACAGGACAAGTAAAAACCTGTGTGTGCAGGGTTGCATTAGCATAGGCTGTTGGGTTTATGGTAAGAAGGGAAGGCTTCTGGCCAAGAAACAGTTTTCTCTTGGAGCCCTGGAATGCATTTCACATGGGTCATGCTCCACAATCCCTTAGGTCTGCAGAGTTTTAAACTGCATGGCCTGTCTGAGTTAAGTCTGGTGAAGGTTCTCAATGCTGCCATGTGTCTGTCTGTGCTAACATCAAACCCTGTATTTCCAGCGAAGCAGCGCTCAGATCCATTTCAATATTGTGAGAGATGTGTGAGAGATTTCACAAGCTCTTGTGCCAAGGTTTCAACCTGGAACAAATTAGGAAGAGCCTCAGCGAGGAGGAAGGATTAAGAAGACGATGAGACTCTTCCCTCTTTAGTCCAGACCAAAAACTAGTTAAGAGGCAAATGTGAGTTTGGGGATCTAAGTTTTATTATATCAAAGGCAGCCACAGAAATCTTTTTAAGTGTAAAGGAAATGCAGAAGACTTTAGACAAGGCACAGCAATAAACAACTGGCACAAATAAGTTCTTAATTGTAAAACAGCCTGCAGCTCTATACTAGTATTAGTACCTAGAACTTATATAGGTCCTTTGATCTTCAAAGCACTTAAGTATTAACTAATTAATCCACGTCAACTATCCTTTGAAGTAGATATTAACAAGAAGATATCCCTTATGTAGCCATGGAGAAACGGTGACCCAGAGTAAATGCTTTGGATGAAATCACCCATGGTTTTAGTGTCAAAACTCTGATCAAGACTGGGGTACCCCCAGTTCTCATGTCTTCAGACCACACCTTTCCGCGACCACAGAAAACTTAATCAAGCCCAGACACTTCATGCTTTGATGACACAGAGAAGATAACATCTGTAAACATCTGACTGCTCAACACTGATGGCTAATCAAAGTGCTGCTTACTCTCTGGGCACTCAGCTACTTGGAAACGTACCTGATGTGCTGATACCTCCTCCACACACATTGATTAGCTGGTACAATTTGCTGTTGTGTGACCAGAGATACTAAAGCCACTGCACTTTCTTCGACGATTCCACCCTTGAGTCTTTTATCAGTCCCACAGTACTGACAGCAAAAGGCAGGGAAAAAAGTACTACCCTGCAACTGCTTTGCTTCATGCCCACCAAGTAGAAACACTCCCTTGTGCAGGAAAACCCTGTCACCATTTGATCCTTTTTTCTACTGTGCTTTTTCACTAGAAAGTTTCCACTGTTGCTGCTTCCCTACTATCCATGGTGTGCCAACTGAACCTGGGGTGGAGACTGGGAAAAAGCTCCAACCAATGCCCTTTCCAGTCTCTCATCCTTCTACCCCTCTCCCCAAAGCAATGGACCTGCCAAACCAGTAGAAACCATGTTCACTACTTTATTAACAGGGGTCAAGTATGACTCAAATATAAGTTAAATTTCACCTATGGGCTGACCTACAATTACAGGTTGCTGCTATTTGCAACTTCTCCATTTGGGAGAAGTGAGAAACCTGTATGTAACTTCATTTCACTTCAAAGTTTCTTAAAAGGGAATATTAGTGCTTTAGAAACCAAACCTGAGAAAACCCAAGGGACTCCACTAAAAGTTACTCATGGATGCTGTCATCTTGGCAAAGCATAACGCTGAAAAGAAATCAGTGCTTAAGGAATACAGTGAATTGTAAGGAGACAAATCCTACCTGCTGCGATGTTCATAGCTGCCTTTGCACCGGAACTTGTGGGCTGGGAAGACAGTGAAAATGCCTTCTTCTGAGCTGAAATACTGCCACTTAATTCCTGGGTTAGACTTCAGGTTATCAGCAAGAACTGGAGGTTGGAGAAGGAAAATGAAAGATGAAGTAGAGTTACAAAGGGAGGTCAAACTGGAGGTACGTTTATTAGAGGCCTCTCTCATATATGCTTGGAGAAGAATAACCAGGGTCCCAACACAAAATACAAGTAGTTCTATATGAGGACTGATAGAGCTTCACAAAGTTAAAGTCTTTTGGAAACTTAACACTGCATTTGACAGGTTTTGTTTAATATATGGTGACAGTTCCTGAATCTCTGAAGTATAACTGGATCCCAGGAAGCCAAAGAAGGAGCAAGAAAGGAAGAGATTAAGAGAGTTATATATAATATGCACATATACAGATATTACATGTAATGATAAACATATTGTCCACATAGTTTTCATAAAGAAAAACCCCATAATATTACAAAAATAATAAACATGTGTTCTTTATGGTGAAATAACACCAAAATATTCACTAAATTTGCTGCTTACAGCTCAGTAACCAAATCTGTTAGCCTCCCCTCTTCTAACATCTGTATAAAATGTCCACATGAGCATTTAGCACAGAGAGTTTTACACGCAAATGTGGGTCAAGGAAAACCTCACTGTACAGAAACAGTTGAAGAGGTTAATAAAAGGGAGACTCTTTCCTCTTTGTCCCTTGTGCTCTCCTATTAGTGCAGGGGGAGAAAGGCACAGCGCCCACGCTTGGGACTCCAGAATTTCTCCACGTTTCTCATTATCCCTGTGCCATGATTAATTTAACGAGGCTGTGGACCCCTCAAGGCTGTCTTGTTAGGGGAAATAGCCACTCTTCAGGGAAAACACAGCATCTTCCCTCAAAAGAGTTACGCAACAGCCACACTTTCCATGTACCAGCTGGTGGGTGGTGGCTCTGTGCTGGTTCCACCCATCCTCACCATGAGCGTCTCCACCAAGTTCCCACTTCAAGATCATAAAATACAGAGAGAATGATAACAACAGTTCTCAGCAGCTATACTGCAACTTCCTTCCAAGCCTCTCAGACTCTGTGGCAGGTGATCATTAGTTAGTCATTGCATGGACAAAAAGTGAAGAACAAAGAAGATAAATGACGTGTTCCCAAGTGTTGCAGTTAAGCGGGAATGGAGCTCAGAACATAACCGCAGGGTACCAGTCTCAAACCTTTCTGTCATTCATAAGCTACATTCATTCTCTTTAAAATGTGCTTAGAATCCCTAAGGATTTCTTAACACCAACAATAAAAGCAATTCAAAAGCTACAGCTTAGTGATATGAACACAACTGATTACATTAGTAAAACCACAAAATACCACCAAAACCAACAACAAAAATAAAGCAGCTACCCCAGGGCCGAGACCATCTCCACTAAAAACTTATAAAGATATTTAATACACCCAGCCAACAGAGCGTACAGATACTGTGGGTATCCCAAGCACTCTGAGCCCAAGTGAGGACAAAGATGGAGTTGGAATCACCTGAGGCAGAGGCGGTATTGGGATTTCTGCCTCACAGGATCCCAGACTGGTTTGGGTTGGAAGGGACCTTAAAGCTCCTCCAGTTCCAACCCCTGCCACGGGCAGGGACACCTTCCACCAGAGCAGCTTGCTCCAAGCCCCTGTGTCCAGCCTGGCCTTGAGCACTGCCAGGGATGGGGCAGCCACAGCTTCTCTGGGCACCCTGTGCCAGTGCCTCAGCACCCTCACAGGGAAGAGCTTCCTTAAATGAAGTGTCCTCACTGCCACTGGAGCATGCACCTCGACTGCTCTCCCTGCAAGCTGGCGAGATGAACGGATCAGAACTCATCCCATGCAAACACCAGCTTTGCCATGCCAGTGACTAAAGGCAGCCATAGGCTTGCTGAGGCTCTTAAAGCAAGAGGAAAATTGCTCCCAGGAGAGAGGGAACAGAAAGACATTAGCATGGGAAGCACAAACCCTCTCACCATCATAGCAGTAATAGGATTATATGCTATTTTGGGGCCAATCATCATGCCTGCTTGAAACAAACTGAAAATAAAACTTGAATTCCTTAGCATTATCTAAGATGGATCATATCAGCCTAAAATGCATTAAGTAAAAAGCATTTCCTTGCCATTTCTCCTTTCAGGTTTGATTACAAAAGTAGCCAGAACCCAAGGGAACTCTGATTCACAGATTTACAGTACTTCACCTTTTGCTGAGCATTAACTGCAGGCATTTCCCTTAGGACTGACCCTGAAAATAGGCCAAAGAGTTTCATCTCCTGGATCTCATTCATTATCAAATACGCCAATATTTGGGTTGGAAATCACCACAGGGCACATTTCAAACCACAGCCAGACATTTACAACAAAACATCCACATGGAGTATAGCCTAAGTTCAACATCCTCAACAGTTTAGCACTTACTCAAGTTTCCCTGTCTGGCTGTGGCCACGATGTTTTCTCCACATTCAGTTCAGCATAATTACCCTGCAGAAACCACTATCTCGGGGTTTTTCCCCTTGCTTTTTTGCCACAGTTTTTTGTTATTTCCATAATGCCTCAAAGTCCCACTGGAAGTCCTGGTTGATCCCTGCTGGACTCTGTACAAAGATGCAGCTTTGCACAGTTGTGGCTTTGGAGAACTTGGTGCCTCAATGGACTGAAGAAGAAAGAAGAACACGATAGTGAAATGGTTGAGGAAGGTTTTCCCAGTGCATTGATGACTCAGTTGGGAATCAGAACCACACTCTGCTCACACCTCTCACTTTCTCATCCTTCTCCCAGAAATACCAATTCAACTCCAACGGTGATGCCAAAGCTTGTATCTCCCCCTTTCCTGTGCACAGGTAAAATCAGCTTGGAGATGCTCTTGGGAGCAAGAACCTTTTGTCTTATCAACTTTGACACCTTCAAAGAAAGCACACATGATCTGTAAGAAAATGTCAAACAAATTTCATAGAACCATGGAATGCTTTGGGTTGGAAGGGACCTTAAAGCTCACCCAGTTCCAACCCCTGCCATGAGCATGGACACCTTTCACCAGAGCAGCTTGCTCCAAGCCCCTGTGTCCAACCTGGCCTTGAACACTGCCAGGGATGGGGCAGCCACAGCTTGTGACTACTGTTTGTTTCACTCAAATTCCCCCTAAATTTCTCTCTTCCTTGTGTTTTCACAGCTGATGTGATACCAGTTCAGCAGCACCATTTGTGATTGGACAAAGAGCAGGTTTCTCTGGTCATAGACAATGGTTTCTGTGTAGCAGGGGCACAAAATCTCACGTTTGAACATGGCCAAATTTAGGTATCATGGAAAACGCCATCAAAAATTAGTTTTAATTAAAACCAAACCAAAACTAACCCAGAGTTTCCAGCTTTTATAGCCAGGACTGCCAGAAATTCCTCCCTCCCAAGCACCCATCCATCCACTTTTCCTTTCCGAAATCTGCTTGGGAAAACCCAGATTGATTTCTGAACTCACTGAGGGTTTGGCAGCCTGAGCCTTTGGAGAATGTGCAGCACTGGTGCTCACAGCCCAAGCAAGCTCTCCTGCATGGGAGCACATGGCACAGCTACAGCTGTGGGAATCCAGGAAAGCATCTGATAACATTTTGAGCTGGAAAGAGAAATGTGGGGGGAAAAAAATCCTTTAACAGTATCAAGATCTTGGAAACAATCAAAAAAGGAAAATGATAACTATTTACAAATGCTTTTTTAAACACTGTGTTTCAGCAGTGTGTGACAAACAGCATTATCCATTCTACTACAATACCAATAACTGGCAAAAGCTAATACAAAGCACTTGGGATGTGGAGGTTATTCCTGGTCCAGATGTCACAGGAGAGCTGCACAGCTCTATCATGGGATGGGCACAATGAAGTGAGTGAGCAAATCACTCAAGTGTTTTGATTATTCATTTAGGTGCAGGCATGGGGCACTGACAGACAGTCCAGCATGGGCTCTGAGTGCTTCTTCTGGACACTGGGCTTTTCAGGGAGACACTGAGACATCAGATGGGGCTTGGAGCAAGCTGCTCTAGTGGAAGGTGTTGCTGCCCATGGCCAGGGATGGGACTGGAAGAGTTTTAAGGTCCCTTTCAACACAAAGCAGTCTGGGTTTGGATGTCCCCTTTGATACCTTGCTGATGCAGGAGGTCTAGAGACACAGCTGAGAGAGACCCCACAGCCAAAGGGGTTCTCGTGGGCAATAGATGCCTTTACATCTCTGCTGCTTGACACTGCCAGTTAGGCAATGCCACAGAGCCTTGGGTGATATGGTCTAGTGTGAGGCGTCCCTGCCCATGGCAGAGGCGTTGGAATGACCGATCCTAAGGTCCTTTCCAACTCAAACCATTCTATGATACTATTATTCTATGGTTCTATCTAACATTCAAATCCTGCTTTTTATGTGTAGCCACCAGGATTTCATAGTGCTGGGGCTGAAGTGTGGCAGTTGTTTTGTATAAAGAGGTTGAATTTCTGCTATTGAAGGTTTTTTTTATTGGTTACAGAACTTGAAAAATGTATTTTCTAATCAGACACATGAACATTCAGTTAAAGCCTGGATGAAAAAGCTTGTCCAGTTTAATATAGTAATGATTAAACCCCCACAACTTTTAACTATAAACTCCTTTGTTTTAATGCTGTTGGTGAAATTAAAGATAAACTTCTCCTTCCCACAAAGACACAGTTTGTACTTATCTTCCCAGGAGGGTATCTGGATTTTAGAAGTGCTCATTTTCCCCATAAAACAACAGGTTTTGAACTTCAAACTCCCTCCTTACAGCCTCGGCGCCTCTCTCTGCTGTTCCTCCTTCTTAAAGAGTTCTGCTCATGTTTGCCTTCAGCCAGTGTGTTAGTTCATTAACGCCCTCCCCAGAGACTACCAGTTTTATCAGAACTCTTGGCTTTTCCCTTCTCTTTTTTCCCTTTCCTATGAGCACAGTAGACAACCTCCCAGCAGATAAGCCATGGCTAAGAAATACATACTTCTTCTCTAAGCGCACTCTTATTTTCCATCACTAAAGCTGTAAGAATGTCCTGCAGATATTTCCTGCCAGGACACCCAGCAGATGCTTTTTTTTTAGCCTCACCTCACTTAGCCCAGACTTTCCACTCCCTCAGTCGCTTGTCTGTGTTTGATTCCCACCTCCTCCTTCCAGCAAAGCCAGCCTCTGGAAAAGACCCCCCAAAAACCCTACTGCAAGATGAGTTGCCTGCCTCGCCTATAGCTAAGGGCTAAGTCTGTCAATTACACCCTTGGCAGCACCAGCAGAAATGTTTGCAGGGCACCTCACTGGCCCTCACCTTCAGTATCCAGATAGAATCATGGAATCACAGAGTGATTTGAGTTGGAAGGGACCTCAAAGCTCCTCCAGCTCCAACCCCTGCCACGGGCAGGGACCCCTTCCACTAGAGCAGCTTGCTCCAAGCCCCTGTGTCCAACCTGGCCTTGAACACTGCCAGGGATGGGGCAGCCACAGCTTCTCTGGGCACCCTGTGCCAGCGCCTCAGCACCCTCACAGGGAAGAACTTTTGCCTAAGAGCTCATCTCAGTCTCCCCTCTGGCAGCTAAAAGCCATTCCCCTTGGCCTGTCCCTGCAGGCCTTTGTCCAAAGCCCCTCTCCGTGTTTCTTGTAGGCCTCATATACTTGACCTGTGATTCACATTTTAACCCCAAAAGGAATGATCAGGTTCAGTGATTTTGCCAGTACAAGGTGGTTCCCAGCTCCCTGTTCTAATACAAATAGCAAAGTATTTTGTATTACTGAGTATGTGCAATGCTTTTGCATTTCTAAATGAGCATCACCACTAAATAAAGACCCAGCCTTGATATCACACTACTTGGAGGAAGCCAGGAGCCCAAGTCCTATAAACTCATACATCTTAGTGGAATCCCTTAATTCCAGACACAAACTGGGGATATAAATGGCCAAATGGGAGCTGCCCATGAGCTGTTCCCAAGTCACTCCGAAACCTCTGTCCCCTCTTACAATGCAGCACCATCTGACCCCAGATTCTGCTGCAGACTGAAGTTGGAAAGTATTAACATGAGAACATCTGACATGATCATTCTCTCTAATTATAAATATCTCGCAAGGCAAAAAGGACTTTTAGAAAGAAAGCCCTATGTGATAGAGTTTATAAACTTCAAAGGGAATGCGATATGATAACACTTAGCACTTCTAGATACCACTTTCCATCTTCAAAGCATATTCAAATCATTAACTAATTGATCTTCAAAGAACAGCACAGTCAGTGGGAATAAAAAAGGGAACTACTGAACATAATTGCTCATTATAAAAGTGTTTCTTACAGTTCTCTCCTTTAGCATTACATTTATGGAGCTGCAGACCCCATGTCTGAGCCTGCAAAAAAGGAGAAGTGTCATTTCCTGTGCCATGCACATACTGCAGCTCTTCTCTGAAAAGTATCTCCGTTAAAGACAACCATCATGGAGATACTTGCAGAAAGCAAATGTGTTCATTCTACAAGTAAATACATTCCCTACCTCTCCAGACCTCCAAATGCGGTCCAGGCTTTCCTGAATCAAACTGGCTCGTGCATTTTCACCAGGAATAAAAGGGTTTGTAGCTCAAACCCAATTAAAATTCTGCTGATGGCACGAGCCAGGATGGAGCCCAGCTCCCTCCCTGGGACTTCTTTTGACTCTGAAGGGGAAAGAAGAAAAACACCCTTTCAATTTAAGGAATGAGCCCAGCTTTCTTGATTAAAAGGATTTGGAAGGGAGGCATTAACTCCTTTGCTCAAATACCTCCCAACTCTTGTAACACACTCAAACTAGCAGTATAAAATACAGCACTATAAGGAACATGACCAAAGCACTCCACATTTTAAGTGATCAACACCTCAAATAAGGCACAGAGAAAATTTATTGAGCAACTTGGTAGAATCTCTGCATATCCCTGAAGAAGGGCATCTGCTAAAGCTGCCTGGCTTGAAACAGGCATTTCAGTGCTTTGAAGGATGAGAAGGAGAAAGATTTACTGGTCCCTTATTTATTTAAAAGGAAAAAAAAACCTGAAGGAATCTGATAACATAATGCACTGGCTCTAGGTAAGATTTTGTCATCTAATAAATAAAGGACTATTCATCCCAGTGAGGACAGATCTCTTAGTCTAACTAACCAAAGCCTGTGATTCCATCTGAACAGCAAAGACTCTCCTTAACTAGTTTGTAGTAATGGCTAAAAGGAATCCAAATGGAAAACTCAAGCCAAGATGAAACAAACCCTTTTTAAGACATTAAAAAGTCACCTGATATCAAGAAAAGAAAGTGGCAAAGCATCACTTTTTAAGGGTTGAGAGAAGAGACATATGCATCTATTTCTTTCTTCTTCCTCCCTTCCCCAAGGTTAATGTTTATTGTCTTTTTATGTTATAAAAAATCCATTAGAAAACTGCAAAGAACCCCCTCAAACTCCTTATTATGGAAAGTTTCATGAGCTTTCATGAGTTTCAAGGGTAAGTGTAACTCTTCCTAACACATTGTGCAGCCCAGAAGCTGAGGTTGGTGACTACACCGAGGGCTCTCCCCAGCCCTGCTCCTGTGGCTTGGCTGGAGTCTGCGGTGCGAATTCCATTCCCTTCCAACACCTCCAAGCTCCCCACTCTGATCCCACTTTCTTACTCTGGGCCAAGATTAACACTGAAAGACTGAGATCGAGGGCAAACTGAGCAGAGTTTAAATTTGTGTTTTGCTGAGAGCTTTTTATAGGCCGGACTATGTAAACTGCAAAACTCATGTGGGAAAAGAGATACTCATGGGAATTAGGGGTTTTCTTAACAGCAAGAATGAAATGATCAACTCATCTGGAAAGACAATCTGTGCACAGGGAAGCTGCTGCTGCCCCATCCCTGGCAGTGTTCAAGGCCAGGTTGGACACAGGGGCTTGGAGCAAGCTGCTCTAGTGGAAGGTGTCCCTGCCCGTGGCAGGGGTTGGAACTGGAGGAGCTTTAAGGTCCCTTCCAACTGAAGCAGTCTGGGATTCTATGGACAGTCCAGGCTGTTTTTTGAAACTGGAAAAACCAAGGGAGCTCCTGTTTCTGGGCTGGAGGAGCAGAGGTCTTTCAAAACCTCTGTTGGGTCCTCCCCAGCACTCTGCATTCAATGCAAAAGACAGCATAACACGATTTTTGGGAAGCTGTGGCTTCCCATCCTGCCTCTAAGTCTAAACAAGGAAAGCAAGGTAGGAGAGAAAAAACACCATCAGAATACTCAGATTTACCAAGAACTCTCAGGCTTTTTAAAGCAGAAAATACAGGCTGAGGTAGAGTGTGAATCCAACGTGCAACAGGTATTTCTCACTGGGTCTATGTGAGGGCACTTACAAGAGAAGTAATAAATATATGAGACTTGAGGAAATTTCTTATTCTTTGGTCTTTATCCTCTTTCAGAGGAGGTTTTAGTTAAGAGCAATGAATAGACACATGTGAATTCATTGAGAAACAGGTTCTGTGCAGAGAGAGTGCTCTGTCCTACGTGTATCCTTGTAGGAGAGTGATTCACAAAACCAGGTCACTGCAGAACTAAGAAACATAAAGATTTTGGAGAGACAGACGACATTAAGTGCTCTTTAAAACCGTTTCTAACCTGACAGCCATCTTCAGGGCTGTAAGGATGCTGCTGCACTGACAGCACTGTCCTTCTAACCAAAACTGCTCCTCAATCTATAAACAGATCAATCTGTCTCAAGCCAACTCTTGTCTCAGCCCACGAATTCCTTTGGGTATAGACTGCTGTTCTGGCACAACAGGTCATGGCCCATGACTACATAAGCAACCACTACAGATACCACCAATGCAATACCTCCACCCACAACACAAACACCCAGCCTCCTGCCCCTGCCCAGTTTATTCCAAAACCCAAACACTCCTGCAGTGATACAGGGACACTGCTTTGGACATGGGCAATGGCCAGCTCCACACCAGTGTTACTCTGCTCAACCCTTCCTGCAGCAGCCTTTCCCTGAAGCCACACCAGTCTCCTGTTTCTGCAGCTGGAGTGGTGAAGATCATGTAGCTTAGATGCTCTCAGCTGAGGATCACAGAACTGTCATCTTGCAGACTTTCAAGCACCTTCACACAAGGATGAAAGGAATCATAGAACAGTCTCAGCACCCTCCCAAGGAAGAGCTTCTGCCTAAGAGCTCATCTCAGTCTCCCCTCTGGCAGCTTAAAGCCATTCCCCTTGGCCTGTCCCTACAGGCCCTTGTCCCAAGCCCCTCTCCAGCTTTCCTGCAGCCCCTTCAGGCACTGGAGCTGCTCTCAGGTCTCCCCTTCAGGAGCCTTCTCTTCTCCAGGCTGCCCCAGCCCAGCTCTCTCAGCCTGGCTCCAGAGCAGAGCTGCTCCAGCCCTCGCAGCATCTCCATGGCCTCCTCTGGCCTCTCTCCAACAGCTCCACGTCCCTCTTGTGCTGCTGCCCCAGAGCTGGATCAGGGCTGCAGGGGGGGTCTCCCCAGAGCACAGCAGAGGGGCAGGATCCCCTCCCTGAGCTGCTGCTCACGCTCTGGGGGTGCAGCCCAGCACAGAGAGGGGGTTCTGGGCTCAAGCACACACTGAAGCGGGGTCATGGGGAGCTTCTCACCCAGCACCTCCAGGAGTGTTATTCGTTGTAGAAAAGTCATTTCACTAGATGAGTAACAAGTATCAACTTTTGTTTCTCAAATAAACCTGCTTCCATCTCATTTGTCTGCAACAATCCACTCCTTCTATTGCATTTCTCTGTTACAGGCGTTTCCTCGCTAACAAAAAACCTCCCCCAAAGGCTGTGTTTCTGAGAGCTGCTAACAGGAAAGCTGGAGGAGACTCTGCTGTCAATATATCCTGAAGCACTTCCCTGTTGCTACTATCAGTCCAATTCCCTCTTCTCCTCTGCTGCTCTGCTCTGCCAATGCCATTTGCTGAAGACACTCCTTTCATCAGGAAGCTTTCCAGCCAGAGGCAAGGGAAGAGGAGGCGACTCAAGTCTCACTGTGGAGCCAGGACAACACGAAGCTTGAACATGCTTCTGTGAGAATTCAAACCAGAAATGTACGAAATGTTTCAAGGAAGCTGCAGTTTATTTGTTTCCCACCACTCAAGAAAGATTATTTCTGTAATCCTTTTTTACATCCATCTTCTGCAGAAGAAATATAGTGGGTTTTAATGAAATAAAACCCATTGATTCATTCAATGCTTTGCTTTTGTCAGGGTCTGAAAACTTGCTTTCAAAAATTATTCTGATTAAACAACAGCTGTATGTGATTTTAAGCATTATTTTAACAAAAAAGAAGTTGTTTTCTTGAGGTTTTTTAATAGAAATGTAGCTTA
Organism: Pezoporus occidentalis; assembly: GCF_034315485.1. Lineage (NCBI taxonomy): Eukaryota > Metazoa > Chordata > Aves > Psittaciformes > Psittacidae > Pezoporus > Pezoporus occidentalis. The sequence continues at coordinate 1,294,558 of NW_026913833.1, read as the reverse complement.
TGAGTAAAACAAAGCCCAGCAAACCCGAGGAAGTGAACAAAGACTGCCTAGCTTTAGGATGGAAAAACTACACAAGTTATAGCGATGAGGTGTATGTCAGGAAGTCAGCTTGTCTGGCCAGCACCTGCATTCAAGATGTGGTATACAGTGGATGGGATGGAAAGGAACCTCCAGGGACTGTTCATTTTGCTTTTTGTTTGTAATTTTTTAGATTTCATAAATATCCAGAAAGCAAAGCTGCAAGAAGGGACACAGAAAGGGAGGCTTGAGAGGAACCTGGGCTTCTTCCATCTTATCGGTTGCAAGGTACGCAAATGCTGTTTGCAGGGTGCAGGTGGAATGGCAGCTCTGCCCCTTCATTGGGTATATTCAAAACAATAAATCAGGATTTTATTCCAAAAGATGCACCAAAATTAAAGCAATAATTAAAATAATTGAGCAAGCTGCTCCAGTGGAAGGTGTCCCTGCCCATGGCAGGGGCTGGAACTGGGTGAGTTTTAAGGTCCCTTCAACCCAAACCATTCCATGAATCTAAATTCTCAATCCATGTATTAATTCAAACAAAAAGAAAACCTGGCTGCACCGGAGGACCAAAAGCTGAGTTCTTCAGGGACAAGTCATGTATTTTGCTCCATATTTCTAGCTCTTTAAGCGTGTTATGCAAATGCACTGCGTGTCAAGATGGAAATGCCCTGACAAGACAAACAAAGGAAGTATTTCAGGATGTCCTTATATTTTGTAGCTTTTGCATATCGCTGCAAACACAGCCTCACATTAGCTGAACTGAGCTAAGAAGATCAGAGCAACTTCTCTGCACAGCCCCTTCAGCAGCTGACACTTCAGTTGCCAAAGCAGACAGGCCGAGGAAAGAAAGTGCCTTGGAATAAAAGAAAGGAGAAGAAATAAAAAGTGCATAAACCACAACAAAATTATCCATGGTAGGCTGGAATAAAATCTTCGTGACATTTTCATAAAGTACTTAGACTAAGGGCAGTACTTTAGGTATCATCTTTCCATCATGAAATCTCAAATTAAGAGCAGTGTGACAGTTTGAAGGAGAAAGAAAAGCTTGTTGCCATGGCAACCAATGCTAATTCCCTATGCCAAGGAAATGTTCAAGTGTGCTGGAAAAAAAAGACCCCTACACCAGAGGAAAAAAGCAGAGCTCTACAACTTACCAGAATTTAAGTCACGTCCAGGATTGAAGGCCCTGCTGTTGACAGTGGTAGACAGTCTATCACAGCTGATAGTTCGAGAAACGTTGGTGTTAAAATTCCCATCAAATCTGAAATGACAACGCCAGGATTAGCAATCTAACATTATCTAGTCAACCTACAGATGGAAATGCATCATCTGGAACCTCAATGACAAACAGTGACTTTGGAAACTCCAACATTATATATATTTAAAGGGTCCAGGAAAAACTGTGAACACCAAAACTATGGGGGATAAGCTCATCTTGGCTGTATTTGCTCTATACAACGGTAATGTTGCATTTTCCTCCACCATATTCCCTGAAAGCCAGGATCATAAGGGAGTGGTGGTCTTTCATCTGGGTTTAGGTTCCAGCTTGGGAAATGTGCACAGCACCCAGGCCTGCCATGAAGGAGTGTTTCCTCCTGCTGTTGAACCAAACTGCTCGATAGAAACCCTCTCACAAGCACCATCATTTCATCTGCCACTTTTAAAAGCTGTATTCCCAGTGTCTTGCATGAAGAGGATTTCCTCTTTGTGTCTTTACAACAAAGATCTAACAGAGCAATTTTTAACCTGCTTTCTAGCCCAAAACTTGAGGGTTTACATTCCAAACAGCAGAAAGGACTTGACAGCCTGAAGTTTTGTTACATTTTGATTTGGTTAAATAATTCAAATGCTTTCATAACTCCAATGAAAAAAATTATTACAGCACAATGGTTCTGCTAACAATAAAATATAATTAAACCAATGCCTTAGCAGAACAGAAATAAAAAGAGGTTTAAAGAGTTATTTATAACTGGAAACACTTCTGAAGCTTTCAAGGCCTCAAACGCAGTTTTGTATTATTTAGGCCAATTTTAATTGTTAATATTTTTCTGACCTTGAACATTTTGATATTTGACTTCTGGCATGAGTATTCTAGTACTTAGAAAAACTACTTACTTCCTATCAAAGAAACTTTCTGCTATCAACCTACTCCTCAGCAATGACAACAAACCACAGGCGAGGTCTGCATAACATCCCATTCTGGATGAGGAGCCTTTCTGGCATGAAAGCTGATAGGAAATGACTGTTGGAAAGAAACTGAGCCGAGTACGGGTTTGTTTAATACTGTCAGCACTAAAACAATAAATTACACAAAAAAAAAAAACCCAGCTGCATCAAAAGATATCGACAAAATTACTTCAAAACGACAGCACATCCATCACAAGCTTAATGTGCCACTCACCCAGTGCCATTCCAATGCTATTTTGCTCCATGTACATTATATTTGTGCCTAAGGTTCTTTATTTCATAGAATTCCAGACTGGTTTGGGTTAGAAGGGACCTTAAAGCTCCTCCAACTCCAACCCCTGCCACAGGCAGGGACACCTTCCACTAGAGCAGCTTGCTCCAAGCCCCTGGGTCCAACCTGGCCTTGAACACTGCCAGGGATGGGGCAGCCACAGCTTCTCTGGGCACCCTGTGCCAGCGCCTCAGCACCCTCACAGGGAAGAGCTTCTGCCTAAGAGCTGATCTAAGTTGACCCTCACCCACATATATAGGCTATCACATAGTGAAGCCCCAAAATATTGCAAGCAAAAGCATATGAAAAACAAGAACCGTTCCTTTGGATGAAGATTTTGATTAAGAAACAGAAACCAGTAAACTGCAATCACGGCAACAAATATGGTGCCCAATAAGGATGGAAAAACACTGATTGGTTTGGTTTCTTCCATACAGAGTGCTTGCTATAAGGGCTGGGGTTTGTAGACATGAACAGACAATAAAACAAAGCACTTCTAAATCATCCCCTTATAACAACAATTAGCAGAAACAAAAACCACAGACAGATGGAATGGGTTACACAGGGAAATTTCAAGTTATGACCACAGGAAACAAGCCTTTTTAAGCAAACTGAAGTGCTCCTAATCCAATGTATTTTCCTAAGCCAAATACAAAACAATTTCCTTCTACAGGGACATAGCTGCAGCAGCCCCAGCCCAGATGCAGGACTTGCCGAGGGCCTCCATCTCTCGGTTCATGGGGTCCCCTCACACGGGATGTAGGAAAACCTCTTTGTTAAGTAGGCTTAAGATCACCACCTCTGTAAGTGACTGCACCCACTTCCAGAAATACTAGCATTCTGGTACCACGCATGCTCCTGAGAGGAACACTGGAGTTCACTGTGAGCAGCACTGCTGGCACATCCATAGGCCACAAGTTCACCTTTTGTTCATGATTCCTGCCAATATAACCATATTCTAGGTTGGGCTGATGTTATTTCTGCTGAAAGCAGAGGTTTAACTTCTACTATAAAGTGAAGACCACAGCACAGCCTGCTCACAGGTTTAGGAATATGCCCTTTAAGGATGGAAGTCATTTCGTAGAGTCATCGAATGGTTTAGAAGGGACCTTAAAGCTCATCCAATTCCACCCCCCTGCCACGGGCAGGGACACCTTCCACTAGAGCAGCTTGTTCCAAGCCCCTGTGTCCAACCTGGCCTGGAGCACTGCCAGGGATGGGGCAGCCACAGCTTCTCTGGGCACCCTGTGCATTATCATCACTCTTCATGGCAAGGAAAAGGGAGAAAATGGGTGGACAGACAGCTATAAAGGTCTCCCGTCCTCTTGATCAGACTCTACCACCATCAGGTTGTATGATGAGGAAGGGATGCTGTGTCAGACACCAAAAGCAGCCAAACCCTGGTGTTGTGGGCTCATCCAGTCTGTCAGGAGTTGCTTAATGAAATCATTGGCAACCTGCTCTCTGAGACCTCCCCGAAGTTGTCTCCATTGAGGAAAAGCCTTAACTTTTCACTTGCACACAGTTCTCGGATCAAGGCTATGGCTTTTCCTGTCCCCATTAAAATGCAACCACTTCAAAAACTTACAGCTCCTACCAAGCAAGCAAAAATGTTGTTGAGTTTTTGTTGGCTAAGGAATCTCCAGACTAAGACTGATTGATAAAGGATGGGTTTCACAAAAACATGTTTATCTTTGGGCGAAACCAGATGGAGAAGAGCTATAGTCTGCAAATTAAACATCTCCATGCTAAAGAAAGATTCCAAGCAATGCTAAAGAACTAACTCTTCGGGAAAAATAATGACTTTTCAGGATGTTAGCTAACCATCCCAGTACTCCCATCCAAATCTATTAGTGATGCCAACAACATACCTTGCTAGCCACTAACGTTATTCATGTCTCAGAACACAGGCAGTAAATGATGAGATTTAATTCAAAATCATCTGGAATCTTCCTCTCCTTTGATTTTATCTTGTGCCAAGAGTTGCTGCTCACACTCAGTCAGTGACATGCACATCCTGACATGCAGTTCCCACACCGCCAAAACTACTTGCTTTCCCTTAGCTGGCAGAGGAGTTGTATGTATCTTGATTTAAAACGATGAGTGCATTGCTACACCACTTCTTCCTAAGCTGCCAAATGGAATTTCAGGTCTCTCAGCCATGACCGATACTAACCTGGGGTTTCAAGCAAATGAACACCAGGTCCAACTCTGGCATGCCTTCTAGAAAGGCAAAAATAAAGCTGACACTTTGACACCCTCAACTACCCCACTACGGGCACTCGTGCAGTCCCAAACTGATTGCCACAGGCCAAGGGCATCTGTGTTCCAGCTATAAACTCCCTGTTTACAATGCAGGTTTTACTGGAGCATATCAAAGTATTTTAATACAAAACTCTACAAAGTCCACCAGTCTTTCTCCCTAAGCAAATATTACATTACCCAGCAGGTAAATGAAGACATTGATGCCCAAATAATCTGCAGCAGAGCTGGAGAAGGAAAGCAAAAAATTACAGCAGCCCAGCCCACCCTTCCTTTCTCTTCCTGTAGCACACAAGTAGCAAAGGGAGAATACAGTGAAAGGGAAAATGATCTAAATAAAATATGCAGAAGAAGAATTCTTCTAAACCCCATAGATTAAAGAACATCCCTCAGACAGACCTGTCAGCCTAGAGCAAGGACTGCTCCAGGCTGAGCTAGGGGGGACCCCCACATCGAATCTCTTTTTGGGTGCAGTTTGCCTTAAAGCTGACTTTTACACCTTGCAGTGGGGTGTATTTTTAAAGTGCGACTGGTTCCATGGCACAAGGACTCTGGGAAGAGACCAGCTCCCATTGCAACTGTATGTCCTCAGAAAACCAAGACCAGAAACTGGGCAAAGGCAGCACTGTGGCAAACTAACATTGCAATATTTGCATCCTTTTAATCACACTGTAGAATTTTCCATGTGCTTCTTTTGGGTGCCCCCGAGTTGTTCCAGTTAACAATGTGCTATTAACCTATTTGGCAATCTTCACCATTAAAACAACACCTGGAACTAAAGTCTCAACAGTGCCGTGCGGCGTTACCAGTCAACGCTCACATTCCTGGCTGTGACTACTGGTTTTACCTTCCCTATGATGTATTTATACCTTGCCTGCTTTCCACACAAGTTTTACCCACACAGATCTCCCCATGGCTTTCGTTGGAAGAAGTTAAAAAGCCCAGAACTTCAATATATAAAGATTTAGCAGACAACCATTGATCACCATCCTTCCTCTGCACAAAGGAGATGGATTTTTTACTAGAGCTCCCACTTTTGCCAGCAGCAAGACTACGAGGCAGATGATAACAGCAGTGGCTGACTGAGATCTCCATGGGGATTAGGCCCAAAATGTTCTACGTGGTAACACCACAGCCAACCCTTAGGAAGTCCTCCAGAATCCTGACCACAAAACCACACCAAACCCCGTATTTTGATATTAATTAGGTTTGGTACTTACTTAAATGGGAGGAAAAAACCAACATTGGCTGAAATTCAGTGTCAAGACAGGCCCCCTCGCCCCATCCCCATTTCCCTGCCTCTCTCTAAAACACCCTTCCTTCTGGATTCACTTTAATGAAGAACCGATCGAAACTGCATCCCGAGGGAGCAAACAGAGCTGCGACTCCCACTTTGATCTCTTCCCCATGGAGAAACGCGCTCCCTGCCTAGCTCGCAAGATGTTCATTTGATTGACGTTTGCTCTGATGTGCAAACTGCTTTGAACTTCAGACATTAAATTCCCATCAGGCTGCACTCATTTTTATTCTCCTTCAACGGGATTTACAAGCAGGAGATCAGCGAGCGTAGAAGATAAAATACATTTGCAGAAGCTTTGAATCTGACATCAAAACAGGGCTCAAGTGAGCTCCAATTGGATTTTGTTCGGCCTGAATTTACAGTGTAAATCAACCTCTTTTGCACAGTTTTAGTTTAGGGGGAAAAATGAAGGAGTTGCATATAAAAATGACACTTGAGCAGCTACTGAGGGGTTCTCGTCGTTTTAACGTTCATTCCTTTCACTCCCTTCCCGTCCATACAAATTTAAAGCTGATTTAATATGCAAATGAAATTACGTAAGTTCATTGGAAATTCAGGATTTCCTTTGAAATCCAAGACTTCCACTCCTATTTTACATAAACGCTGAAATATTCCCACTGCATCTAAACAGAATGCGGGAAAGCAATGCTTTTAGGCATAGATTCAACAATCAAAAAGCCACTGGTGATTCAGCTCACCGGTTTCTTCTGGCAAGGCATAGAAGTTGCTTCAATTATTTCAACTACTGCTTGAAACGGTCCAAGTATACTTAGACATAAAGAAAGTGTATTATTGGAAGGAGGGCTGCAACCCAGTAACACAAACTGTTCCAAACCCCACTATTTCATGAGGAATTTGGACACATTTACGATGTAAAAGCAACAGTCCAAGAGAGCAATTTCCTACATACCTGCTGCAGTTTATGGACAGAAGAAGGTCATGCCAAGACCAGCACTTACACACGCATTTTCTAGCGACCCACATGCATTACTGTAGCCTGATACTCTGCAAGAACAGCAAATACATCTTAAATTTCACCTAGTGCAGCCCACCCACTTCTCCTTTGGAAGTGCAGCTCTTCAGATATTGCGGCAACTGAAGGGACCAAATGGGATTCCCGTTATCTCCCACTTAACTGCTCCAGAGAGGAAAGATAAACACAGAAAGAGCAACGATAAAACTGAACTGCATTAGCAAATATTTAACCATCTGTTTAAAAAAGGGGAAAAGCAGAGCACTTCTGAAGGCGATATTGCAGGCAGGGAGTAAATGATTTTCAAATATAGGTTTGTAAACTCACTTAGTCAAACACTCTATTAATGTTTGTAACACAACACTGCCAAGAAGTATGTTTTACCAACAAATATTTCTCCATTCCATCTCCTTTCACAAATTTAGATAAATGCATTCCCTAAGCTCTTATCAGCACTGTTAAATAAAGAACAAGAATAGATTTCAGCCTGGAGAAGAGAAGGCTCCTGAAGGGGAGACCTGAGAGCAGCTCCAGCACCTGAATGGGGAGCAAGAAACCTGGAGAGGGGCTTTGGACAAGGGCCTGTAGGGACAGGCCAAGGGGAATGGCTTTAACCTGCCAGAGGGGAGACTGAGATGAGCTCTTAGGCAGAAGCTCTTCCCTGGGAGGGTGCTGAGGCACTGGCACAGGGTGCCCAGAGAAGCTGTGGCTGCCCCATCCCTGGCAGTGCTCAAGGCCAGGTTGGACACAGGGGCTTGGAGCAAGCTGCTCTAGTGGAAGATGTCCTGCCCGTGGCAGGGTTGGAGCTGGAGGAGCTTTAAGCTCCCTTCCAATTCTAGGATTCTATGATTTCCAGCGTTCTGGAGATGTTATGATTTTCCTCTCAAACATACGTGTCAGCAGCAGAAGCAATAGCACTGATGAATGGCAATACACGTGGTTCTTTGGAGACCCGTGCCAACTTCTCATGAAAACCAGCAGTGAAATTCATTTCCATTCTCCAGGGTCAAGGCAAAGAGAAGGGGATGCTTCCACCAGCACACATGTGTATCCATGCCCCATGTGCAGGTACAGCATTATCAGGGGACCATGGTTGGTCACACCATGCGACTCCTTGCAGCAGCAAGGCACATAGGGCAGCTTCCAGCTCTGCCCTTTCTCTCCCTGCCTAGGTCCCAGTAGCAGGCAACTCAAGGAAACCATTTCCTACCTTCTTTTAGAGACACCCAAGGACGTGAAATGCTGTAGCACACCAGAGCATGATGGGTTTTAAAACTGGACAGAAACAGAAGAGAATCAAGAATGGGTTAGGGAAGAATTTTTTATCTCCCCTTAAAAGCATCATCTCCGGGTTTTTTTGCTGGAAAAGCTGCACAGGCAGCTGTGCGTTTCCTCATAAATGCACCTCAGTAAGAGATTATAAACTCTTTTTTTGTGCAGAGTTTGATTTTTGTGATTTTCTTTCATCTGCAAATACTCAGTATAAGCTATCTATTTGATCAACATGTTGCCATCTAGTTCAACATCATCTTTGTCGAGAAAGCTATCTCAGCTGTCATTCACAAGTCAGACCACACAGGCCTGCAAAGTTACAACCCCACCAAAGCTAATGCTTCCAAATCTGTCCCAAAACTCATGCCTTTAGTCTTTAGACACTTCTGACAACTAACAGGTATTCCATAAATTCCTGCTGGAGATGCAGGGAAGCTGCAGGTGCTCAGTACTTCTGATAACTAAACACTGATTATGCTTTCCCTACCCTCTTGCTGACACTCTTCTATAGCCCCATTTCCACCCCACACACATCAGGCCATTTCAGTTCCAAGACTTCCTAAAGACCTACTTTCTGGGAATGAAGCATCTCAGGCATGACAAACAGGAGACACCCTCCTGTGCACAAAGGTACTTATCCTCTTAAGAAGGAAGATACATTAATTAAAACATTGTCCTGTAAATAACCACACAATTCACTCCTGATAGGGAATGTCTGGAGACAGCATGAGATCTGTTTCTCATGGCTTCTTCATCAGCCATTATTAGTGAGGAAAACACAAAGCCTTATTTTTCCAGCAGGGATTTCTTTAAGGATTAGAATCACTTGACATCCATTTTCCTTATCTCCCATCAGTTTATCCATCCATTTTGCTAAGAGCCCAGAGCACTTTATCCATATTAACTCTGTCACATTGGAGCAATCCATCTTCTCAACTGCTGTGGGCACTTCCTCAATGCAGCACACAGCCCTGAGGAAAGGAGCAAGTCTTCAGGCTCTGACCCCATGGACACAAATAAAGCCTGGATCATAGGGCAGATACCAGATACTTGTACCATCCACTTCCGAGCTTGCCTGAGAGCTGTCCTCTCTGATGACTCTTATCAACTGTTGCCTCTTCATTACCATCATGGTTTTTCCATTCCCAACCCTTGGCTAAGCAGAACTGAAAATGCAAAATGCTGTATTTGAAGAAAGGAACAGAAAAAACTAAAGAAAACCACATAGCCCTGCTCCACTGCTCCACTTTAGCAGTCCACCTCTACTTAGCAGTACCTGCATGTATACTTATGCATATGATTAATTTCCATTCGCACGAGCCCATATTTGAATGCTTTGGCAAACCAGATGAGCAGAAGCATATGATGACACGCTTGTTGAATTAAGGCCTATGGAAAAGTCCCTTGCCAAAAACCACTCAACAGCCACCAACTGCACTGCCTCCTCAAGTTGTGTTTGCATGCTCCGATTTAGTTATTCTCACTACTTTCCAAACCAAGGGAGTTCCGTTGCACAAACCTACCTCAGTGGGGAGAACAAATACATGACTGTTAGTACTTCAACCAGCTTAGGTCAGTATATGCTGGGTACAACAAAGAACCAAAAGCACAGGCTGTTGATTTTAATTCAGAACTAGTCACTACAGACTGGAACCACAGTCATAGAATCCTAGAACGGTCTGGGTTGGAAGGGATCTTAGAGCTCATCCAGCTCCGAGCCCTGCCACGGGCAGGGACACCTTCCACTAGAGCAGCTTGCTCCAAGCCCCTGGCCTTGAACACTGCCAGGGATGGGGCAGCCACAGCTCCTCTCACAGGGAAGGTTTTTTCCCAGTCACAGGGAATCTCACTCATTTGGGCTCTTCACCACATAAAGGCAATGCAATAAACACTGCTTTCCCGGTCATGTCTCACTACTCAACTAAACGAGCAATTGAAGTGCCAGGTTTACTTTATATCCCAGTTTGTGCTTTGTTAGTTCTATTTTGTATCATTGATTTATAGTGCCCAGGTGTGGTTTATCTCAAGCAACATGGCAAAGTATCTTCAAAGCCAATGCTCAGATTTTCAAGGTAAATGCAAGCAAACACAAGGCAACATATGGGTAATTTTAACAGCAACAACAAATGTAATCTAAAGATACCAAACCACTAAACCAACCCTCAATAAACCTTTCTCTACACAATAGTTCATCATCTCCTTCCAAAGCCAATCCAAACTTGCTGCATTCCCAACACAATGTAAAAGGCTGATGGAAGAATCACCTCAGAGTATGAAATGCCCTCAGATTTTCAAACATCACCATGCATTTAGATGCTGATCACCATAAGCAGCCTTAAATGCTGTGGGACTGGCCTTTGTATCTACGTTAAAAATATACCCTGAAGATAAGATGCATCTGATACTGTTCTTGCACCAAATGTTTACTCAAGTAAAGAGGCCCCATGACGAAACACCTCCCTGCACAAAGAGAATACACAGAATGAAGGAGCTGTAACACAGATATTTCACAAGCCTCCTGAAAGAAAAGCCAGAGCCCTAAGGACACGTGCATTTTTAAGGTACAACCTAAAGCAAAGTATCTCCTGGATATGGCAAATAGCACAGACAAATCCATGCCTTTTTAATGTGCCCTGTTTTATAGCAGCAGCTAACACAGGCTCTAAACCAAACTATTATAATTGTTGTTGCTCTAACACCAGTACTCTCCTGCCCAGCACTAACACATCTTTTAAGCACCAAAGATAAGCTGTCACCAACAGTAGCACATCTAACTCAACTTCTCACCAGTGCAGGACTCCTCAAAGCCAGATCAAGTGAGGCCAAAATTAAAGGTGGAAGAGTTCAAATGAATCAGTAGCCTTCAAAATATGCAGGTGGGAGAGAGCTGTGTTTCCAAAATGATTCCTCAATCCATGTTCGAACACTCACGTGCGTATTCCAGTCTCCAAAAATCTGACTGCTGGCCATATCTTTCCCTTTCAATCAGGTTTTGAGGTGCCCAAGGGGGATCCTGAGGAGCATGTAAGCTTTAATGTCAATGGAAAGCTTCTGCTTAAGAAGAAGGTTATGTCATTTTGAGATTTCTATTAAAAACTAATCCCTCTTCTGGAGAGACAGGGAGACAAGGACGGGTTTCGAGGTAGCCCTAACAGCAGAACTGGCTTTTCAGGAGCAGCCACTTTCTGCCCGTGTGAACTGTTTTACTTTACTTTCCCCTTTAGCAGGCCTGTATCAGACATAAGACCCAACAACACCACGCTGGGTATCAACACTGGCTTTTTAACCAAAATGGAGATTCTCCCAGAAGGGAGATGCTACAGAGAAGGAAAATGAAAGGAAGAACAGCAGAAGGGGAAGAAACAACAAATGATGGCAGAAGCACTTAGACAAATCAGGCAATTAACAAAACATGGTGCTAGAACCCTGGAAGTGAAGTTTCTAAAGGAAAATATGGTTTTACATTCTTTGCATGACTTGCAGACAATTTCCTGAAGACAGGAGTGGATATATTCCCAGTGGTCAGATAAGCCACCGTTCTCAAGCACAGGTACTCAACCAGGCATTGCCAAAGTGCTGCCCAAAGTATCCTGCAGACTGACAGACTGGTCTGGTAACCACTTAAGCAGATTTAGTATTATCAATCCAAGCAACTAAATAATAAGAATAAAATTCTCAGTATTTACATTATCATATTATATTAATATATATTACTATATTATATCCATATATAATAATACCATATTATATTCTAATAATGGATTATATAGTATGATATAATATATAATAATATATTGTATTATTATGTTAATATTATTTATATTCTCTTCATCAGGGACTGTAGTGACAGGACAAGGGGTAACGGGTTCAAACTTAAACAGGGGAAGTTTAGATTGGATATAAGGAAGAAATTCTTTCCTGTGAGGGTGGTGAGGCACTGGAATGGGTTGCCCAGGGAGGTTGTGAATGCTCCATCCCTGGCAGTGTTCAAGGCCAGCTTGGACAGAGCCTTGGGTGCCATGGTTTAGTGTGAGGTGTCCCTGCCCATGGCAGGGGGCTTGGAACTGGATGATCTTAAGGTCCTTTCCAACCCAAACTATTCTATGATTCTATATTGTAATGCCTCAACGAGGAGCTCTGCAAATAGAAAATCCACCTCTTTACTTAGCCAGCTGTGACCCCAGTTTGTTTTTTAAGCCACTTCCTGTGAAGGACCCTTATGCAAGTCCATCCTGGGGAAAGAGAATTTCTACAGGACCTTGAAACTAAGTAATTTTGGAGCACAAAGCAAAAGGAAACTCAGGAATGTTTCCAGAGCAAACCTCTCTTTTTACTTTTTAATGAAGAATTATGCAATACTGACAGGGGGGTGATAGATCTCCTCATTCCTCCTTCTCTTCAGCCCTTGCTTGGAAGCCCATGCGGGAAGCTTGCTGTTCCTGCATGCAGAGATCAGAGGGCAGGAAGGTTTTCATTCTCAACTAAATCTTGACCTTTCTACTAACACTGCCAAATATCTGGCCGTTGATCACCAGATGTGTCAGCATTTTATGTAGACCATTTGAGAGTAGGAACTGCACAAAGACCACGACATCTACACACAACACAACGGCAAGGTACTCATTTCTTTGGAGTCACCTGAGGCTTAATCCTATTGAGATATCTTGCCTCTGTGTCAGTCAACCTGCACACAAAACAAGCGAGTGGCCTTCCTCTCCAGGCACAGATTCACACCACGTATTTGAATGCAGTGAATATTTTAAATCCTTACAGAAAAAAAGGTTAATGCTATACTTCAGGAACGATGAAAGCACAGTGTCACTAACAGAAGAGCTGTCCCATACAGCCACGTTGCAGAAAGTGCTTTTAATATTTATTACCCAATTTACCTTCCTTTCCCCAAAATGCTTTTAAATCAGGCAGATATGAACCATGAAAACACACTCTGTAATCGAGGTTTGCATCAAGTGAAAGTTACTTTTCTAGCACATATGGAAGTAAATGTTTAAAATGTTGAGCATTTAGAAGAAATTATTGCAAAAATCAGACCTTCCATCACACTTTCCTACAATGAGGAAGCCCAAAGAAGCCTCTGCAAATATTCAGCATAATAAAACATGATTAAAGACAACCAACTGCCTAGATTTAGGCTATTGAAAACTCCTATATTTAAAGCAAAACAAACTTTAAATGGACAAATTCTGTTCCTAAGCAATGTACTCAATTTGGGTTAACTTTGGCATTAAACAGCACCAGGTCAACTTGATTAAACTGCAATGCAATAGTTTCAGCATGTGATGTACTGACCAGCTTGTGATTTTGGTTAATGCACTTCAAAGGGAGGGGGTAGAAAAGGAGTCCCATGACTAGCTTCAGAAGAGTTATTCAGTTATTCAGTGTCTCAGTGCAAAGACAGTATCTTGGACAGACTCATTTTGTATTCCATGCAATTAAGGGTTGAACAAACTTTTATCCTTTTTGTTTCATTTTACAACCCATCACAGCAGAAACCCCGTTCTGGTTTAGAGCTCGTCATTAAACATGTACATAGTAAAAATGGGAAAGAACACAAGGACAAGATAAGAAGCACCTTTGGACTACTGTCTTACCCCTTTCAGAGTTACCAAGATTGGTCAGAAAATACAGGCTATTCTGCAAAGAAATCGTCTGTTTTCTTCACATATTAACAATTCCAGAATTCAATACTTACTCCATCATAGATGGGGGAATAGTACAGCAGTCCTGGATTGCAGTCAAGGGTGATGTGAGGTGAGCAGTGTATGATGCTTCCACCACTTGCTTGTTCCGATTCACAACATCCAAGTAACGGTTAAATTTCTCCCGGATTTTTTTGGCCAACTGAAAAAAATTAGAAGATTGATTAAAATCAAGCTGTTTGTCTGCATCCCCCATTCCTTATTAACCAACTTAAATGGAAAGTAAAAACTGCATATGTTAAAGATAACAGTTAAATGCTTTGCTCATTGTGCTTCTATTTTGATGAAGTCAAGTAGTTAATAATATCAACCACAGAAAGCAGTCTATACAAAGAGATAAAATACATTTACCATCTCGCAACCTGAACACAGAATTTTGCATGTATGAAAAGTGAAATTTCCATTACATCAGGCTTTCTTATAATTAAGCACTGAGACCTGGATGCGACTCTCCCTATGCTACTGGCTTACAACTGAAACGTTTTGATATGATGCTCTTGCAAGGCCTGGCAAGGGCGTGATGGAGACTAAAATAAAAAGTCAATTTAAAAAAGCTCTATAAGAAGCCCAAATAATAGTATTACAAAAGACCTCACCTAGAGAGCAATCTTTTTACTGCTTCAGGAGCAATCAACTAACAGCACATGTGCAGTGCGCTGAATGTATTCAAGAGAATAAGCTCAGGATCCAGACAGCCCCAATTACCACCATGAATGTTCTCTGGTCATCAACAGCCTCCTCAGCCAGGTAGATCTGTGCAGAAGCACTTCATGTCTCCTTTCATGTAGTTCTGATTGTGATTTGGACAAAAAAAGCCTTCCCCTCTCTTGCTTTTTTCTGTGTATCCTCTGCTACTTTTCTAGGGTCACCACAAGCTCTTAACTGAGCATCTTTCAAGTGATTTTCTTCCCCAGCCTAGCAGCTTTCTGTGGCTAGTTATAAGCTACAGCAGTTGTAATTACAGACTTCAAGAGCAATATGAAAAACATGTAATTGACATTACGTTGTAACAAAAAGAAATAATGACAACTGTCTTGCACAGGTGAAATTCTTCCACAAGCCTTTTGTTGCCAGAGGCCTGATGAATAGGTTGCCCAGAGAAGCTGTGGCTGCCCCATCCCTGGCAGTGCTCAAGGCCAGGTTGGACACAGGGGCTTGGAGCATCCTGCTCTAATGGAAGGTGTCCCTGCTCGTGGCAGGGGTTTGAGCTGGATGAGCTTTAAGGTCCATTCAAACACAAACCAGGCTGGGATTCTATGACTCTATGATGAAGGCAGCCACTTATAAATCAGGACTAGGTTTACAAGTTACATTATTAAAAGCAGATGATCGTATTTCTCTCCTTTCAGAAAGTGAAAACTAACAGACTGTCATCCCTCCCTAGCAATTCTCAGGCCTTGAAAACAATTAAGAGTGCCTAACTAGAAAGGGCAAATTGGGCATTTCAGCCCTTTAAATGTTTCTCGGTACCAGGCAGATTGGAAGCAGTCTGAAGGCACACGGTGTTATCAAGGGTGGAAGCATCAGGTTTTACAAGAGCCATTTACTAAGACTTTTGCTCCTGGTCTTTTATTCAAAGTTAGAAATTAACAAAACAAATCAGGCACATAAGAAATTTGCTCTGGCACATTCAGTGCCCTGTTCACACCAACATATCTGTTATAATTAATCGTTGGCCAGATGCCTCCTAAATGAAACAGAACGATCTCTGAACAATATAGCCTGGTGTTGAATACACAGAAATAGGCATTTTGCATTTCTGCAGACCTTCTCCAGGGCTGAAGTCAGCTCATTAATTCACAGCACTCATCTCTCCTGCTCCCTGGACACCCCAGGCTCTATGGGGATGATTTAACGGTGCCGCTACATTTGTGCACTGAGAAGCGCACTCGGTTGTTCCAGATCCCCTGCACTGACAAATGTCTTTCCTAACTATTATTAACAGGACATTTCATCATGATTTACTTCGTTATGCGAATAACAAGGCCCACGCTGATAACAGCACTGCCTTTGCCTCCATTGTTCCCAGCAAATGCTGCAGCTTAACGACAGGTCTCCTAGGAGCACAGGTTTTAATAGGACCTTGCTCAAATGACTTGCAGAATTATACCTAATTAGTTTTGCAGAATGATTTATTGCCAAGGCACCAGAGGACTACTAATGGTCTCCTCCATGTTAGGCATCCAACACAATTAAATTACTCCCAGTTGTTAGATCATAAGCTGCTGGGTTGTTCCTTTTCTATTTCCCGGTAAACTTTCTCTTTGTCTGATTGTACTGCTCAAACGTGTCCTTGAGAAGTGGATTCTTCTGGAGGGTTTCAAGCCAAATTTCCTAAATCAAAGCATTTAAGTTGCATGGTTACCAAGTTCCCCTTTCAGTGAGGGCAAATGAAATACCTGTGCTTAAGCACTATGTACACCAGATACTTGAGCCTATTCACTTCTTTTGTGGTTTCACTACCTGAAATCACAAAAATGGGAACTGGAATTTGCTGAAAGAAGGACCACACAATCAAACATGCAGTAACAGAACTAACATGGAGCATCAGAGCAAAAGGACATACATTTGGAATCACACTTTTTCCTGATAAATGAATGCTGTACAGGAAGCTGTGGCTGCCCCACCCCTGGCAGTGTTCAAGGCCAGGTTGGACACAGGGGCTGGGAGCAAGCTGCTCTAGTGGAAGGGGTCCCTGCCTGTGGCAGGGGTTGGAGCTGGATGAGCTTTAAGCTCCCTTCCAATTCAAACCATTCCATGATTTGATTATGATGATGTTTTGGTGTTAAACAGTTTTCCCCTTCCAGGTTCACCAACAAAAGCACCCCACAGCCTTTGAATTTTATCCTACTGTGCAGAGCCTGAAGATCTGACAAAACCGATGAAAAGCAAATGTTCAGTACCAAAACTGAATCTCCCATTGAAAAACCTCTGAACAGCTCAAAGTCATTACATTACTCTGAGTAAATGGGATCCAACACTTCAGTTGGGGCAGTTAGTCAAATGCATGCCAGCAGCAAGGCACTTGAAGCCTCCCAAAGCCACACAGACACCTACTCCCTGCCATGGCTAGAAGTACCTAATCTGAAGAACCCCAAAAATACTGCCTTCTGATAGCAACAGAACACTTCTAACAATCAAAACCACTTTAAAAACAGCTAACTCAGAAAAGCTGGATGGCAAGATGATTCAAAAGCCATTTTCCATTGAAAATTGATTACAATGACTAAACCATGTTATGAACCAAAGGGTAACACACCATCCAGTTCAAAGTTAATAAAAACAACTGGTTCTAATTCACCAAATTGAGAAGTAGAATCCAGATGAAGCCTAAATAAAACCCTTAACTTAATTTTTCTTCCATAGTTGGGCTTCACTGGAGCACAAAAATCCATGACAGCGAGCAGGCATTCCAACTCTCAGTGATTAAAACAACAGGCAGAAAACACTACATGCTTCCTAGCTCCTCTTCAATGCCCGTGTGCCCATGCATGCATGCACACTCA
This sequence comes from Pezoporus occidentalis, assembly GCF_034315485.1. Taxonomy (NCBI): domain Eukaryota; kingdom Metazoa; phylum Chordata; class Aves; order Psittaciformes; family Psittacidae; genus Pezoporus; species Pezoporus occidentalis. The sequence goes on along the minus strand of NW_026913833.1, from coordinate 1,277,046 downwards.
CACCATTAGCTCAGAAACATTGCTCAGTTTGCGAAGTGATGCACTCAGTTGCCAGAGTAAAAGCTGCAGGCTTAAAGCAGCTCCTCATCTTTCTAAACTAAAACCTAAACCCTTTGCCCAAAAGGTCCCTATTTGTTCCCAGAATCTATCCTGCTTTTTCTCACCTGCCCAGAGCTGAGCAGCTGTTGCATACTGATGGATATAAGACCTGCACCACAGTGGTTATAAAACCTCAAAGGTTCAGAAAGAAAGAGACAACAAATAATGAAAGGACAGAGCATTGACTGTGAAACCATCCCAGTGTCATTGTTTAAAACATTGTTAAGGCAAAATGGAAAGTTGTGTCCCAAATTGGGCACGTAAAAGGCAGCCACATCCCACACTCAGGTATACCCTTGGGTAGGTACCAGGTGTGACAGACATCTCCTGCTCCCACAGAAATTCACCCATTTTAATGGAGACTAAAATACATCCGGATAGCTTGAGATTGACATCAAATGTTGCCATCCTCAGGTTACTTCTCAAGACGCTCTTGACCCCATTTTCAAACCAAGGGAGAGGGGGAAGCCTTGCCCAGCATTCCTCTTGTCCTTTTTCAGCTTTCTCCTTAACTTTCGGGACCCGAATAACAAGAAATGAGTGTTTGGAGCAAACAATGCAGCCCTGAGCTCCAATCCTAATGTATTTCTGCGGCAGCTGGACTGCAGCCAGAGCGTTCCAGTCTGCAGACAGGTTGGACGGCAACACCTGTTTCTATTACAGCAGCACCCATGGGTAATGCACTTCAGTTGTCACCATCTCCATTGACAACCTTTCATCACAACATCAGTGACTTGCTCTAATTTTCCCAGAGCTTTTCCTCGTTTGCATAGTTCCCTTGAGCTTTTTCTTCTTATAAAGCTTCATTCCCCTCAAAGCTCCACACCTCTAAAGTCTTCCCTTTCCAGGGAGCACTGAGAGAAAGCAGAGCTCCAAGGTTAGGTTTTCTTTCTGGCTGCAGCTTGAAAGCCAAGGTACTTTTAATGCTTTCAAGACTGGATATAAATTATGCATCAGTGAGGCTGACAGGCATGGATGTCATAATGGACTCAACAGACAGGGATTTAACACTGCCAGGCTCCTCCAGAAGTATGGCTTACTCATGGAAGAGTTCAGTTAGTAGAATCATAGAAAGGTTTGGGTTGGAAGGGACCTTAAAGCTCATCCAGCTCCAACCCCTGCCACGGGCAGGGACACCTTCCACTAGAGCAGCTTGCTCCAAGCCCCTGTGTCCAACCTGGCCTTGAACACTGCCAGGGATGGGGCAGCCACAGCTTCTCTGGGCACCCTGTGCCAGCGCCTCAGCACCCTCACAGGGAAGAGCTTCTGCCTAAGAGCTCATCTCAGTCTCCCCTCAGGCAGGTTAAAGCCATTCCCCTTGGCCTGGCCCTACAGGCCCTTGTCCCAAGCCCCTCTCCAGCTTTCCTGCAGCCCCTTTAGGCACTGGAGCTGCTCTCAGGTCTCCCCTTAAGGAGTCTTCTCTTCTCCAGGCTGAACCAGCCCAGCTCTCTTAGCTTAGAGATGTTGTGGTTGCTGTGCTCCAGCTTCTCTGCCAGAGTTCAATATATCAAAACTATTCTGGTCATTCTGCTCCTGCTTGAGTCTTTACCACCGTCCTGTCTCCTCCTTGGAGCCCAGTTTCACATTCTCTGTGCTGCAGACACCAGATGTCTGGCAGGATGCTGAACACACACTGACTTCCTTGAAAACAGCTAATCTAGATTTCCCCCTAATAAAACTAAGCACCTTCCCCTTTATTTACATCCCTAGTTCACACCACTGCATTTTCATATTGTGAGCTCTCTGATATTGAAATCACTTCCAGGAAAGGAATCCAAGTTCTTTTTGGCAAACACCTTCCAATCTTTAATAACCTATTCAGTGTGAGAAAAGGTTTTATCTGCTGCGTACAACAGCAATTCTATAACTAGAGACCTTAAAGTGTAAGCAGTTTAATGTCAAAAGGCAAACCACTCTTTGTGTGGCATAAAGGGAGCCAAGTCTATTAAACGGGCCTGAAGGCCAACAGCTGTAGTTTTTCCACTTTCTCAACAAACTGAAAGTCCCTATTTACACAGTTTGGGATATATAAAAAGCACCCCTCCAACAACCCAGTGGGCTGCCAGAACAAAATCCCACCTGACACAGAATGGGAATTAATTGCCTTTGGGTATCAGTTGCTAAGAAAATGTTAATGAATGACAAAGCCAGGAGCGACAGGGGATTTAATTTGCTTACATTTGTTTGCATTTGCTCACGACGATGCTGTTGGAGGCACTACTCTTACTCATAAAACTCTGGTTATATTGCTTGTGATTCATTAGGGCTAAAAGAGCTGGTTATTAATGAAACAGAAGTACTCAATTATTCTTCTATCCACTTCACTGTTGAGCTTTTAACCACAGCAATTATGCTTCACCGGGGCCTCGTTTTTCTCCTCTGACAGCTCCGAATTCATCACACTACCTACAGTGTTTAGACAGTTATTTAGACCTACTCAGGGTGAATAGGTACATCTGGGGAACAAGCAGAGTCTTTTCCTAAGTGGAGAATCAATAGTTAAGACTTCAAAGACGTTTTAATCCAGTTTCTTGTTTCCCCGAAACACTTTTGCCTTTCCAAAGGCCATCTGATACGTATAATGTAGCCCACATGGCCCTTTCACGGTGTGCAGACCACCCAGAAACACTGGAGGAAAACGCTACCCTGGTGCAATGTCAAAGCCAACAAACCCTGTTTCTAAGATGTTGGGATGGTTTCAGATTTAAACCTTTAGACACTGGGTGACAATGACCCCTTCATGGTCCCTTTGCAAGCCAGCACCCACCTGTGCATGCTTACAGGGAAGCAGAAGCCACCCAAGGGTGCATGGTGGGCTCCAGCACCCATCTCCTTCACTTCCACTCATGCAGATCCAACCTTGGGCACCACATAAATCAACCACCCAGGATCACCAATTGCATGATACCTTTCCAAGCAGGAAGTTTCTTCTCAGGAACCATAATTTGGGCATCCCATATTAGGTTTTTTTTTTTATTTACAATATTTCACTGATACATCAAAAAAAAACCTCAAAACCCAACACAGACCCAAAATAGTAGCAGAACACACATCAGAATTGTGTAACTCAGTAACAATGATATAAATGAACTACTCAAATCACAACCATAGTATGTGGACCTCCAGGGGAAAAACGTACCACTTAAGTGAAGAAAACAGGATGTTGTTAGACTCAGTTCCATATAAGCCCTTCTTCATAATGTGTTCTCCATTTAGAGGTTGTCCAAACACAAAATAATTTGGGAATGTTTTTGGAAGAAAGGAGATATAAACAGCAACAAAAGGGTTCTAATGCAACATTAACGGCACATCTGCTGTCCCTATATGACATTCATAGTGGTGATACAGAAATAGTAAAAAGGGGAAGCCAAACAAACCCAGGAAACCATAAGAGTAATTATTAAAGGCATGGGAAGTCTTCTTAGAATCCCAGACTGGTTTGGGTTGGAAGGGACCTTAAAGCTCACCCAGCTCCAACCCCTGCCACGGGCAGGGACACCTTCCACTGGAGCAGCTTGCTCCAAGCCCCTGTGTCCAACCTGGCCTTGAACACTGCCAGGGATGGGGCAGCCACAGCTTCTCTGGGCACCCTGTGCCAGCGCCTCAGCACCCTCCCAGGGAAGAGCTTCTGCCTAAGAGCTCATCTCAGTCTCCCCTCTGGCAGCTTAAAGCCATTCCCCTTGGCCTGTCCCTACAGGCCCTTGTCCCAAGCCCCTCTCCAGGTTTCCTGGAGCCCCTTTAGGCATTGGAGCTGCTCTCAGGTCTCCCTGGAGCCCAGCTCTCTCAGCCTGGTTCCAGAGCAGAGCTGCTTCTGCACAAGTGGGAAATGTGGCATAACAAAGACAGGCAGTGAGACTGAAAAAAGAAGAGGAAATGTCCTCCTGGCTTATTTAGCCCTCCCCATATTCTTTTTACTACTGTATTACAGGTGATGATCTCAACTGTGATGACTGAAGATCAGAAATATTTCTACAGCTAAATGGAGTGTGTAGGACAGACATCCATAAGACATTCAAGTTTTATTCGAAACCTGCATCAGATAACTTCCAACTAAGCAGAGCTAGAGAGAACCTCAGGGCAGGGATTGTGCCCCTGCACTGGGCACTGGGGAGGCTGCACCTCGGATCCTGTGTTCAGCTCTGGGCCCCTCACTGCAAGAGAGACATTGAGGTGCTGGAGCGGGGCCAGAGAAGGGCAGCGGAGCTGGAGCAGGGCCTGGAGCACAAGGGTGATGGGGAAGGGCTGAGGGAGCTGGGGGGTTCAGTGTGGAGAAGAGAAGGCTCAGAGGGGACCTGATGGCTGCCTACAAGTGCCTGAGAGGAGGATGGAGCCAGGAGGGGCTCCAGATGGAGCTGAGGAACAATTCCTGCCCCAGAGGGTGCTCAGGCATTGGAACAGGCTGCCCAGGGCAGCGTCCCTGCAGGGATTCAAAAGGCATGGAGACATGGCACTTTGAGACATGGGCCATGTATTAAATGCAAACAGCCCTCATACTGAGATCTATTATCTCAGTGTTAAACTGAAGAGTTAAATGTTCAAATGTGTTGCCATAAGAAAAGCCCCCACAAAATTACAAAGAACCCTCAACCACAACTGTTATGCATGAGCCTGTCTCATATTTACACAAAGCAATTGATACCATTTCCACATTCATAAACAGTATTAGTGGGTTTGCTTTGAATTAAATCCATTTTAAAAGAGCCACTTCCAACATGAAAACCAGGCAATTAATGTAAGATACTACATGAGGGCCCCAGCTCTGCCTCTGTTCTTTTGTTTCTGAGGGACAGACCCACACAAAGCAGATGGAAAGCCTTTTCATAGCAATGCAGAACTCTCAGATACAGAATCAGCCCATATACGCCATCTCTATTTATATCCTATCCCATTTATTGTTCTCTGATGTGCTGGACACGAGGAAAGTGGCCACAATAAATCCAGACAGAACTGTCATTTCTAAGCTGACTCTGTTGTATTGCTGGTGAGCAGCAGGAGATGGGAATGGGCTTTTGGACTCACCTGTTGAACTTCACTTTCTCCATTGGATATCTTCTCTGTGTACACAAAGGAGTTGAATATCCTCTGCAAGACAAACCAGAAAGGATGTGTAAGAGGGGTTTTGCCAGAAAATGTCCCATTAAAACAACCCCAAATGGCCCCACGATGACAAAATTGGTGCCAGAAAAGGACCATTTCACCTGGGAGTCTCTAATGCCACGGTTACCCCAGGGGAATCGCATTCCTCTATACTGTGTGTGGATCTGCATGAAGAGGCTGCTTTGGGATTTGAAGGCGAAGACATAAAAAGGTTTTTTTCTCAAAACATCTGTTAGTTACCAAACTGACATAAGGTGCTAAGAGAAGTGTTTCACATTAGAAATCTACTGCTGTGCAAACCGAGACTGTTCTAGCGCTAAACCCAGCATCACTATAAGAGTGCTTGTTTCCAGCCAACACACGAGAGGCTGTGAGCCAAATGTAGACATATTTGGTACCTGGGAAAGAGAAAAATGAGAGCCGCTTTTGAACACAACCAGACTGAGCTCACTACTGGCAGAAAAAGGCTGTATCAGAAAGTGGAAGTAGGAGCTGTGTCCTCCCCTGGGAGAGCTTCCCATCTGTTCCCAGAGGGACAGGAGTGCCTCCACAGGTGACAGCCACACTGCCAGTGCTGCTTATTTACAGTGGTTACATGGAGGGGAAAACCACTCAACACTTGTTAATATTCTGCTTCCAGACTGAAAGATAAGATTGGAAGGATTTGGGCTTACACTGATGGCATTCCTGAAAAGTTTGCCTGATACACCAAAGTTTCGCTTTCAGAATTTCTCATTTCCAAGGGCAGCTTTCCCCTCTGGGACAGAGGAAGCCATGGAGATGCTGCGAGGACTGGAGCAGCTCTGCCCTGGAGCCAGGCTGAGAGAGCTGGGCTGGGGCAGCCTGGAGAAGAGAAGGCTCCTGAAGGGGAGACCTGAGAGCAGCTCCAGTGCCTGAAGGGGCTGCAGGAAAGCTGGAGAGGGGCTTGGGACAAGGGCCTGTAGGGACAGGCCAAGGGGAATGGCTTTAAGCTGCCAGAGGGGAGCCTGAGATGAGCTCTTAGGCAGAAGCTCTTCCCTGGGAGGGTGCTGAGGCGCTGGCACAGGGTGCCCAGAGAAGCTGTGGCTGCCCCATCCCTGGCAGTGTTCAAGGCCAGGTTGGACACAGGGGCTTGGAGCAAGTTGCTCCGGTGGAAGGTGTCCCTGCCCGTGGCAGGGGTTGGAGCTGGAGGAGCTTTAAGGTCCCTTCCAACACAAACCAGGCTGGGATTCCAGAACAGTGGGGCCATCCCCACTAGAAAATACACAGGTGTCCCAAAATATTCATAGAATCACACAAGGGTTTTCAATTCCTTTCCATTCTTTTGCTGTCTTAACAGCAACAGTGGCTGCATAGCACATGGAGATTTGCAACAATAGTGTCAGCCAGAACAAGAATAGCGCTGGTTATTCATTATCAAGAAACATAATATTAATATGTTGAGGATATTTATGTCATTATACATTGAAAAACAGAAAACAAAAAAAGCAAGCCCATTATGTTATGAAGGATCTTCTAAACTCCTCCCATCCTTCTGCTCAGGTGCACTCTTTGGGGTAAGCAAAGGGCAGGGAGTGTTCGCAGGTTCCACATGAAAATAAGACAGCTCCATCTGTATATCAAACACCTTCTCCATAAGCAAGATACCCAGTATAAAAGCTGAAATAATTTTCCAGGCAGATCCATATTAAAATACTGACCCTTCCTTGCAAACACAGGGGTTTGCAGCACCCTGCACGCAGCCCAAACCTGAAGTGACAGAGAAAAACAACTGCACTACTGGGAAATACATCCTACAGCCTCACATATACCAAAATACGATCTTAAGTAATACAAGCAGAAAGAACACAGATGGTGAAATCCTTCCGAGGTTGTGGAGGAGATATAAAACATAAGAAGTCAATGAGGTTTTTCTCTGCCAGCCTCAGGGGGAGCTGGAATGTCACTGATGGAGTGGATTCTGTACCAGTGTTAAGCCAAACCCATGACAACACATCTGTAGGCACAGCCACATCTGGTGAAGGGCAGTGATTAATGAAGACCCTGTTGAGTCCCTCCCTTGATGTGAGAGTTGTGAAATTACCAAGACTCATGAATACAGCGCTAGGACAAGCTGGAATCAGCTCTCTAAATTATTAACTATAACAACTGCAATTATTAAATAGGTTTAAATTTCATCCAAATCCAGTTTAATCATCCATCCGTGACTCCAAGAGTTTTCTTGATGCATGTAGCCTAGTAAGGCTACACACAGCTACAACTGGCCAAACCAGCCTGGAAACTCCTTTGGTGTGCTCTGCTCCATTTAGGATCAACACTTTCCCTCATCCCTCTCCCTCCTGAGGACTTCAGGAATGTCAAAAATTTGAACTCTTCATTCTAAAGCAGCATTTGGAAGGGCAGCAATAAATCTCCTCAGTTTACAAGTCTCAGAGAGACAAGAAGAGGGGGGAAGGGAAAGCATCTACTCTTAAAAGGCGCCCATACATTGCGACTTCCTCTCCTTCCAGACCTTTGTTTAAAGTTCTGCTTGGGCACTCTAACTACAAACACGTTGGCTTTCCCCCTCCCCAACCCCATGAGATGAAAAGATAATTTAAACATCAGAAGAACCTACATTAAAGCACGTCATTTTGATGCAAAATGTCTTAAGTGAATTGAGTTTTTCTCTCCGCAGCATTTTGTCTCCAGACATCAAAAGGAACAAGAAGGAAACAAACTGTCAGCTACCGAGACTGCAGCTTTCTGTCCTCAGCACAAAGCTGACCCCTTCCTCCCCCTTTAACACGGAGCTGTGTTTAGGGACTACCAAACTGATGCCAGGGAACATCACACACGGCTATGGGAGAGACACCGTGCAGCAGGGGTTTCTCTGGCACTGGGCTGGGTTTTGAACCTATTTTTAATGATTGATAATTTAACCAAGTTCCACAGAACATTGCTATCTTAACGAAAAGCACCGTGCATGTCAGTGAGGAGGTAGCAGGAGATACTCAGGGTACCTGCTCCCTGTTCAAGGACTCCTATATGGAATTACACTGCAGACAGAAACATCTCCCTGTTGTATTTAAGCTAATTTCATTAACTTAAAAAGTGATTTAACTTTGAGTACAAAACCAGAGCTAAGTGGCAACCTCCAAACCAGAGGGGCTGGAGCAGCTCTGCTCTGGAGCCAGGCTGAGAGAGCTGGGCTGGGGCAGCCTGGAGAAGAGAAGGCTCCTGAAGGGGAGACCTGAGAGCAGCTCCAGTGCCTGAAGGGGCTGCAGGGAAGCTGGAGAGGGGCTTGGGACAAGGGCCTGTAGGGACAGGCCAAGGGGAATGGCTTTAACCTGCCAGAGGGGAGACTGAGATGAGCTCTTAGGCAGAAGCTCTTCCCTGGGAGGGTGCTGAGGTGCTGGCACAGGGTGCCCAGAGAAGCTGTGGCTGCCCCATCCCTGGCAGTGTTCAAGGCCAGGTTGGACACAGGGGCTTGGAGCAAGCTGCTCTAGTGGAAGGGGTCCCTGCCCATGGCAGGGGCTGGAGCTGGATGAGCTTTAAGGTCCTTTCCAATCAAAGCCAGTCTGGGATTCTATGAAATGAAGCTCAGGGAACTTCACAGACCCAAGAGTAAGTCAGCTCCTCAAACTCACAATAACAGCCCAAACATTTAGGAGCACTTGCCCCTCCTGGTTTACACAGCACATTAGCATCTGTACTTTATTCTTCCCACCCCTTTATGTTCATTTGAATCTGCTGAGCAGATGGCAGCAGGCAAAGTTCACTCCAACAGGAGCAATTACACACGTGCTTAATGAGATGCTCTCCTGGGATCATTTGCCAGAGCCCATAAGCACAATGCACGAAGGCTGCAACCACTGCACTGGTTCAGCATCCAGCCTTTCCCTGCTGAGCTGGTGCTGTACCAGACACTGCTATCTGCATCCCCATCACCCCTCCCAACACCACCTCAAGCCCTAAAACAGCATTTTATTGTGGCTTTCTCCATTTGGCCACCCTCTTTTAAGTGTATAATAATGCTTATAAATATCCAGGCTCCTGCTGAACATCAGTCAAGTATGCAAAAGAGATTCGTTTTCTCAGGAATTCTCTAATTCCTTTAAACCTGACACCTTTCCAAGTCAACATCTTTGTTCTTGTGGCACACGGCAGAGGACAGCTCCACCCTCTACACTATCCACTACTTACCTTCGGTGCTGAGCTGACAACAGTTGCTCACAGTCGTGTTCCAATATACCCGCACACAGAGCACACAACTACTGCAATGCCTTGGTTTCATCAAGCAGATTTCTACCAAGGTTTCTGACTTTAAAAAATTATCAGAAATAAAAGCAACTTTGTTTTCCAATCCAAACTCTGAATTAAATGTCAAGATTTGGGGTAGAAAACAGCATTTTGTGCTGCCATGGCTTACCCAGCTCAGCAAGAGGACTTTGCTTCATTCAGGTCAGGTACTTCCACCACAAAACACAAAATTCAGAAGTAAGCACAGTGGAAGACTTCATCAAAACTCGTGAGTCTTGAAGCATATCTGATGTCCATACTTCCAAAAGCAAACTTCAGAAATGACATTAATTCCAGTTTTAGGCAGGTCTAACTTAGAAAGTCAGTGTGAAAGTGTGATTTTCCTACAAATCACTCCAACATTGGAGATGCTCAGAAAGAACTAACACTTGTCTGGCTGGCTGTATCCACCACCTGATGCTTCATATTCCCATTAAACTCTGGGGCAGGCAGGGGCTGAGCACAAAGCCCTGCACCATCCCTTGGGTCCCTGAGTCTCTGGAAACCCCTGAATCCTGCAGCACTCTGCTTGGCACATCACTTGCATCCTTAATCCTCCCCTTCCCCTCTCCAACACAGCGCTTGCCTTTAGCTATACAAACAGAAGTCCAGAGCGAGAAAATCATGGTGTTTGCAGGGACCACTACAGGATTTCTGGTGGTCTGTGACAGCTCTGAGACACACAGGCTTCAGGAGAGCAGTGATGCGTCCCTATGAGCTTCCAGAGGATGGCCGCATGGAAGGATTCCTGAGAAAGCTGGGGTTTGCTTTACAAATACACACTTTCAACACATTAAACTCTTGTTTTCCTAAGCTCTTTAATTACGTGTCTGGGCCAAAGCACTTGCAACTTCCTAGAAAATATTCTAGATACATCCTTTACTGACTTTGGTTAACAACCAAGTGCTTCCTGGTGCCACCAGCCTGCCTCACTCTTAGCTTCGAGTGACAGAACAAATATTTGGTGTGTGAGATAAGTCAGGAAGCAATGAGAGGATCCAAGAGGTCCTTGGGGTTGGGATGGGGAAGATTGAGGCCACCACCACCTAATGCCTCCCACCGGTGGGGTCTGACAGTGATGGATGGGCACAGCACCTCCGGGTAGGATGGAGTCAGGTTTCCCAGCAAGCCAGAGATAAGGGGCAGCTCAGATTTAGCTCTGTTATGTGCCAGAACAAAGCTTAGGAGACTTTTCTTCATAATGCAAAGCCAAAGGCAACTCAGTTTTAAATCTGGGCACTGACTGTAGCCCGAGCTCAGCATAAAAAGTGAGGTATTAACCGGCTTGTTCCTTCAGTTCCTTGAGATGGAAAGAAACCCCGCAACAATGCACTGCAGTGAGCCAACACTTCAAAAGCCCCGGTCTGACTGTCAGCACGGCATCAAGATAAACAGAAAAAGCCACCACCCCCAAACCTCCAAAGTCCCCAGCCAAACACAAGCGCCAACTGCTCTGCAGAGCACTCAACCATTTGCACATCACTTTATTCGCCAGAGGAGATACAAATCTATCTCCCTACCGATAAAAATAACATTTTCAGAGGCAAAAGAGACTAGGGAAAAACAAACACAGGCTTAGGAACCCCCCAACCCCCAAATAAATAACCTTTCAGCGGATTGAGGGTACATACTGCTGTTACCCATCATATTTGAGTAATGACAGGAGGAAAAACCCCAACGCTATTAAAGACGTATACAAAACAGCAGTAGCACAATGTACATGTGTCGAATATATGCCACATTAGCTCAGCGGGGCTGTAATAGCTCTTAAACTTCAAGTAGCTACCAAGCAGGGTCTGTTTCTTATTGTAAAGGTTAATGTTTTAAAGAGTGGTGAGCAAAAAATAGAGAACAAATCCTTTTGGGGATGAAACTTCCCAAGTGAGATTGTTTGGAGGAAAACCTGTGGCTTCTGTCTGGGGTTTATTTTTGCAGTGTCTGAAGCCATATCACATTATGTTTTGTTACCATTTTCTAAACCCAAGAAACATTAAATAGTGGGCTCCCATAAGATCAAGGACATGATTCGTGTTTTTCCTCTAAGAACTTACAATATACATATAAAAAGCTAAAGGAAACTGGATGAAAACAGTGCAAGGCAAACTTGGTCAGATGAGATGAATGACGGCAGCAGCTCGGCGTTACAGACCCTGCTCAGTTCAGGGACAGACACCACAGCTATGGACTAAAAGGAATATCTCAACATCGCACTGCAAACACCTTTCTTGTGCTGTGGGTTACAGAAAACAGCAAGTTTTCAGTAAGGGTTTAACTAATTAATGCTTTTTTTTCATTATATTATTCGTCAAGCAGCAGGAGGTATCTTTATCAGACAGGTAGACAAAGAGAAACGTGATGCAGGGCTCACACACTGAGCTCAGGTCAGTGTTTTCATGGGGGTCAGAGCAAAGGCAGCCTCTCCTTTGAGAGCAGGCAGCAAATCCTGCATTTTCAATTAAGAAATGAGCTAAAGTAAAGACTCATACAGCTCCTGGTTCCGCTGTCCTGGCCCAGCTCACCTCCTACCATCAGCATTTTGCTCAGAGAAGCTCTCTGTTACTAGTGGGTAAAGCTGCTCTGTGCTGGAGTGCTCTTAAACCACATCACCATTTGCAATACTCCTTTGGCAGCTTCATTTAAATCATTTTGCTTATTCTCCATACAAAATTTACATAAGATTACTTGCAATTAGGAGGCATTTGTGGGGGAAAAAAAGCATCAATTGTGAGACAAAGCTGTGACTGTCAGATATAGCTTTTCCATAAGCAAAGTGAACCGTAAACCTCCTGGCACTCACACCACGAGTGTATTTGGAGATGTGGATCTCCACATGCTCCTACACACACCTCCATGGGTGCCTGCATTCCTCAATATTGAGAGGGTTTCATGCAGGAAAACATCACTTCTCTTCCCAATTTTTATCTCCATGAATTCACCATTTACAAACCAAGCCACCATCACCATTTGCCATGTGTTTAGTGGCTCATCTCACCTCTGCTCCCCACTCTGTAGCCAGCACTGAGGCAAAGTGTTTTGTGCAACACAGTGGACACCAGAAGAACTGGAATTCAAGTTTGATCTTAACTTTGAAGGTAGAAAGCATCACAGTCAGTTTTTATAGTTTACCTACTACCCTTAGACTGTGATAGGCCTTTGGGATCGTTTCAAGAGCGGGAAGGGGAGATGGTGAAGTAGGCACGACATTGCTTGGAAAGAGTCAGAGTGGAGCACAATTCTTATAACTGTGTTTCCTTGGAAAACTTCAGGCATTTGCAAGGAGAGAAAACTATGGAAAACTGAGTAACTGCCAAAAATGCAATCAAGGACTGGCAGAATTTTTTGTCTTCTTTTTCAAGGGACCAGAGAAGAGGGAGGAAAAAAAGAGAGGGGAAAATACCCTTAGAAAATTAGTTCCACATGTTAACACGATTATTCATTTGGCCAATGTAACTTGACTAAGGTTATACTCATGACAACGTATATGGCAGTTTTTCAGTAAGAGAAAAGTCATGCTACCCTTAAACCTTAAAATACAAAGCAGATGGTCCTCTCCAGAGGATTGCATTTTTCCCCCCTACGTTTATTCCTCATTCCAGCCTCTAGGATGTGAAACCTCAAATATTTACATGGAGGTTTTTTTCAGGTTGAGAACTTTTTGATTACTTTTCAACTTGCTGCATTTTGCTGGTCCTGAGCATTTATCAGGAGAAAAATCAACTTAATTCTATTGGGACAACCCTGGGTTTCACTTTTCCGGTTCGTTTTCATGCTCATTTCAAGTCAAAATGACTTACTATAAATAAGGAAACATTTAAGCAGCAGAACAATCCATGTAAATAGATGCAATCCTATAGCCAGGAGAGCTTGGTATCATTTTAGCGTAATTACTGTGCTTGTCCAATTTGATCGTGGATTTAATATAGAGCAAGTATGCAGAAGAAACATGGATCAATTTATGTAACATTCCAGCTAGGCCCATGTAATTCTAGAGCAAAAACAAACAACACAAAAAGCCAAAGGGACATACAGACACACATGCACCGAGAGGACACAATATTGTTTCCTGATCTATTTAACACAGTCAAGGCAGAAGCTGTTGAGTTTTGCTTGGAGAAATGCTGCAGCCAAAGAACACTGAAGTTGGAGCTGAACTACTAAAGAGATCGACTTGAATCAGAGCAAAAGATATCCAAGAATGACAAGCTTAAACACAGGAATTTATGGATCATAAATCACAACACGAAACTTCTGTGCATTCAATGAATGGGCTGATGTTAACGTAATTACAGAATTGTTTTCTTTAAATGTCCAAGAGTATCATTTTTCAGGATCTCTCAGCAGGAACCATCAACATACACATGATAAATACCATCACAGCCTTCCCCTACCAGTGCTGCTGCAGTGCTTCCTAATAGTAACTCACTTAGTCTGCACCCAGAGTCTTCCAGAAGTTAGAGCAGCTCCAGTGCCTAAAGGGGCTGCAGGAAACCTGGAGAGGGGCCTGGGACAAGGGCCTGTAGGGACAGGCCAAGGGGAATGGCTTTAACCTGCCAGAGGGGAGACTGAGATGAGCTCTTAGGCAGAAGCTCTTCCCTGGGAGGGTGCTGAGGCGCTGGCACAGGGTGCCCAGAGAAGCTGTGGCTGCCCCATCCCTGGCAGTGTTCAAGGCCAGGCTGGACACAGGGGCTTGGAGCAAGCTGCTCTAGTGGCAGAGGTTGGAGGTGGATGAGCTTTAAGGTCCCTTCCAATACAAACCAGGCTGGGATTCTATGATTCTAATTATCTGACAACTTTTCCCCACTGTTTCAAAAGCCAAACGACCACCTGACACTTCCAACCAGCATAAACACACCTACAACAGAAGTAAACTGCATCCTGAACCCCCCAAAACAACCTACAGATGCAAAGTAGCAAATAATTGCTAGGTCAGTAAAGAAAACAAGGTAATATCCATGAGAAACTGCTAAACCACTTTTCCAAGTGCATCGTTAGTGCTCATCCAGGGTCAGTGATAGCCCCCATGCTCTGCAGCACAACAGCCAGAGGAGCAGGGCTGGCCCATGGCATCCAGCATCCCACCTCCTGCTCAACAGAGGTCAGTTAGTCCCAAGGACTATTTTTCCCCTCCTGTTTCAGAGAGCTGTGGTCCAGCACGAGCCACCCCTAGTGACACAAACCCTCCAGCAAGGCTCAATGGGACCTGGCTGATCATTCTTCCTCATGTTTAACTTGTTATCTCTGGACACAGAAGGAGGTAGAGCAACCCGTGGAAAACCAATGGAATCTTCTGGAAAGAGCAGAGCCATTAGATGTTATCATGCACAAAAAAAGAGTAAATTAAAGATTGAGACTAAGGGGAAGCTCATGAATCGAATTCCTGCAGCACATCAAAGCAATTTGTGCATGAATGCAAGCATTTATTCTTCTAATTAAAAAAGAAAAAAAGCAAGCAAAATAGCAAGACATCATTTACATGAAAGTGAGGGGAGGAAAGAAAAAACAAAACCCAACCAACAACTAAACTCAAACAAAACCTCCAGTGTTAATCAAGAGCAGAGTGGATTCCAACCCAGAAAGCGGAAAGAAAGCTCCAGATTTAATGAGGGAAGGCGCTGAAGAAAAGCAAAGCTGGCCTCATTTTTCTGTAGCACTCCTGCCAAGCGATCCATCCATCCCATGAGGATTTCTACATCCAGCCTTTGGGAGCAATGAATTATCAGCTTTTTTGCAAAGAGCCCTTCATTTTGCCCCTCATTGTTCTACAAACTGAGGAGGCTGCAAGACAAGGGTGGGCCTCCAAGGTGCTGCCTGTGGGTCCCAGAGGATGGGATGGTTCCATGGAAGCAGCTGCTGAGATGGAGAGGGCTCAGGCCAGAGGGACCCGCTGCAGAAGACCAAGCTGTGCAGGACACCAAGCAAAAGAGCTTTTTCATATTTCACTTTCTAGCAGTCTCACTTTGTCTTTACAAAGAAAGTCATCCCCATCAAAAAGGAGAGAGGTGGCTCTTCGGCATACCTCTCTTTTCCATGTCTAAACTGGCTATCCCCAACATAGACAGCCCACAGTTCAACTACCATGTTCGTTTCTCCATATGAACACCACACACTTCAAATTCACTTAAAATCAGCAGTGTTCAGGTGGGGGCTATTCGGGTAAGTACAACTGTTCAAGCTAAACAGGACAAGAGGTATCAAGAAGTCTTGACAGAACAAGAGGAAACGACCTCAAGCTGTACCAGGGCAGGTTTAGATGGAGCTGAGGAACAATTCCTGCCCCAGAAGGTGCTCAGGCATTGGAACAGGCTGCCCAGGGCAGGGCTGCAGTCACCATCCCTGCAAGTGTTCACACATTGTGGAGATGAGGCCTCAGTGCCATGAGTTAGGGGTGGCCTTGGCAGTGGTGGTCAATGGTTGGGCTGGATGAGCTTAAAGGGCTTTTCCAACCTGGCCGATTATGATTTGATGTGTAAATACAAGTTTTTGTAGAGACAACGTTGGTCTCCAAGACCCCCTGACACTGTCATTATTCAGGGAGTCATTCAACCATGGCTTTATAACATAAAACCAGCCTCAGCTCTGCTTGCTTCCCTTGCCACAACAGCAACTTTAACATAAATCATATTGCAAAAAGTAACATAAAACGCTGATGAAAAAAAGAAATCAGAACCCAGACCAGAATTTGACCAATTATTTGAATATTAGCAAACCAGCTTTTATCATCTTAGATATAATAAACATACACCATGCAAACAAGTGTCATTCACTATTGCTGAATGAACAGCCTAGAGTATTTCCTAAGAATAATGGTTTCAGCCTTCTAAAAGTTAGGTTTGCTGAAATTCTCATAACTAACATACAAACAGTTAGCAGAAAGAAATGAGGCTGAATCTCAGCTTAAAAATCAGAGTAGACACTCTTTCGATGAGATGCTGATTAACAGTACTGAGATGAGCAACATCTGAATGATTCCTGTGTTTGAAAATGGATGCTAGGAATTACAAGTTGAAGTTTGTAAGAATTCCACCCCAAAACCATCTCTCAAGGCATTTTCACCTGTCTGAAGATGACACATCAGATTACAATGCAGGATTTTGTTAGTCCTGCATAGGCACCTTTTCCTTAGTCAGTGGAAAGGCTTTTTGCAGCTATTTCAATGTATGGGCTACTCTTGCCCATGTGGTCAGATTCCTGTGGTTTCACATGAAAGCCCAACATCCTCAGAGTCACAGCAGGAGGTGTTTTCAGCTGGGGCTGTCCCAGATCTGCCACTGTTTGCCCTGGAATATTCAATACACACTACTCCAGCTCCAGCAGACCTGCACTACCGTGAGCTTCTGTAAGCTGCTATAGAACAGTTATGGAATAGCTAGTGTCAGAAAGGGCCTCAAGATCATCTAGCTCAACCCCCCTGCCGTAGGCAGGAGCACGTGTTTAAGAAGCCTTTGCAAGGCCAGGTTTGATGGGGCTTAGAGCAACCTGCTTTAGTGGAAGGTGTCCTTGCCCATACAGGGGCTTGGAACTGGATGAGCTCTAAGGTCCCTTCCAACCCAAACCATTCTATGGTTCTATGACTGAGCCCAGCTATAGAGGACAGAATGAAAATCTCCAATTGACTGACATCAGATTCATGTTTTGCCACCTAAACCACACAAGATAGGTGCTACACACCTACATGCACCTTTCTGGACCCTGCACGTCCACACAACCTTGTGATTTATAGTCAGTGCAGCACAACACAACATGAGGACAGGAGAAACAGGGCCGACAACAGAATTTGGGAGTAGGTTTCCACTGGGAAAAAGGAACTTGAACTGGAGGGAACCAGCCTTCCAGAAAACAACAAGCTGGGAAACTTATAATGGGAGTATTAATTCCTTTCCTGACACGATGCCATTGCCAGGTGGGTTGTACCTACCAAAAAGGTCAAAGAGGACTCGTGCACACGCACGTTGTGAACGTTGAAACAATGACAGAGGCAACTGCTATTTTTCATTCTTTCTCTAAATATTATTACAAGCTGCTTTTTCATCAAACATCTACAAAGTATGAAGCAATCACCACTGCTCCTGGTAAATAAACACAATTAAAACCATTTCTGCTTCAAACCAGCAGAGAACTATTGGACCTTTTCCTTTCATTTCAATTCATGTTTAGCTTTGTCTAACTAACAGATTTTGGAACCTCTGGAGAAAAAGCTGCTCCTTCATTCAAAACGCATCTCTGCTGTGGTTTCCTACAGAAGATACTACTTACACGAACTCTCTTCTTTAAGAAGCACTCATGCTGATCATGTGCATAGTGCCATCTCCATTAATCAAGAATCCCTTGGCAGACATTTGGACTTGATACTATAAAATCTCAATGATTCACAGTACTGCAAGGTTTCCTACTGTTCATTCATATTACATTTTTGAGGATGCTTAGCGCACATATAATATGTATCAGTCAAAGGGGGGTTCAAATTAGAATGTTTAATATCATCTTCTTCCTCAAAATAGCTTTCATTTCATTTTCAGTAACTCAGCCAAGCTTTCATTTGTTGAATTTCATCAAGTTCAGCAATACGAGATGTCAATGGAAAGCAGATACTTGCTCCATGCTGCTGCATTACAGCAAACAGTAACCTAGTAAAACATGGAATTCTTTTAAAGCATTTAAGGATAATAGTTACTATCTTGATGAATACATGATGACTTGTGCTGAATAGGCAGAAAAATACTACTCTGGTGTAAGCAGAGCATCCAATGTTAAACTGTGCATGAAGCAAGGCCGCACGAGCCCAACAGGACTGCCTACAAACCTGAAACTGAATTAAGGATTTAAGGCTGTACATAGACCACCTCCAGCTCAGCAACCTAAATAAATTCCTTCCTTTTGCTTTTAAGTGCAATTATCTGTGTGTTGCACATCTGTCTGAACATGTGGAAGTGACACTGGAATCCACTTTGGTACTGGGATTAGCGAGTTCAGACACTGAGGAGAAATAAAGGCATTAATGCTACTTTGGCCTCATCTACTTTGGATGTAGACAGAATTGAAGTACATTAATGGTGCTCTGGGAATAGATATTCCTGTTGTCAAACACAGTTAATGCTACACTGATGTCAGTGTGTAACTGTCAGAAGGGGGGGGGGGGGGGGAGGAGATGGATTGGATAGGAGATTTTTCATCACGCTGCTATGGTGCTTTATCTTAAATGACTTAATAAATTTTAACTGTAATAAACTAAAAAATTGCTAATACCTACAAATTAGCCTCATCTCCCTGTTTCAGCGTGGAATCAGATCATCTCCATGGCACAATTTAAATGTCTGTTTTCACAACACAGTTTTTACTACGCAAAGACACTGGAAACCAATAGACTTAAACTGAATGCACCCTAGCGCTTGTCTCACCTCCCCAGCTTGACTTTAATTCTTTCTATGTCTTTTCATTCTTAAATACAACAAGGATACAAACAGAAGACTAACGTTACAAAATCAAAAGCAGCAGGCAATATTCAAAAGATTTCAAAAGGGAATGTCCATCCTAAAATAGATACGATAAAGATGCAGTAACGTCACGAATTTCAGGGTCAGGAAGAAGTCAGAGAATAATATATTTCATATAAAGAAAAATTAAATCTTCTGAAGATTCTGAAAGCCCCATCTGCATGCAAGGCAAAGACCTTTCTCTAGTGTCCCATGACACATTAAATCAGGGGTTTAAACAATATGGTGTTTATATAAGGCAGAAGCTCTTCCCTGTGAGGGTGCTGAGGCGCTGGCACAGGGTGCCCAGAGAAGCTGTGGCTGCCCCATCCCTGGCAGTGTTCAAGGCCAGGTTGGACACAGGGGCTTGGACCAAGCTGCTCTAGTGGAAGGTGTCCCTGCCCGTGGCAGGGGTTGGAACTGGGTGAGCTTTAAGGTTCCTCCCAGCCAAAGCCACTCTGTGATTCTATGGTGCGCTCCTGCTTCTCCCTACACTGCAAATGATGGAATAGTAAGTAGCAACATAAAGCAGCTGTATCTTATGGTGGAGGATTTACACTTCCATACTATATATGTATTTTATAAGTAAAAATCATGGTAAGACAATTATAACAATTATCAGTATTGAAGTGTGCTTACTTCATACTAAATACGAAGTAAAGGCCACCAATTCCCATCTGTGTACTCCGCATCTCAAGGCAACATCCCTGCCTTTACAGTGTCCCTCTTCCCCATGTGCCACACTTGGCTCCCACCTGCCCCCTTCTCCACTGCGCTTCCACTCCCATCCACAAAGGGAAGCTTCCAGTACGAGCGTTATCTAATAAAAACATAAATAATCCAGACAGAATACACAGTGCTGTATGTGCTCTGTTCCACATGGTAGGAATTACGAGGCGGTGACCTTTGCATCAAGCTACAGGAAAGTGGAATGCTAACACAATCCTCCCCGAGCGTGCAGCAGCCAGCCAGGAAATATCCAAGTCTATCAGCTCAAGATGAAGAATTACACAACCTTAAAACAGTTTAGGAAGGTATTCCATGGGATAAACACAGCAATCACTAGCTGCTTATGTTAATCCAAGATTTCTTCATGTATTTGCATTCAACTTCCACCTATTCACAACCATGAGCTATTATTCACAGAAAAGTGATTAGAAAAGCTGATGTCTCTGTTCAAACAAAGCAGGGAGGACACAAAGGTTTTCTTCAAAGGATGAAAGTCACAGCAAAGCCTCTACAGTGCTTTAAAGCCTAGAACACTTCTGCATGATAAAATCTACAATTAGAAGAAGTTGGAATTTTTCTTATTTCATTACACGACCCATACAGAGAATGAAGCAGGAATCATTTGCAGACGGTGTCCTGGTTTGCGTTGGTTTGGTGTGGCAGCTCTACAGGGTTTTGGAAGGTTTAGTTGCTTGATCCTGGAGTGCTGACAATTCAGAGACTCTCTTTTCCAAACCAAAATTAAGTACCTTCCTCATACCCTCCCTAATCTTGGTACCATGTCACTCTAAGCACCCCTCCTTGCTCAGCCCCCCAGAAGTTATCAGGAACCTTTCTGGTTTAGTTTTTCACGTACAACATGCAGCTCCCTGCAAACAACAAAAAAGCAGCCATAAAACAAATGACCTGTTATGTCCTTGGGTTTTATTTGCAAACAGTCCTTGAATCCCAGCCTGGTTTGTGTTGGAAGGGACCTTAAAGCTCCTCCAACTCCAACCCCTGCCACGGGGAGGGACACCTTCCACTAGAGCAGCTTGCTCCAAGCCCCTGGGTCCAACCTGGCCTTGAACACTGCCAGGGATGGGGCAGCCACAGCTTCTCTGGGCACCCTGTGCCAGCGCCTCAGCACCCTCCCAGGGAAGAGCTTCTGCCTAAGAGCTCATCTCAGTCTCCCCTCTGGCAGCTTAAAGCCATTCCCCTTGGCCTGTCCCTACATCCCTTGTCCCAAGCCCCTCTCCAGCTTTCCTGCAGCCCCTTCAGGCACTGGAGCTGCTCTCAGGTCTCCCCTTCAGGAGCCTTCTCTTCTCCAGGCTGACCCAGCCCAGTTCTCTCAGCCTGGCTTCAAAGCAGAGCTGCTACAGCCCTCACAGCGTCTTTAATCTGGGTAATCAAAACGTAATTTCAGCTGTAACACCTCCTAGTCTGATCTGTTATTTTATAGGGGAAATATCAGTGCTCCTCTCAATTAAAATAGATAACCAAAAAGAGTAGGAGACCAGCACAATAAAACCATCAAATGCATAAAGTGTAGAAGTAACTGCGGGAAAGGAGGCTCATGAACTAGTTTGTGACATGTTCCTTGCTGAAAGAGTGCACAAAGTAAAATGGCATTTAAACCATAGAAACTGCTTGTCTTGAGTTTACAGTTTGCAAACTTAGGGTTGCTTTAAGAGTTTGGCATGTCCCATCCCAGCACCAAAACTGACCTGAAACGTGTATGGTGGAAAGCAAGCCAAACCAGCCACCAAAAAACCCCACCATGCAAGATTCAACTGCTGGCAAAGCCCTAATGTAAGCATATGTCTTGGTTAAAAACGAGGCCAAAGTGTTCTGAGCTTTATTCCATCTCCCCGAGAAGGCCTGCACTAACCTCAGGCACAGCAGGGTTTCACAACAAACACGAGTTTGAGGAGGATCTTCCAGCTGCTTGAAACACAGCTTTCAGCTACAGAAACATTGGATGTGTGGAAGCTCTCTCTTCTGAAGGAACCTGCCTCTTCTTTGGCCATCACTACCCAGCACAATGCACTTTTCATACCAAAACAAACGAGAACAAGCCTCTGAAGGACAAGTTCTTGAAGACTGGCAGAGAATCATCACTTGATTTAAAACTGGCAAGCTTAAACCCCAATTATTCCTTACCTCAAATAGTAAGCCAAGGGAGGAACCTCTGAAGTTCTACAGCTGCACCACCAAGCCCACGCTGTATGTACCAACACTGCTAGTGCCTGAGGGATGTCCAGTGCCTGATGGACCTTGAATATTCAGTAGGAATCTCTATCACTGAGCTGCCAGCAGTGTGGAAAGTGGTGGGTTCTACCCAAACTCACTACACAAAGAGATGAGCTGGTATGCAACAGGGGTCGCACAGTGCAACCCGACTTCCAGAAACCAGCATAATGCAGCTGGACGTGCAGAGACTCCAAAATCATCACACAGCAATACTGCAAGGGAGATGACTGCTACAACAATACTCACCAAGTGGTACCGCTGATGAAATATAAAGTCCATCAGGCAGTTTTTAAGCCTAACACTCATTTACTCATTGCTTTGTGCTTTGCTGGAAGTATACAAGACCCTTCCAATGTAAATAAATCACATTTGCAACCCCCTCGAGGCACTTAAACCATTACAGTGATGTAGACCAGTACTAGTGAAAAATGAGCCCTCGGTTCCCCTTTTTCCCCCTCAACTTTATCTTTCCTGTAGCTAAGCTGCATTTTGCTTAGTCTCCAATTTATTTGTTCTACAGGGCCCTGAATAGCCGCATTTAAGACAAACACCTTTATTAAGCAGTTACTGTTCCACTTGGTCTGAAGATAAATGCTAAAAAAGGTACATATTTCCTGCCTGCTAAACATATAAAGTCCTCCTGAGAATAAATCTGTTTTAGCAGCGCTCTGGCACCAGCATCTCTATGAAGTACTTGTTTTCTTTAGCATTGAAATTCACAATTATTTGCAGGTTGATTTTATTTAATCTCAGAGCAGATTTGTTACAAGACGGAGAGGAAAAGAAGGATGATCCGTGGCGTGGCAGGACTGTCAGAGCTGCACAGGAACACACAACCCTCTGCCTCCCATGTAAAAACACCACGCTTTGCTCATCAATAAAGAAGTACTTCCCAATTCCTGAAGCAAGGAGCACCTATTTCTCAAAATCCTCACAAAACACTCACCAAATCCTCACATACACCCCAGTATTAGAGACTCTATTATTAGAGAGAGCTGGGAAGAGCTGGTGAAACCCCCCTGGGATTATGACAGCAACAAGCCCTGGAATTGCAGAGAGCAGCCGGCCTCCTGTGAAGAGCACCATTAGCACATTAGTGTCATTCCAGCCCACCTGCATTCCCACAGTGTCACCAGGGCCCTTTCTTCCTGGATTCATTTTACATGCTCCTCTCTCACAGGCAGGCAGGGAGCTAATGAGCAGTCCTCAGGCTCGGGCTGCAGAGGGAAACCGGCAGTGCGACTGCAGATGTGGCCTAACAGGATCTTCATTGGAGAAGACAGAAGGAGTGCCCGACACAAGCACTCAAGCTGGTTTAGAGGGGTTCCTTCAATCACGTTGAAGCAGCCCTTTCAGACAGTGAACTGCTTCCTTACAACTGCAAAAGTTAGTAGTGCATGATGGTGTGGAAAGGTCTTGCATGAATCAGCCAGCGCTGGGCTAAATTCCTCCAGACCCATCTCCTGTTGGTTGCTTGCAGTGGATTTTTAGGTTCAGGAGGCACTGAAGTCTTTGTGAACAACTAACAACTGTTGGCTTAGATAGCTTTCAGTGGGGAGAAGCTAGTCTCCTGCATTCAGAAGAAAGGATTGCTTTGATATTCAGAAGATAAAAGCATTACTATTACTATAACTATTTCACTTAATTTGAAGTATGCCAACCTAGGTGGCATATTCTGCATTAAAAGTTCAGAAGGAGAAAACAAGCTTCCAGGACCAACAGGGTACCAAATGGCCATGGAGACCATACAAGGTCCCTAGCCAACAGTGACCTGAAACCATTCCTACAACAGCTTTCCCTTCCAGGTATTCAAAACTTCACAGGAAAACACGTGTTCCCAACACAGCGGCAAGAAACACACTGGATAAGGCAATTATCTTCTCCGTCTGGACAGAAAAACACCTACTGAAGAAGGAGGAAACTCTGAAAATCCATCCAACCGTTCCTGAAAGCCCAGGATAATCTCAGGGTGGGGGAAAGGAGTCAGGTTTTATTGCACAGGTGGGTGCAGCCAGCTCAGAGAGCCCAAGGCATGGATCAAAGGCCTGGTGGCACTGGATGGGCAAGCAAGACCCTCAGAGAAGGCAGGATCAGCACAACAACTTTTGTAACCCTCCTGAATACCTGACCTGGTTTGCTATCAGGACTAACCCACAAGGCTGTAGGATGAGTCAGTTTGATAGATCCTGGCTGAAAACAAAGCAGGCTCTCCTGAGCTTGTTCTGCAACCCCAGGCCTGACAGAGCAGGAGGATATGCCCAGAGAACAACCTCCTCTGTGCACAGTACCCAGCTGCAGGGTTGGATGTGCCATCATCTGCCAACACATCTAACCACAATCTGAATTCACAACTCAAAGCCACTTCCTCCGACTCCACAGGAGTAAATCTGGAACTGTGCTCAATAGGATTGCAAGTGAACCTGTCCATACCTCCTGTTGTCAGGAAATTAAACCAAGAACTTTTAAAACCTAGTTTGATGGAATGGCTTGGATTGGAAGAGACCTTAAAGCTCATCCAGTTCCAACCCCTGCCACAGGCAGGGACCCCTTCCACTAGAGCAGCTTGCTCCAAGCCCCTGTGTCCAACCTGGCCTTGAACACTGCCAGGGATGGGGCAGCCACAGCTTCTCTGGGCACCCTGTGCCAGCGCCTCAGCACCCTCACAGGGAAGAGCTTCAGTATCTGGATGGGACAATGTTACTAACAGTTAATGATCAAAAAGCCATCAATTGTAGCAATTGTTTTATGAGATATAAAATACAGCAGCACTGAAACACCTACTGTATGTTGCAGGAGAAGCCAACGCTATCACATAGAAACTGCACCATCATCGGGCACATCTTGTTCGACAGCCCAACTCATTCGGATTCCTTCAGAACTTGTCTCTCACATCAAAACTAGATGCCAGACACCAATCAGTAACAGCCTCACAGGTTTAGCAACTTGAAACACCCACTGCGAGGAGAAACAATTTGTTCAGGCATCTGGAGATCCCAAACTAAGTGGGATGGCAAAGGGCAAAATGAACAAGGGCGAACTGCATGCTCTGCACTCAATTTCTGTATCCAGCTATATGCATACAGGGAACCTGCACTTTGTATCATGTCAAGTCTCAGAAAGTAAAATAAACTTCATTTAAAACTGTCTGAATACCCAGTGTTTAATCTGCTATAGTACCTAGGATGCAAACCATTTATCAGAAGAGTCCTTGTGTTCAGCGTTTCATCTATTTCAAATATTTACATTTTGGAAGGCAGAGATTACACATGTTAACGCACTCATCAGCACCCCAGTATCAGCAGGAGAGACTTCTCTGATTTAAATGTGTATTCCAAAACGACAAATGTCTTTGACATCCTGAGCAAAGGAAACGGCAAAGAAACCTGAGCACGTTGCCTTTGCCTTGGGATTTGCCTGGAAACAAACCCCACCACCCCATTTCACACACAGCAAGAGGTTCTGGTCCAACTTGACAAATCCATTGTTTAGCAACACATTCATTCCAGTAGATTTAGATTTTAAATACAAGCTCCCCCCCCCCCCAAGCCAGATTTATGCTTTCAGAGATTCCTAATTTCCCTTTCACCGAGGCATTGCTGTATTGCCTTGTCCTTGGAGAGTTTTATCTGGGATTATCCATATGTACCAAAACACAGCTGTTCCACTTCTTTCCTCCTTTCTTTTTTCCACACAGAAAAACCTGCCTCTATCAGCCACCCAATTAGCTGCTCACTATCAAAAGGCTGCTGGGGCCTTTCATCTTCTGGAAAACTGGATTCAAGCGAGAGGGTGTCATGGAAACTGTGTCTCGGGTCATTTCCTGTTTCGGGTTTTAGTCACCAAAAATAAAATAGTAATAACAACAATAGTGGGGGGTTTGTGATGAAAACAAAATAAAAGACTTGTTATCCCAGGCTGCAAAGCACGCAGGGGCTATTACAGAAGGAACAAATACCATTCTTCATGAGAAACCTTCATCTGACAAACCCAAAACCTGATTTTCAATTCAACGTGCAACTCTCCCCTAAAGAAAGCGGAGATCAAACGTGAAGAACACAAAACCTGCAGCAAATATGCAATGAAATAATGAAAAATTTAAGAGAATCCATCTAGCTTTCGGAACATGGAGGCTTTTTATAGTTCACAGAACTGCTGCACAGCAGACACTGAGTTTCTCCACATATTTCACTATCAAGTAGGGTAGAAAGTGTGAGGTAATTGCATAGGGGATTGCAATCAACCCACAGAAGTTTCAGGCGCTTTACCTCCTTTTAGAAACTAATAACCTCAAATACCTCTAACTTATGCAGAAGCAGCTCAAGCTCGCTGAATATCGGTATTAGAAAAGAGATGCACTTGACTGGTGAAAAAGCCTTACAAAAGACCCCAAATTCACAAAGGTGATGAATTTCAACCAGCTCCTTCAGGCTACAGGTAACATCACATCTGTGTAAGAAGCCCATGCACATGGAAGGGCCAGTGCAAGGGGACGTGTTCGTATAATATTCAGCTGAAACTAGCACAACGTTACCAACATGAACGTTTATCATGATGCCACATGCAAGGTGATTGCTGGGAAGTCCCTGCTCCATGCTTCTGATGAAGTTCCTGCTAATCTTAATCTGAAATTACTTAATTCACAGAATCCCAGCCTGCTTTGTGTTGGAAGGGACCTTAAAGCTCCTCCAGCTCCAACCCCTGCCACAGGGCAGGGACCCCTTCCACTAGAGCAGCTTGCTCCAAGCCCCTGTGTCCAACCTGGCCTTGAACACTGCCAGGGATGGGGCAGCCACAGCTTCTCTGGGCACCCTGTGCCAGCGCCTCAGCACCCTCACAGGGAAGGATTTTTCCCACAAGTTCTGAATGTAAACCCTCAGCTCCACCTTCCAACACACAGTTATTTACTAAACGAGTCACAATCCAAGTGAGCATTTTGACAGTGGCATGTTTTTGAGGAACTCTAAGCAGGGGAAATTTGGAGCAGGGACACTCTGGGTTAGAAAACTGTCAATATATGCATATCCACATTATGGGGGAAACTACCAGTTTCTGATTCCAGCAGCCAGTGCTGCCATCAACAGTTTCTGAACCCTGCAGACACAACTCTGTTTCTTCTGTAAATTAACACACCACAACCACAGGCTCTTAGAAATTCCAGGTTCATTCTCTCTAAGGAAGCAAGGGTCGTACTCAAAGCTAAAAAAGAAATAGTAAGGGAAAGCTCACAAAGCAGGGAGCTTTTATCTTTAAGATGGGTGGTAAATAAAGATAAAGACTTAAGAACAACTTAGTCCTTTGCCAGAGGGAAAGATACCATAAAATTGCACATATACCCCACATACTGCACTTCATTAAACACAGAGTTAAATGTAGAGACTAACAGGGAAAGACAGTTCTCCTAGGGAAGGAAGTAAATCAAGGGGATCACCTATGTGAGAGCTTTTCTTTGGCAAGAGGAGGTTGAGCAAAGTGCACAGTACCTGGAACGCACCCATTTACAAGCACACCTAGAAAGGGATTAAGCCTTTATTCAAAAATAAGCAGGTTGGCTCTTTATTTGGTTTGATACAGAGAAATCCTACGTGCTCCTGCTGGGGCTGCTGGCAAAAAGGTGTTGAGTGATTTGTCTCTAAAAGCTTTTTCAGTTCTCAATTAGAACAAAGACACCAATGCATAATATCTTGATTTCTCCTAAGGCAAGAAGTGTCTTCAAGTCTCGCAGGAACACAGGGAGAGCCCAGCCCACTGCCTTTCACCCCTGATTCACTTTGGCAATGCATGTTCCTCTTGCAACATCCTCCAGTTTAATACCTTCAATCCTCTTTGAAGGTACTTGGGTGTAAACCTCAGCTTTCGCTCTCAGCCACCACACAAGCCAGTGCTTTACCCTTTGGGGGAACCTGCAGACATTCAACTCAAACCAGACACAGACCAACTTATGCTCTTTCATGAAGTGATGGAGTCTCCAGCTGTGACCACAGCAAATACAAGGAATAGGGTGAAGATGGGCAGCTTGGGCTCCAAGGCAAGAAGCAGAAGTGAAGTACCCTGCAAGAGCTACTGCTATCAACACACCTCTGTTTGGAGGCACCCAACCACCAGCAGCCCCAGCTCCTCATCTTAGAAATACATGAGCAGCAATTGCACAGCAACCAGCAAGAACTCAACCCACAGAGCACATCTACCTTTCCCACCAGGGACAGACCATCCAAGCAAATTAGAAGCCCTACTCCAAAGTACACCAACCACATCCCTCCAGCTCTACCATCCTAACAAAAAGCATGTGGCTTGCTTTGCCTCCCCTTTTATTTGTTATTAATGTTCTCTGTGAATCCACACTTGGACGTTTACAAACTGCAACACACTTTCTGCAGTCCTTGCAACAGGCCTAAGGGTGACACAACCTCTGCATGTACCCACACAGAGCACGTGGATCAGCAGCGACTGCAAAAGGAGATGCCTTCATTTAGAGAACTTCAGAATTGTTTTGTTAAAGTTTAGGTCTTTTTGCTAGTGGAAACTTAATTCAAAGCCCACAGGAATGAGAATGAGATGCCCAGGAGAATAAAGATTCACGAGATTCTTGTTCTCACGAAGACATTTGCCAGGTCAAACCAAACACACACATGACCCTGCAGCTTATCTTTTGAGAAAGAAAATCACTTTCTCGCCAAGAATCTGTGGCGAACCACATACAAAAAGTAATACCCAAAATCCAGCTGAGAAGTTGAACAGACGATGAAAATGAACATCAGATCTCAATTTAAAAATAATAAGTAATCAAACGCTGTTGTGGTAAGTGGCCATTACAGACAAACCCCATCTGTGGCCCAAACCAGAACTAAAGGGACTACCTGGGCTGAGAAAAGTCGTCTCACTGTCACCAGGCTGGGAAGCAGCTATTGTTTGACGCAGCCCCACTTGTGCTGCCAGGGTAGCACAGAGCTCATTGCAAATGCAAAGCCCCAGCTGGGGGTAGGAAGAAGTGAACGTGTTAAATGCTTGGCTGGTGAGTGCCTGTACCAATCCCCCTGCGTCAGGAAGGGGGTTCCCTCCCCCACCCCACCCCACTCCCCATTATTCTCCATTCAAGCTGAAAGCGAGAAGGTCTTTTCCTGGGCCGCTCGGTGTCAGCCAGACTTGGGAAGCTCGGCAGGAATTGCTGAGAGATCCAGAAAGGACACAAAAGCCCCCTTCCACAAAGCGCCCTTTCATCTAGGCACTATGTCTATTAAATACGTCCTGTTAATGTGCATACATTTTTAGAAAGAGATTACAAAGTGAAGACTCAGTCACTAACTCGACTGCACAATAAGATTTTCAAGTCTATTACTAGGCAAGGGGTTTAAAATGAGTAGCTGGGAATGCTTCACAGCTCCTCTGCAGTAACACTCAAATAGGTCTGGTACCCGCAATGCCAGCCAAAGCTCTATTTAATATGTTTCAGTGCTTTCATTTCTCTATTTGGTGGCACAGAGGGACCTCAGACTATGACCACTCTGCCTCTGGTACTGCTCAGGGGTAAAACAGAAAGGATGGTCCAAGCCCTGACCTGCATGAGGACAAACAGGTAGTTAAAATTAATAAATAAGATAAAATTTGATTGGAACGTGCTCTTTCCTCATGGCATCAGGAGGAACTGGGGGGGCACCCCTGAGCATTTGCTCCTGCTGTCATCAAAACCAAAGTGGTAAACAGCCACTTCATCCACTTTCTCCATTACACCCTTTTCTACATCTTTTTCTTCCCTTCCCTTTGCCATGAGGCTCAGCATCAACCAAGATTTTGAATGACTAAGTCAGGTAGATATCCATTCCTGACAGCCTTGGGAGAAAGCAAGTTAGTCTCTGTCCATTGAGAGGTAAGGGGAAAAAAAGAACCTTTTTTCCTTTCTGCATCAAAGCAAGGCCACAAGTTGACAATCTTCACCAGCATGGGTATGGCTAAAAGCCAGCTTCACATAGCAGCATTTGCAGGACCTGCAGCAAGCCACGCTGCCAGCCCAGCTTCCACAGCGAGGTTTTAACAGTTTAAACACATTTCTGGGCAAGCAGATGATCAGACTTAGGGCCTGATGCTAATATTAGTTCTAACCTTCATGCAGAGCAAGAATCCCAAAAAGGCTGTGAATCTGATGTCAGTATGGAAAGGAAATGTCATCCCCTGGCAGCAGCGGCAAACCCCCATCCAGCTCCTCACTGCAGACCCAGAGGAAGAGCGGGTGGTTGCAACACCGCTGGGTTTTGTCATGCAGACAGTGCTCTGCACATCAGCTCTCCCCATTCGCAGCCCTTAGGCATCCATCCAGCTCACTGCCAGTCCCACAGGGATACCTTCCACCAAGCACAAAATATCTGGGGTCTGTTACAATCGTCTTATTTCTTGTGCTGATCCATCTGCCACACCAGAGCTGAGAACCAACCACCTCAGCACCACATACATCACACAGAGGAGGGCAAAGTGCTCTCCTGATGCTGACACTGATAGTGCTGGAAAACACGAGACAGAACAGCAAAACCAACACAGAACAAGCAAAATAGAGCTCAGGAAGCGGTGGAGAGATGCTGGAAGCCAGCTCTGCTCCACCTTTGGTCTGCACAAGAGAGCCCAAAGTACAACTTCATGGGAACCCCCTGCGCTTCCCAATGAGTCAAGGTTCGGGGTCAAAGGCCTTGAACACACAATAACATTATTTTGTATGCAAGCAGCTGCACCAAGATGTGGATTCATAAAAAACAGGTAAAAGCCTGGAATAATCCTGACCTGTACGTACATCTAGCAAAGCAGTTCTTATCTGACTTGGCTCAAAGGGGGCAATAGCCTACATTACTCTTTCATAGACTCATAGAATAGTCAGGGTTGGAAAGAACCTTAAGATCATCCAGTTCCAGCCCCCCTGCCATGGGCAGGGACACCTCACACTAAACCATGGCACCCAAGGCCTTGTCCAACCTGGCCTTGAACACTGCCAGGGATGGAGCATTCACAACTTCCCTGGGCAACCCATTCCAGTGCCTCACCACCCTCACAGGAAAGAATTTCCTCCTTATATCCAATCTAAACTTCCCCTGTTTAAGTTTGAACCCGTTACCCCTTGTCCTGTCACTACAGTCCCTAATGAAGAGTCCCTCCCCAGCATCCCTATAGGCCCCCTTCAGATACTGGAAGGCTGCTATGAGGTCTCCACGCAGCCTTCTCTTCTCCAGGCTGAACAGCCCCAACTTCCTCAGCCTGTCTTCATACAGGAGGTGCTCCAGCTCCTGATCATCCTCGTGGCCTCCTCTGGACTTGTTCCAACAGTTCCATGTCCTTTTTATGTTGAGGACACCAGAACTGCACACAATGCTCCAGGTGAGGTCTCACGAAAGCAGAGTAGAGGGGCAGGATCACCTCCTTCGCCCTGCTGGTCATGCTCCTTTTGACGCAGCCCAGGATACGGTTGGCTTTCCAAAGACTCATAGAATCCCAGACTGGTTTGGGTTGGAGGGACCTTAAAGCTCATCCAGTTCCAACCCCCTGTCACAGGCAGGAACACCTTCTACTAGAGCAGCTTGCTCAAAATCCAAAAAAAAAAGCATTTCTCTACAGTCATTTTTAATTATAAATATATTATCCTTTACCAGCTGCTTCTTTTTCTCCTTTAGCAAGAATTTTCAGGCCCTATTAAATCATCCAGAAGACACACTCAAAGCAGAGAGCACACACAGCAGGTCTTGCTTTTCAAATGAGCCTTCACATAGCAGGTCTGCACTCTTTTCATCCTGACTCCAAGTCTTTCCTTCTCAAAATAGCCACTGCACCTCTGCTCCTCAAAGAGAAATCCTCCATTCCAAGCACCAAAACCCATGGCAATGTTTGTTGGGTTTCATTTATTTTTGGAGGCTTTCTATTCTTGGATTCCTATGAAAAAGCAGCGTTTCAAAGACTGAGCTGGCAATTACCAGCACCTACTTTTTTAAACATATTTCTAGCCTTACAGTCAACAACTTCCTGAATAAATGCATAAATATGAAGGGAGAGGCAAAATCACTTTTATCTGACATCATGGTGGATCAGGACTTTGAAAATCATTAGATTCAGTTTCTTACCAAACAGATATAAACAGTCATTCCTATCAAGCATGTCCCTCAGAGCAGCTACTGAAAACACAACACCAGGAGGATTCAAAAGAGACAGAACGGTATCATCTTAAATTATAGCTTCATTTCAACCCAAAATGAAAACTAGACTTCATTTTTCCCCAAATCACACTACTGGGCAGGAACTCACAGGATAAGGCAGGCTACATAAGTGATGTTAGCTTTGTATTTTCAACATAAGCCTAGAATCATAGAATGGTTTGAGTTGGAAAGGACCTTGAGATCATCCAGTTCCAACCTTCTGCCGGGGGGGGGGGGGGGATGAGATGCTAAACCTAAACCTAAAAAGGACTGAAGTTTCAATGCAATGCAACTTTCCTGCAATGTATTTGAATATTAACCTTTGTCTTTTTTTAAGTCATGACAAGCAGGCACCAGAGACTGAGTATCCAGGAATAACACTTCTAAGTTTAATCTAACAGAGCAAGGATCTCTGAAATATACAGTTTAAAACAGCCTCCTGAGCACTGCTGGATATGGTGACACACGAGCCCTCCCCAGTCCGTATTCCTGTCCTCCTACCTGCACCAAAGTGCAGTTTTCCCTGTAAACTGTTTCCTCCACCAAGCCAGACCAAGGGAATAAATCCCACATGACACCTGGCAGTCCCGAATAGCCACTGACAAAAGAAATGAAAGACAAGGAAGAAATTCCCATTGCACACAATTCTTTGTGTCTCCTGCTTGACCATGCTGGCTGTTGTCAGCTGAAGTGGCACCTGCAGCCAGTGCACCCGCTTCCTAACAAAACACTGAGCTGCAATTTAGGATCCACTGAGTTGCGGTGGTCCTTCCTCCTCTGTTTTACACTCCTGGCAATGATGAGAGACCCTGCTGCTTTCTTTTCCTCCACAAATGGTGTTTAGATCTCCAAAATCCAAGTCAAAAACCCCAAATTAATTCCATATTGGGAAAAGCAAGGGAAAAGAATTCGCCAGTTCACTGACCATGAACAAAACCAGAAAAATACCCAAAAATGATCTTCTTCTGTACCAATCTTCCACCAGCATTTGCCCATGGGTTGATTTGCACTGGTTAGGCTACCACTGAAAACAAACACTTCAGGCAAACTTCATATTGCTCCCACAGTGCACACCTCTGTAGCCAAACCAAGGTGCCTGTTGTAAAAGATTCCCAAAAATCATTCCTCACCTGATGCTTGCCAACACATACAACATCTCAGCATCCACTGCAGCCCAAAAAGCAGCACACAATTTGTTGTTCCTCTTCCTTACTGCTTGGAGGTAAAATAGTACCAGTGCAAGTCAAACACGACTGGTCTCTGCCAAGGACTTGGGCTTTCTCCCATTCCCGAAGCAGCAGCCAGGTTTGGGATGCATTGATGAGCTGAATCATCCCACCCTGTCACACATTACCTGATACACAGCAGACACAGAACGGTCCTCAGCCAGGAACAGCTCTGCTGTCGGCACTGGCCACGCTGTCATCTGGATGCTGCTGAACACCTCTCCCTGCAGGTGTAGCAATATTCCACCAGTTTTCATCCCCATCCACTGTCATGTGGTACGGGAAAACGACCACAAGCCTGTAGGGATCCCATAGCTGATCTTCCTTGTGCTAATGTGGCTTCTAGGGAAGAAGTGGTGAAGATTGCTGCTTATTTGGTTAAAACCAAGAGGCTTTGCTAACGTGCCATTCATTTCAGTATCAAACGCTAGCATCACACCAAAAGAAGGTTTGCTGTGATAAAATCTTATGCTCCTGAACTGCACAATTTGGGGGTCCTTTATTTTCCAACAAGTTCCCAAGGGCTGGGAAGCTCTTTTCAGCCTTGGCTCACAGCCTGCACTTGCTCCAGGCAAACAGGCTCCCAATATAGCTATTTTTGGGTCTGTCCCTTCTCCCCTCCACCCCATCACCACAAACACCTCCCAGGTTTTGTTTGCTATTACTCTTGAGGTGAAAGTACGGCCCAAGAGGAAATACTTCTAATACTTCCTGTGCTGAAAGCAAGAGAAGCAGGGACTGAACCAGAGACAATGTGGTCATGGGGGTACCTAATCCCTTTGGTGTGGTACCATCATATCATCACTATTAAGCAGAACTTACTTTCACGTGCAATCTGGTCTGAAATGCACAGAAAGCAGCACAAAACTACTCACATAACCCTGCACAGGGACTTCTGCTTAAGGCATCCCAGCTTCTAGAAACTTTATGGCAACTGCCAGATGTGTCTATTTTGAAGCCTTTCCCCCTGGCCTCATTCCCACCTGCGACGATCAGAAGCGTAGCCAAAAACTCCTTCTGCATCGCAGAAGTACGTGCAAAAGATGGCCAAAACCAGACGGAGAGCACTGGCCAGACAGCTCCACAGAAATGCTGGAAGTGAAATTACAGCTTTCCTCAGAGGTGTCAGGGCTTTTCTGTTCTAATGGAGTGGTTGCAGCTTCAAATCACATTGTCAAAGTTGAGTAAAACCGTGTGCCTGAAGGGAAGCAGCACTAGTGAGAAGCTGGGTTTATCAGCTTGTGGCTGAGGAGCTGGTAAAGGGAGATGTAACAGGTTGGTTTTACTAATGATTGTAGTTGTGCAAATATACTTTTGCCCAATCACATGGGAGACTACAGAGGTTTTACAGGCAGTTGACAAAGTGGGTCCGCTAAAACTTTTCATGGGGTTGGAAATAGGTAGCATTGACTTGGGGCACCATCATCATTTCAAACTCAACTCAGATTTTCTCTGCTAAATTAGATACATACGGAAGTCTGTACTGGGGAAGAGTACACATAATGCAAGACTCAAGCCATGACTTCATATGCACTCTGGTTTATATCAGAAAAGGCATGTCTTCACAACAGACACTGGGTCAGTATCGATGGTGTTAAACTCTGTTTTCCATGGGAAAGAGAGCACAAGGAAATCTGTCCAGATTTCATTAACATTGCATGTTATTGAACAACAATATACTACAGGAAAACAATGACTGCAGAATGCAGTCCCTCATACTTTATCATTTTACACTTTATTCTGCATTAAGCCTGTGACACGAGAGGTAGTAGAGCTGTTAGCCAAAACCTAGCAGAATTTCTGATATACAAAACAAAGGCTGATACAATCAAACAAGTACAGCTTCAAAAATTAAGTGTAAGTAATTATCCATGTACAAGAAAACAGGAAAAAAGACCAGAAGTTGGTATTTTCCTATTCAACTACATACAAAAAAATATCACTCCTGGGACATTAGCCAATCCTTTAAGTCCCCAACAAAGCTCCCATAAGCTCTGATCCACAAAGCATTGCCATTCCCAGGCTTGGCTTCACCAACAGCCAGATTCATGCTTGGGCAGCCCTATATCCCAACCGTGAGCAATTCGAACCATGGAGCAGTCTGGGGTACCTCCTCATTGCTGGGCACTTCCACACGAGGGTACTGAGCTGACAAGGCTCCAATAGTTTCTTTGCCAGTTTTTCCACCAATAACTGATGAACTGAAAACAATCACTGTTAAACAAGCACAAATACTAATGCTGTTTAACAGTAAGTTTGGATGGGGCTTGGAGCAAGCTGCTCTAGTGGAAGGTGTCCCTGCCTGTGGCACGGGGTCGGAACCGGCTGAGCTTTAAGGTCCCTCCCAACCCAAACCTCTCTGACAAACACAGACTAATCTGCTAACCCTTCCTTTTATCCACAGACATAAAAGAATAACTGGTAAACACACACACACACACGAATCATAGAATAGATAGGGTTGGAAAGCACCTTAAGATCATCCAGTTCCTTTTAATACTTCACATTTCCTTCCATTCTCAAACACATCGTGCCTTTCTGTCTGAAGGAAGGCGAAGCACTCGATGTTAGTTGGCAATAAGCACTCCCTTTTTCCCTCTCTGCTCCCTGGCCAAGCTGCAGGCAGCAGAGCAGCCTCTCTGCTACGTTCAGCTGTCAGGCACTGAACCATTCCTCCTCAGCTGAATTAAGCCAAGAAAAAGGAGGGCTAACACACGCTACATTTACTTTTGCACCTTCTTAACACATGTGTTATCAGCCCTGCCACAGCCAAGAGATTCCCAATCGCTTCACAGCGTACCTGGATTTCTTGCTGCTAATAACCCCTCCTGTCCCTGCCATGACTGGCAGGGTCCTTGGTCACAGCAGTGCAGGGGACAAGTAATTATCTGCCATTCCACCTTGCTGCACCATGCTCAGCAACTTTTATCTGCACAGGACAGCTGCCTTCCTCCTGTTTGAAGTGAAATGTCAGTCTGTGCTAATGCAACATGACTTACATCCTAACGATGTCCTCGTGCTTTGAAGAAACAACTCAAAGCCTAATTAAAAATTCACATTCTGTCTCCTACGTGCAGCCATTTCCCTGCCCTTCCACCAGGATCTCTCCTGTCTTTCTGAAGTGTTTCATGCCAGGAGAAAAAAAAAGCCCTAAGAATCCAAGTGGAACAGGATGAGAAATTGCTGCAGAGTTGGGCTTTCAGAGCGCCTTGAACAAGGCTGCTGCAGCTGGATTCAAACCAAGATTTAATCATGTAAAACAGATGAGGGTTTACTCCACTGGTTTCTGCTCTGTAATTATCACTGAAGTGCACACTACTGCCAAATAATAATTAAAAGAAAAAAAAGATAGAGTCAAATATTTATCAGCCTTCCTTACTTGCAGTTCTCTATTGTATTTCAGCTTCACAAGCTGGAAGCAACCTGAAAATAAAAGGAAAAACAAGAAAAAGGAAGCAGTTTTCTCTGCTGCTGTGTAGCTGAGGATCCACAGAGGTCCAGGCTTCAGACCCAGCGCTGTACATCGAGAAAGCACCGTGCAGTCACCAACAGGTCTATTTGTAAATACCCACGGAAAGCAGCAGGGAAATGTGGGAAACCCCCAGTTCCGGCATCTGAAATGGTGTGCAGAGCAGCTCAAAATGGGATTTCTCTCTTCTAAGACGTAATTCCAGCCATTAGCCAAAAGACCATCCCATTAGGGAAAAAAATACTGTAGTCTATCAGTGTCTATTTTCAAAGGGATTAAATAAATGGACAGTTTTGATGACTGCAACTCTCTGCCATCACCCAGAAATCTTCAAGGAATGTGGATTTTCCAGAACAATGGCAGCAGGGATTCCTCCCTATCCCCTATTCCTCCCTGGACATCTCCCCATCTCTGTGTCACTGTGGTCTGTGCACAATCTGTGCTTCTTCAGAAACATACGGCCAAAGAAGTTACTAGTAAAATAAGTAAATAGTATGCTTTGCAATCAACCTGGAGAAGCTTGTACTGTGCTGTTTGCTGTTTTACACATCAGAACATCACCTGAACAAGTATTAATATAATTAAAAAACACAACCACCAACCCAAACAGGAAAAAAACAACCAGCAAACTCCTGTTTTCAGATCCAACATGCCTGATTTTTTCCTTCCAAGCTTCAAGAGCAGTAGCAGAAAATGACAAAGGACTGTGCTTCCTTTATGGAGTCAGTGTAAAGGATTAAGATGGCAGAGCTGCCTTCGAAAACATCCAAGGCCCTCTGGGCCTGTAACTTTTGTTACTATCTGGCTAGAAACA
The DNA here is from genome assembly GCF_034315485.1 of Pezoporus occidentalis. NCBI lineage: Eukaryota > Metazoa > Chordata > Aves > Psittaciformes > Psittacidae > Pezoporus > Pezoporus occidentalis. The sequence continues at coordinate 1,239,490 of NW_026913833.1, read as the reverse complement.
TCAACATGCATTTTGAAAGTTATAGAAGCACTTACTGCTTTTCATCTTCAAAGCACTGCTTAATCCTTTCAACTCTGGATGCAAGTGTTATCCCTCTGTTTTGGAGGTGGAAATGTTACCTTGCCCCACACTATCAAAAAATAGCCCTCACCATGGATACCCCCTGCAGCTTTAAAAGGTTAAAGCTGGTCAAAACCAAGAATTTCAGTTGTCTGAACCAACAACCTACTCTGTAATTTCAACCAGGTCACAGAAGCCAGGATCAGAAGAGCCAGGTAACAGGGATGGTGAAACTCTAGCAGCAGATAGGTCATGCCACAACCACCAATTTAGTTTTGATTTTAGTATAAAGGGATGATAAGCTTTTAATTGCTGCCGAGTACCAGCTCTGCACAGGAGAATATATTGCAGGACTGTCACACAAGCTACTCACTGACCAAGCTCCAGCTCCTCTGCAAATGATATCAGGCTATTTAAGATACAGTCTACTGAGTAACGACAAGTATTACAGCTGCTCAGACTGGCAAGTGGAGATGTGGTTGCACTCGGTCTTCCAAGGATGCAGCCTGCTGCCAAAAGCTGCTCCCTGTAATGATACGAGTGCTGTCAACACGTGCTCTAGCAAACAAAAAGGGAAAGTAATGGTGATGAGTGCCTGTAGGTACTGTACCTGTGTCCTACTACAGGACCAGCACCCACCACAAAACAGCAGCTTCTCCTTGGAGGTGGGAACAATAATTGATTGGTGCAATAGAAGAAGTCAAACAATCAATGAACTTTCTATATGTCACCACTCCTGGAGACATAACACCCAGGATAGTAACACACAGACACACAGGTAACAGTAACCCACAGGAGCAAATGACACTGAGGACAGTAACACACAGGAACCTTCTGCCTGCAGCACCCAAAACATGTTCTCATGGAGTGAATACTTCTTATGGTACAAACGTGGATATTCTAATTTGAAACTTAAATAAGAAACAGTTAAACCACAGTCCAATGCGTTCTGCAAATGGTGCATCTCATAAGTTGTCACGTACATTACACTATCCCCAGCTGCTCTGTGCAGTACCATTCAAGGAATAAAAGTATGTATGAAATCAGAGCACTTAGGCGAGAAAAAGCATTACTTCAGGTAATAGTCAGATAATGCACTCATGCAAGTGCCTTTAAACAGAAAGCTGCGGTGCGAGTGCCAAAAACAACTGTCAGGCTGATGCTGGCATCACAAATCTCTCATCCTTGCTCTTCTTGTACCTTCAGCCTACATATTACAAAGTGGATTAACACGCACCTCATTCCTCTCAAGAATGCAAAACAACATTTGATTAAAACCACAAAGTCCTTCTTGCTGTTGGACTAACGACATGAAACACTGGTGGAAGAATGTATCGCAGGAAGCAGATGCCGCGCGGAGGAGACAAATCTCATTGATAGCACTGATGGCTGCTCCAACAGAAATCTAATGCCTTTTCTATCTCCCAACTTCCATACGTGTTACTGTCTGCCCTTTTCCACAAGCATTTAAGGCTCACAAACACCATGGTTCTCCTCTTACCTCTTCCACTTGCTCCTCTAGTGCCCGCTCTGGAGGCTCCACTTCATCCTCCCTTCCTGCATTTATGGAGGCTGTGTCTACAATTCCCTCTTTTTCCAGACTGGAAACACACCCAAACCAACCTCTTACCTTCACTCTACTGAAGTGTTTCCACCTGCTCATTCACTCATTGGATGCTTCCTCCAGCCCAGACCTACCCTTCCTCCAAAGCCCTCTCCCACAGACGCGTCCCGCTCCGGTGGCTGGCGACACCTCCTCCTGCCTATTACCAGGATGTGCAGACAATTGGCAAGGACCAAAGCATGAAGAGAGCATGCAAGGGAAGTGTTAAATCCTGCCTCTTCCTCCTCTACAGTTTAGGAAGCTAAATAAAACCACAGCTCCCAAATGGTCGGGTATTAATCCTTCCTCTTGCTACCGCAACTTCCTCTCACCAGGTCCTGATTTGGGGCCTGTCACTACAGTAAACCCAATGACACCCCTTGATTTAAACCCAATTAAACCCCCAAATCATTCTCGCTCTTCTTCTTTCTCATCCTTTCTGCCCAGCACAGCCCCACCATGGCATCTGCCCGCATCAGCCCAAATATCCCCACTGCACCAATAGTCCTGCAGCACAAGCAACCCACCACACAGCACCAACAGCCTCATTCACAGAGAAAAGGGCATTTAATTCTGTGCCAGCTACACCCGGCCCTGCCTGAGCAGGGTTGGGGAATTCTTACCCTAAAATCAAACGAGAAGCACGGGCTGCAGTGACATATGTCATAACATTTTTTTGTTCTACTGTAGGAAGTCGGCAAAGAAGCTTCTAAAATCAGGGGAGGTTTGTTCCCACCGGGTTTTAATCTTAAACAGCTGTAATAATGTTACAGGGGGGAGCAAAGGACAGGCTGTGCATTAGCTTGATGGGAGTTAAGACAGCCAAAATATTAAGCATATAAAAATAGAGCTCGGTTATGAAAAGGGTTTTCAGAGTTTAACTACTGGTTTCGCCGCATGAAATTACTTTGGGGCCTTAAATATCCAGGTAATAGTAAACTCAGTTTGAACATTATCTGCATCCCTGAGCACTAGCATCCAGACTGTGCACGAGTTTGTGTCACTGATGCAATTCTGGGGCAGAAAGCCTGGCTCACCCCATGGTTAGCTAGTGTAACACAGCAAGGTAACGTGTATTTCTGAGTTGCTATTTTAAAGACAGTATGCACTGCGCTGATCGAATTAGGGCTTTTTTAACAACAGCAACAGATTTAGCAAGGCAATTAGACTGACTTAATTTGCATTAACCAGGGACTCCACCAGTTACAGGATTATGCTCATATCTTTTTGAGGGAAATACATACATGCATATGCACAGCACCAGGGAAAAAAGTGACTTCCCTGAATTCGGTACATCAATAATCTACCTTGTTAAGTGAAGTCATTTAAATCCACGTCTTCTTAGCATGAGGGACAAGAGACAGCTCAGTGTTTCTCCGGACAAAACGCAGCCCTAGGAGGCCGGCTAACACAATGATGCTTCAGAGGTGAGAGAATGAAGCCAGTTTAGAGAAGATAAAAGGCCATTTGGGTAGAGACCCCTGCTGCTCCTATGAAAGTGTCTCCTTTTCAGTTGGGGCGGCTTTTAAAACTGCATTTGCTACTGACCGTACCTTCCCCGGGAAGCCGCTTGGGATCTGATTTCACTTCCCCCCCCCCCCTCCAAGGGAGCCGATGGCTGTAACGCAGGTACCAGCTCACTCTGCAAGAAGCACCAGTCCACACACGAACACCCCATTAAGATCGCACTTCTAAGGCTGAGAGGCAAACAATTCCCCATCCCCACCTTCACCCCAACACCGAAACGCACTACAGCATCTGACTGTACTTGTCCTAACGCACTCTCGGGCCGGGAAGCGTTTCTTCATCCCGATCGGAGCGGTCTGGGACAAGACTGGACTCATCGCAGCTCCTGGCCAGCAGGCACAGGGATGGATGCCCGGGCTGGGGGCAGGTTTAGCACCAAGCCACGACGGCGCAGTTACCCCCAAGGCCGGGATCGGACCCCTTCGCTAAAAACCACCCCTCAGGACTTCGGGGGGAGGCGTTTTCTGCCCGTTTCTATTGTGTAAATTACAAACAAAACGGGAGTCCGGCGGCTTCCCTCCCGCCAGACTCCTTCTCCTCAGCGGAGCCGCGGGGTGCTGAGGGGAGCGGGGCCGGGGAGCGGCGACCCCTCACCCGGGGGAGGGAAAGTTCGCAAAGAAGAAAAGAACCGGGAGAGAGGGCGAGTTGTAAGGGGGGAAAAGGAGAGGAATGAGGGAAGAAAGGGCAAAACAGGAACCGGGAAGAGCGTGTGGAGGAGGGAGGGGAGGAGGGAAAACCAGGCGAGGCCGTACCTGCATGGTGACGACCCCCAGCTCCTCGGTGGCGAGCGTCCTCATCTGCGCGGCCAGAACTTGCGCCTCGTCCAGGATGGAGAACTCGGCCTCGGCGGCTCCCAGCGCGCAGAGCAGCGCCAGGCAGAGCAGGCCGAGCGCACCCCGACCCCGCGGGCGGCGGCCCCGGGCAGCGGCCTCCAGCCGCCCACCGCCCCGCGCCATGCTGCCGCGGCGGGAGAGCCGCGGGCACCGCCTCCGGGCCGCTTCCAACCCGCCCCCGGCGACTCCCGCACCGCCTCCCCCCCGGGCCCCGGTTCAGGGCTGCGGCGCGGCCGCCATGCAGGGGGACGACGGCGGCGGCTCGGCGGGCTGGGAGCCCGGCTCCGGGGCACACTGCGCGCCGCGGCCCCGCCGCTCACTGAAGAGCGGAGGCGACCGGAGAGACGCAAACTGCGGAGCGGAGGAGGAGCGGGAGCGGCGGGGCCGGGATCGGGAGCGGAGGCGCCGCGGGGAGAGGGAGGCGTCTGGTGCCGCCGCGCTGCGGGCGGGGGCAGCTCCGAGACGGGACGGGACGGGACGGGAGTTACCCCCCTCCCTCCGCTACCGCCCCGCCCCGGCCGCTGCCGGCGGGGAGCCCGCACCGGCCCCGGGCGCGGAGCGGAGGCTGCGGGAGCCGCAAGTGGGGTGCGAACAGCCCTAAGAGTGCCCCTGAAAAGTCAGCAAAACGTTCCTAAAATGTGCCTCTTGTCGGTTTATTTTAACCTCTTATTCTGACTTTTAACTTATTTTTACTTCTTTTGTTTTAAATCTTTTTATTATTACTTTTTAAAATCCTCTTTTCTTTTAAATCCCTGTCCCCTCCCTCAACCCAGAGCATAGAATCATAGAATCAGCTAGGTTGGAAAAGACCTTTAAGACCATGGAGGCCAACCATTCACGAAGCCACCCAGCCCTGAGGGTCCTTGTGCAGGCTGGAGTCAAGCAACAAAGCGTTTACCGGGCAACAGAGGTGGGAAACAGATAACACGGAGAGAAGGGCCGCAGAGCCTAATCTGCTCGACGGTACACAAACCACAGCTGTCCTCCCAGGAAGAGCAGGGTAATATGATGGTGTAACAGGGTAATAGAACAAGCTGAGACCCCTGGAGAAACACCCCCTCTGAGTGAGGGAGCACTGGGGTAGGGACAAGCACATGCCAGCTCCTGCACCCAGTGATACCTAGCAGCACCTTAGAACCACAGAATGGTTTGGATTGAAAGCGACCTTAAAGCTCCTCCAGCTCCAACCCCTGCCACGGGCAGGGACCCCTTCCACTAGAGCAGCTTGCTCCAAGCCCCTGTGTCCAGCCTGGCCTTGAACACTGCCAGGGATGGGGCAGCCACAGCTTCTCTGGGCACCCTGTGCCACCCATTTTCCTCAACCCATCATCTTCCTCACACTTTACACCTTCCCTCCTCATCATGCACCTCATTAGGAACACACCGAAAGCCTTGCATGAACACTGGGTTGTATTAGGAAAACAGGTCCAGGGGAATAAAATTTGCTGCATGAAAGCAGGGGTCCCTTTGTGCTGCACCTGGCAGTGGCTCTGCCCAGCAATCAGCCAGCCCAAGAAGCCAAACACTTGGCCCATACAAAACACATACCCTCTAGATTTGCTCTTCACTAATTAGCACTTTCAGATACGTCATGACCCTGCAGGGGTATATAATTCTTAAAGAAATCCTACCTGTAATGACAAAAGATAGCTTTGATCCCCACTTCATTGGTTAATTACATCCTGCCAGAGCCACCGGTGTCCTTAACTGGTGTCATTAACTCCATGAGTTAATGATTCATCCAAGAACTAATACAACATAACAACAACATAACACATATAATTGTATGGCAATATTCTTCTTGCTTAAAATGTGGTTTCTATCTGTTTTAATGGCTGATTTCTTGACTTCTCCCAGGTGCTGGGTGCCAGCAGCCATTCCCCATCCTTCTCTGCAAAGAAGTGGGAACTGGGTCAGACCCAAATCCCTTCTGCAGACAGAGAGGGCTGCTGCCGGGCAGCATCTGCTGGCACTGCTCAGGGTCAGGCTTTACCCACCTCTCTTGTTGTAAGGGACACTCTTTCCAACTCTATTTAATTTGGTTTTAATAAATGCAATTTAATACTTCCAATGCAAAAGCTGTATCAGCCTATCCTTGGCTTTTGTTCTTTAGGTGATTTATGGTTCTAACATAATATACTTCTTCAGCTTTTCCTCAGCAGCACTAAACTTTGCAGGTTTAGCACAAGCAATCTAAACCAAACCCAGTGCCTCTCAAAGCTGCTGTGATTGGTTTCCTGTATTTCCACTGCTGAAGCAGCATTTGCTACCTGAAAGGCAAGGAATTTTCTTTCCATCATGCTCAAGCCCTTGGACTTCTGTTGGAATATTTTCCCTAGGCCCAAGAGACAGAGAAGCAAAACTGAGCCAAATTTGCTCTTAGCACTAGTCATTTTCCTATTACATTGTATGTATTTCTTATTAGAGTCACCAGTGTAGGATGCAAGGGTTTTAAATTATAGTGAAAAGCTGAGTGGTTTTCAAACATCCTGGCTAAACTGCTCGGGGTTTTTACTTTATTTCTGACCTTAACTGCATGTTTGACAAGAAAACTTCACTTCTGTAAACTCTGTCATATAAAATACCATCAAACCAAGGCCACAGCTGGAGCTAAGTCAGTAGCCAGCTGCATTAGCACCACCACTGAATTCCCAGCTATCCAAGTCATGCAATTTATGCACCCGATCATGAAATCACAAGGTTAATGCTACAAATAGCCTGTCTTCTTTCTTTTTTAACAAGCTAACTTCAGGAAATGAATGAAGCAATTGTCCTTCTGGTTCCAAAGCCCTGGGATCCTGCTCATGGTGAGGGAACCCACTGAACAGGTTTAACATTTTCCTTTACAATCTCAATTCATGCACTCTATAGCCCTGGAGGCAAATCCAGACTCCTCCTGGAGTTCCCATACACTTTGTGCTTCCACCCTCCAGCACAGCAGCCATTAGCAACCCCTCCTTGGACCCCGCAGCCCCAGTGCCCCTGTATTTGTGGTGGAGCTGGTCCATGGTTGCAGAAAGGGGACCTGGTGCAGAGTTGCCACTGAGTTAACCACCAGTGGTTGCGTTTCTAAATCAGTTGTACACATGCGTGCTTTAATGTGTAAGAATATTTACAGAAAAATAGGAAACACCTCCTCCAAAATGCCATGAAAGGAAAAAAAAAAAAATTCAGATTATAGAATCATTAGGGTTGGAAAGGACGTTAATATCATCCAATTCCAACCCCCCTGCCATGGGCAGGGACACCTCACCTAAACCATGCCACCCAAGGCTCTGTCCAGCCTGGCCTTGAACACTGCCAGGGATGGAGCATTCACAACCTCCCTGGGCAACCCATTCCAGTGCCTCACCACCCTCACAGGAAAGAATTTCCTCCTTATATCCAATCTGAACTTCCCCTGTTTCAGTTTGAACCCGTTACCCCTTGTCCTGTCACTACAGTCCCTAATGAAGAGTCCCTCCCCAGCATCCTTATAGACCCCCTTCAGATACTGGAAGGCTGCTATGAGGTCTCCACACAGCTTCTCTTCTCCAGGCTGAACAGCCCCAACTTCCTCAGCCTGTCTCCATACAGGAGGTGCTCCAGCCCCTGATCATCCTCGTGGCCTCCTCTGGACTTGTTCCAACAGTTCCATGTCCTCTTTATGCTGAGGACCCCAGAACTGCACACAATGCTCCAGGTGAGGTCTCACAAGAGCAGAGGGGCAGGATCACCTCCTTCGGCCTGCTGGTCACGCTATATGATGTTTGACATCACAGGACACCAGTCAAACCTGCCAATTCAGACAACCTGATGTTTATTGCGCTTTCAAACCGGGCTGGGCTTTCTTAGGCTTAGACAGTCAGGCTGACAAGCTGTGGATTAAATCTGGCTCCTCTTGTGTTAGAATAAGCCTTGCAGAAGAGGTGGGCTGCCCTTGCTTGATGCTGTAGGGTGGTGGCATCCCCAGAAGTGTATATATGTGCAGCAGGCTGGAGAGGGAAAGGACCAGCAAGACGCAAAGAAGAGATGAAACCTCTGCTGTGCTAACAGCCTTCAGGCATCAATAATGCAGCAGATTTGCAAAAATGAGGCCACACTAGAAATATGTCCCTTCTTTTTTTAAAGAGCACGAAAAGAATCAATCTGGAATTTAAGTGCTGGAGCATGGGAAGAAAAGGAACATATGTCAGATATAAATCCCAGCCCCATGGTGGGAGTAAACATGCTTTTGACAGCAGCACACGCAGATGCCGAATAGGTCAGTATATGGCAACGCTGGGAAACAGAACAAGTGAGATGTCTCCAGAAGAGCTGCTTCATGTGACAGCGCTGAAGAAAAGCACTATTTATTTCTGTAGCACATGATTCAATGTGGTTTATTAACCACGGGTTACACCAAGTCATCCAATTCACCCCAGGGTGTATAACACTGTGTAGGGATCATGACGTTATTGATACATCTTCTAAAGTTCCTTTACAGATAACTAACTAACTTATACCTTAAAAACTGGGATCTAACTGTATTCATATGGCACAGAGCCATATGACTATAGGGGTCCTTTTAGTGCACCCATTGCTGTTGTGCTTGCTTCGCTTTGTAGCACTCTGCTAGCGAACCAGGAACACCATATGCTGAAAAAACCTGGTCTGGCCTATGGAAAATCTCCCTGAAAGTGGCACTACTTTCATGACACTGATCTTCACGCCTGCAAGCAACACAATATATGCTCTGAAAAATCATAGGGTAGACAGAATGCTTGTTTGGCAGCCTCATACTTTCTGCCTGATCCTCTCTGCCTGTCTGTAGCCCTGTTGCTAACCGGTTGCGTGCAAAGCGCACATCCAGTAACCCCATAGAGGCAGAGTGACAGTCAGCCACTCACCAAGAAAGGAACTGAGAAACTTTGTGGCTCTCGTTTCTAACCTCAAAGCAAAACCTAAATTTACTCTCTTTGGTACAAATCCAGATTTAAAATAGGGAAAATGAAAGTTTGCGCAAGGCTGCTACTTTTTGCTTTGCTGCAGTCTCCCTCTTGCATCTCCCAGTTTACGTGCCTTGTTTTTACTTTCTCATCTGATTCCTTTTCCATTTGCCTTCGTTTTGATCATGACCATCAGTAAGGTGTTCACAGGCTAAATCCGAGGGGCTTCCTTTCCCCATGTTGGTTTTCACCTTCAGTTTCCCATCCCTCTCCTTATACCTTTAAATGTTTTCTCTGGAAGTTGCAACTTTGTCTCAGTTTTGGCTACAGTTCTTGCTTTCTCCATCAGTTTCATCATTGCTCACTCTTGAGAGTTACATGTTGAACACCCTGACATGTTCGGACTAAGCCAAGGGTTACATCTCTTACGATTTAATTTGGTATGGAACATTTCAAGTAGCAATTGATTAATGCACCTGGAAACTGCTTCTCTAACCCTCGTTTCTTTGTATGCAGATAACAAATCATGTCATACACTGGAAATACTTGTTCTTTGAACATTCGCCATTAATTCCCGATTGGGAGGGCATTTATATAACCCTGTCTTTAAGTCTGTACTCTACTATGTGCCCATTTTGACATGTGTCACATGGAGGGCCTGTAGAACTCTAAATTCCAACCTTTATCTCACACTCAGCACAACATCTGCCCATTTAATCAGCCATCCCCTATAGATTACCATCAGTAATGAAAATGGAAAAAATGCCTCAGTCTCCTCCCTCCCCAGCCCAGGTCCAAGTGTGCCTATGAGAACGTTCTTTCCATAGCACCATCATCACCAGACAATATTCTTAATGAAAGCCATCACGTGCGTGGTGTGGGATTTCAAAGTGAGCATTGTGCCCAGCTGTACAGCTCGGCCTTCAAAAAGCCTGATGCTAGCAGCGTAGCTAAATCACAGCACTATTGGTGTGGTCTCCTTTCAGGTCAGCTAATTCCATACTACATTCTAAATAAAAGATGATGTGAGATAAAAACCAAACCCGTAGGCTTCAAGCTGTCATCACTGCATTGCTAAACAGGCGGAGAGGCCCAGACACTGGAAGGGACAGCCATAGGAAGGGGTGGGTTGAGCACTGCAAGCTGGTGGAGGGGCCCCAAGGAGAGAAAATGGGAGACAAAGCCAGAAATCCCCCCTGCAGAGCTATCTGGGACTCCAGCAGTTTCTTACCCTTCACTAGACAGAGTTAATTGGGCTCTGGGTATAAGACACCTCAGAGCATCTTCTTTCTCCTGAAACAAAAGCACTGGGGGAGCGTGATGTTACAACAGAAGTTCATGATATGGGAAAAATGACAGACACAACTTATCACAACATAGAAGAGACTGATGATTAGACAGTGGGGGAAAGCTGCAGTCAAAAAGTTGGAGATTCATATAACCATAAAAGAAAATGGCATGTTTGGGGGGTGGGGGGGTTAATACTTGTCCAACAGTCCATGGCAATTGATGAATCATGACCTTTATAGAATCACATACCTGTGAGAGAACCAGCCTGTTAGGGAGTTAATAGTTCACCAGCCACAGCAGACATCAGATTGTTCATCCTGTCCTTACTGTACCACACCTGAACATTCCCAAGGTTTCTGGTGTGCTTTCCCATACTGACTGATCCTGAGCATCAGGCAAGTGTGCTGGAGCCTCTTCTAAAACCTGAGGTCCCACAGGCTCACAACCTCATCCTAGCTCTAGGCTTTCCTTACTCCAGCAACCTGATGCCTTCAGGAGGTCTCCTTTAGCTCTGTGATACCTTGGATAACCTCTTTTGGTACCCACTTCAGGGGGGCCCCCATTAAGGACTGACCTGGTTCTCCAGATGGTAACCCAAGAAAATCATGAATGAGACACAACCTACGTTTGAAACATGTTTAAGGAATTCTTTGAATACCCATGGTTCTCTCTTGAATCAAGGGCAGACATATGGATTATTAAGCATTTTTCATACTTAAGGATAAAAGGACATGTCCATGCTGTGAAACAAAGGATTCCAATTCACATTTCTTGATCTCTTAATTATTCTATGATTCTTCTCATCTGTGTTATATTTTAAATACACAGAGCAAATAGGAAGAGCAAACATGATTAGAAGACACTATTTGTGAGATTACTGCTAAAATCTGAATGTGTTCCTTGCATTTTTCCTATAATTTTAGAGTAATCTGGAAAATGTTTCTAAAAATAGCATCAGATGCCTGCTCTTATATTTTTGTTAAACTTGTTTCCAGTTTCAGTATCATCTTTCATCAGCAGTACCCTGCATTGGAGTGAGTCCACATATTTGCTTCAGCAGCAGATAACAGATTAGGCCCACCAGATCCATAGAATCCCAGACTAGTTTGGGTTGGAAGGGACCTTAAAGCCCATCCAACTCCAACCCCTGCCACAGGCAGGGACCCCTTCCACTAGAGCAGCTTGCTCCAAGCCCCTGTGTCCAACCTGGCCTTGAACACTGCCAGGGATGGGGCAGCCACAGCTTCTGTGGGCACCCTGTGCCAGCGCCTCAGCACCCTCACAGGGAAGAGCTTCTGCCTAAGAGCTCAGCTCAGTCTCCCCTCTGGCAGGTTAAAGCCATTCCCCTTGGCCTGTCCCTACAGGCCTCTGTCCAAAGCCCCTCTCCAGGTTTTGACCCCCCCATTACATTCGGTATCAAACGTTTTACACATCACATAAAAACCACATACCTCTACCTCAGTTATGAGAATCACTGCCTTTTTACACTATGTTCCACCCTTGGAGCTGCCAGAACCTAGCAAAGACTCACTGATTATATGCAAGCCATAGTTTGTTCTGAGACTTATAATTTGGCTAAATTTGGCTGGATTTTCCTAGGTGTATCAAAGGGCACACTCTAGGCCAGTGTGGCAAAACTCAACCAACTTCAGCTTTTCTCTTTCCTCAACAAAACAGCTTTGTTTATAGTTTCCTATAACCCTATTTGTAAAAATGGCTGAGCCCTTCAGCATGAATACCTTGGAGTCTAAAGCAAAAAATAGCTAGGAGCTTCCCAGCACAAATAGAAGAGGGCAAAAAACAACCTGAAAACCTGGATCTTATCGTTGAGAAATGGCAGGCAGCCTTGGGAACAGGCACTGCTAGAGGCACTGCTTGTAATAATTCTGATACTCTAATCTCTTTATCTTCCTTCTGCATCTCTTCCTTTATCATGTTGATGCCATGGAATTCATGGCACCATAGTTTTGTTGCTCTTGCCTTTTCCTTTTGGCTTCACTCTTGAAATTAAAATAGCCTCATTTCTAGCATTTGAAAACAGAAAAGGTTCTGGTGTACCTTCCATGCACTCCTGGAATCCCATCTTGTGACAAGGGGCGGTTATCTCGGCTGGGGGACCATGTCTTGCCACAGGATTGAACATAAAAATAGCAGCAAGCACTTTTTAAGGGCATAAGAGGATGATCACCCAAAGCAAAAGTGTGTCACTTTGTCACAGTGAGATCGATTGGATGGAAGTATTTGCAGTGGTGACAGCCACCCGTCTTTCTCCTGCTTCTTGGGAAACAGTATATATCTCAGCTGTCCCTGTCATGGGGATTCCTTGAGGTCCCTGATCTGAGTCTCCCTCTAAATGCTGAGCAGACACTTTAAACGCAGTATTGCACTGCTATTAATATCACTGTCACCTAGGGCCCGGCCGTGTGCGAGGCAAGGCTTGCAGGGTGAAGTAATAACTTCTAGATCTCCTGCTATGGCTTGTGGATCACTTGGTAAACAGGCTGATAAGATCTTTGCCTCCGAGAGGATGCTCTCTAGTTAGGCAAAAGATGCAGGGTGCTCCTGCCAACACGGCCATTCCAAAGCACATGGAATTCAAATCTCCCACTTCCAGCACACAAACAAGGCTTGAGAAGGGTTGTGAGCGAGCAGGAGGAGAGCGGGGTAAGGAGAACGTGCTGTCCAACAGGTTTCACCAGACCATCTGGGTGAGGGATGCAGCCAGTCATGGAGAGGTCGCTAAGGAGCACATCAGTGATTTGGGCTTGTGTATTCAGAAGGACCCAGGTCCCTCTTTCTCCATCTCCTGCTGTTCTGGGAAGTCCTTTCTGAAGCTATGGCAGGGTGGATCTCCATCCACCATGCTGGGTGATAGTCATCTCCACAGTGTGTCACCCCCTTCTCAGGAAACAGCCCAATGGTGTCCACCTGGATCCACAGCTTGCCTACCGCGCTGCATACATCACTCAGCAGCCAAGTTTCCGAGCCTGGCCACCGGGCTCTGCTCCTCTCTTCTGCATTTCACATTCAACAACCATTGATTAAAATATAATCCCAAGAACTAAGGCCAAAATCCAGGGCTCTTTCCTGCCTAATGAACACCCTCCTCTGTGCCTGGAGTCACACACTCCCTGTCCCCCTCCTCTGCCCCAGCGCATCTGGAATTCTTTAGCCTTTAGCAGCCAGGCTGCAATGGGATCCCCACCATAGCCTGTGCTCTGGGAACACCTTGAGCTGGTTATGGTCTCTGAAATTAGGCAGTCAATAAGTGGAATTTTCTTTTATTACATTTTAGGAATACCTAATGTGCACCTAAATAAATGCTTAAATGACACCATCTGCAGGTAGTTATGTTTTCAGGGTATCCAGCTCAGTGGTTTGGAATTTGGCCACTCATTAGGTCGTATGGAAGTAAAGGAAATGTGTATTCTAATAGCCAAAAAATACTGACTTGAATGTTGCTATCTTGGGAGATATGAATGTAAAGGTAGAATTTGCTTTCTTCTGAGGAATGCCAGCAGAGTGAATCAGTGTCAGACTGCAAAGAAGCACCAAAGGTAAGAAAATTGATATAGCTGTCTTTTTTTTGGCCAGTATTTTTTCAGAGTACATTGCCATCTTTTGTTTGGTTACAGATTTCCTACATTGTTGTGATCTATCCTTTTTCTTTAACCCCCTCCAATCTCATCTCATCACTGTGGCTATGTATGACATCTACTTTTTCTAGTAGGATTTATTCCTCCAAAATCTTAGCCTTGCTTGATCACTGCAAACTACAGGTTTCCTGCAGACAGGATTGTAAACTGCAGAGTCAGCATCCCATTTAAGCGTAGTAATTAATTTTGCTGCCAGTAACAGTGTCATACATACAAGTCTGCCAATAGAAAGGTTGGGATGCACCAGAATCCAGTAGTTTTTGTAATGCTACAAGATTAAAACAAAGAGAAAAAAAGAGTCTTGGAGAGATTTTCCAGTTTGATGGAAAATAGCAGATTATGACACACGCTCATTTTAGATTTAACGTATTTTAAAGCCACATAAGGAGTGGGGTTTAAGTCTGCATTTGGAATATAACTGTATGTTCTAAGCTACTCAAGTCTACCTGCTAATTAAACAGCTCATTTATAGGCTAGTTAAAGAACAGTCAAAACATGCAGCTCTGGTATGAATGAGAGGATCCAGCCACATACCTGCTCTTAAAAGACTTTTCTGGACTAAATAAACCAGTAAATGTCACTGTCAGTTGATGAAGACCGACCGTACCTACAGACACGCTCCTCCAAAATGTGACTTCTGATTAGATGAGGTGTTGATTTAAGTACTGCAGCTAACAGAGAAGCAGAGAGGAGAGATCTCTGCATATCACAGAATCATAGAATGGTTTGGGTTGGAAAGAATCTTAAGATAACTCAGTTCCAAGCCCCTGTCATGGGCCGGGACTCTTCACACTATCCAATTAACATGACATATTACTCCATGCCTCCACAGGCTTTATTTTGGCTCTTTGTCCATTGCTATTTCTTCTTTGTTATGTCAAGTACCAACAGAAAACTCCAATCCTGCTGCTACTTTACTATATTTAGAGTACACAGATACACATCTGAAATTCTCTTCTAACCTGGTTAGACACATACAGAAGTCATTATAGGCTTGAAGCCTTCGTTATGCTATTAAAGATAGGCTTTTAAGAGAAAACATCTAGGAATAGATTGAAATTATGTACAAACTGTAAAGACTGAAACCTCACACAAAGTCTGTGGTTGCTTTATATTTACACTACATGAAATTCACTTAAGAAATCCTTTTGAAGGCTGAAACAAGTATTCTATTTTTCAGATAGAAAGCCAAGAGGGCAGGAAACGAGATCTCATCCACATCACTTCTCTGCTGTTAGTGATGGAAAATTCTAGTTTCCTGGGAACCAGAAGTGCTGGCTAGAATAAATGTTACAAACTGGCAAGAAAGAACATTTCTCTCTTTGAAGTGATGCTCTGTTAAGCAACACGGCTCTGCAAATCAGGTATTTCTTTTCCTAAGTCCATTCTGTGCTCATTCTTTTAATTTGATTATTGACAACATAACCAGAATGCAATCTGGGGACTATTTCCAAGCTGCACGACACATACAGTCTAGACTTAATTAAAGAAACAAAGAGTGAAAAATCCCAGCTGGTTTTCTTTTCCTTCCATCAACTGGATTACAATAGTTATCAGTTTGGCTCTGCCCTCTGATTCTTATCGCAGGCTTCAGCTCCAGCACCTAATGAACAGCTGAGATGTGGTAAAGAAACAGACCTTTATTTTCCAGTTATTCATGCTCTAAATTGTGAAAGTTGAATCTTGCACATATGAAACAGCTCTTGCTAGGGGATTGCTTTTGGATGTCACTGGTCATTACTTGCAGCCCGACTCAGGAGTGAAGACAAAATTAGGGTCAGAGGGTAGACAAGAACATTAATAACATTTTTAAAGGTTCATTTAGTAGATTGGCTGATGACAGCAAAGGCAATACATAATGTAATCGTAGCTTGACTTTGCTTATAATTTCTCCCTGTGCTGGCAGGTTTGAAAGTGCAGTCAAGAAAGCGTGTTCACTCTGGAGGTGTTTGACAGTCCTGGAGAACATCCTATTCAAGAAGAAGATGAGAGTTCACCATTAAAGACCAAAAAGCTAGTAGAAATACAAAGTCCCTCCATGGTGTTAAGGAAAGAAATGAACATTTGTAATGAATCCTTTGTTAATATGTGACTGAACTTGTCTGAAGTTTTTCCATGTCTTCACTGCAGCAGGAGGAAGCTCAAAGGAATGTGGTACAATGATAGCTAATGAGATCACAACTCCACAGGAAACATTACAGTGATTTGGCTAGTGTGTATGGGCACCATTAGCCTTCCCAGCAAGGAATCTGTGTATATATATAGGCTCAGTGTGTCCAGATCACCATTTTTAATGCAAGTGGCAAGACTGTATTTCACAGCCCAGACAGTACATATTGTGTTGGAACAAGTCCAGAGGAGGCCACGAGGATGATCAGGGGCTGGAGCACCTCCTGTATGAAGACAGGCTGAGAAAGTTGGGGCTGTTCAGCCTGGAGAAGAGAAGCTGCGTGGAGACCTCAGAGCAGCTTCCAGTGTCTGAAGGAGGGCCTATAGGGATGCTGGGGAGGGACTCTTCATTAGGGACTGTAGTGACAGGACAAGGGGTAACGGGTTCAAACTGAAACAGGGGAAGTTCAGATTGGATATAAGGAGGAAATTCTTTGCTGTGAGGGTGGTGAGGCACTGGAATGGGTTGCCCAGGGAGGTTGTGAATGCTCCATCCCTGGCAGTGTTCAAGACCAGGTTGGACGAGGCCTTGGGTGACCTGGTTTAGTGTGAGGTGTCCCTGCCCATGGCAGGGGGGCTGGAACTGGATGATCTTCAGGTCCTTTCCAACCCTAACTGTTCTATGATTCTATGATTGTAGAGCTCTGCCACCATGGATGTTGAGTTGCCTTATGGCAATCATGAAGCCTGGATCAGCTGTGGGTTTGTCTCAATCCCTGCTTGAAAAACTGCCTTAATTCATGCAGTGAATGTTTGTTGCATGCTAAATAACAGTTGATGCAGCTAAATAAACACATGCATTGATGGAGATGATCTTTACCCTAATCAAAATGAAATGTCTAATGCATGCGACTGCTTTAGTATGAATCATTAGAGTAGGCAGTTTACAGGTGCCTACCTGTACCTACTAACAAGTGAATAGGAAATTTATGTTACTGCATTGTGAAAATTGGTGGGGACCTTCCACAAAGCCCCTTACAAAGTTATTGGTAATAATTCATCAAAGATAGAGGAATACTTATCATTATAAATGTTCCTGATACCCTTATTGATTAATTATATATGCAACAACACTGCTCAGCCACTGTATATTCATATATATATATGTATATATATATATATAGTATAGTCATACTCTGCAGAATATGTTTGTACCCAACAGTCTTATTGGAAATGACTACATCTAAAATAAGAAAAAAAGTAGAATAATCCATTCATCGTACTGGATATACACAGCTTGATGGACTCAAGTGGTTGCAAGGAGTCTGAGTTCTTTTGATCATCTTATCTCCAATGGCCCTTTAAAATATGATAGACGTGCAACCATACCTCCTGCTGCTATAGATAAGGCAGAGACAAATGGCTTGCAAAGAAAATGGCCTTTTTCAACAGCAACAATGAAAGGATCTCCCAGCAGACGCTTTAGTTGCTTTCCAGTGTGAATGACAAATTAGGATGGGGCCATGAAGACAGCAGCTTCGGATACATCAGAGCAAAGCCACAGATAACAGTCCATCTTTTAGCTGGCACTTGTTTGGGTCAGAGTCTATAAATGCATTAATTCTTTCACTTCTCTTACGTATTCTTTAGCAATTAAGCACATTTAAATTGCATTTCTCTTATAGGAAGTGTGTCTGTTAAAACAGAACGTCAAGTCAAAGCTGCTCAGAGAACAACATTAAAATGTTTTCCTTAACTGCAAACAGCTCCAAATCATCCCAGGTTAAACAGGCACTTCTAGGGAAGAAAATGTTAGCTTGTGCAAAGTTAAGTATCTATTTAATAATTCTATCCCCAAAAGGGCAGTTTAAATGCATCTTCCCTATCTCCATATTAAGGATTTGCCATGGTGATATGAAATGCATTTTAAGTTGTCCAAATGATGCCAGTGACAATTCATGAATAATCTTTCATAGCAAGAGTCAAACCAGATCCTTCCTCCTTGCACATCATTAATGTCAGAAAACCCCTCACAAGCCTGTGGACCAGATTAACCCACTAGCCATGATAGTAAATTACTCCAGTATTATGGTTTGCTTGAAATAGTGTTGACTTCTAAGTCAAATTAATTTGAACGTACCAGTAGAGCAGTTTCTCTTCTGATTTTTTAGCTATGAGAAGAATCTGGTCACTGTTCATTTCTCTGTTGGATTGTCCATAGAAAATTAATTGTAAAAAATACCAGAAAACATAAGTGTTGACAGCGAATCCAGCATAATTTATTAAATTAAGTGATCATGGTTATATGGGACCATAGCCTGGCATTGAAATCTGATAAGGAATGACAGTAAGACAGCATCCTCAGTACCTCAAATACTCTTCATCAGCAGGGTACCTTTCATGTATTCTTCTATGCAGGCTACCCTTAGCTTTACCTCAAAAGAGTAAGAGATGACCTTGGAAATACTGAAAATGTGCACAGAAACACTCAGAAAGGGTCTTCACAATTTTCTTCTTCTCGCCATTGAAGATGAGAAATAACAACCTGGAACAAAGAATAGAAATACCTTTTTGCTCAAAAGTAGACAGCGTTGGAAGCCAGAGGTGTATCAACACAATTAAACACTGCCCTGACTTGCTAAGCAGAAACAATTTAGAGATTTAAAATGTACTTTTTGGCACATGCAGCTCTATGCAACTGCAGGGTTTAACCTGGCGAGGCTGGGTGTACCTGCAAACAGAAGCTCTTCCCTTAAAAGGGATGTTTAAGGGAAGTATTGTGAGGGTGCTGAGGCTCTGGCACAGGGTGCCAGAGAAGCTGTGGCTGCCCCATCCCTGGCAGTGCTCAAGGCCAGGTTGGACACAGGGGCTTGGAGCAAGCTGCTCTAGTGGAAGGGGTCCCTGCCTGTGGCAGGGGTTGGAACTGGAGGAGCTTTAAGGTCCCTTCCAACCCAAACCAGGCAGGGATTTTATGAAAGCAGGTACCAAAGTTTCCATTAAAGTGATGGCCTCGGTCCAGCCCTACTGGGCGGCTGCAGAGGTTTAGGCAATGCAAATTTGTTCCCCTAACGTCAAAGAGACACTTTATGTGACTGGGATGACAGACAACAGGATACCACCTCCCTCTGGTTCTGCTTTCAATGTTGAAATAAGAGTTTGTGGAAGGAATAGACACAACAGCGCAGGTGGAAACATGCCAGCCTGGGTCAAGGAGGATATTGTGTCTGAAGGAAGAAAGAATGTGATACAATATATAGTTTGGCAAGAAGCACAGGAATTGTTTGGATTGAAATAAAAGATAAAAAGACCAAAGAAGGAAGATAGGAAACTATTGTAGTCCATCTGGAGTGAATAAAAAAGCAGCCTAGAATACTGATGCAGATAAAAACTGCATGGAAAAGTCTCATGTTGGCATTCTTCTGCTACCCGGGATGCAGTGAGAAGAGCAGTTATGATGCAGAATGGGAGTAGGTGCAGGGCTCTCACCTGCTGGTTTTCAGTTACTTCCCTTTTTAAAAGCTTCTTGCCCTGCAGCTAGCATTTCTCCTGCTTTATGCAGCGTCCTGTGTTCAACTATAGCAGTCATGGCTTAAACCACAATATGCAGCTCTAGAGGCTATCAGCCTGGAGGACATTGGGCTGCAAGCCTCCTCCTCACCCTGCAGGTCCCTGCCACAGCCACCCCAACATGTGCTGTGTCTGCAGAGGTCATCTCAGTGATCCAAGTCCAACTTAAACCAACCCACTTGGGTTAAACTTCAATCACTGGGAAGTGAGGGAAAGCAACTCATTTAAACCCTCCCTGGTTCTCCCAAGATGGTTCTAAGGGGATGGGAAGGGAAAGAGCAGCCTGGGATGGAGGCAGTGGGTCCACCTTTCTGACGGGTGCTGTGGGTGATGCTTATTCAAACTGATTGGAAATACAACATTAACAAGAGGGGCCAGCAGCTTTGCCAGCTGAGCAGGGGGTGAGGAGCGTGTGGGGAGAACTCACCCTGCTCCCTCCTGGACATCTGGAGGCAATATGGTAGGGGAGGTGAGCAGCTCCAGCAGAGGTGGCAGAATGAATTGTAAAAGACATTAGTAAAGACACCGTGTTTGAAGGTGGGTAGCACAGAAAATGGCACAGTTCCATTAGATTGAAGACTGCATTTTGAGCTTTGGCAGCTCCAAAGCTCCCCCACCACCACTATTTCATGGAGGGCAAAGCTCCTCTGGGAGCTTCCTCTGTGTCAGGGCATCCTGCCGACTGCCACGGTGCGGTCTGGCTGGCTGGGCCTCCACCACAGCAGGTACCAGCGGCTTCCACACATTTCTGGCTCATCCGGTTGGACTGGAGTTGGCTGGGACAACTCCTGAGTCCCGGAGCAGAGCTGTGGCACTGAGCAAGCCGAAGGCCACGAGCTGAGCAGGGATTAGGGATGGACTCAGGGCTCTCACGACATCTTACCCATCAGCTACACACTGCCTGTGCAAAGAGCCAATGAAGCAGAGCCTGGGAGTATAACAATTTAGGCAGGAAGCTACAGGGAGCTGGCAGAGGTGATTTTGCCTGGAGGAAAAGGAGGAGAAGGGCTGTGCTAGCCTGTGGCACCTGAGATGAGCAGGACCATGCAGAGGTGGTTGTGCTGAGCTGCAGCTCTGCCCAGGGGCTAAGCCAGGCTTCAAAGAAATCCAGAGGGGAGTCTGTGCTCTGCCTTGCTCCTCTCTGCAGATGACTGCAGGGAAACCCTGCACGGCAGCGAGAACAAGGGATGATTACAAAGTACCTTCTAATTGTCTTTGAGTTTCCATGATTTATTCCTAATCTAATTTCTGATCTTGTAATGAAGGCTTTCATCCTTTGCTCTACTGGAATAAACTGACCTTTTTTAAAGTGGCTTGGTACTTGAAGCAAACTCACCAGCCTGGAGAAGAGAAGGCTCTGGGCAGTCCTCCAATACGTAAAGGGGGCTTACAGGAAAGCTGGAGAGGGGCTTTGGACAAGGGCCTGTAGGGACAGGCCAAGGGCAATGGCTTTAACCTGCCAGAGGGGAGACTGAGATGAGCTCTTAGGCAGAAGCTCTTCCCTGTGAGGGTGCTGAGGCGCTGGCACAGGGTGCCCAGAGAAGCTGTGGCTGCCCCATCCCTGGCAGTGTTCAAGGCCAGGTTGGACACAGGGGCTTGGAGCAAGCTGCTCTAGTGGAAGGTGTCCCTGCCTGTGGCAGGGGTTGGAGCTGGAGGAGCTTTAAGTTCATAAAGTTTTCCTTCCAGCTCAAACCACTCTGTGATTCTGTGACCTATGAATACTGTGGAGCAGTACTGGCTTCATGGTGCTCAGTTCAGATTCAGGCCCTTTGCCACACTAATATGGATTGAAGTTGCCTTTCAGAGACACTTCTTAAGGAAGGTGTTGCCCCAGCTTACAAAACCCCAAATGAGCAGTTTGCAGCTCTCTGTAATAAGATGGTCTGGAATACAGAACACCAAACATAGCGAAAGCAAAACAGAAATAACCCCCCTGGTCCTCACCCATAATCATAAACTGCACCAAATCCCACCCCAGCCACTGCTCTGCCCCAGCGTTCAGTTTCCCTCCACACACAGGCTCTGATTTCCCCAGAGCCCCCCACACCCCCATAGATGTGCCAGCTCTGCCCTGTGGTTGCCTTGTGGTGGTGTTTAATGTTTTATTTGTCCTGCTGTTGGTTGCTAAGACCGTAGAAATGCAGGAAACAGGGACCAAGAGGGACTCATTGGTTCAGGGTAGCCAAGCCTCTGGTTTTGCAAGCCAAGATCCAGCTCCTTTTCTGTACAGTATTCTTCCTTTTGGGCAGATGTTCCAAAACACCATGTGATGGTGGCTGGAGATGGTCTGACCTCCTGTCCAAATGTCTTTGGTCAATTTTTGTCCGCATGTTCTTTGTGCCAGCATTGTTCCCGTACACAAATAGCTCTTGTCTCCTGCTCCTTTCCTCGGGTGTCACCTTCCAGATGCTCTTCCTATTTTTATCTTTGGCCTCATGTAGGTTAGAGATGAGTATTTTCAATGCACTTACAGCACCTGCTCTTCCAGGGATGGGGCAGCCACAGCTTCTCTGGGCACCCTGTGCCAGCACCTCAGCACAGGGAAGAGCTCCTGCCTAAGAGCTCATCTCAGTCTCCCCTCTGGCAGGTTAAAGCCATTCCCCTTGGCCTGTCCCTACAGGCCCTTGTCCCAAGCACCTCTCCAGCTTTCCTGCAGCCCCTTCAGGCACTGGAGCTGCTCTCAGGTCTCCCCTTCAGGAGCCTTCTCTTCTCCAGGCTGAACAACCCAGCTCTCTCAGCCTGGATCCAGAGCAGAGCTGCTCCAGCCCTCGCAGCATCTCCATGGCCTCCTCTGGAGTTGCTCAAACAAGTCATTCAGGACTATTCTCTCAATGCATCGAGCAAATGTCTGTCAGAGGTTTCCAAACTGCACCTCAGAAAAAGCAGAGCTGCAGAGGACAGAGTCCCTCCAGCCATCCTTCAAGCTCACCTGTCTCAGACACATGGTGGGATGAGCAGAGTCAGCTCTTCTGTGGAAACCACTGCAAAAACAACAGGTTTCCTTATGAAAGGAAGCTGAAGGTCTGAGCCCTCTTCTGGGGCTGGGGGATGTCACTCTGCCATTGTTTTAGTGCCTTCCTCTTAATAGAGAGAAAAATAATAGTGTGGCAAATGACTTTAAAGACATCACAGAGCCCATGCCAGAGAGCACCTGACAAATCTCAGCTGGGGTAACCCCATGCAGCTCTCAAACTCCGTTTTTAGGGATCTACGTTTCCCATCGTGTTGGACTCCCTGCTCCATTCCCTTCCCGGAGCTGCTGTTTTCCTGGCTGGCAGCAGCCAGCACATGGCTCTATTCCAGCGCCGGGGGAAGTTTGCTGCTGCTTTATCCCTTCATCTCCCTATCTGACAGCTGTGTTGTCACACGTAATTAGCTAATGTTTTAAAAATACCCTAAGAACTCCAGAGCAGAGATGCCATAAAAGTACAAGATGTGACTACTGGCTGGCAGCAAGCGTGCAATTCCCATCTCATAGAGCAACAATGAGCAGAAAGCCCAACTTTATCAAACACCAAATACAAATGCACCCCTACTTTCTCTGCCAAGGATGCAAACCATCCCTGCAACTCCTGTTGTGACTGCTTGTGTCAGGGCAAAGCAGTGGTACCACAATAGTAGATCAAACTGGTTGGATTGTTGAGGTTCTCTGTGTGAGATGGAGCACAATAATGTGGGGAGTTCAGAGGAGAGAAGGGCATGGGAATCATCCTGCAGGGTGCCTGTGGTGAAATGCATTTGCCCAATAGCAGATCTTGCCATGGAAACAAGATTTAGAGATCATCATTAGTGTTCCCATCATTTGGCTATAAGGCAAGATAAAGTATCCGAGCTGCAAACTGTGTTTGTTTTTTTGGCTGCTGTTGAGCTCTCCTGGGGCAGGTTGGGATGGGGATGCTGGCAGTGGGTTCTGGCTTGTCTTGAGGACTCAGTTCTATTTTTACACTAAATCCCCTTTTGTTCAGTGCTAAAGGTGGGACAAGTTTACTTTAAATCATCTCCATTCAAAAGAATGGAGCTTCCAAACCAAGGAGGTGAAAACTCCCTCCCTAATGAAGAGTTTCCCTGTGTTTAACTTGGCCTCAGCTTCCTGATGCTTGACTGCACGTGGAAGGGAAGAGCTGGATGCAAGTTCCCAACCTCCAGCTGCTGGAGACACAGCAATAACAAGAAAAGTCTCAAGCTGCAAGGCACAAATGGGTCTTGCTATAGTTTATAGCTGAGTTTCATGTTATAGCACGTTTGTCTTTGCCGAAGCATCAGCTTGAGAAGCTCTCTAGCCAAGCCACTTGTTATCTTAACTCTCCACTAAGAGATCTGGATAAATTCACATGTATCCCAGTGCTACTTAGCTTATAGCCTGCACACTTAACCAGGAAGCATCTTAAGGGTTAAGGGGTTCTGTCAACACAGGCAAACACCAGGCTTATTTTATCTGATGATCCAAACTCTCTTCATTTGCACCAGCAGATAACTGCACTGACCTGTGCCACTGTATTCAGAAGACAATCCAGACATCTTTACATTTCATTATATTCCAGTGGTATCTGCTTTGGCTGTACCAAACATTATATTTTTCAGTTCAGGGAGTATTTCCCTTGCTAATTAATACAGTACCAGGCTCACCATCACTGCACAGATGTAGAAAAGGCAACCCAGAACACTCTTTCTAGTAGGTACTTGTTTCAGTTGAGAGCCTGAACAAGTATTTCTCTGGAAGGAAAGTATTCAAAACCCGAAATTACTTCCTGGCCTCTGGAAGAAGTTCAGAATCTCTTTGTGTCCCTCAGGCTCACCTCTGCTCTCAGCTTGCTTTATAAATTGCCTGTCTTTGACGTGTAATAAGAACCTGCCCTGTCACTAGGCTGCTCTCCAAGGCCTGGGTTTTGCAACTCTTGCTCAAGCAGCACTATCAGAGGTCACAGAGAACATTTCCCCATTAAGCGCTGATTAAACACTGATGAGGGACCTCTGCTCCTCTCACTGTTTCCAAGTATCAGCAAAGCAAATATTCCCATCAACGTTCACATGGGTGATGCTGGGCGGCAGCAACCACCTGGCCATGTTCTCAGCTCCAGCGTTATTTTACACAGTGAAACTTTGGTGGTGTAAGAATAAAAACCCATTCATACATTTCAATGCAAATCAGCTCTTAACCCCATTTTAAAAAGGAGAGCTGCACCCCCTCTGCTGGGCTGCTTCTGATATACAAAGACTTACCCAAAAGCAAACACCAGATGAAGAGACCAGAAGCAGCTCTGGGTATCTTGGCAAAGGAGGAGGGAGCTTTACAACAGAGATCAACTGCTCATTAGTCCTGCTTTTGAGCAGAGTATTGCTGGGATATTTATGGAAGAGCTTGGCCTGCCAAGTATTAGGAGGAATATTGATATTGTTCTGCACCCACGCAATAGACAACTGGAAAAAGGTTCAGAGAAATGATTCTAGATTCCTAAAATAAGATGTACGAGGAAAGCTGGGAAGTACTGAGTTTGCTGCTGAAGACAGATAAAAGAGTAACAATCCTCAATAGGTTACTTTACATAAGGCCATTATCAGCTGTTTTCCGTGTCCTCTGACAATGGAAATTGAAGAAATAAGTTCAATTCACAGCAAGGGGGATTTACGTTAGGAAAACATAGTAAATATAATTCAACCCAAGTAGGGCAGTAGATAATATGGAGCTTGTGAACCCTATCACAGGTATTTAAGAGCAGAGATGACCACCTATTAAAGATGATCAATAGATATCAATAGGTGTACCACCATCTTTTTCCTGCTCAATAGAAAACCATGGAGGAGGAGAACAGCCAGCCACAGTGACTCACTGCCCTCCTGGATGCAGTCATTACCTGAGCCTATTTCTAGAACATAAGCACTATGAACAAGCTAATTGACCTATACATTAATGAATCCACACGCAGTTTGTGCCTGTGCAGATATGAACAGGCACACATCCCAAATACATGGGATGTGTAAAATGTCTTAGTTTAAGTTCGAGTTTAGTTCAAAGGAAAGGCCTTATAAGAACTTACTTTAGGTGACACTATAATTTATATTTTCCCCTCAAAACACCATTGACTCATTCACGACCTGGTTTAGTGCTCGTTTAATGGGAAGGCATTGCATATTTATTCTTATTGTCAATCCACACTTAGAGCCCCAAACTCAGCACTTTCCTAGTGTAAGAATAAAGGTTTTCCCCATGGATTTTCTTGTCGTGTCTGCCACTAATGTCTCTGCATGCTTCAAGCATAAGCTCTTCTGCCTGTTCCCTTCAGACTTGCAGCATCTGACGCTTCCATCTCTGTCCAAAACCCACCTGGTCCCCATACCCCACTGCCATTTGTAAAGGCTCATTCATCCTCTGTAGGCCCAGAGCATCAGAAAATCACCTTCAAAGGGCTGATGTTCACCATTCCCCGCCTTCTCTTGCTTTATTTTGTGCCAGGTTTTGTGCTCAGGCTGCATCTGCTGCCAGGAACCCCAGTGCCTCCCCCCTGAAAAGCCACCCATGTGGGATGAACAAGCCAGAAGGCTGGGCATAGGAAAGAGCAATTCCAGCTGCCAGGATGGATCAGGGCAGTGTTTCCAATATAAACCCTTCCCATTTGGATTGAAATTCCACACTAAGTTTGATTTTGCTTTTAAAATTAAGAATTACTGGCGAGTAGAAAACAGGTTTTGCTGAACTGCCTACACAAGCAAAAGTGAATTTCCACTGGAAAATATATGAGTCAACTGAGCTTGCCAACTGTAGTAAGACGTAATCGTATAAATCCCAACCATTAAGCTACTCTCTGCTGTCGAGCCCCACAACTAAGGTCAATAAGGACAAAATTTAAGCTCGGGCAACACTAGCAGTCACTTGTGCACGTGAAATCATCCTCACATTGGACAGAACCTCAGCATGCCACAGAGCAAACTGATGGCAGATGGATGGGAGGCAGTACCACAGCTCAGTTTTCCCTCCCCTGGCTCCACGCTACTCATTTGGACAATGCCAAATGAATCCCTGTGGTACCAGTGGCATCGCCCCAGTGTAACCCACAGAGGACCCCACTGCTGCCATCCAACACAAACCAGCATTTACTTGCTGCTGCCTCATTATTGACTTTACTCCACATTATTCAAGCCACAAGAATTTATTTAAAGAGCAACTGCCAACTAATGGCGAATAAATTTGTAAGCTCCAGTTTATTTGTCACTGCTTTTGCTCTTTGGGGGTATTTTGCGCTTCAGTTCAGATGATGGGAGCCTTTGAAGTGAGGCTCATCTCGCATTCACTGGGCTGTGAGAGTTGTTTAAACAATGCAAGGGAGGGAAGCGAGTTTTTCATATAATGTATTTTTACTGTAATAAGGAAAAAAGAGGGCACTGTAAGAATGTAGCTCCTGGTGATTAACTGTATTTTATAGGAATGTTGAATGAACCTAATGGACAACCGATGACTTAATCTGCCTGTTGAGTGCCATGGTGGTTTTTAAGTGGCAAATTTAAAGAAAGAAGGAATGAAAAATAATTGTGTTCCATTACTTATTGTTACAATGTGGTGCTGGCGTTCCCAGAATATACCAACAACCACAAATAAAGGCCAGGCATCGGTGAACAGAAGATAGATCAAAGGATGCAGCAAAAGCCTGAATCCAAACCAGGGACTTTATTGCAGCTAAAAAGCTTCATGGTGTGTAACAGCAGAGATGCTGTTTGCTGTTGATGTAGAGGTCAAAGCTAAATGACATTTGTGTTCGTACCTAAGCTCAGCATTTCACGTGGTTTGAATATTCCTGCTTTATTCTTTCTTGCTACGATATCAGGTTTAAATCCTGGTTGGATTTGCCCAGAGATGTGGTAGACGAGGGAAAAGCTGCTTGGGCTTGGCTGTGTCTGTCCTGAGACCTCAGCACATGAAGGGAAGGGGCTGAAAAACCATGTGCACTTGGCCAGCCAGGACTTCAGGACCTCCAGCTCATAGAAAACAGCCCAGGCAACACACTGGGCTTTTCTACATCATTTCTTTTCTGCCTCAAAGTGGTTGTTATTTAGCTGAGTGTGTATATATATATATGACAATTACGGTCAAGCTACAACAGTTTGACTTCTAAACTGTGCTAAGAGTGATTACCCTATACATCCACAACGGGCTTTGATGCTAGTATTTGTTCCTTTAATGGCACATGCAGCTTATATTTCAAGCCAGTTCTCTAGTATAGATCATACTGAGAGCAATATCTGGGAGGCGTATAAAGATCACACAGCAACACAACTCATTCTAAATATTTACAGCACATTTTAGAGCATGTCTTTGTTAGAATAAATGAAGTTATTTTGTTTACTGGGGTAAGGAACCATGGTTTGCTGACAGATGTGCAGCTGAAGTGTATTTCTGCTCCATAGAAGTTATAATGTGCAAGAAAATAAAACTAGATGATGGATCACAGCTGTCACTGATGATGACAAAAATAATTGAGATCACATTTTGGGTTGGGTGCATCTGCAAAAAAGCTGGGGAAAAGAAATACAGTGCAACACCCTCAGATGTTTTCCTATGCTCAAGCAGTGGGGTTGAGAGCCAGCCCACTGGGCAGGATACAGCCCAGCTGATGTGCTGTGTCAGAGCAAGGATCAATCAGGTTTCCTTATTGGAAACATGATTTCCCCACAAGAAGGGAATAGCGGCAATGTGCAGCCCATGATCACAGCTCTCAACAGCAAGACAATGCCTGGGGGATCAAATCAAACACTTCCACTGGTATTTAATGACGCAGATACTCTGCTGGTGTAAAATAGCATCACTTTGTAATCATGAAGGGAACTCGGTAACTTGCACTAGATAAGGATGTGGCCCTCAAGCCCCACCTCACAGCTGGTACCACAATCCCAGTGCTGACCCACAGTTGCGGGGACAGGAATGCCACATGCACCAAACCTCCCCTGTGGAAGCATTTGAACTGCAGACTTCAAAATCAGGCTCTCCAGGCTGCAGGTCAGTCGGAGGTGAAGGGAATCATCACTCAAAATTTAGTGGTTGGAGAAAAGGAGAAAAAATACTAATTCATCTTGGAGATAAGCTGAAAGCTGCACTGGGGCGACGGTATTCTTGGGGGAAAGAAAACAGCAGAGGATTTATTAGCATGGATAATCCATGTGTCTAAGAGTTAGCACCATTCTACCCAGTGCGCAGATGGAAGAGTTCCTGCTGTCCCTTCTGGGTGAGAGCTGGAGACCTGAACAGTCTCTCAACTCTCCAGACAGCCCTTTTGCTGGCAGAGGTCATAAGCAAGATGAGGCTGTATGCGGCAGTGGAAAAAAATTAGGAATTCTATTTTGCAGGGACTGGGCTCAAGAGACGATAGAATCATAGAATTCCAGAGTGGAATTCCAGGGTTGGAAGAGGCCTTAAACATCATCCAGTTCCAATCCACCTGCCACAGGTGGGGACACCTTCCACTAGACAAGGTTGCTCCAAGCCCATCCAAGGGGGCTGACTCAGAGCTGAAGAGCCCACTGCTCCACAGAGCCCTCATTTCCCTCTGTCCCTTCTCTATCTGCTCTCTGCCTGGACCAGCCCTACAAGCACCAGGGTTATATACATGACACTGTTACGGTTTGTATATATAAACCGTATGCAAGTATCTGTGTGTATGCACATACTTGCTATACATAAGTATAGATGTCCTGGCCTATAATATCATACAATACAAAAGCAATATATTACATGGTTAGCTACACACACACGCCTATATAATTCAATTTTCATCATTTATAAATACTGCCTTTTGGTCTAGCAACAATTTCTACATAGGGTCTGGAAAAACATAAATAACTCAAATACAGTATTGACTCCCAATCCCAGCTTTACTATTAAATCCTCATGAGGAATTGAAGCCCAACAGCAGGTTTCCAAGCAGCTTAGGAGGCACATTGGTTAGGAAGCTTCTACTTTAACATCTGCAAGACCAGTCCAAAATTAGAGGGCAATTTTAACATTACATTACTGCACGTGTACTGTCCAACCTGCTCAGAACATGCCAACCAGCACTGTTGTGCTACCCAGCTGCCTAAACCTCTGATTATTATTTCTTCCAGATGCTCCCCTTGTGCAGAGCCTGTCTTGATGTCTTTGAACCAGTAAATTTCCAGCTCAGGCCATGGCTGTGGGCTGAATCTTTCCCTTTAGTGTTCAGTGCACTGTCAACATCCATTATGCAAAGTTGGAGAGACCAGTGCTCTTCTGACCATAGGCACCACCTTCAACACAGCAGCAGGATGAAAGGGCGGATGAACGCAAAGGACGGGAGATGGGGAAATGGGAAAGAACGGGAGAGCATGTGGGAAAAGTTAAGTTTTCATTCATTATGACTACTGCCTGCTGACAACAGCTGTATTTCTGACTCATGTTCAGCTTTTCCCTCCCCAGGAATAACCAGAGCTGAGGCTGCCATTGGAAATGGTGTTAACAGATGGACGTAGCCCGGATCAATCACGGCTGGAAAAGTCACCAGGGCAAGAGCAAAGGGAGGGATGAGTAGGGACCACGGGTGTAGTGCTGAACCACATTGTTATTAATAATGATGGATTCCTACTGGATTCAGGCATTACAAACGATGCCCCATATCCCATATAATCAATACTGTAAATGCGCAGCTTGCCAGTCTCCAAGGATGTGGGAGAGGAGTTGCTTGAAGGGATAAAAGGAAGATGCCAGATTCCTGCCTGCAAGAAAATGGGTGTTTCATTCCTGAAGCTCAGACTCCTCTGCAAGCCATTCCCTTCCAGTGTTTCTGTGCTCGGAGGGAAGCATTCCCCCAGATTCTTGGCAATTATAACTGCAACGTGTACTCGGTAACGGAGCTCTTTAATTCAGCTGCACCTCTCATGCTCCTTCCATAAGGCCCTTACCGACATGCTTGCTCTTGCTGTGCAATGTCAATATAAAATACTCATCCTGCTCCAAGCCCTGTCCCACTGCTGGGCTGCAGGAGGCTTTGTGCTGGTAAAATAGCCTGGAGAAAGCCTTGGAAAGCGGAGGGGCAGGGGACTGCTGTGCAGACAGAGCGTGCTTGCAAACACAACGATGTCTGCAAAGCTGTTTTCCAGGTATTTCATTACGCCAAGACAAAGCAAGATTTACTGGGTTTTAAACAACCAGTTCCTTGAGATATTTTCAGTGCTTCCAAATTAGCAGACACCTGGATTGCAGCGAGCTGTCAGCCTGAAACACTGCTTAAACGTCTGGAAAGTGTCTTTCTAGGGAAGAATTGAAAGAAGAGAGACAAAAACATTTCTCAGCCTTAGATTCCACAAAGGGATTATAAATAAGACAGATATCTTTGCTGTCTTTGGGTTCACAGAGACTACACTGATAAAGCCAGTCGCTTATGTGACCGTGACCAAGTGCATTCTCTGTATCTGGCTTTTCCTATGAACGTTCAGATTTCACCCTGTATGTCTTTGACCTAAAAATATCAAGGTATAGGAGATGTGGCATATTTGCTCTTTGCAGTGGGTTGAAACATTGGCCAGTTTGCTCTGGGTTCCACAACATACATTCATAAATACACATTTAGGCAGAGCTGCCCTTTTTCTTCCCAAACTTCCACAAATCCCTCAGTCTCTGTGGATGATTTATTCAGGTTTATTTGATTAATCTTAATTCTCAGATCTAACTGAAAGCATCTTTGCTTTCTGCTTTCTTCCTCCACTTCTACTGAAAATCAGGAAGAGAAGCTCATAGACCTCACTGCCAGGCTGTGCTGCTTTTGTTCCTAATGATGAACCCACCCATGCATTTCCAGCTCTGATATTTCTGACTATTTACACTCCTACAGCCTCCAGAATCAGTTCCTTACCCTCTTGGGCACACATACTCTGGCAGCAGTTCAGGTTTTAATTATACTGGTAAGAAGAGATGCTGGGGAAGCTGGTTAATGTCAAGGTCTGCTGGAGGGCAGAGTCCTGATTTCAAGTCATCCCACTAAATTAAATGTTTGTGGGTTCTTATCCAGAGCTCAAGCCAAGATCCTTAAACTTCAGAAAACGAACACACAACTGTAATGTAAACCAATTTCCAGGCAGATTCCTCCAACACTGACGCTGGATACAGAATAGATCCCAACTGATCTCCAAGCTGTGCCTTTAAAGAGCTCAGTGGTGGGTGCCCCTCTGCACAGCAGCCCAGAGACACACACAAGGACTTTCTGCTCCACATCCAGCCTCTCCTGCCCTGATATAAGAACAAAATCCTGCTGGCAGAGGATACTGTGAACAACAGCTCTCGCTGTCCTGCTCTATACCTTTTGCTGCTTCCCAGCTTGTAACACAAAGTGTGTTTTCCTCTCCTGGGATGAATGCAGTATACTGAGAAATTCTTGTTCTGCCTAGAAACCGGAATGCACAGATTTTGCTTCCAAGTATTAGCCAAATCAAATGCGTAACTCCTGGTTACAGGCTGATAGCTTAGAGGCACAAGATGCAAGGAAAGAAAGCAGCGCTACTGACAGTGAGGGTTTGGAAGACAACCTTCAGGGGAAAAGACTTCATTGTATTCCAGGGTGCAGCTGAACACTTGATAGATTTAATATATGATTATTACAAATTAACCATCAATTGAAACCCAGACAGCTTCCTGTTCACGGGGGTGGAGAAGGAATATTAAGTACTTCATGCAATTATGATGAATTATTTCCATTTGGCATAAATCACTCTCCAGTCTCCATTATCTGCCCATAAAAAGCACAAGTGTCTTGGCTTCTCCATATAAATAACTTCCTTTAAAATTATTCTTGCAGGGTTTCTGAGTGATGGGCCAATCCTGTTATGAGATTTTAATGCCAAATTACATATTCAGACCAGAATGATGCTATTTAAACTACTCTACAGATGAAGAGCAAAATCACAGTTTGTCATGTCATACATTTTTCTCCTGTTAGTGCCTAATATCATTTACATAGACAAGGCTGTCAGTAATAGACTATGCCATCAGTAATCCACGTACAGTGTTTGAGCTCCTGCAGTATCAAACTTTCCTCAGATACACCAGATTATGTTCTGATATCTGTGCACCTATGGAGTATGAACTACAGAGGGAGTAGGATGCGAGAGAGGCAACTAACTGGGTGATCAGCTGCAAAACCAGCTAGTTTGTTACACAGAGGAAAACCGGTGGTACAACCAACAGGGTTATTTCCCACTGACCCATACCACAGTCAGTAAATCCCTTGGAGTATGGGATTTCTGTGCTAAGGAGCAAAGAAAATGACATCATGTCCAGCTAGGTCTCACCTGCCCTCTCCACACGTGGAACACACCACTGCTAAAAGCTAAAGAACCACACTTTGTTTGAGCTGGCTTCAATGGGCAGCTGCTCCTCCAGATGCTGTGAAACACCATGACAGCAGGCTATGCCACTACTCACGGTCCCCCCTTTCTCCATGGGGGACCCGTCTTCATCCAGTGCTGCAATATGGTCTGTATTCAGTCCAAACATCCTGGTGGAGGCAGGACAATCTGCTGACAAAGTGTGAATTATTTATGAAGAGTATCTGGATCACTGATGCAGTAGGTATGCAGTTACAGCTGGGATGGGCTGGGAAGCCACCGGCATGAGAAGCAATGCAGAAGTCAGCTTGTATCCGCTAGTTGCCCTTCCTTATCTAATTTTTGGAAGGAGAAAGCAGTCAAAAATAAAATGCAAGATCAAGTTTTGCAGTTCATACTTGTTACTAAAGATTTTTCTGCTATTAAAACCATGCTATTGGTGTATTTCAAGTGGAATAGGCAGAGTAGCAGGCCCCAAAGTAAAAAGCAGTGTCTGTACTTAAGGGCATCTGTATGTATTTCTTTTGGAAAAGCAAAATTACTCTTCAATTTTCTGTCATACAGAGATATCCAGAATGAATCACAGATAGGAACTGAATATAAGGATAATGAAAGTTTGAATAGCTGGCCTTGGTTAAATGCTAGAAATGATAAGATAAAACTGATAGACCTGACTTGGTCCAGTTATTATGGCATGACCTAGCTTGCCTTCAGGTTAGTTGCTGGCAAATTATTTTTGGCATTCTTGAGTATTTATCACAAGAAACTCTGATTTACAAGCGACAGAAACCCTACAGAGGTCAGTTTGCTTTGCAGGTAGATGCTACTAAATATACAGTGCACTAACAGATTTACAAGAGCATTAAACTACTAGAATTGATAATGATGATTTTTTAAGCCACAAGTTAAAATACATGAAAGTGCGTAAAATGCTATATAGACTTCTCTATATGTAGCTTTATAATTAGTCTGAATAGCTATTTAAACCTATTTCTGAGTTGTATTAGCTAGTACAAGGTGAACGGGAACTTCTCAGTTCCCTGTCTTTCCATGCATTTCACTTAATGACAATCCAAAACTCACATCTTGGTTTTCACAGTAGATTATAAATCT
Source organism: Pezoporus occidentalis (assembly GCF_034315485.1). NCBI lineage: Eukaryota > Metazoa > Chordata > Aves > Psittaciformes > Psittacidae > Pezoporus > Pezoporus occidentalis. Next base: position 1,205,505 of record NW_026913833.1, on the reverse strand, counting down.
CTTTACCAAATATGAAGTGCTTTCAGATCTCTGTCTGAAAGGTCCAGCTAGATAAATCAAGGGGATCTTTGAAATGGCAGATGATAGACCATGACAAAGGGTTTCCTCTGCAAGGAGGTCCCACAGATGGAAACCAGTGGAAATTCCTCTTCTGACTGCTCTGCAAATGCCTGTTTCAGGGTAGAGGAGGACTGCTGACAGCATGAGGTTTTAATCAGGACACTAAGGCGGCCACAGCAAACTTGATCGAAACAGAGATATTGAACACAGACCTCAGCAATGCACTGAGGAGGCTTCAGGTTTGTGGCTCCACCTCCACACCACCTCCAGCAGAATCGCTCCAAGTTTCTGCTGATGCAAGTTTCCAGCTGCCAAATAATACCCCGCTTCACAGGGGTGGTTTGGGTGCTGGTGGGTTGGAAGCTTGCTGTCCTCTGACTGGTTTTAGAGTTGTTCTTGTGGGTCTGCAATCAGTACCTCGGGGTCTGAGGTTTACAAACGTACGTACCAGTTACGGCATGTCCTCACAAGCGAGCGTTTAACTTGCCTAAACCTACTTTGTCTTGGCAATGAAAGCTCAGGCACAGCAGGCATGGAGAAACTGGCCAGCAGCATTTCCAGGCCAGTACCGAGGGAGAGTTCTGCTGTACTAAACCCATGAATTTCCCTTCCATTCTCCACCCTAAAGTATGCGTTGTAAATTATATGGCAAAACTGTGAACCACAGCAGGGGCAAAAGATGGTTTTAGCAGAGGCAGATGCACTCAGCAGTGTTGTGCTATGAACGGGTTGGCTTAAGAAGGGTGTCCCATGGCCACAGTGCAATCTGCAACAGAAATACCCTATAATGACTTATTTTCCTGCCTTGCTGCACTTTCTGCAAGCTCTTACCAAAGCCATTTCTGGTAGTAATACAGCACATTGTCCACTTCTCAGAAAAACGTGAACTTCTGTAAGTGACAAGTGTATTTTTAAGTCACTGCTCTCATTCCCAGGCAAAGGAGTACAAGCTGTTTATGCTGATGTCCTTTGAATGCATCACGGAGGTGCAAAAAGCACTTGAAGCAAAATGACTAATATAAGTGTATTAAAGATTTCTACTGACAAGCCTATCCTCATTCCAGAAGGAATGGAAGCAACAGGATTAAATTAGATCATAGTCTTTAAAACGTTAACAAAATGCTTTACGCTTCTGGAAGTTGGTCATGAGATGCTTTTATTGCAAGAGCTGGATCCACATCTTGACAGAGGAACTGACCCCTCCAATTTAGTGTCTTTGAGCACTCCTCCAGCTTCCTCTTCCTATGGAGCCAGGCTGAGAGAGCTGGGCTGCGGCAGCCTGGAGAAGAGAAGGCTCCTGAAGGGGAGACCTGAGAGCAGCTCCAGTGCCTGAAGGGGCTGCAGGAAAGCTGGAGAGGGGCTTGGGACAAGGGCCTGCAGGGACAGGCCAAGGGGAATGGCTTTAAGCTGCCAGAGGGGAGACTGAGATGAGCTCTTAGGCAGAAGCTCTTCCCTGTGAGGGTGCTGAGGCGCTGGCACAGGGTGCCCAGAGAAGCTGTGGCTGCCCCATCCCTGGCAGTGTCCAAGGCAGCTCCAGGCACATACTCAGTGCTTTACAAACATATGATGGGGCACTTCTCCCCTGTAGTTCTCCTCACCCACCAGGGACCATAAACACAGGGCATGAAAAACAAAGTGGGGAAAGAGTAAATAAAAAAACATTAAAATAAGAGGTGTGCAAAAATTAATAGCAAGGAAAAGGAAGAGGAGCTATTGTTGGAAGAATTGGCATTTGGAAAAAGTTTTGAATGGGAGAGAAAGAGTTTGGTGGAGGAACGACTAACCCAGGCTAAAATCTGTCCTGACCTGGGACTATCCCCCACTTTACACACAGGAATTGCAGTGAATTGCAGCCGCACTAATACGCTAACAGCTTCAGTTCCCTTCTCCCTCCTTATTGTGCTATAAACCAGGCCCCTGAAAGATGATTCCAGGAAGTCAAACTCTCTTCTTTGTAGCCAACTACCTTCTTATTCAGGAAGGGAGAGGTCCTTGGTGGGGATTTCAGGTATTCCTTCCACTTTGTGGCCGAGGGTGTGACTGCTTGATTGGGAATTGTTTTGGTAAACGCTCTTTAACGATCCTATAACCTCTGCTGCAAAGTAACTCCTTTCATTACACACGATGTGCTTTGAAATAGCAGCTCACCCTGATAGTTCCGCCAAGCACATTGGTAGGGAAGGCTTTTCACACCAAAGAAAAAGAACCAAACTCACACTGTGCAAACACCACAGACCTTGGAGAATCCAAAAAAGGGTGTTTTACATAAGGAACAAGAGCCAAAACACTGACTTGGATAACATCCTTCCCAATCCCACAGGAAGACCAGAAAGGTACACTCAGGTCTACATGATGCCTCTTCAGAGCATACCGACCACATTAAGGGGCCAGTTGCCCCAAACCAAACAGAAATAGGCTTTCTGCTTCATGAGTAGGTTTTTCCCACTTCTTTTTCCTGAACATTTTGTTCCTGTGTCTGCTTCCACCTTGTCATAGTTTAACACCAACCAGCAACTAAATACCATGCAGCCATTCCCCCCCGCCAACCCTTGGTTGAACAGGGAGGAGAATTTGAAAGAAGTAGAACTTGTGGGTTCAAACAATAAGTAAAATAGTTCAAATAGTGAGTAAAATGCTATAATAATAACAATAAAAGGAAAAAGAGCTAAATAAAACCCAATAAACACGAGTGATGCACAATACAATTGCTCACCACCCACTGACCAATACCCAACCCTAGCAGCAATTGGGCCCCCCAGTTTCTATCCTGGGTGTGATGTGCTGTAGTATGCAATACCCCTTTGACTAGTTTTGGTCACATCTCCTGTCTGATCCCTCTTAGCTTCCTGGGCAGATATGAAAGACTGAAAAAGTCCTGGATTTAGAGTAAGCATTACTTAACAACAACTGAAAGATCAGTGTATTATCAGCATTGTTCTCATATAAAAGCCAAAACACAGCACTGCATCAGCTACTAAGAAGAAAACTTACTGTATCCCAATCAAAAGCAAGACATACCTGCAAGCAGAGATGAAGACATCCAAAATTATCCCTCAAATGCAGAGAGCAGCATGTGGGCTCCTGGAAGCAGAGCTTGCTACCAACCTGCCAGGCAGGTATCACATGCATACACGCAGCTGAGTGAACCTGCTTTGATTCCTCAAATCTTTACCCAAAATCCAATCAGCTTCCATTAGCATAACACGATTCTAATGAAGAACTGGGCCCACTGACTTTGCAGCAAGCCTTTAAAGACAAGGATGCTGGTAAGATTTTTATGTGCATCAGGTATGGGCAGATCCTGTCAGCTGGTTCCCATGTGGGCAAGCAACTAGCTGCCCCATAGCCACCTGCAAACAATCAGGGCACCACATCCCCAGGTCCTTTGAACCAATGGCTGTTGTGAGGTTTAAGCTTAATGAAACAGCTTCTAAAAACCTAAAACTCTTGTGGCCAGCTCTGCTCTCCCCACCCCAGCTCCATGTCAGGTCCTCTGCTGTTCACTGCAGCATGGCCCTGTCCGTCTTGCAGCACTTGAGCTGCTACAGACCCCCATCCTCCCTCCTGGGAGAAGTCAATCACTTAACAACAGCCCTGGCAGGCTTCACCTGAGCTTCCCACCAGCCTGCTCCTGCTGTGGTGCTCTAGAAAAAGCACCTGGGCCTCATCACTTCCTAAATCTTACTTTCAGGAAGAGGCACAGGAGTGTCTTTATGTGGCTTCACTCTTCTCCAGTTGTGTGGTTTTCCCCTCTGCCTCTTGCTTTAATGCTGCTCTGATAGTGCTAATTACAGCCACCTAGGTGCTTACAGATCATCTGGATCAAAAGCTCTATCAGCACAAATGACTTTGAATCAAACGTAGTAAAATAAGAGCCTCTCCTTGCTGGTGAGAACAGGAGGGAAGCAGAATCCAGCTGTGGAAGCCAAGGGTGTACTGAGCAAGCATCCTGCTGCTGCTGAGCATAGGGACCCAGGGCTAAGGGCTGCCTGCTGAATTCTGCTGTAGATGGGCAAGAAGGACAACACACCCCACCTAAAAAGTGAGGGCTCTGACCCAGAAAGCTCTGGTATTTAATTTACAGGACACTTCTCCCTGCTCTGCAGCAATGACGTGGAAAGCCCAGCTCTCAGTGTACATCTGGGCACAATGTGGCTCCCATTGAACTCCATCAGACTTCAGCTGCTGATTTCAGAAAGAAAAAGGTCTGTGCTTTGTCATTCACTTTTGAGCACAGGAAGACATCCTGTTCTCCTTAGGAGACAAAGGTGCATCTTTGGGAACAGAGAGCCAGAACTGGCACCGCTCCATCCAGCTAATGCAGATGCAAACATTTACACCAATTAGGATCCAGTTACTGCAATACTATACATCAATGCACTTTGAAACTATCATACCATTAGGCAGAGTCTAGGTTTGCATGTATTAGTGCCAGTGCACAGAGAAGATGGAGAGGTTTAAATATTTAATTGCCTTCTTTTTTTAGTCTTATGCAAGAAGAGAAAAGTGACTGTGAGTCTGAGGTTTTCTTCTTTAATAAATTAAGCTGTCATGGTAAATCAAAACCATGTACATCAACTTTTAAACTTTAACTAGTTCATTTAGTTATTTCCAAAGACTTTTTGAGTAAATAATAGAATCATGGACTGTTGGAAGGGAGCTTAAAGCTCCTCCAGCTCCATCCCCCTGCCACAGGCAGGGACCCCTTCCACTAGAGCAGCTTGCTCCAAGCCCCTGTGTCCAACCTGGCCTTGAACACTGCCAGGGATGGGGCAGCCACAGCTTCTCTGGGCACCCTGTGCCAGCGCCTCAGCACCCTCACAGGGAAGAGTTTTTCCTAGTATCTAATCTATTTTCCTAATATCTAACCCAAAATGCCTAATAAAAACAAGTTGTACTGAGATCAGCAGCAGCAGCAGCAGTGTTTCTAGCAGCTTTGTGTCTATGGCCCCATCCTTCCAGCCAGTGCATTACCTTGAGCCCTCTTCCCATGGTTTTCTGCACTATTAGCAGCTCCCTTCTGGCATTCTTTAACCCTGCTCAGCTTCATTTCTGCAGCTAAACTAAGGATAAGGAGAGGGAGTCTGCGAAAGATTTCAGGAGTGTTATCAAGTCAGAGACGTTTAGGTGTGGACAGCAGTCCAGACCTCTCAAGCTGCAGCTTTCATCCATAGCTTTTAAAGACTTCTGAGATGTCAAAATGATTATCTTCCTTCTTACGTTCAGGGAGAAAGCAGCACAGAGAAGCAGAGCACACTGCATGACACTCCTGGCCTCCAGCAGTGGCAAGAGAAGGGCTTTCATCTTCCCAACCCCACACCCCAGCTCTGAAACCTTTCCTTACACAGAAGGGAAAAATTTCCCCCTTTTTTCCACCCATGTTACTCCTTGATGTGGAGGTAACATTCCTATTGCCAGGAGGTTTTATAGCAGGATCTTCGGGATTATATGATTTCTGTTTCTTCGTTTAGTGAATCTTTTATTTAGAGTTAATCTAAGCCAGGTTGTCTCAAGAGCCAGTTCAGTCCTCATGCTGGGAGGACCAGCAGAACCTCTCAGGAGCCAGAACATGGTGAGGAGACATGGAGCCAGTGAGCATAGAGCTGATTTGCAGCCAACAGCCCTCATGGACCTGACTGTTTCTGTACAGGGTGATGCTACTCCATTTATCTGCATTTTAATACTAACTGGAGTTTGGTATCCCCTCAATATTATAGCAGAAAACTGCCTGCATTCACTGAACTTAATGCAGATTTTGGAACCATTTGGGCTAAGCTTCAGTTGCAAATTTCAGCAAATACCATGAGTTGCATTTGAATTTTCCTTCGCCTTTCTTTTCACTGCTCAAAAGTATCATCTTCTGTAATAGCATTCAGTCTGTAAATGCTTTCAAACCCTGTGTGAGGATCATGAGCACTGATCCCCTTGCTGCTGGTGCTCAGCAGCAGCTCTACACAGAACACTTTTTGGCTGCCAGACACGTACTCCTTAGAGAAAAGGAAAGACATCTGCTAAATGGGTGTCTACTCTTGATTTACCCAGCATCTTATTTGGTTTACATTTCAGGTCACAGCCTGACAGCTATTACCCTCCACATTCTTTTACACAAAAGCTTGAAGTAATTCTGTCACTCTGAAAGGTTCCTTTGGGTTTTACACTGGCACAGTTTGGGGTACGATACCATCATCGTGTGAGAAGACCCAGTGCTGGTGGATGTTGCAGCCCATTCCTGCAGGGAAGGATTTCTGTTTTCCAGTGACTGGAAGTTAATTCACCTCTAATGGCTTCAGCTTTGGAGATGGTGCTTTCCTTAGTAAAATGTTAGGTTTTCCATGTATTGTCATTGGAAATTGCAGCTTTCACTGTAGTTTGAGACTTGCACAAATTAATAGTTTTACTTAAAATCAATTTTGAATAGTGGGCAGGGACAAAACCATGCTGGATTCAGCACAGCACAAAGAGTACCTGCCCCGACGAGATGCTTTTGCTTGTCTTCACTGCTGCATTTCTCTTTTTATTTCACTAATCAATCACCAATGGCCATTATGTCAGCTTGGCTTCTTCTGACATACATACACTGGTATAATTCCCAGTATGAATGGCTGATTGGCTGAGGAGGGGATCTGGGTGTTGTCTCTGGAGCCTGGCCTTTCTTTCCCATTGTATGCGCCTTCCTCTCTTGCCGACAGCTGATCAGACAGTGATGTGGAATGTGCTATTTAATTTCTCTGCAATGAATCCACCAGCTCTGCCCTGTCAGTGCAATTAGTCATACCCTCTCAGTGCATTATAATCCCCACATCTCACCAAGTCGTTCCTATAGTGTTAGGAACAAAGCTCTCTCATGAACATCACAGAAGAGAAGCATCGAGAGGAAGTGACTGCCAGACACTGCTTGGTGAGAAGCACCAGAAATAGGCAATTTGATCTAATATTAACCTATAGTTAAGAATGAAGAAGGTGTCTGTTGTGAATGCAGGACTGTGCCTCTTGAGGAGAGGATAAACCTTCCTCTGCCTCCTCTGAGTTGGGCACCAGGTGTGACCTGTCACCAACTAGACAGCTCTTGCACCTCATTCCAGTTGGAGAGAAAGCACAAATTTCCCATCAGTACATCCCCACCTATGCCTTACTGCAGAGACTTGATCCACACCACATAATACTTTACTTCAGGCAAGTACAGCCAAAATGAAAGGTGACCTTAACATGCAGGATGTAACAGTTTTCTCCTAAGGCTGCCCTAACACGTACATTTAGAGGTGTTCTTATCCCTTCTCAGTTGTGTTTCCAGGACAGTTTAATTCTTCAATTCTCAATAACGCAGTAAATGCTACTAAATTATCTATTCTAGGTCTACACTGACTTTAATACCTACTCGTTTGACGACTGAAAGCAGGAAAATTGGCATCTGCTCATTGTGGGAATGTAGATTATGATTCATCACAGAGTTTTAGCCCAGCAAATGACAAGGGTAATAGTTATCACAACCCACCACACACAGTAATGACAGACAGCTGTTGTGGTAAGAAGAGACCAATCAATAATTCATTTGATATTCCTCCTGCAATTAATTATGGTATATTAATGTGGCTTTAATGTGGCACTAACATGCATTGCCTGGGCTCACCGATGTAGTTTAACAATTACTGTGCCATCAGTTTCAATCGCAGCTGTCCTGACTCTGCAGACATACGGAAATCATCAGAGCTGCAACATCCGACAGACATGGGATAATAGTTGGAAAGCTTTCAAAGACTTGGGGTTTGGGAGGCTCATCTGCCCAGCTCTGAGCGCTTTGTTTTTGTCCCTCTCTCTCTCCCCAACCTACTTAGGACTATTGCTGCCTTCAGGGCAGAACAGCATTGCCTGCATCCAAGGAAGGCGATCAAATATTTGCTGATACCAACTACATTGTTATTAACCATAAGAAGTGTATGAATTTAGGTTGTTTAAACGACTGTACTCAAACACAGGAAAGAAGCAGCATTAGCGATACCCAAGGGATGATTAAATAGAGGCAAAAGCTAGAGAAGTAAAATTTTCTTAACTCACCTATGATGAAAAGCAAGCACTCAGAGGAAAGCTTTTTGCACTGCCTGCATTTAATTTGACCAGTTTCTTGTCTTTTAATCTGATCAGTTTCTGCTGAACTGGTCAGATTAAAAGGTTCAGAACCATCTCTTGCAGAAGTGATACACCTGTGGAAGCTATTGAGAGGAGAGGGGGACTAAAAACCAAATTCAGGATGGTAAGTGAGATATTACAAGGGTGTTGCTACCAGGAGAATGGGAATGCTATTCTCAGAAAACCGAAGTAAACCAGAATGACCGCATCCCTAGTCACATCCCAAAACACAGGGTTCTATAAGGCAACATGGCTCCTATAGTGTCCAAGGACATTTCTGGCTGTCTCAGAGCCACACTAAGTTTCCAAAACCCTTTATTCAGTGGTGCAGAACACCAAAGTTTGGCTACTCCACCTTAAAAGCAGTAGAACCCTGTCTGCCTTCTCCCCTCCTGGCTGCTGTTCATAGCAGCTGGGAGAGAGGAGCAAGGGAGGGACTGTGCTGCTGGCAGAGATTTCCCCACAGCCTGGGCTTCACTTCAAGGCAAATCTTGCAACCTTTAGGGCTATTCACACCAACCAAACGGGGAAACTGGCCTCAAGATTGTAAGATCATTCCTTATTTTATTTTCTATTCAAAAAAAGCCCCAAACAACTAACCCACAAAGGAATCAGGCAGCCCAACTCCAGCATAAAGCACTTTGCCTTAGGCATCAACCTAATTAGGAATTTGTTCACACCTCTTTCTTATGCTTAGAGTCAAATGAAAGATTTGTTTGATTTAGGTGCTTTGCAAACAACCCTTATAAACTTCTGCCATTCTCTCACCCCCTTTCAAGTGCTATCTTTTTTTGTCCTTGGATGCTCTAAATTATTAACATATTTTACAGTGTGCTCAAGATAAAAGAGACCTTTCAACTTGCCTTCTCTCACCCCTTGCTTGAGCCAGTCATGTTGTTTCTCACTGGCTACCTTTGATCAACCTGCTTGTCGGATGTTAAACCACAGGACATCCCTAGTGAGAAAAGAATCAGGAGGAAGCCTTTCAGCAATCCCTTGCCACCAGGGTTTTCTGCTGAGCTAAGGCAGCACTTTGAAGTCACCTAAGCTTATGGCCAGGCTCTGAGAGGTCACTCTTAATGTTAAGAAAAACATACTGCTAGAAAGGAGTACATATTTGTTATAAACATCTTCTGTACCTAACTAGGCAGAGTAACACTTACGGATATAAATCAGAATCATAGAACAGTTAGGGTTGGAAAAGACCTTAAGATTATGTAGTTCCAACCCCCCTACTCTGTCAGTGGAAGCTGATACCAGGGGTAATAAACCATTTATTGCCTTGTTTTAACTCCAAGATTTGTCTCACTACAAACAAGGTCTTTTGTACTTTACTAACCCCTTCTAGGCGATTTTAAGCTGTCCTTAATATGAAATGTCATTGTGATACAGTAGCACAGAGCAAGTAGCACCTTCCTCTGCATGTAACCCTGCTCGTTTTCTTAGCATTATTTAGATACTATTACTCATAATATTTACTCAGAATAGCATGAGCTAGTGCTTAGAAAGTACAGGAGGCAGGAGACAAAGCACCTTCAGCTCTGTGTTGGCATGTCTGTTCACATCACTGATCTGTATTACAGGCTGAAGGCAGCACAGGGTCACTGCAATCCTTCTGTGCTTATTTACAAACACATCTTTGAAGCTGTGCAACAACACTGTCAGATATCCATGTTTCCCACTGCCCCTTATATGTTCCCTTCAGTGCAAGGTATTTTCCCTTGTTGCTCCTTTATAGCACAGTGCCCAGCTTCCTCAGGTGCTTCCTGCAGGGCTGCACGGTGTATTTCCATTTAACACCTCTGTGGATGGTAGTGTCCAGCGTGACTCTTCTTCCAGTGCTCCATGAGCTGGTGGTGGTACCGACAAAGTTACCTGAACAAGCAGAGCGTGCACACCACCAAGCCAGCAATGGGCATGGAGCAGATTCCTGTGGCATTGGCTGAGGCGTTTCAAAGACTGTCTTTTGAAAGGGCTTCTGCTTCTCGGTAACCACACATTGCCTATTGAGCTTTCATTAACTGTTACATGCAGAACGATACCTGCTGGCAGCTGCTACTCAAACAAGGAGTTTCTGGAAGGAGGCAGCAGCCTTTTCTCCTACCGGGAGCAACCGGTGCATCCCAGGCAGGGGTACGGGGCCATCTAGAGGAGACCGAGCCCTTGGCAGCCTTGGCGTACATCCGCAGGGGCTTCAGAGAGGTCGGGCTTACACCTGCGGAATTCCACTGACTAAACCAGAAACAGCCCCGGGGATGCCTGCAGCTGGTTAGTTTTAATACAGGTATTTGATATAAAGCGAGCGAACACCAATCTCCGTTAATGAAACCACCGTATGGCACACACTGCTCTCTCTCACAGCAGGCGCGCAGGGTTTGGACTACACTCTCTCTATAATACGTTACACGAAGCAAAGGTCACAGATAAGAGCTCATAAAGAAGTGTGAAATTTAAAGGACTGCAGTTCTGTGCCCTATTGCCCTGTACGCAGGAAAAGCTGGAGCTGGATTTTCATTAGAAAAGACACAAGGCATTTTTGTAGCTGGAGATGATTTTCCACACATGGTCAATGGGATTAAAGTGATATCATCTGCATCCAGACTGGAGTTTAAATTATGGCTTCACTCTGTTGTATATCGTTTGCATTCCTGGCTGTGAACAGTTTCTAGAAGGGTACCACCAAAGACACAGTACCTTGTGCACCCTCAGATGCCTGTCCTACAGAGCCAATGCATGTGCAGACCCAGTTTGTTTTATACAATCTGATTATGAGTTTTTCCAGATATATATCTCTATGTGTTATAGATAAATGCATGTATGCATGTATAGCTGCAGGCATACCTCCTATGCAGGATGCAGTGTTGTCCCTTGCTTACCAAAGCACTAATTATGTTCCTCACGCAATTTAAGCAATGTCAGAACTCCGAGACTGTAATACACAGAGGATATGCTAATTCCCCATGTATTGCAACCTAAGGTGAGGGTTTTCTTAGAAAAGGGGGTTTATTGCTAAATTCCAGGGCTCCTGCTTCCTTCAGAAATAGTACAGTGTTTCCAGAGCATGACCAGGGTGGCTACGAACTGCAAGTACATCACAGAAACAACTTCTGTTCCAGACTCTACCACCCTCATAGGTAAGAGACAAAACAGGAGAAGGAAGTCTCAGAAAGGTGAAATAACTTGACCATGGGCACATTGTAGTGGCACAATCATGAAGGGGCGGCTGATTATCCACCCTCCAGTCCTGTGCTCTTTTCTTAGAGGCTGATGCCTGCAAGCACAGTTGTACGTGCATGTCCATTGCTTTTATTCTTTCAGGACCATCCTTACAGGCATAAAAATCACAAGATATCTGTTCTGAGAAGAGATTTCTCATGTGGGCCTTTCACACACACACAGAGCAAGCCATGGAGCTGGGCTGCTTCATAGTAGCTACTCTGTTCTGTCATTTAGGGAACAGGTTTCAGAGGTGGCATGTTCACATCTGGTTTATCTCTAGGTATTCAGATAATAAATATTTGTGAGGTTTTATTACACAACAGATATTTCTAATGAATTCCTACACCAAAGTGCTTGAGTCTCTCACTGTTGTGCTCCAGTACTATGTGTTGGGGTTTTTTTCTAGGACCCTGTGCAAGTATAAAGACATTTATGTCTCTGTTTAAGCAGTGTCACACATGTTAAGAGGCCAGTGACTTGAAGATGGAACCCCCCCCCCCCATTTCTGTTGTAATCTCAGCAATCTCCTGTGAATGTCATTCCGCAGACCCTGTCACAGTGTGTCTCGTTTACTTAACGACTGTACCCTGCTGGCCCTTGAAACCGGTGCCTGGATCCAAGCTCTATGAATCTTTACTGTCCTGGTTGCCTGTACATCGTTGTAGGTCTCACCGCAGCTGCATGGATTACTTAGTGACGGCTACAACTGATAAACCTGGAAGAGAGAAGAGACAGGTACAGTTCCTGTAGGAAAACTACAATGCTCCATGTCCAGACATTTCATATTCAGCGTAAAAAACAAAGGAACACATGAAATTTGGAGTGCAAAATTGGCACTGGTGTGTTTTCAGTTCAGTTTCAATTCAGCCATGGTCTGATTTTAATATAAGCAATGGCATCTACTCACTCAATAGATATGCTCTCCTGGTCATTCAAAACGATGGGTTTCTTGTTGCTAGTTGTCATTGCTCTAAGCCCAGCAGAGGTTAGAAAGCCTAAAAATACAAAACTGTTTAGATAACAATATCCAAAAACTTCCACAACACCAAACCACCAAGGAAGATAAAAATCCTGGGGAAAAGCGAAGCTTGCATGCACAAAACAGCTTCTTATTCCACTCCTACTCGGTCTTTAACTGAAGCTCATAGCATCATGCTGGCAAAACAAATACCCCAACCAAGTTAGAACTGAGGATTTGCCTGGTAGGAATGGTACAAAACCCCTTAGACTCTTTAAAAGGTAATGAAGTACTTACCTGTGTGTGCAGTGTTCCTCATTTAATCCTGCAATCTTTTGTTGGAGAACGCGGCCAAGCTGTGAGACCATCCACTTCCTTCCCACACCATTCCTCTCGGTTGTCACATCCATCTTCATCAGCTCTCTGCTTTTCTGACAGGAGCTCAGGCACATCCAGGGTTTGAAACAAGATCAGTAACAACTTTAGGAACCTAAGTACAACAGGAAAGAGTGGAAAGGATGCTTCTAAACCAAGCCAAACCATATTTTTCACTTCAAATGCAGGCCCAAATTTGTCATACTACATGAAACTGCATCTGCTGGTAATGCACAGGGAACATGCAGCTTCACAGGCACTATAAATAGAGAAGTATTTGTGTAACAGCTTGCAGAATAATGCAATAAACTACATTTTTCATCTGTCTGACAGCTCTGCCTGAAATCTGGCCGCTATTCTATTAAAACTCAGACTTTATAGATTCTTCCAAACTATTCTGGACAATTGCTTTTAACCTGTCAAGAATAAAGTTTCTTTCTGAGGCTCTGCATGATGATGTTGTGTTCTGAAGGAGCGAAACAGCCTCTCCACCACTCCCAGCATTATCAATACCAACGATTCTGTCAGCAGGATTCCCATTTGCTCTTTTACAGCTCAAGGACTCTGCTGTGTTAACAGGATTATAATTTGGCTTTGTCGGTTAAATAAGACCATATGCCTCTAACACAAACAAGGAGCAGATTTATTGAGAAAATGGTGCTATTTTTAAACATCTTTTTCTGAGTAATTTGCAGCCAGTTAGTGATGTCATGTACTTTAAATGGTAGAAAATCACAATGCTCCAAACCACTAAACTCTTGCTTTGTACATTATCCTGAGGGGGGGGGAAAGAGCTTAGAAAACTTACATTTTTCACATGCAAAACATGTGGCTAAAATGTTTCAGGTTATGAAACAACAGCCCATACGCTAATGAAGAATGCACACAGCATTTTCTCTGTAAGGTACTGACAGGAATGTCATTTTCTCTGTCACCTGGTTTCTTTCCAAGCCCAGGCTTGGTACAAAGACAGGATTATAAAGAAGAAAGCAATTGTAAATCAGTTTAAGCAAGCTCTTTATTGAAAGCCACAACTGAGCTTCCTCTCTCTCCTGGGCTGCCAACCTGAAGTCCTGCTTCTTTACTGAGCATGAAAGGTTCAAGCTGCAGTGATTTGTTGTGCAGGACTTTACAGTTTTCAGTCTCTTTGGTCAGAACCCCTGACATTTCAGATCATGCAACAGTTGGCTGCAGCTCCCTGAAGCTAAAGCAAGAGGTGGAGTCAGCAGTTCTGTGGTGGCTTCTGGAGTCCTCCAGTTACCCCAGTTACATCTCAGCTCTGCTGGGGTAGGGATCTTGCTCAGCATCACAGATACCCAACATCCCTTACTGACAAAGAGAAGGGAAGATTTTCCTTTTACTGTAAGAGGTTCCAGCTCTCCTCTAGGTGTAACTCTTGATCAGAAAATCTGGTCTCAGCATGCCCTTTTTAAATCCCCCCAAATTTAGACATCAAGTCGTTGAGACAAAGAAATCCAATGCAATACCTCTGACGACTGGTTATTTTAGGAAGTGTTAGTTTGGGCCAAAGTGAACTAGATCAGAAACATTGGGAAGATTCCCTTGTCTGCAGAAAATGACAAACTTTGGAGAGCCCTTAAGAGTGCTCCCATGAAGAAATAACTATTTAAAATCAATGTGCAACAGCTGCATTCCAAGAGCAGCTCCACATAACAACTTGACATCTGTTCTTCCTTCTCTCTGAAAAAACATGGGGGGGGAATGAAACCTTATGTTAATAAAAGTGTGTAACCCACCTCCTGACGTTAGCTATGTAGAACCCAATTCTTCTTTCATTTATATCACTTCTATTTTGGTAAAGCTTCTATGTATTTGAGTTGACTTGATCCCAATTTCCTTTGGTTAGCAGGGAAGATCAAACCTACAAACTCCAGCCAAAACATGATCTGCTGCATGGTTTAAGAGCAGGTTCCCAGTCAATTCTCACTGAAGAAATAGTAATATATTAACATTTACACTCTGAATAGGTCAAAAAATAACCTGTGACTGTTACTAATGCTACACATGTATTTATAATGACATTGATTTTTCTTCCATAGCATCTGGTTTTGTCCATAATTTCTAACATGATTTTTTCCCCTGGGTGGAGGCACTTTTAAATCCACAAGTGACAGCATTAAAACGCTCAAATCAAGATTCCTCGTAGCTTTAAATCAAAATGGAGTTGTGGCAGATTTGCAGTGGTGAAAGAAAGAGGGGAAAATCATGTCACACTTATTCATAAGAAAGATTAATTTCTGTGGTATCTCTTTACCTGGAGTAGTTTTCTGTCTCTATTTTCCTCATTTCAAACAATCTTGTGGCTGTTTCTGGTGAGCAGAGAGATGGTAGCGTGGCATCTGTAAGCAGAAATATAACTTGATGGATAAAATCAATCCAGCATACACTTCTTTAAGGCAATTTTATCTAATAACACAATGCTTACTTCAGCTGCTGTTCACTTCGAACAAGTGCTTGTAAAAAACATCAGGAGGTAGAGGCGAGCAGGAGTTTTCTGAAGAAATGGGTCTGATTTGGGGGTTTGCTCTTTATTCATGAACCAAACTTGAAGGGACACACACATTCTTTCTGACCAGGATGGCATTCCTTGTTGGCATCTCTATATCTTGAGCTATATAAACTGAGAAAGATTTCCTTCCCCTTCTGTGCCCCTCTTTGGTCTTAGAGTTCAAAGTCAAAGTTTACGCTTGAGTTGAAGCAGAGAATTAGAATCACTTCCTATATCCTAGGCCAGCAGCATAGGATGGGTACAGCTTTTTTCCGCTGATCTCTTCCTAAGAACACATTTTAAATGAGAAACCTCTGGAAGATGCAAAAGCCACTTGACTGAGCAGCTGTAGCATAAAAGGAGCTGAAACCTACCGCGGCTAGAGAGGCTTCATCCTGCAAAGCACTGAGAGATGTGACCCACACTGAGAACAGCACTAGTCACACAAGTGACTGTACAAGCACTGTCAATGCACTTGGAAGTTGTTAGCTTGGAGCTGCTGGCCAACTTGTCAATTCTGTGGTAAGAGCTTTGCTGGCTCGTGACTGGATCGCTTTCAGTGTTGAGACCCTGAAGCATATGAAAACAGACCGAAACAAATTCTCTTAGAGATGAGAAATGTAGAAGACAACCATGAGAAAACACCAAAACATGCACTATATTGCTTATATCCTAACATTTTGGTTTTTAAAGAGATTATATTGTTAACATTTGTCCACACGAGTTTGTTCTATCACATGCTGTGGTTCTTAGCCTTGCCACATCCCTCTCTGTTGCTTTCTATTTTAGATTTGGTTTAAAAGCCCAATAATTCTAAAAATCGATGTATTAGGGATGAAATAATACAAAAAAGGAATTAAATAAAATTCTTAAAACCACTCACGTCCTGCACTTTATTTACCCTGCAGCCATGTGCTACTCTTCATTTGACTTCTCATTTCTTTGCTGCTGTGTCAAAATATAACTGGAAGTTGAAAGAAAACTACAGTAAAGATGAAAAGATGCAGAGAATAATATCCTTTAAAATAAGAGCCAACTCATCTAATACCTGTCACTCTGCCTTGGCTTTTAGAGGAGATATTTTATGTTCATGCTTCCTGGAACATTATGTTTGTAGTGGAGGGAAGGCAGCTCCTAAATACACTGCTGTTAATCAGATGTTTCATCTGTCTCTCACGAAGTGAAGCCAAGGAGTCATTAAAATAGAGCATCTGGTCACTGTGTTCTCTTTCCAGCCGCAAGATGGCAAACTAGCTTTTAATATGCAATAAAATCACAGCCCCTCTGCTTTTTAAGGAGCGTAGCAAAACGCATGCACATATTCTAACTGGACAGTCTTTAAGTCTTTTCCTAGCAGCAGTGGGTTTAGGGAGCACAGGGCTGTTGATTCACATGCTGTGAACGTCTGCTGTACTGGAGAGAGAAAATGAAAATGATCTTAAAGCTCTAAGTATACTTTTACTATGTACAGTTTTATATTGTGGATTTCATGGGTGGTCATGAGTAAGAAGAACTCCAAGGAATACACAGACCTGCAGTGTGAATGCTTAGCTGGGAATAGGATGCTTTGCCTGCAGTCCTTTCTTGATCACTAGAACACCTATGACAGTAAGCATAGCTGCTGCAGAAGTACTCCAGCTAGCTGGAAACGGGCTTGTAGCAGTGCCTCAGATGCCTGCAGAATAGCATGGCTGGGCACTTGAATACCCACCTAGCTTGTCAGATGGGTTTTCAACCTCATGTTATGACAGCCACATTTCTGAAGGTATTCCTCCTTTGCTGCACACAATTCTGGCACAAATGACAGTCATTGGAGTAGGACATACCCACTACCAGTTCCCCTGCCAGTCCCCTCCACTGGTTCAACCAGCTCTCTGAAAACCTGGGTTTGCTTTTATTCTTATTTCCCTGCACCATAAGTACCACTTCTGTTCCTCACCACCAAAAAACCCTCCAGTCTCTATTGTAATAGCTTAAGCGCCACTTCAAGATCCACTCTACTTCTTGTCCTATGATTCTTAAACCTCAACAAATTACAATCACCTTTTTACACCTTGTACCTCCTTTCCCTGTGTTTCAGCATCACTTCTTTAACAACATCCAGTTCTTCCTAAGGATGATGTGCTCATTACACCAGGACAAATCACTGATCCCTGAAGGCCCCCACCGATTTAATGATGTAAAAATTGACTCCGTGCCACTGTAATTAGTGAGCATGTAAAAACTCAACAGGGGCAAACTGCTCCCAGTGATGTGAACAGCGTATTATACAGAAACAAGCTGTATGTCAAGCCTCTTTTATAGGAGTAATTGAATAAAGAGACCCAATTTTAGGAAGAAAACTCACTTAAGTATGAGCGTTTGCCTTATTTTATAAGTGAAATTAAGACTGCTGCTGCTGCACTTATGTCAGCACATTTTTGGCCTCTTTCCTCTCTAATCCCATGCCAGGAGTAAAGAACAGGCTGCAAGCTTTAAAAAACAAGCACATTTTGTGAGCTGTTTGCAACTGAGGAGGGGGAAAATGAACTTGCAAGCTGAGAGGCAGCCCTGTGTTTGAACCTGCAGCTGAACGCTTGGCCCTGGCTTTGATCTCTCAGACCCCGCAGTTCAAAGGCAAGAAATCTGCTCAAAGCCCGTTTTCTGCTGCCACCAGGTGGCACCGAGATGCTCCCGTTCCCCATCACCACCAATGGGCCTCGCCCACCCCTCCAAAATCGGAACGTTCGCCTTTGCAATTTCCTCTCTGGTTCTCATGAAGTTAATGGGGGGAAGAAAAGAAACCCCTACAATGGCAGATGAAGACACCACCTAAACCAGCTCCAGGTTGCCTGAGCTGTCTGCACAAAAAGGGGCATTTGTGGCATTTCCTAGTCTCTCAGAATGGTGTGCCACCACATAATGAAACAATTATCAACCATGCAAAACAAAGGAGTTTTGTTAAAGCACATAAAAATCCTCTTAATTTGAATTCAGGACTTGCTGTCCTTCAAACTCAATGAAGCAATCCTTGCCTTTCTAATTGATGTTGAAAGCAAATGGGATTCCAAGGGAAAAGGGTTATTTTTACACTGTTACAGAGTTACCACATAAGAAATAAGAAGGAAGAAAACTCCGGGCACCTCTGAGACACAAGACAGCATCCTGGCTTTGCAACTTCCTTCATTCTTTTTCCACTAACTAAGCCACAGGAGAATTCAAAATTACAATGTAAGAACCTTGATCGCATCTTCAGCTGACCTTAAGTGTCTGTAACCTTATGGTTACAACAGGGAGTTTGTTCCAGCAAGTTAAGAGCTGTATTTGTTGGAGTGAGCCTCCTTTCTGAGGAGTGAAGCTCCTGGCTTGGACAGGTACCCCCTAGCCTCTGTGTGTCCTTCCCTTCCCAAACTGTCCCCCCATAGCTGCACCTAAATTAAGATAAGGTGGTAACTGCTATAACCCCAGGACACACAGGGACAGACATCCAGAATCTGAAAATACCATGGTATTCAAATGTTGCCACTGTAAACCTATCCTTATCTGAGTCTTCTGTTCTTTCCACATGCTTTGCCTCCAAATCATGGTAGTTCCGTGTATTTTGGGGATTGCCAAAAACCATTCCACAGGTTCAGAGACACTTGTGCTTGTTCCCAGTTGGATGGAGCTTTCCTTAGGTCAGGCACTGCTCCATGTAAATGCATCTCTGCTACTTCTGAAGGCAACTGAAGGAAGGGCAGCTGCCTCGGTCCAAAAATGTTCTTCATCAAGCTCTGCAGGATCCGTGCTTTCAGCAGAGTTTGGGCTTACACAAGTGGACAGCATCAAGAGGTTCTTACTGTGAGGCACTGGCACAGGGTGCCCAGAGAAGCTGTGGCTGCCCCATCCCTGGCAGTGTTCAAGGCCAGGTTGGACACAGGGGCTTGGAGCAAGCTGCTCTAGTGGAAGGGGTCCCTGCCCGTGGTAGGGGTTGGAACTGGATGACCATTCCCAAACCATTCTAGGATTCTATATTCAGTTTTGCTAACGTCATCTTACATGGATCTTTAAAATGCTCTCTTGCTTTTGATGAAGCTATTCTGGTCCATGTCTTGTAGTAATTATCAAATGAAATGCTTCTAATCCTTCCGAAAACAGAGATACAGAGCAAGGGAGGAGTTTCTGGCAATCACAGAATTTGTCAGGTAACACAAGCACTTGTATAAGTTTCTCAGGACAACATAAGCAATTAAGGGGATTTAAAACCCTCACAGTATCAACAGTTGACAAATGGCAGAAATAGGTACACAAAGTTCCAACAAACCCAAGAGGAACGACTTCCACCAGAAGTCTGACCATTACTGCTGTCAAAAGCAAAACTTGTTCTAATATTCCATCCTTTTTACTCCAAAGAAAATAAAATATTGTTTAAAATCATTTATAAAACTGATCTAAAGCCAAGGAGAGGAATACTTTTGCCGTTAGGTAGAGTTTTGTAAAGCCCTTTGGTATTTTTGCATTTAGTTTCAAAGTTATTAACAAACTTGGAAAATAAATGAAGAAAGTACCTATTTAACTGTGATTCCTTTCTGGTTCATCACATTGCTGCATGGTCCATTCCCCCTGTAGACCCTGTTCCTGCCTCACAGATACTCTATACCTACTCATCTTTTACTAAACCCGGTGAGAGACACCACAACCTAAGTAAGCCAAGGCAATTTGCAGTCTCATGACAGCTTAAAAGAGCCCAAACTGGCGCTGCCATGACCCCACCGTCTCCTGTGCTTTTGTCCACACATTCCTCTCCCTCCCCAGGGTTCACCTGATCCTGCTGTGAACCGAGAGGGAAGCCATCAGAAAACCAATACAATTAAATAAAAAAGGGACATTTCCCCCTAGCTGGGACACTGCAGGGTCAGGAAGACACCAGTGCTGGGGTTAGGCAAGGGGCAGGACCACAACTGCTCTAGGGAGGTTTAAATTCCTGTGGACCAGCATCTTGAGTCAGAAAGTCTCCAGCAGCATGCTCCCATTGCCTTCAGGGACAGTTCTGGAGTCTGTGGGATCTCCATGTTGGCTCATTCAACCCACAGGCAAAGCATGGAATGAGCTCCTTCCTTCTGCAGGGTTGGGATGGGATGGTCAGAAGAAGACATGGGCTGTGGGAGGGTGTGACTTGCAAGAAAGCTGGTGTGGGCACACAGCAGGGCTGTGCATCTGGGAATGGGAAGAGGAATGAGCCATCTCCTTTCTGACAGAAGTCCCTTTGGCTCATTTAATCTCATCTGGAAGAACTCTCCTTGCCACCACCTCAGCCCTGTGTGGTTTTGTGTCACAGTCTTACCAGTGACATTGTGAGACGAGATGTCTTATTAGGTATGTGTCTATTCTGGAGTAAGGCAAGAATCATGGAATCCCAGACTGGTTTGGGTTGGAAGGGACCTTAAAGCTCATCCAGTTCCAACCCCTGCCACAGGCAGGGACCCCTTCCACTAGAGCAGCTTGCTCCAAGCCCCTGTGTCCAAGCTGGCCTTGAACACTGCCAGGGATGGGGCAGCCACAGCTTCTCTGGGCACCCTGTGCCAGCGCCTCAGCACCCTCCCAGGGAAGAGCTTCTTCCTCATCTCCAATCTGAACTTCCCCTGTTTCAGTTTGAACCCATCACCCCCTGTCCTATCGCTCCAGTCTCTGATGAAAAGTCTTTCTCCGCATCCTTGTAGCCCCCTTCAGACACTGGAAGCTGCTCCGAGGTCTCCACACAGCTTCTCTTCTCCAGGCTGAACAGCCCCAACCTTCTTAGCCTGTCCCATCATGCCCATGGCAGCACAGAAAGCACTTTTCCTCCTACAGAGCTCAGAGAACTCGTACCCCAGTGGGTCTGGTTGAAGACTGTGGCTCTGTGGCCCCATCACCATAAAACTCATAGCTGTCAAGAGTGCTGGAAGCCAGCACTGACCATTTGCCTAAACTCTATCTTAGGATACTTCGGAAACAGCTCAGGATCCTGAAGATGTTTTTATGGGGAGGAGGAAAATGAAGAATTGCATCCCCTTTTCTGGCCCCCACCAGAAACCTGGCAAACTTGCAGGAGACTCGTGTCTACTCATGGCCAGCCAGCATTGTCTGACTTGGCTCCCTCCTAAACCTCTGCATTATCTCATTCCTATTGCTCCTGCTTCTATAAAAGTAAGTGATATGGGGGGGCAGATTAAATGGTAAACAAAACATCTTGGGCCAGTGCAATTTTATGCATAAGAAAGCACTGAATCACCCACTGTCTGAATTATGAAAGCCCTGTGATCCCACCACTGTCCATTATTATCAGGAAGTAACAATGAAAGTGAGAGGAAGACACCAGTTATGAAAAGACATGGGCTCTCGAGCTCAGTGATCGCCATTATTTCTGTCTCTTTGATATCCTTCCAACCTCCCTTGCCATTGTAGTCCTGTAAAATGTCAAAAGCTGCTTGCCAGAGGCCTTTTGCTTTTAGCAATATTTAAAGCTGTGTCCATAAAAGGAAACAGTTCCATTACAGATCTCAATTTCCTTCCATTCCACACCTGGAATCTGCAATGAAACCAGGGGAAGTTGTACCTGAGCACTGAAGGCACAACTAGATCAACCAGACTTTGAAGATAAACTGGTTTGCAATCAATCTGATTCTGTACCTGGGCAACTCTACAATTAAATCCCATTTCCATCAGCATGAATTGGAATTTAACTTCAGTAAAGCCAAGACTTCAACCTTAATGTCCCACCCACATCCCCATTGCAAGGGTCTGGAAACAGAAGGAGTTGTTAGGAATCCAGTGCACTAGTACTACCTGGGCTGAGAACTTCTTGTCCTTGAGAAAGCTGTCAGCAGGCCAAGTCCTGCCAAATTCTGGAGGGAAGCAAAGGCAACTGAGAAAAAGAATCTGGCTCCATCTGCTAATTTGAAACTCGGATTCAGAAATATTTCAACAGTGATGCCATGTACAACCCCAACAGCACAAGAAGAAATACATCATTAAAAGGACCCTGTTTCTTTTCTTAGGGCGAATTCACCAGTCTCCCTATTCTATTTATTAATATAATAAATGAGCTTCAAATATGTATTGCCTGAAATAAATGCCATTGATGAGGTCAAAAATATCACTTGGCCCAACAATGCCAAATTTCCTGGCTGTGCTCCTGTAGGCCAAGAACTTGTTTCATTTTCAGAACAAGGGTTGCTGGCAGTAGCTGGGAAGGAAAGTGCTTGCCAAATGGCTCCATAGGAAATTAAATAATTGAGAATATTCACTAGCAGGAAAGAGAAAATAATTGCTCTCTTTAGTACACAGACTCAAACATCTTGGAGTGAAGGTGCTCTGCTGAAAGAGTGGCACTGAAAGGAGAATGCTCACTGTCATCTGGTACCTGGCAAAGCTGAGAGGTGACCCTTTAGCTGGCTGGCAAAACTTCAGCGAGGCAGCACGGTCCTCCTCAACATCAGGAAGTTCTACAGTGGAAAACCAGGTCTTTTGAAACATTTCTCATCTAGATCCTACGGTATAAACTGCTCCTGTTCAGTGGAAGCTGTGCTGACTTGTAACAGAGGGGGAACTTACCCTTCCTCCCTATCTTCAGTAGTTAGGTAAGCACAAATGTTATAGAGATTGGGCTTGTTTCTTGTTTGCATGCAGCGTATCTCACCCCAGCAATATATTAGAAGACTACGGGAAGGAAAAGAACATGGAAAGGCAACTGACCCTTGATCCTATAGCCTTCTGAAAGCACAGCCTTCCTGCCTCCAGGTTAATGGGAACTGCTTTGTGGTGACCAGACTCTGAACACATCGTGCCACCACAGAAAAAACCTAACAGGATCACCCCTGCACCCTCCCTCCTCCTCCTCCTGTTAGTACTTACTAAGCAAACAGAGAACCTACCACAAAGTTCAGCCTCCACACAATCCATTTGGGTAGCTGACCGCTGTAAATCAGAAGCACTGGGCTAAATCAAGCCCACGTGAATCCTATAGAAGCCTGGAGAAGAGCTCGCCCCACTGTGTTGAGAACCCATGTGCCACTACTGGAAATCACCAAAGCAAAGGATTCCTGGTTAAAGGGCTTATTTAAGGGCCAGCCAGGAAGGAATGGCAGAAATGGGCTTTTCTGGGGATGCAGGACTTTTAGGGATCTTCCAAAAATACCTGAGCACAGGAGTACGAAGGGGCTTGAATGAGGGTTTCTGGCTGTTTTCACTGGATGTTTTGAATGGAAGGAGTCTTGTTTTCTGTTTGTTTCCTTGAAATCAAGCCAGCTTCTTGAGTGGCTGTGCTGTGCTTAGACTGGAAGGCGGTGTCAGAGAGAAACCACCAGCACTTCCCATCTCCCTGCTTTATCTCAGCTGTGCCCATGAGCATGCAGGAGTTGTGCTGGGTCTCCATTCACCACTACACCATTTCTAAGATCAGGTCACACGTTTGCTTTCAGAACTCTTACTTCTCATGCACTGAAATGATATTAACATTCAAATTTACTTGCCAAGCAGGTTTTAGAATTGTTTAAAAGGTTTTAAAAATTCTTTACATTTATGAATAATAACAGAAAAAAGGGACAGTGCTACCTGAGGGATGCTGGCTCTTTCCAACACACTGCAAACCCATTTGCTTTTATGAAGATGTATTGGTTTTCACCTCTTCTGCTGCATCTGTGTTCACTGCATTGGCTCTCAGTGGATTTGGGAGGGGATTTGGAAGCATCACCCAGAGAAACATGAGCACACAGAAGTATAAGCTATCAAACCTCTGATTTCATGTTTAATTGGTTAAATCAGTGGCTTTCAGACCAGAATAATCCCAGTAGCCTTCTAGTTTTGGTATTTTGAAAACAAAAAGGACACAAGCTTCTTGCTCCTTTCAGTTTTCCCCTTCATTCTTTTATAACTCTCAGTGTAAATGATACATGACTTTGCCATTTCTTTTACTCATAATTCATGAAGTTGTTTGGAAAAATCATGCATACCCCTAAGGGGCATATTCAGTTATGAGAGGATAGGATCATTTAAAGCGATGGTAGGCAGTGAGGTTAGACATGAGGACAGAAAGAAGCGCAAAGTGTGCTCCAAGAAAACATCTGACTTAATTTGTCTTTCAAAACCCAAAGCACTGCAAAAACAGGGGACAGTAAATCTGAAGCAGAGGCCTGCGTGGTGAATGAAGTAGCACGAAGTTGTCACTGATCCCAAGACTCATCCCGTTCTTGATCAAGATTGACGATACGATAGCACAGGAAACTTGAAGGTGAAATTCTCAGCCGCTTGAAAGCATTTTTCTGAAGTGCAGAGAGCTGGCCGGGCACATGCCTCTTGAGCAGTTGACTTACACAAGATAAAAGGGTGTAAGTCCTACAGATCAAAGGAACCAGTTAGCCTGGCCTATCTGAAAATTAGCATCGGTTAACAGCTCCAGCCGCAGTCATTCATTTCATCATCTGTTTCATCAGAGCTAAGGAGCTGCCAGAAAAGCCACTGCTGAAGAAGTGCAGAAGTGAAATGATTCCTGGTTGCAAAGAGGAATGTCCAACAGATCCTGCTTACTCCAGCTCAGGAGTCACCTGGCAGTTTGCATTTTACAATTCACAACCCTTACCTGAAGCATATTTTAATGTTTCCTGGCAGAGGAGGCTCATAAACCTCCATCTTCTTCCCCGCCCAAACAGCAAGTAAAATACGTTTGTTTCCACTTCTCAGGGTTGCAGAACAAGTCTATACATGGCCTTCCAGAGAACCCATCCACTGCATGAGGGAAAACATTTAGCTGCTGTATAACTTGAAGATAGGACAGCTTTGTTGCTAGGCACTAAAGGAACTACAGATATTTCTGTTTGCCCTGTATATCTTGTATTTTTAAAAGACTCAAAAACCTATCTACACACTTCCTATCTATGGGGCTATTTGCATGGTTTCGCAGATATGTTCCCATTTTTCTGCCCAGAAAAAAGTCTGTCCTGGGAAAAATCTGTTCAAATTCCTCTATTTGTCTAAGACTTTGGGACATTGAATGGCCAGGCCAGGCCAACAGCTCAACAGCTCCTACCAGCCTGTTGGATTTCAGCCCTGCATATTCTGATGACAAATGCACTGATAAAATGAACAGTGGTATGTATGCAGCAAGGCCTACCTGGAAGGCGTCCTGCCTCTTATCCTGGAGGGAGATATGGCAGCACTACCCAAGTGACCCATGACTGTTATCTTCCCCATTCTCCTCTGTTCTTTCTGATTTTTCAGGAATTCACACATCCCTCTCTGAGATAAACAGCATGCCTCCATGGTGATTGCCATCACAATTTGGTGGGTCTGCACTCCTCTCCTCCGTGGCAAAGATCTGTTAGGTTGAGAGCATCTATACCTCATGTTAATAACAGCCTAAAAGTGTTTTGATTCACTGCAGGACCAAACCAAGAACCGGATGTTCATCCTCTCGGTTCCTGCCATCTTCCATGGGTCACTTGGAACAGCATCAGTTTGTAGGAGCTGAACAACCCCTCAAGAAGCAGCCAGAAGTGAATAAACACTCAGCAAGATGCAAAACAATGGTATGGGAACCAGGCTCTCCCCATATCCCTACTGCTTGCTGCAATAGCTGAATACTGAGAGAAGCAGCCCACAACCCTTCCTTCTGCACCAGCATGGAACAATCCCTAGACAGCTATTGCACCATGCACAGCGGCAGCTCTTGTATGATACAAAGCAAGAACAGTGGTAAAACTGGATCCTGCTCTGCTGAGTGGTCTGCATATTTTCAGGACTAAGACTAACTACCAGATAAGAAAAGAAATACATAAATAATATTGCAAAGAAATTGCCTACGAAGTGCTGTGTGAAAGGAGTATTATTTATGCTGCAATGCCGAGCACTCCGAAATTAGGAAATGCCAGATTTATGGCTTCTTGTGCAATCTTCATGGCTTGGCTACTTAGGAAGGCCAGCTTCCTTAGGACCAGAGGTTTATTCAGCATAAACTGACTTGTGCCCATATACAAAAAGCAGTTTTAACTCTTTTATCCAATGTCTAATCCTTTTCACGCCAACTATCTTTGGAAAAAAACACCCCATCTTTGGGGATACAGTTTATGTAGAACCTACTTTGGAATAATTCTTCCATTTCTGGCACTGTTTCCTGCTATACTGTAATACAGTGTCCAGACCATCTGTTTGTGTCTTCTCTAATGCTCCTAAGTTAGTTTGCCTGGATTTGACCTCTTTGAAATGGGAGCACACAAGACACGTACACTGCTTCGTGGCTGGGACTGATGGTGGTTTCACACAGTCAGCATCTCATCCGCCCTCAGCACAGCCCTTTTTTTTGCTGTTCCCACTGGGACCTTCTGCCCTCTGAGCAGCCTGAACTCCTAATGAGTGACTGGAATGACCAGGCTCTCAGCCAGCCAAGGGAGAAGAAGCAATGACCTTCCAGAGGAAGAAGAGGACCTGTTTCTCAGCACATAGCAGGCACTCACATTGCTCCTGCTCACCACTGAGCCCTGTACAGATCCCTAAGACATGGCTTTCCACAGCCACACTTGTACTCCTGACTGCTGTCCTCACAGTTCTGTATCTCCACCTACAATGGGGGAAGTTCATGTTAGACAAAAGGCAGAAGCTCTTCCCTGTGAGGGTGCTGAGGCGCTGGCACAGGGTGCCCAAAGAAGCTGTGGCTGCCCCATCCCTGGCAGTGTTCAAGGCCAGGTTGGACACAGGGGCTTGGAGCAAGCTGCTCTAGTGGAAGGGGTCCCTGCTCATGGCAGGGGTTGGAGCTGGAGGAGCTTTAAGGTCTCTTCCAACCCAAACCAGGCTGGGATTCTATAATTCTAAGTCAGTGTCACTGTGTGGAGTCACGTTAAAACCCTGATTATTCAGTTTCCTCCTTCTTGCCTGGCAATGTCCTTATAGCATTGGCACAGATGTTTTTCAAGGCAACCATGGCCATCAAATAAAGCAGCTGCCCAACTGTACAGACAAGCACATTGAAAAGCAACAACAGGTTCACAATGATTGGCAGTTGTCCTCCTATACTGCTTCCATAGAAGTCCAAAGGGATCACAGGATGATGCGGGAGGAATCACCACAATATAGTGGTTTGAGGCAGTGCTAGACCCTGGCAGTTCTGGTAGATCCTGTGAGGAAGAGGAGGATTTCTGTTCTGGATGCCTCATGTTTAGCCCCAAGAGGGCTCATGGCCACCATGTTCCCTGGGACAGGAACAGCTGTGGTCCTACCTCCCTCCCTTCCTCCTCACTCTCCCTCCCTGGTTGAGGTCCCCCCCCTCACATCTGCCATGCTCTGGTGCTCATCCCCACGCAGTCCTTCATCCCATCTCCTCCACATTCCTGTCTCTCCTGGCTCCTGCCTCTGGCCTCCCTGCCCGCTCCATCCCTGCTTCCCTCAGACATCCCTAACATTCTCCCACATTATCCAGCCTTTAGTCCACCCTTTCCTGAGCCACACAAGCTGCCCAGGGACTGTGGCTCCACAGGACCCATCCCTCTATGTGCCCTTACCCCATAGGAAGCACAGTGATGGCCCTGCCATCCTGTGTGGAGAGGAAGAGGATGCACATACACCATTGCTGCCCAGTGCAAGGGAACTCCTATCTAGCCAGAGGGATGCACAAAGCACTGTGGGACCCATCAGCCATGCAGTGTACACATGAAGAGAGAAGAGATTCTGTCTCAAGCAGCCCTTTGGGACTGATGGAAGAAGAGCTAAATATGATGTCTGCTGATAGGAAGTCACTTGTCCTTTTCTGCCTCTTTTGTCCTTTAAAAGGCAGGTACGTGTGCAAGGTCCTGCACCTGGGTCGGAGCAATCCCAGGCACAGCTGCAGGTTGGGCAGAGAAGATTCAGAGCAGCCCAAGGAGAAGGACTTGGGGGTGTTGGTCGATGAGAAACTGAACATGAGCCGGCTTCAGTGTGCGCTTGCAGCCCAGAAACCAACCGTATCCTGGGCTGCATCCAAAGGAGTGTGACCAGCAGGTCCAAGGAGGTGATCCTGCCCCTCTGCTCTGCTCTTGTGAGACCTCACCTGGAGCATTGTGTGCAGTTCTGGGGTCCTCAACATAAAAAGGACATGGAACTGTTGGAACAAGTCCAGAGGAGGCCACGAGGATCCTCAGGGGCTGGAGCACCTCCAGTATGGAGACAGGCTGAGAAAGTTGGGGCTGGGGGGTTGGAACTGGGTGATCTTCAGGTCCTTTCCAACCCTAACTATTCTATGATTCTATGTGCAGGTGAGCTCCCATTAAAGGCTTTTTTCCTCAAGGGGTTCAGATGCTTTGCTCCTGGAATCAACTCAAATAAACTCACCTGTGTCTACACTGTGGGTGACTGGAAATCACTGTTATCCTAGTTCCTGCTACTCACTGTTCTCAAGTGTTATTGTATTTCTTTTAAGCTATAGAAATACCTACTGAAAACATTGGAGTGTGCATAGACACATGTACCCACATCTGTATGTGTGCATCCACATGTATAAACAAACATACGCACGCTGTACTGCAAGCACCAGTTGTGGTTTAAGAACTCCTGTGCTTCTTAGGAATCTAATAGGTATTTCTGCTTGGTTTTAAATTCCTCAGATGAGTGGAAAAATCACCCAACTTCTTCACTGCATTGGAAACCCTTCCTTTGTGTCTTAGGGTCAAAAGTCATCACCCAACAGTCGCCGCTCCCCTCTGCAGCAGCAGGTAAACCAGGGGGTTTGGGTCCAAATCAGACAGTTAAGGCTGGACCAGGTTTCCAGTTCAAAACAGACACCGAATGCCAGAATGTGTTGCACTGTTAAATGGAATATAAAGGACACCACAGATGCTTCTAATAATTCCAGTTTCAAGTCAATTTTCCCTCCTTTGTCTTGAAGAGCTTTTGATGTGTAGTCACAATATTGTCTCTCTCTCTGTTTTTAATAATTTTATATTACCTCAGCAATATAACTGTCCTAAAACATACTGAACTTTAATCTCTGAGAGATCAAACAGGAAGAAATATGATGGGATAGGGAGCGGCTGACTTGGGGGCAATATTCTCTCCTCCTATAAAAGATAGCCCACAGCAAGATAAAAATTGCTTCTCGGAGTCCATGAACATCACATCCTTAAAAGAGGCTTCCAGGCCCATGGAGGGAGCACGGTTGGGGCCACAAAACCCCATCACCATTGAAGAGGCAGCCAAAAGAACTCCCACAGAACTAGAGGATGTGGTTTGGGTGACTACATGCTTTCAGATTGGTCCCAGCACCCTCAGACCTCCTTGGTTTAGCCATGCTCTGCAAGTCTAACAGCTGAAACCATGGGCAACATGGTCTAGTGGGAGGCATCCCTGCCTGTGGCAGGGGGTTGGAACTGGATGAGCTTAAGGTCCTTTCCAACCCAAACCATTCTGTGATTCTATGGTTCTAAATCATTTGGCTACTCTCTTCTCACTGGAATAAATACTCTGGCCCTGCCCCAAGCAAAAGAAATACCTTGGACAAAGGTGCAAGGTTGCCATGAAGCCATCGTGATACCTTTGGTGGGGAATTTAGGAATCAGTAGACACATCTTATGGGCACAAAGGAGGTGCTGCTTTAAAAGACAGCTAGTGCTTCCTTTCCAAAAGACTTTTGTTTTCCATCAGCTTAACCCAGTTGCTTCATTTTTCCACTGAGGTTCCCCAGCAGAACCAGAGGCTGAGAAAGTCGGGGCTGTTCAGCCTGGAGAAGAGAAGCTGCTTGGAGACCTCAGAGCAGCCTTCCAGTATCTGAAGGGGGCCTATAGGGATGCTGGGGAGGGACTCTTCATTAGGGACTGTAGTGACAGGACAAGGGGTAACGGGTTCAAACTTAAACAGGGGAAGTTTAGATTGGATCTAAGGAGGAAATTCTTTGCTGTGAGGGTGATGAGGCACTGGAATGGGTTGCCCAGGGAGGTTGTGAATGCTCCATCCCTGGCAGTGCTCAAGGCCAGGTTGGACAGAGCCTTGGGTGAGATGGTTTAGTGTGAGGTGTCCCTGCCCATGGCAGGGGACTTGGAACTGGATGATCTTAAGGTTCTTTCCGACCCTAATTATTCTATGATTCTAAGTTCAGCTTAGTGTCGCTTCTCATTCTATCCCTGACCGCAGAGCAATGATGAATTCATATTCTAAAGAAATACTGGTTAAAATATCATAACATACAATAAAAATGCTGTCATTTTTTTGCAAATAATTAAAAAAAAACACCTTCCTTTGGTTTATTTCAGTGCTTTGGAACAAAACCCAGGTTTTGTAAAAAACTGTGTTACCAGGTCTCTTTTTGCTGGCTTGGGAACCTGCTTTATAACATGCTCTGTACATGCACCAGAACCATTTGTGAACCTGTGCACCTCTCACGGGTACACACTGAAGGTTCAGGGTTGCATCAAGTTCAGTAAAACTCCTAAGGACTCTCCAGAAGGTAAAAAACTGGATTCAGACACCACTAAAATCAGTGCAGACTCCTGTGGATTTCAGTGTTTTCTGCCAAGAAACAAAATGAATAAGGAACAAAGTGAATTTCTTCCACAAAACTGGCCTTCCCATGAGATCACCCCCTTTGCCACACGTAGGCACCTCTGTTCCTGCCTGCAGCTTCATCAGGTTCATGAATTTCTGATTAATATCCAGAGTTTATAACCAGTTATTGTATCTTATGCTTGCACAGGAAGGGTGGATGATAGTCATAGCTACCTCATACAGAATCATAGACTGGTTTGGGTTGGAAGGGATCTTAAAGCTCATCCAGTCCCAACCCCTGCCACAGGCAGGGACACCTTCCACATCCGCTTTGATGTGACACGGTGTGGGGTGGCTCAGCCCATCGCCCTCTTCCCACCAGCACTGCTCAGTGCCTCCTCAAAGGCAGTCCTGGCTATGCAGCTCCTCTTCTTAGCCTAAGCTGTGCCTGGCCTGTCTTGCCCAAGCTAATGGTGCGGAGCAGAGGAAAACAGGCATGCTTTGGTCAAGTGACTCCGCTTTGTGAGGAGGCAAAGACAACATTCAGACACACTGCAAAGAGCAGATCCGGCCAGCGAGCCAAATACCTGCTGATACATACAGCAAATAGAGCCACCAGATGTCGAAGGTGCTCATTCCATACAAGTGGGTCCGTAGGGATCAGCATGTGTTTGTACTTGAGATGGTTTTTGTATCACCCGCCTCAGTGTCGGGAGTGTTTTGAGTTAGGTGGAGATTGTAAAGTTCTTCTGGTGAATGTAGGTTACAGAACAGGATTGGAACAACAAGCAAATGTTAAGTATTTCCAAGCCTGCAACCTTCTTGGACATCTTTATTCATGCAAAGCAAGTACCAGATTCCTTTTTGACAATCCCTCATGCTCTGGATGAACATATGCTGGTATTCCTGAGTTTGCCAGCCCAAATTTCTGCACAAGTAGTTCTCTGCTTTACCTCCTGCTTTCAATGCAGAGAATGCAGAAACACAGGATAATCACTCCTCTGTGGGAATGATGGACACAAATCTCTGGTGCAGACCCCACATTTTGGTCTGTTAAATCAGCAAGTATGTATTCTCCTGTACAGAAATATAAGCTAACCTGGGGGGAATGAGGTTCTCCAGATTGAAGGCTCACTAAGCACTGTTTATTCAGCGTTTTATTTCCAAACCTCTAGAGCTTCCCAATCCATTACCACATTTCCAAGGGGCTTGGCTGTCCTATCTCTTTGTAGGAAGAAGGGATGATGATTCTAGCACGTAGGATTAGGAATCTGGAAAATTCCTTCTTCCTTTGTTTTGCCACAGAAATAGCTTTCATCAGCATGTCCGCATTCCCACTTGAGGAGGAACTCCTTAATTTCTGGCACCACTTATTTTCATGTTATCTAATTGGGTTTTAGATGCTTTTCTTTCCCCCTCTAATCCCTCCCTGATGAATTCCTGCTTCCCTGCGTTAACATTTGCTCCTTCTGCCTCAGTTGTGAGCCAGACTGTGATTTCAGCCTCGCGCTTCACACGCATCACCCGCTGAGAGAGGGAGAGCAGGGCAGGAAGAGGCCTTTGCAAGAGCTTTCAGGTGTATTGCTCAGTGCTGCTTTACATCTGTGAATAAAATACTTTAAGGAGAAGGCTTACTTTGAAATACAGGGTAAAAACCCTGCGTGGGCTTGCGGAGGAACTCCTGGGTTTTCAATGTAAAACCACAAAGTGTGTGAGGGATTATTTTATGACCCCGTTGCTGCTCCATGAAGTATTAAGTTCTTGCTTTCCTATCAGGGTGATTAAAGCCAAGTATGCAAATTCACAGCTTGCCTGGTAAGACAACAGTCCCATGGCAGCCAAGCGTGTATCATACTGATGTGAGGGTGGTTTGACTTGAGTGTGGCTCCTGTTTGGCTTGACAGAATTGAACTGAGTTAACAGCATTGTACCCAGTGTGTTCAGATTTGGCCTGATGGGACATACATCACTTAGCACCTCAACTGACAGAGACCATATGTTCATATGTCTCATGAGCTGATTCCACAGCCACTTTTCCCAGCCTGGAGATGGTTCCATTATCTTCACACATTCACTCAGTGAAGGAAGTTGCCTAACAGTAATGAGCAAATACTTTGCTATCATTGTGATATCTCAGTATCTTCTTCAGCCATTTGCACAAAGATTCTCATTTCTCCATTGACTTCATTTACAGCATGTTCTTCACTGAAGAACTTGCAACAACAGCATAGCCTAAGGAGCACAGGCTTATCCGGCTGCATAGAAGCTCTTTTGTTTCTGAAACCAGATAGTTACAAAGTGGCAGGTTGTCTTTAAACCGTCACTACTGGAATTTCAAGCTGTTAATGGCACAAGCTCAGAAATCTCATAGGAAGAATGCGTGGGGAAGAAAGGCAAAAGGCTTCCTCCTTCCCAGTGCATTTGCTGCTTAAGATGCAAAAGAATTGTTTGCACTGATGTGATTGCTCAAAAAAGGATGCAGGAGTAGATCAGAGAAAAGATGAATCCAGAACAACGATACTGTATATGGAACCTCATGAACTTCAACAAGGCCAAATGCAGGGTCCCTGGCCCAAGGAAGGATGGTTAGAACTAGATTATCTTAAGGTCCCTTCCAACCCAAACTATTCAGTGGTACTGTGGATGCGAGAAAGAGCAATTCCCTGGCTTCTGCTTATGTTTATAGCTCTAGCTCAGAGAAAACTACCTCATCATTCCTGTAAAATACCTCTGTTCAGAAGTAATGCTTTAGCATCTGAGTCTGATAAACTGACACAGATACAGAAGTTAACAAGGTACAATTATTGACTTCAGTCAAAACTAAATTCTAGCTGACATGTAACATACCTTCATTGCTGATCCATTCCCCAGTCCAGGGGGGAGCTCACATCCGAGGTTCGTAAAACATCTCACAAGTTACAAAAGTCCTTACTATATAATTACTGATCGTTCTTAATCTGCAAGTAGTTTCATGCCTGCAATGAAGAGGAAGTTTGTCTGGATGCAGCAGGACATAAAACTTAAGTGAGGGGTAATGCTCTTGGCATGGAGCTGAACAGCACCGATGGGATCACAGCAAGAACTGCTTCCTTCTCACGGGGCAGCTGATGCCATCCCGCTTCTTCTGTGTGCTCTGCAAATATTTGCACAGTCAAATATCCATGCAAGCCTCTGTAAGTCACCCCCAAGTAATCTGCCTGCAAATATCATTTGCAAAGCTCTTATGCCTCATTTAAGTGAGCATTTCTCACTGAGCCCAGTGAACAGATTTCAGCTCTTATTAAACACAAAACGTCTGAAGTTCCTTATGCCAAGATGGAGAAAATACCGATGAGTTTAGTTAAACCAATGTTTTAATAAACAGCAGCATAAAATAATCAGTGTTTAATATCATCTCTGGCATGTGAAATACAAAAATGCACATATCTTAATTATAAAATAGCCTTTGTTATTACATTTTCATGCTTGCCTAATTGAAATGCCCATAATTAATAACTCAATCATCAAGTAATACAGTGATTAAACGCATGCAGTGAAAACAAAGAAAAATATTTGTATAAGGTAGTGGCTGAATATCACCGTAATATACTTCAAGAACATCTACATCAGGGTCAAAAGAAGTAGCCCGAGAGAGAAAATGCAGAGATGTATTTTCACTTCTGCTGTACAAAACATCATCACACTTTTGTGCAAAAGAGATAAAAATAAAGTCATATCATACAACATTGTCAACTGAGCAAAAAGATTGGTTTTCGTTCCGTGTACAACAAAAATACTTATTCCGTATAAAAAAGTCTGTGAAAACTTGTCACGTCCACAGCACTTCTGTAACTCATTAAAGTGGTTTCAAATGAAGAACTGATTGCTTATACCTGAATGAATTGTTAGTACTTATACAAATGTCGTATTTCCAAGTTGGAAGTTAACACTAATTCACATTATTAGATGAAATCGCTATCCATGGATTTGCTGCCTGATGGAATGTG
Source organism: Pezoporus occidentalis (assembly GCF_034315485.1). Taxonomy (NCBI): domain Eukaryota; kingdom Metazoa; phylum Chordata; class Aves; order Psittaciformes; family Psittacidae; genus Pezoporus; species Pezoporus occidentalis. The sequence continues at coordinate 1,170,839 of NW_026913833.1, read as the reverse complement.
AGTTTCCCTTCTTTTCAGGGTTACTGGAGTCGTAGTCACTGAAATTACGCATTGATCTGAAACAATAAATATTCCTGGGAAAACTGATTGTCATACATAAGACGGTGGTTTGGAGCTTTTCCATTAAACAGTTGCATAGCAACAAAAGGATATAAATTTTCTGTTTTAACTACTTAGATTATGAAATGTTATCTTTGAAGAAGCTGATTCAGGATCTGAAATTAAAACCCTTTAATTTCATCTCCTTTAAGGCCATTTTCTTAGAACTCCAGCCATCTTGAGCAGCCAAGAGCAGATGATCTTTGCAGGCTGCAAGTTGGTAACACAAGCTATTGTGCTGCCATATAAATGACTCTTTTTGGTCTGAACCTGAACTCAGACTCCCAACTTACCGAGAGACCCAAATCCTATCTGAAGTCATTCACTCCCCTCTCAGATCACATCTTTGAAACATCATCCTTGACTGCGAACTCTACAGACATTTTCACTAGCTATTGGACCTGAAATTGCACCCCCAGCAGCAATCCCAAGATTTGCATCTCCTAAAAAAGAGACAAATATTAAAATGTGCTTTCAGTCTACAAAAAGGTTTCTGTGATTTAAACCACAGCAGAGGTTTCAAAAGCTGTGAAATGAGAAAATGTTTTCATTTAAAACACCAAGAAATTCCCCTTCCCCTTTCTGAATTGTTGGTGGCACTTAAAAGAAACACGTGTCCATTGAGCAAAGCTGCGTATTCATACCACAATGATCTCGGTCTGGTTGAGTCTGCCCATCCTGGTAAGCAGTTAAACTTCACAGAAGATACTTGCTGCAATGTCTGTTACACAACCAGAGGAATCTTTAATAAAATATTTGAATATAAATCTTTTCTACGGCTTTCTAGTTTGTCCTGTAAATAGCTCTATTTACAAAGGCCTCGCTTATTTACAACTCCGCTGAAATCATCGATTCGTTAGGTCCATGGATGCTGGAGTCTCCTAATAGGGAAGACTGCTTTGAGTCAATTTTGTACGGTTTTTGAGTCTTATTTCCAAAAACTGTGATACCAATTCCCCCGGGATGACTGGGAATTGACATATGAGATAGCAAAGGAATATTTGCTTCCTGGTTGGATCCCGAAGATGGCAAACTAGTGACGTGACCTGTGCTGGTTGATCCGCTGGCACTGCTCGGAGAGCGACTCTTCGGAGGAGGACAGTGCTGGATTACCCGGGGTGGACCCTGTGGCTGATAGTGGGCAGCTGGGAAAGCAGCATATCCTGGTGGAATCGGGTACCCATTGATCGGGATGTATCGCTGGTTTTGAGGTATTGGTGGCCCGATGAACCCGGCGATTTGGCCTTGTGGTATTCCTTGTGCTGGGAACATGTAGTTGGGGTACCTAGGGTTACTGAGATTGCTAACTGGACTTGCGCTGAGGGAAGTCGTTTGAGTGGTGGCATTCCCACCGGAGGGGGTAGTAGAACTCGTGTGACTTGAGAGACCTTCCCAGGAGCGCAGCCTGGCATGGATTTCCTTAAACCGTGGCCTGCGGGACGGCAGATCATGCCAGCACTCTGTCATCAGGCTATACATCCTGGGGGGACAGTCTTCAGAGCACGGCAGCAGTTGTCTTTTCCTGATCATCTCGATGACTTCTTGATTACTAAATCCATAATAGGGTTGAAGTCCAAAGCTGAATATTTCCCATAAAACAACTCCAAATGACCAAATATCGGAATCAGAAGAGAACTTGCCATACATAATTGCCTCTGGTGGCATCCAGCGAATTGGCAAGAGAGACTTGTTTTGAACTCTGTAATAATCTGCTGAATAGATTTCTCTTGAGAGTCCAAGGTCTGAAATCTTCACATGAAGTTGTTCTCCAATTAAAATGTTACGAGCAGCAAGATCTTTATGGACAAAAAAGTGACTTGATAAGTACTCCATCCCTGCTGCAATCTGGACTGCGATGTGCAGGAAATCCCCGTGGTCCAGGCTGGATTTTACAGTCCCATCCTCATCACTGCTGCATCCAACATCTGAATGTGGCGATCGCATGATGAGAAACTCATGGAGGTCTCCTTGGTTCATGTACTCAAAAAGCATGCAGACAGGCTGCTCCTGGGTCACAACACCTAAGAGGCAAACGATGTTAGGGTGATGGAGCTCAGCCATCAGAGATGCTTCTTGCTGGAACTCTGCCCATTGCTGGGGGTTGTTAAAGTCTTTTAGTGTCTTGATAGCAACAAGCTGGGCATGATCCATGCCTGGAAGGTAGAGATGTCCCTTGTAGATCTTGCCGAAAGCACATTCACCCAGTTCTTCCATGAAACGGACAGCAGACAGAGGCAACTCTTTAGCCTTACTCTGTTAAAGAAACAACAGCAAAACCGCATTAGAAAAAACAGGATGGAAAACATTTTTGAATGGAGATTTTTTTCACGCAGGATGTCTGAAAGCCAAGCAGAACAACACAGGAATTCCTTGGGCTGCAGACCTATTTGGCAGTGATCCTGCATACCCCTGTGAGAGTCGGGCACTGATGTGATGGCATCAGACACAGCCTAAGGGACACCAGTATCCCAAGATCAGCAAACCTCAGGGCTGACTGCCACCAAAACTCTGTGCACTGTGCTCCAAAACTAATTTTAGAGTTACTTTTCACCCTCTTTACAAGGTCAGATAAAAGTAGTACTTATTAGATCTAAATATATGCAGGAACCATCAGCTTTTCAGCAAAGGCATTTTTATACTTGGGTTTGGGCATTTATATACTGAAAATTGATTGTGGCATCGCAGGAATTGAGGCAATTCACGTACTTTCAGAAAGCACATGTGAAGGGTTGTCTGGGCCAGGGCCCCAAGGTTTAGCAGAAAACTTGCTTTTTTAAAACTATGTCCTTGCAGCCAATTCTTCTTCAACTTTGCTGTTAACCCTTTAAGGAACAGTAAAGACTATTTCTGTTCACACTTGACTGAACGTTCAATCCTGACACATGCAGGACAGAGTCAGCTGGGAAAATCCGAGACTGGGTTGTGTTGGAAGGGACCTTAAAGCTCATCCAGCTCCAAGCCCTGCCATGGGCAAGGACACCTTCCACTAAAGCAGGTTGCTCCAAGCCCCATCCAGCCTGGCCTTGAACACTGCCAGGGATGAGGAACAGTGATATTTCTCATGAGACAGTGGTCAAAGAAGAAAGACAAATGTTGTAAAAACTCTGTTGTTGTTACGGCTGCACACATTCACTCTTAGGCCATAAAGAAGCTCCATTATCTGCAGATATCTGCACATGTAACACCTACACCCAAACCCACTCATTTAGGACATTTGCTATAGCCATGGGTCGTGATTCAAGGCCAAGGAGTTTGGGTTTTATACTTTGTAAATGGGTGTAAACATGTGCGTTCCTGATATCAGCAGCTTGAGAGCGACAACATAGAGAAAGAATGGCCAGATTTAAAATAATCATTAAAAAGGGACATTTTAGAATAAATGAATCCTAATCTTATGGACCACTTGTGACTTTTAGACAAATACTGCAATAATAATAATAATAATAATAGCAGCAATAATACTAATGACATTTAAGCAGGCGGGCAGTAGACTGTACGGTGATGGCAGGAAATTAGCTATATTGTTGAGGAACAGATGGTTTACATTATACAAATCCTTTAGGCTACAACTTGTTTAGGTCTGGCATATTGTAAATTATATTTTAGTAATGAAAGTGAAATGACCTCTGTCTGACCTGAGGCTGGGCTCCTCTGTTTGAACCAACAGAGTGGAAAACTATGAAAGAAAATGAAGTCATAAAGTTTTGGCAGGAAGGGCTCATTTCAAGCGAAGCGGTTATAAATCTGCTTAGGTTTTGTTTGACAAGCATTTGTCAGACATGGGTGTACAAAATGGAAAGAAGTGTAAAATACATACGGGGCAGCACGCCAAAGTAAACCCAGTACAAAGGAGAGCAGCAAGAGCGAAGCCCACCGCCTCTATCTCTTTATCAGCTCCTTCCATTAGGTGAATGACATGACAAGCTTCATTTATGGTATTTTTTGAAGGCAATTAAAACCCCCTAAAACTGAAACAGGCCTTGGGATGAAATACTAACGTTTGGAGTTGTATGAGCAAACACACACCTACCTCTGTTGGAGCTGGAAGCCTCGGCGTGTTTTTACCCAAAGTTGACATTAATACTGGATACTGTATTTAAAAGTAGGATTCTACTTCCTTTCTTTTACTGTTTTGTTTGAAAGGCAATCAAAACACTTGAGACAGGGAGAGCCGCCTTTCCCAGCGGGAAAACACAGAATGAGCAGGAATATGATGGAAAGCTTTTTGCAGCATGTGACTTGGAACATAAAAAGAAAATGGCTTGGTCTATATTTGCAGACATTGCTGGGCAAGCTGCTTTCCTCCTGTGTGCAAAAGGCATCGGCAGTTTAGGTGGAAACTGTGACCTCACTGAAGTGACACCGATGCTACCATTATCTTCACTTTAGCTAAGACTGTACCCCAAATATGCAGTAGAATGGGGATCCAGAAGCAAATCCAATGTAACAATGCAGGCTGGATGCAAGATGCTGTTTTGACACCTACCTAATGAAATGATTCTGTCTTATTAATTTCTGCATCATTCTTATCTCTTATTATCTGCATCCACATTTTGACACGCAGCTGCTCTAAGCTGCACCTGAAAGCTGGAATTAAGAACTTGAAAGGAAAATGAAGATAAATTCACTGGGCCAGTGTGAGTAGGAATGAGGAGTTAAAATATAACCATAGACCAAACTCTGTCAGACTACCCAAAACCCTGCACAACATTCCTGATGGCATCACAACACCAGCACCCAGAGCCTGCAACACTATTTAAACCAGGAATGCTGGTGCTAGCATTATGCTTGGAAAAACATTGCTGTAAGCAGTGTGGGTTAGTAATGGGCAAAAGCAGCACTGTGTTTTCCAGCTCAGCTGCCCAGCGGTTTTACTGCTATCACTGACTTAAAAGACTCTCCTTTATAACCTAATTCATAGAATCCCAGACTGGTTTGGGTTGGAAGAGACCTTAAAGCTCCTCCAGCTCCAACCCCTGCCACAGGCAGGGACCCCTTCCACTAGAGCAGCTTGCTCCAAGCCCCCGTGTCCAACCTGGCCTTGAGCACTGCCAGGGATGGGGCAGCCACAGCTTCTCTGGGCACCCTGTGCCAGCGCCTCAGCACCCTCACAGGGAAGAGCTTCTGCCTAAGAGCTCATCTCAGTCTCCCCTCTGGCAGGTTAAAGCCATTCCCCTTGGCCTGGCCCTACAGGCCCTTGTCCAAAGCCCCTCTCCAGATTTCTTGTCATCTGTCCCTTTAGGCACTGGGAGCTGCTCTAAGGTCTCCCTTGACACTTTATAATTCCATAAACTTGATGTTCTATAGCAAGCCCTAGCAGGATCCTGTAGCTGCTCTATTGACCCCAAGAAGAAAACTATTCCAGAATTGACTAAGAAATGGAGAACACAGCTCCTGAAGTACAAGTGTGACCTTTCCTGATGCCAAGGGATTATCTCTGCTGAAAGAATCCCTACAGCAGCAACACTTGAAGGCTTGAGTTCCCACTGCCGAAACCCAGGAAAATCAGAATTTGGACTCATTTTGCTATGTCATTTTCTAACAAAAATAAGAGCTTACCCCAAGGCATGCCTGTTTCAGATACACAGGGTCTATTTGAATTACTTATAGATACTGATTTTCACTCTGAAATGCTTCAAAAGAGCAATATTCTATGATTCCATCTCCACCAGGTTGCTGAAGGGAATTGGCACGGTGTGAAAACCAAGGCAAATCCTCTTTCCCGAGCATGATTCTGCCTGTAGGTGGCAGAAGGAAGTTACGGCCCTGGAACGGGTGATGCAGGTTTGGAGAGGGGCTGCCTTGCCTATAAACAAGGAGCTCCGGGTTAATCATGCTCAAACCTTCAATGATCTTAAAGACTTCTTCATGAGCCTGGGACTAAAGTGAAGCAAAACAACACCAGCACCAAGAGCTGCCCTGCATGAGCTGCACTGGTGTGAGCTGCAGGCAGCTTCCTGAGGCTCTGCTTTGGTCATTTCTCTTCTTGACTGAGAGAATGGATGAGCTTGGAAAACATAACAGGAAAATGTCTTTCCAAAGTGATTTCAGCCGAGTGAAAGATGACATCTGACCGCAGCAGACCCATGAGGAGACCCTCTTGAGAAAATGCTGAAGCACGTCTTTATCTGCACTATTTCCAACTCAAATGAGGTGATTTAGAGATGCGTCAGTAATGGGTTGATTTCTTTCTCACAAATCACTCCAGCTCCTATTTATTCAGATCCACAGACACATGGGAATTACCTCCACAGATCCAGCATACTTGGGATGCTGCTGCTGAGAGAAGTCCTCAGAAAAACCCCAGCTAAAGGCACCGGCAGAAACTGGAGGTTGGAAATGAGCTTAATATTTCAGCACTGAGTTGATCAAAGCATTTCACTCCCTGCCTTTACTGACAGCAAATGCTGAAGCAGAAATGAGGGATTACCTTTGGTTTATAGGCGTTGAGCATTGACATCTCCACGTTCTGCCCTCTCACGTGCTTAGGCTGCCTTTGAACAGGAGGGGAGGATGACTTCTGGTTGTTGCGACAGATGCAGATGAAGAAGAAGAGCAGGGCAATGGCCAGGGGAATAGTAACACTTGGCACCAGGATATACAGGATTTCCATTTTATTCTTTTCCTTGGAATCCTTGTAATCTGGTTCAGAGAAAAGAAAACATAACATAACAATGAGTGATGTATCCCACAGTGTCACCATACACCCCTGGGTCAGCTAGAAGTGTTAAGAACAGAACATCCGGGTAATACCACTGCAATCCACCTTGAATGCTGTTTTATTTCCTTACTATTAAAAGCACTATTCATTTTGTGGAATAACATTTCTGTAAGGACACAGAATGGCCAGGAACAATTTCCCTGCAGCGTGTCAGTTCAAACCTCCTTAGGGTCATGGAATAGCTGAATACTGCGAGGTGGCTGCTGCTTGTGAAATGAAGTAATGGTCTAATACAGATCCACAGAAAACAGAGTTTCTAAAACAGCTTATGGAAGAAAGGCTCTGGTGGGATTATGGACTCCTTATTTTAATATGTGTATTAGGGTTTGGTGCCATAGTTTCCCTAATCCAACCAAAACGTGGGGAGCTGTTGAAAAGGATAGTTTTATTTCCCTGTTTATTACCCGTTTCCGTCTTCTCACCATCTCTTAACATTGGCCAAAGCATTTGCGTGGCCACCCAGAGCACTGAACAAATACGCAACTTAAAACCTATTTTCTTGTTAGTTTCAGGTACAGGAGCAGGATAATTAGGGATTCTAGAGCAGAAGAAAAGGAGAACACCTGGAAAACTGGGCAAAATGCATGGAAATGGTAAGAAATAGAGAGCAGCCCTGGTTTTTATCCCAGGAAGTCAGGAAAGGGGTTCAGAAAGTCTGAACACAGACAAAAGCTGCGGCATAATCTTAAAATCTTACATCCTGAAGACTTGGTCTTAATAGGATTACTGGGCTAATGGGAAAACCCACCCCTCTACCAACTACATATCAACAGGGTGGAATCCGAGCAGGGTGGCAAACGCTGGCACAAAGGACCCAGCAATGACAGTTGAAAGGAAAGCCAGAGCATGGATGAAAAAGAAGGGTCCAGAAGAGGTTGGGAAGGTGGTTTATGTAACACAGTGTGAATGCCAGCTGCGACGTTTGCTCCCTCCACACACAGCTCTTCTCACAGCTAAGGAGTGATTCCTTACAGAAAGATGAAACCCTCTTCTCCCACTGCCCAGCGTAGCTGGGACATCGGGCACTCACCTCCCTCCGTGGCTCTGGTTTCACAGGGCACATTGCTAGAGGGAAGGTGCAGTGCGAGAGGACAGGGAGCCTTTGGGAAGCAGCTCCTGTGTTCACGCAGCACCCGGCTAGCGCTGACAAGGACGTACCTTCCCCTGAGCACGGGGACGCTGCAGCCTGCTCTGCCCTGGCATTTCCCAGCAGCATTCACCGAGTTCAGGGTATAATGACACACAGATTAACACACTAACTGCTGGGCACCCCGGGGACTCTGAGGATGCCGTGGAGCTGCAGCACTGGTGGCTGCAGCCTGGCTGTTTCCGAGGGAGGTGGTGAATGTCTGCGGCTGCATCAGCCTGAGCGGATTCTGGCACAACAGGGAAAGTTTTATTATTCCTACAGGGTCATTTCAGTTTGTTTGTCTGTGTTTTCCAGGCTGGATTTGTAGGAGCGCTTAGCGGCCCACACAGCTCTCTTTTATGCGCTTAATTAAACATGAACTTGATCTGAAGCTTGGGCTGGACTCAAATTGTGACAGAGGCAAAGTTCAAATGGCTCTGGATGTCACTTTGCATAACCCCTCTCCTCTTCCAGGCTCACGCTGTCCCGCTCCCCCACGCTCCTTTCTGACCATTCTGTTTAGATTAAGTTGTGCCATCTGGTTTTCAATTGAGAGGAGAGGTACTCCAAATACCTCTATGGCCTCTGGGAAACACGAGAGGACTAAAGCACCATCCCCATCACAGCCTCCCTGTGCCCGGCAGTGCGTGCTCTCACCCTGCCTTCAGTGAACGTCCAGCTCTACAGCACGGATCCACTGTGAGTCTCCTTGCTGGGCTGCTGCTCTCCAGCATGGACACACAATCAGTGCCTGTCCCCTCTCCTTCAAAACCTTCTTATGTTTGCTTTGCTAAGGCTCATGCTCGAATTACTCCGTGTTTCACATCTGCCTATATTCAAACTTTGATGAAACAAACCTATTGCAGCTTGTGAGACATCTGAAAGATACAGTTGAAGAAAGAAGAAAGCATCAGCACGAGGCAGACGGAGACCTGGGCACTAGTTCATCACCTGAGCTATTCCACTTAAAGGCAATGATTATTCTTACTCAGCAGCAGCCCTCACTGTGAAGCCTCATTAGGTTAATAGGTTTCTTGGGAGCCACCCTAATTAAATCCATTTCCCATCGCGGCATGTCCTGGTGAGGTAGAATGCACAATACTCATTAAAATGTGCCTGCAATGGCTCTTTCAGCCAGTGCAAAGCCAGCAGAATGCAAAGCCCCACATGGTGTTTTGGACTGAATATGCAGATTAGCCTTTAACAATTCAATTCCGACTCACCTGATACAGCTCTATTTGTCTGCATTTAGAATAATGCCACTAACCCAGCTGTACAGTGAGTACCATTTAAGGCAGTGGTGAGAGGTGATTAAAACCCTTGTCAGAAATGCTTCAAGCCAGCCAGCCTATCTCATTTATTATCTAGCAAAACAATCAAATCAGAGACTTTTTGCAACACAGCCAAAAGTGGCCTGCTTTCAGCTACTTCAGATCAAAAGACTGAGCCAGTCCTGGGATCTCGGAGCCCATTTAAGGGGGCCTGGCAAAGAGCCCCCTTCCATCAACTCTAAATGATCCAATTACCCAGAAGTTGTGGGTAACACCAAAAGCACACGGCTGAAAGGCTGTACGGTGACACTGCAGTGGAGTACGGCTCAACAGCATCGCTGGTGGTGGAGCTCCAAGAGACCCCTGAGCTTGCCCAAACCCCCTGTGGCTGAGCCATGTCTCCTCACCCAGCCCAGCCCAGTCTGCAGCTCCCGCGGTGGAGAGCCAAGAGCTGGGAATAAGCCAAGGGGAGTCCTGCCAGCTGCTGCTTAGCTCCAGATTTTTGTACTAAAGGGCTGAAAAGGATCTTTGGAACAGTTTATACAGATTGAACGGCTCTTGTGTAGTCAGTCTAGCACTGCATCTAATTAACGAGAGAAAGATCTGAAGTTGGATGTACTGAAATCAAAGCAAGAGACACAGGACTCTCAAAAGTGCACACAGAGTCATGGAGTTGTTTAGGTTGGAAAAGACCTTTAAGACCATCAAGTCCCACTGTTAACCCAGCACTGCCGTCGATCCACTAAGCCCTGGCCCTCAGTGCCACATCTACGTGTCTTTTAAATACCTCCAGGAGGGTGAATCCCACTTCCCTGGGCAGCCTGTTCCAAAACTTGACAACCCTCCTGACAGAGAAATTTCTTCTTCTCTGGCCCCGCTCCAGCACCTCAATGTCTCTCCTGCAGTGAGGGGCCCAGAGCTGAACACAGGATCCGAGGTGCAGCCTCCCCAGTGCCCAGTGCAGGGGCACAATCCCTGCCCTGGTCCTGCTGCCGCACTGGTGCTGATCCAGGCCAGGGTGCTGTTGGCCTTGGCCACCTGGGCACAAGGGGCTCATGTTCAGCCACTGTTGACCAACATCCCCAGGTCCTTTTCCATGAGCAGTTTCCAGCCACAATTCCCCAAGCCTGGAGCGTTCCATGGGGCTGTGGTGGCTCAAGTGCAGGACCCAGCACTGAGTCTTGTTGAACCTCTAACAACTGCCCTTGGCCCATTGATCCAGCCCATCCAGATCCCTCTGCAGAGCCCTGCTACCTCCAGCACATCAACACTCTCAGCCAACTTGGTGTCATCTGCAAACACACTGAGGGTGCCTTTGCACCCCTTGTCCAGACCATTGATATGGACATTAAACAGAACCAGTGCCAGTGCTGAGGCCGGGGGAACACCACTTGTGACCAGGCACCAACTGGACTGAACACCATCCATCACCACTCTTTGGGCTCATCCACCCAGCCAGTGTTTTCCCCAGCAGAGCACACCCATCCAAGCCACGAGCGGGCAGAATCAGCTCACAGAAGCTGCACTGTTGGTGCTGATCCACAAAGTGGTTATAAAATGTTCCCCATTTTGCTTGGTTTATTAAGAACCATTTTAATAGATGCAAACCGAGCTCAGGCCCTGTTTAACAAAGAGATGCTCGTGCCAGAGCCTCCTCTTAAGTGTGTATTTCCACCACCACCCTGGCTGCATTTTGGCTTTGCAAAATGATCAGAAATGGTGATTCGGCTCTCATTTCATTCTGCTTTTCTGTCACCAGGGGGAAGTGGATGGAAGACTGGAACAAATGGTGCCTAATTGTTTTATCTGCACTTAGAAATAACAATATTGACGGCATGCCAAGGCAAAAATACAACTATTGGGATGGACATGCCAGAAATGCACCCAGAAATGCTCTGGAAATCCATGGTACAAGGGTTCACACAGAATTTTCTGTTGCCTCCAAGCTGTCACAGTAACGTTACCTTTTTTCCCCTTGGAAAGGAGATACCTTGTGATGTTCCTGTTCCATAGCCAGACCCAAATTAAATTATTTCTGGTTATGGTTATGAACATTCCTGCTGTGAGGCATGTTCTGAGCCTGCTCCAAAGTCTTTTTCAATTAATGGAAAGATGGGAATCGATGCCAAAATGGGATCTAAATTATCTTCTTACTGAAAGAGTCGATCAGGGGAAAGGCAGACAGTCTGGGCTGTATCATGTGCATCTCAAACCCTTTCTTCAGTGCTGGGCCCCTCACTACAAGAGAGACATTGAGGTGCTGGAGCGGGGCCAGAGAAGGGCAGCAGAGCTGGTGCAGGGCCTGGAGCACAAGGGTGATGGGGAAGGGATGAGGGAGCTGGGGGGTTCAGTGTGGAGAAGAGAAGGCTCAGGGGGGACCTGATGGCTGCCTACAAGTGCCTGAGAGGAGGATGGAGCCAGGAGGGGCTGGGCTCTGCTCCCAAGGAACAAGGGACAGGACAAGAGGAAACGGCCTCAAGCTGCCCCAGGGCAGGTTTAGATGGAGCTGAGGAACAATTCCTGCCCCAGAGGGTGCTCAGGCATTGGAACAGGCTGCCCAGGGCAGGGCTGCAGGCACCGTCCCTGCAAGTGTTCACACATTGTGGAGACGAGGCCTCAGTGCCATGGGTCAGTGGTGGCCATGGCAGTGCTGGGGAATGGTTGGACTGAGTGAGCTTAAAGGGCTTTTCCAACTGAAACAATGCTATGCTTCTATGATTTAATTTGGAGTAAGGAGCTGCACTGCTCATTGCGGCAACCCAGAAAGCTTGGGATGCTCATGCTGGCAGCACGCTGCTGCTTCATCGCCTTCCGGAGTTTTCCCTAGTAAAATATTACTATTGCTGTGGCTTTAGCTACAAACACTGGAGTTAGCCTTTCTTACAGCTCTCTTCTCGGGGATTCAAGAAAGACACTGAGCACAGCTCCCCTGAGCTCCTGGTTTGCAGCACAGGATGTGACAAAGAGGTTCCCCTTTTTGCTCTGAAATGTAACATAGAAAAGGTCAGTAATTACCACAAGCCGGGACGTCACAAAGCTCAGACTTAAAGTTCTCATCTAAGGTGAAGCACCACGGGGCGTCCTTCTGGTTTCCTGGGTTGCGGCAGTAGGAGTGGCCCCCGTTGAGCTCGGGGTACCTGATGGCAGTGAAGGTGTGAGTGTGGGGGTACTGCGAGTTCCACGGCTGGCACTGCCGCCCCGACCGGGTCACGCTCACCGTGCCCCGGTAATCGACTCCCGTGCTGTTGTAGCACTTGTGATCTGGAAAACAATAAATGATAACCATAGAATAAGGGAGTGGTTTGGGTTGGAAGGGACCTTAAAGCTCCTCCAGCTCCAGCCCCTGCCACGGGCAGGGACCCCTTCCACTAGAGCAGCTTGCTCCAAGCCCCTGTGTCCAACCTGGCCTTGAGCACTGCCAGGGATGGGGCAGCCACAGCTTCTCTGGGCACCCTGTGCCAGCGCCTCAGCACCCTCACAGGGAAGAGCTTCTGCCTAAGAGCTCATCTCAGTCTCCCCTCGGGCAGGTTAAAGCCATTCCCCTTGGCCTGTCCCTACAGGCCCTTGTCCCAAGCCCCTCTCCAGCTTTCCTGCAGCCCCTTCAGGCACTGGAGCTGCTCTCAGGTCTCCCCTTCAGGAGCCTTCTCTTCTCCAGGCTGCCCCAGCCCAGCTCTCTCAGCCTGGCTCCAGAGCAGAGCTGCTCCAGCCCTCGCAGCATCTCCATGGCCTCCTCTGGCCTCGCTCCAACAGCTCCACATCCCTCTTGTGCTGCTGCCCCAGAGCTGGATCAGGGCTGCAGGGGGGGGGTCTCCCCAGAGCGCAGCAGAGGGGCAGGATCCCCTCCCTGAGCTGCTGCTCACGCTCTGGGGGTGAAGCCCAGCACATGGGGGGTGGTGGTGGTTCTGGGCTCAAGCACACACTGGATAATAACCCAAAGCCATGGCTTGTGGTGGCAGTGCCAAGGCAGACCCTGCAGCACTCGAGGGTGATGAGCTGCTGGCATCCCCCAGCCCCAGCACACTGCTGCTGGCCCAGGGCCGGGAAACCCAGGTTGGGAGCACGGGCTCCCAATTTGCTGCGGCTGTAAGGCAGGGCCTGCTTTGCATTCACATTCCTGGGAGGATTTAAAGCTTATGCTTCTGTAATGAAAACAGCTTATGCCAAGCGTTTTTAATATAAGATACACAAAAGAAGTAAAAACTACAGTGGGAACCTGAATTGCAGCCATTATTTTCATATGAAGGTGGAGAATTTGTGGGAGCCACGTTTTATATTTGACTACTCAGATGTATAAGGGCTGTGAACAGGCTGCAGCCCAGCCTGATCAAAGAGGGAGCTCAGCCAATGCCTAAAATCAGGCTGTATTAGGGACAGCCACAGACCTCGCCCCTGTGAATGTTCCTCCTGACAGCACCCCTGTGCTGCACCCCTGGCCTTGGTGGAGCACATTGGGCTGCTGTGGGAGGACAGGGAAGCTGAAGCTACTGATGCTCCTCAGTATTCAAATGTTTCCTGCTTTATATTAAGAAGAAAAGACCTGAAACCAACAAAGAGCATCTAAATGTGAGCCCATAGGCAGCTAAATTAAAAAATTGAGAAGTATTTCTACCCACTTTGGGCCATTTTGGGGAGAAGTGTGGGATTGAGGTACTCTGAGAGCACGCTGTCTGTGAGCTTTCAAACCCAGGCTCCAGCTCCAACAGGGATGCACAAGCCCTTACAGCCAACCTTTTCACAGTGGTATTTTACACACAGAATCAGAGAATAGTTAGGGTTGGAAAGGACCTGAAGATCATCCAGTTCCAACCCCCCTGCCATGGGCAGGGACACCTCACACTAAACCAGGTCACCCAAGGCTCTGTCCAACCTGGCCTTGAACACTGCCAGGGATGGAGCATTCACAGCCTCCCTGGGCAACCCATTCCAGTGCCTCACCACCCTCACAGGAAAGAATTTCCTCCTTAGATCCAATCTAAACTTCTTCCCCTGTTTAAGTTTGAACCCGTTACCCCTTGTCCTGTCACTACAGTCCCTAATGAAGAGGCAGTTTTTCACTTACTTTTATTGATGGGATCTGCCATTGGAATCCCAATCCGGATACAATTGACAGCTTCAGGGCTATCCGGCTGCGGAAGATCTTCGCAGTTGGGCAGCTTTAATCTCATCAGAATCATGGGATTAGATCTTGCAAATATATACTCAGTCTGACACAGGACATTCTCCAGAATTTCACATTCATCCCGGCACAGGTCTCGGGGCTTGGGAGCCGAGGAAGTCTCATCACAGTAGGGAAAGGCGTAATGGCACAGCGAGGGGATGGCAAACTGGGAGCATTTATCCGACAAATGGCTGGAGGTGCCAATCATGGTGAAGGCAGCTGTGAAATACACAAAAGGATTTTACTTAATCCGGAGGGAATTATATTGCTATGCTTTTGCCTTCCCAGGGTAACCCTGGCTTCCCACTACAGCCATGACTTTCAGAAGTGCAGGTGATGAACAGGCCTTGCAGAAATACCCAGCACTGATTACATTAGAAGTTATTAGCGATGCTGATTTCACTGATGGAGAAAATACATCTGGCTTTCAACATGGGATTAATATTGAGCTAGTTACCAAAACCCCAAACCTAATGATACACTTTTTTCCCCCAAAATAATTTATATTGGTTTGCAAAGTCATAGACTATTTGGATGTCTTTTGCCCAACAGGTTAAAAACAAAAGTCCTGCAGGATGACATCATCAGTACCTTCATGGAAGAGCATGGAATCCCAGCCTGGTTTGGGCTGGAAGGGACCTTAAAGCTCCTCCAGCTCCAACCCCTGCCACGGGCAGGGACACCTTCCACTAGAGCAGCTTGCTCCAAGCCCCTGTGTCCAACCTGGCCTTGAACACTGCCAGGGATGGGGCAGCCACAGCTTCTCTGGGCACCCTGTGCCAGCGCCTCAGCACCCTCACAGGGAAGAGCTTCTGCCTAAGAGCTCATCTCAGTCTCCCCTCTGGCAGGTTAAAGCCATTCCCCTTGGCCTGTCCCTACAGGCCACAGTGAAAAGTCCTTCTTCTACTACCCCAAATGACTTCTCATACAAAACTGTGTAGCATTATGGACCTCTGGCTGTACAGAAACTATTGGCCTTTCCTGAGAGTGATGCAAAAGCCTTTCTTGCAATGCTGTCAGTGTTTGAAGACACCTCCCCCCCCCACTCTAGGGGGGAAGAGAAATTTGGAATATTCTGACACCAAGAAATCATCTGAATATAGAAGAGATGACTGCTGTGGCTAGGATTGACCAAGGTTAGCTTATATTAAAAATACGTAAGTATCATGTTATCTGTGAGGCCTCAGTTTGATTTCAGCACCCTCATCAGCACAGCATCGCCCACAAAATAAACAAAAATGGGTTCGTTACTACATCTGAAGGAAAACCACTACCTGCAGGATTATTTATATAGCCCCTTCCAGCACCTAAATGATCTCAACCAGGTAAATACCCAGCAAGTTTGGTCTCCTTTGGCTTTTAAAATCTGCTTGGGTAACAGCAGCACAGGAAGCCTGGCTGTGAGACCCCCAAGAGCTGTAAATACACAGTCCCTTCCACTGGGAAAATCCTCTTCTAGTTTCTTTTGGGAGAGCTGGATGAGCAGAGCCACGAAGGCTGCTCAGACTGTCACTCTTCAGATGGCTCCTGCCACTGCCACTGCACAATGCAGGACTCCTGGTGAGCTTTGTGATGGGCTCATGGCAAGAGGGGATAAAGAGCAAACGCGTAGTGCTGCAGCTGATAAACTCGAGGAGCTTTCTGGGAAAAGGCAGCTTTGTGGAGAAGCAGCAAGCGCAGTTTTGACCCACCTGTAATCTGATTTTCTATTTCCCCTTGCATATGCAAAGACTCCATGTAAATGGTTCGGTTTCCAATGAAGCGCGCGCAGGCGATCCCCCTGTAGGGCTGGCAGAACCCGTCCTCTTCATACTCATCACTGAAACCAATCATAAACACAAAGGGGTGAAACACTTCCCATGTGATTTGGCAACAAAATGGCACTCCAGGGAGCTGGCACTTGCATTATGAGGGGCTGATGTGAGGGGCTCTCTGTGTTTGTCCTGCGCTCTGCGATTCGTTCTGGGTGATGCTCCCCAGCGCGGGAGCCCACAGGCTGCCTGCCCCTCCAGTGAGAGCCTGTGATAAGGGATTATATGGTCTTTAGGTAGTGCAGCGGGCACAGCACAGGCTTTGTGCCTTGAATGGTTTGAGCCTTCAAGGATTCTCACACTGCTGCAGGTAGTTTTTAGTATCCCACAAATGTGCCCAAAGTGAACATAGGGATAACACCTTTACATTCGATAAGATCTTGAATATAAAAAGCCATCAGCTGTATGGTAAAAACAGTGAATGGCATTTCAGGTTAGCCAGAATATGCATTAATGTTGTATGAAATGAATGCTCTTCGCATGAGAGGGAAGCCTCTATCCAGGAATCACAGAATCCTGGAATGATTTGGGTTGGAAGGGAGCTTAAAGCTCATCCAGTTCCAACCCCCTGCCTCAGGTGTGGACACTTTCCACTAGAGCAGGTTGCTTTTACCCAGGGAAAACATAAACTGCCTGAAAAATAAAGATTTCTATTTCTTTAAAGCAGCCAATGTGCTGTTGCCTGCCTTTGAATCAAATCAAACTTGTACTTGATATTGATAAACCCAGCAGGAAGAGTCATGCTAGCAAGAGACAGAACTTCAAGCGTATATAAGAAACCAAACCACTCCCAGGACTGATACCCTTGAAATAGGAAATGTTTCTACAGTCTTCCATGAGTGTGGTAACAGTTATGGCTAAAACAGAACCCAAGCTAAGACAGGAGTTAAAGAGACAGATTTCTTTCATTAGGTGCTTTGTTTTATGCAATGTAGGAGACATTTAATACATAAATCCAGATGTGAAATTATTTGCCAATATTCTTCAAACAAAGCAAAGAAAGGAAATTACTAAACCTCTGAAGACCAGACCAGTCACTGCTCATTTGGAACAGATAACCAACAGTTAAGTGCTGGCACACAACAGATAGCTCTATGGACGTTTTGAGGAGGGGTCTGCACACATGATCACTGAAACATGTGCGAATCAGCCCTTTTGCTTTGAGAATCCAGTGGGAAATATTTGGAACCCATTTTCTGGAAAGAGACACCTGGGGAAAGAGAGATGCTTCATGAAAAGCTGCTGATAATTCCTTTGTTAGTGATGCTGGTCCCCACCTGAGACAGCTACTACCCAGCTCTCAAACTGGGAAGCTTGATCCTGGAATATCCCTGACTATGGCCACAGCTGGCAAGGCAACAGGTTACTTTCTTTGTGTGCTCTTCTTTTAGCAGAGCTCATCCTCCCCCAGATGCTGCACAGTGGAATCAGACTATGCCTTAACGGGGAAAAATCTGAGCTTTTTTAATCAACTCTGCCATTAAGGTTAACAAAAGACACTTTCATCCCCTCCTGAAGACCTTGGCTGTGAGAGCTTGGAAATGCAAATTGCATTTAGCCTCTTTGAAGTCCCCCATTCATTGTGTGCATGGCTTAGAGGAAGCAGCCAGCCAGCAGCCAGGCTCCCCAGCACAGCAGCCGGGGAGAGCTAATGGGATTAGTGGGAAGAAGTGCTAGGATTGGCTTCCAGGACACCCCAAGCATCTCCCAGCGCTCCTGAGCTACCCGCTCCAGAGCACTGTCCCTGGATTCATGTAGCGCTGTTTTCCACAGGGAGGGATCCAGGCTCCATGAATTAACTGCAGGAATTTACAGCTGTGAAGACAGCGGGGTGGGAAGGAGGGATGGTGGAGATGGAAACCTCCTTCCACAGACATCTCCCATCAGTTGAGAAATCAACGGGAAGGGGTCCAGGCTCCATTGGATGATGGTCCCAAGATGTTCCCAAGTACATAAAAAACCGGATTGCAAAAGTGCAACCTTTAAACTGACAGTTAAACTCTTCATTAACTACAGCAATGGTAGGCTGAGATGCCTCAGATAACAGAGAGTATTCAGCCAACAAAGATACAAAAGACAGACACAACCACATCCGTGTGTTTCTGCATGGAGTCAGCCCTGGTGAGAGTAGTTTTACCCCGTTGGTTCTTGAAGAGAAAATGAAATACCTGAAACCGGAGCCAAACCCCCACAATAGCTACTGCAGGCTCTGGAGGTCAATTCTCCATCTTCTCATCAATAGGATGTAATTTATTATTCATTTATTATTTAGAATCATAGAATAGTTAGGGTTGGAAAGGACCATAAGATCATCCACTTCCAACCCCCCTGCCACGGGCAGGGATACCTCCCACTACACCAGGTCACCCAAGGCTCCGTCCAACCTGGCCTTGAACACTGCCATTTTACCATAATTTACCATAATTTATCACAGACTAATTTATCATAATTTATCATAGAATTTAACTACTGGACTACAACCAACAGCAACTGCTCTTGAAGGTGATCAAGCATTGCAATTTAAGCGCGCAACCAGACAAGACAAAACCAGGAGGAACACAACGCATCACCAAAGCAAAGCTCACTCTGAAGCTCACCTTTGAACTAAAGATTTAACCACGATAGCTGCACACAGCAAAGCGAGCAGGGACATCAGTTTTCCAGGATGGAAATGCCCCCAGGAGCGGGATTTTGGAGAGAATCTTGAAGGCGGGGATTAAAGAGGAGAGCCCAGATCGCACCACCCCTGCCCCTAAGGGCTGCGTGCCAGCCTGGAATTCACAGAGGTGAAACATGAGATGAGTGGTTCAACTGGAGCAGGCACGACTTGGAATTGTTTTGGAAACCAGCTCCAGAATGGGGCAGCAGCATAAATGACATGAAAGGAACAGCAGCATCAGAGTAAGACAGAAAGAGCCCTGAGACCAGGGCATGGTGATAAAGAAGGGGAGCACTGGGTTGTGAGGTTCATCCATTGCTTCTGACAGCTATCAGGAGCTCAAAATAGCAGCTCCCACAATAGGAGTCCTGATCATAGGCTGCTGACACGTTATTGTGGTGAAGTTACTGGGACAGGCTCATCAATGAACAAGTGGCCACATCTCATTCCCTGGCTCTGTTTCCATATCACCCTTCATCAGACAACCAGGGTCACACGAAATTCCTTCTTGCCTCTGCATCTCTTCATGGTGGGATGAGCTTCTGGGGAGACCTTCTAACAGTCTTCCGGTGGCTTAAGGGGCTACCAGAAACCTGGAGAGGGGCTTTAGACAAGGGCCTGCAGGGACAGGACAAGGGGAATGGCTTTAACCTGAACACCCTCTGCTCATCAGACATTCATCCAAACCCTGCGCCGTGGCCTGACACGGAGCCCACAGCAGCACACGGAGCTCCTACGTGGCATAAACACACTTCCCACCTCCAGCTGCCAACTGGCACCCACTTCAGTACCTTGGCTTTAAAACACAGATATCAGTTTCTCGGGATCAAGGCAGAGATCAACAATTCCTTTCACATAGTTCACATTTTGCATACCTCACATGCTCTTGTAAGTAAATCACAGCACCAGTGCTCAAATGTGTATCTGCTTCATGGTCCTGATCCAAATCTACCCACAGCAAAAGGTCAAAACAGGACATACATCAAGCCTGATTCAGCAACTGATGTGTTAAAATTTACAGATAAGCTTAAGACCTAATGAAATGGAAGTCAATCAAGCCCACAGGCATTGCTGACTGGTAACAGACTTGATCACTTGTGCAAATTCCTTGTTGAGCTACAGAGGAGAGCAGCCAGCAAAGTGAAAACGTAAAGGGGCCACAAGAAGCCTGGAGAGGGGCTTTGGACAAGGGCCTGTAGGGACAGGCCAAGGGGAATGGCTTTAAGCTGCCAGAGGGGAGACTGAGATGAGCTCTTAGGCAGAAGCTCTTCCCTGTGAGGGTGCTGAGGCGCTGGCACAGGGTGCCCAGAGAAGCTGTGGCTGCCCCATCCCTGGCAGTGCTCAAGGCCAGGTTGGACACAGGGGCTTGGAGCAAGCTGCTCTAGTGGAAGGGGTCCCTGCCCGTGGCAGGGGTTGGAGCTGGATGAGCTTTAAGGTCCCATCAACAGAACCCACTCTGGGATTCCAATGATCCTATGATGCCAGCCTGCAGGAGTGTCGCCGTTTAACCCCAACTTCACTGCACAGGTTTTGGGGTGTGGGTGCTGCCCCTGGACCGAGTCCTTCTCCCAGCCACAAACCCCCTGTGACTGTTCAGCGAATGCTACACAAGGAAAAGGCAAATGCTGGGTCTGAATGACCAACGGGTGACACAGCACTGTGGTGTTTCAAGATCATTTCTTTTCGGATCAGTTCCCACTCTGTTTTCTATTTAGGTTCTGAAATATTTCTAGCCTTGATGTTTATCTTGGAGCTTGCCCATTGCTTTCAGATCCCGCTGCAGTTCCCCTGCGACAGTACTTCTGGCTTCATGCAGTAATAACACCGTGGATTAAATTTACACTAAACTCAGGTGTCTGTAAGTATCTGATTGCACAAAGAAGACTGAGTAAGAGCTTTGAAGGGTGTCCACACCAGTTCACTCATGTAATCTGACCTAAACTAGAGCCTGCATCAACATGGGATGCAGTGGGCCTTCACACAGCCCAAACTTGAGCAGCATCTTTCTTTCTATGGATTACAGAGGCGGCACAGAAAGATCAGCCCTGTGCTTAGGCATTTCATGTCCCCCCAGGTACATCTGAACATGAGCAAGTGCTTGGGTGAGTAAAAGGACCCTGTCCTTCCCATGCAGTTTAAGACTGCAAAGGTCTCAACAAGAGTCACCTACACAGAGCCAGGAGACACCAAGTCCCAGCACACACACAAGACTGCAAACAACTGACACAGAATCCACTGTCACCACTGGGGTTCATTTCCCCCCATTTAACTTTCTTGTGGCTTGTGCTGGCAGCATTTCCATCTGTCAGCCCTGCTCACCAGCAGCTTGTCACACACTGCAATGGTAACTGAGTAATAAACCAGCCCTAAACTGAGCTGTGTGCTCCTGCTTCTCCTCCTTCCCTTTCCTTTTCACCCAGACCCTCCCAATGGCTTCCTCAGCGTAACCTCACTGCACAGCAAGGTCTTTCTCTTCCGCCTGGGATATTCTTTTTCAGCCCACCTGACTTTGGCATGTTGAAGAGGTAAACATGAAAGCCAAAGAGTGCTTCCAGCCTCACATGCATGGGGCATATCAGGAGAGATCTCTTTATCTCACCTGCTCCTGGCCACATGGCTCTGGTGAATGGAAAGGTTGATTTGCCTCCCAGCACATCCCCTTGCAAACCAGATGAACTTGCTTGCAGCAGTAGAAAGGCAACAGCTATCAGTTTATAACCTGTTTCTTATCAGCTCACACTAAACGTGGAGGAGCTGTGTGGTACCCACCTCACCCAAACGCATCCCTGCACTGTGTTCTCTAAATCCAAACCCTTTCCGAAAGATTCTCCATCAAAATCCACTCCCAACATCCTGACTCTTCTTTGCCAGTGTTCTTCTAAATGACCAGGAATTGCCTGAATCTAAACCACGTTCCTTGCAAATGTCAATGACAGGGCCAGGAACCTGGATGAGCAAAAGCCCCGTAACCAGGCTTGTCCCTGAGCTCACTTACAAGCATTTAATAAATTAATAGAAACTCTGAACCTCGTGAGATCATGCTGTATTTATTTTTACAATATTCAATGTATTAAAAGTACATATTTCACTGCTGCTGTAATTGTGTGGTCATTTCACCACACCCCATGGATGGACGGATTTCTTTCTTGTGTTACCCTTGTTTTTTTCTATTGCATTAAAAAGGGTTTGAATGAGAACCCAATAGAAAAGAATCGTGAATTATTTCCAGTTTATATCCAGAGGAGGCCATGGAGATGCTGCGAGGGCTGGAGCAGCTCTGCTCTGGAGCCAGGCTGAGAGAGCTGGGCTGGGGCAGCCTGGAGAAGAGAAGGCTCCTGAAGGGGAGACCTGAGAGCAGCTCCAGTGCCTGAAGGGGCTGCAGGAAACCTGGAGAGGGGCTTGGGACAAGGGCCTGTAGGGACAGGCCAAGGGGAATGGCTTTAACCTGCCAGAGGGGAGACTGAGATGAGCTCTTAGGCAGAAGCTCTTCCCTGTGAGGGTGCTGAGGCGCTGGCACAGGGTGCCCAGAGAAGCTGTGGCTGCCCCATCCCTGGCAGTGTTCAAGGCCAGGTTGGACACAGGGGCTTGGAGCATCCTGCTCTAATGGAAGGTGTCCCTGCCCGTGGCAGGGGTTGGAGCTGGATGAGCTTTAAGGTCCCTTCAACACAAACCATTTCTGGATTCTATGGTAAATACAGGAATAATTTGGGTATCTTGAGTGAAAAAGGGCAAAGGAGAGGCAGAAGACAAGGCAAGACATAGTCCCAAATGCTTTCACTGCCCCAAAGGCAGTGGCAGGAGCACTGCCCTCCCTCCTGACGCTGTTCCAAAGCCAGCCTGCCAGGATACACACTTACCCTTAGGTCAGTCAGTTGGATTACCATTATTTTGGAAAGCAAACCTCTAAGTGACAGCAGTGTCAACAGGGGAGTGTCCATCGAGTCAGTGAGGGTTTAATAACAGCATGGCAAAGGACATCATAACACTTGGTGACACGGGACGATGCCTGTGTAAAGCCAGCACAGGATTACGGTGTGCATGCAAAGCCAGACTCATTTATGAAGATTAACTGGTTTGAAGAGCTAAAGCAAATAAACGGTGTATTATCTGTGAGATCTCCCAGGTGGAGCTGGAGGAGCTCTGGCCCTGGGTGAAGGCTGTGCAGACGTTTCTTTCACTTACATAGTGAAAGGCAGTTTGTCTTCCTTTAAAAACAACAGTTCTCCCGTAGCACTAAACCAGTCAGAGCTGTTTATCTCAGTAATTCCTATCCAGCAGCAGTGTACTGATGGGAAAATACAGCCAAGGGTGCCTCCTTCAGACAACCAAGTGCTTTATACCCTTCTGTTCCAAGGAGAAATGGCTGCTGTCTGCAGAGGGCCAAGAGAAGTGTGAGCAGAGAGCGCAGCCCCCATCACTCTGGCACAGGGAAGTGGCCCAGCACAGCCAGGGCTCAACACTGAGTCAGGCACCTACAGTTCTGCAGCTGGGGTTATGGAGGGTTTTGCTTTATCATCCAGTCCTAGGATGGTTTGGGTTGGAAGGGACCTTAAAGCTCATCCAGCTCCAACCCCTGCCACGGGCACGGACACCTTCCACTGGAGCAGCTTGCTCCAAGCCCCTGTGTCCAACCTGGCCTTGAACACTGCCAGGGATGGGGCAGCCACAGCTTCTCTGGGCACCCTGTGCCAGCGCCTCAGCACCCTCACAGGGAAGAGCTTCTGCCTAAGAGCTCATCTCAGTCTCCCCTCAAGCAGGTTAAAGCCATTCCCCTTGGCCTGTCCCTACAGGCCCTTGCCCAAAACCACTCTCCAGGTTTCCTGTAGGCCCCATGATGTCAGTGATCCAGAAATGGATAAAGTATCCAAAATGAATGTGAATCTGGGATGCTGTTTTGCAGGCTTAGCAGATGGGATGGCACCGAGTGGCCTGAGCCAGGGCTGAGGCCACATTATGGCCATTCTCTGCTAAAACTGGGACAGGCACAATTCCCTGACCCCCCCAAATCCCACAACTTCCCAAACTGGAGGGTGTGAGGGTTTCTCAGGGCTGCACATCCTCGCACTCCCCTTCCCCAGTCACTCCTCATTAGAGGATTTGGGTGCTGAAAAGAGGCAGGTTTGTGCAGAGACATAAACATCACCGGTGAGAGCTGACATGTGTTTTCTACTAACCTCATCTGGGCGGCGCAGCAGCACCCACAGCTTTGGGAGCTGCAGAAAATACATCTCTCATGCAATTAATCCCTTGGCAAGGATGCTTCGAAGCAATTACTGTGTGTTTGTCATCGTCAGAAGGTTTTACAGCATCTCTATCAAAATGAGTCACTTCAGGCATGCAAAAGCTGCTCAGAAAAGCTCAGTAACAGTGGCCATGAGTTTGAGCTAAATATTGACTAAATATTGATCTAAACAAATAAGTGAACTGGATGTCAGCTTCTCTTTCTCCTCTTAAACACATTATAACAACCCCTTCCTTACTATAGGCAATGGAGAGGCAATGGGCATCCCTGCACGCTTGCTCAGCAGCTGCAGCTGGTTAGGAAACAACCCTGGGAACAGGGTTTGGATCTTTCCTGGCAGATTTCTTACATCATTATTCAAGATGAAATGCAAATCATATGCTCGTAGTTATGGAACTGGCAGGAAACCGCCCGCACTTCTGCTGTGTTTGACAAAGCTCTCTTTAGGTTACATTTGGAAGGTTGGTTGGTCCAAGTTTCTAGATGCAGAGGAGAAAAAAACGTGCCATGTTTTTGAAGAGCAGTCAAGCGGGATAAGATTACAAGTGCTAAACGCTGCCTCTTCCATCAAACCTTTGTACTGCACAGAGAAACACCCTCCCTCCTCCTGGATTCCCTCACGCAAGGATCTCACGCACACGTTCCTTATCCACCTCTCATCAGGCATTAAGCTAGCAGATAAGGAGGTTTTGATGGAGTGATCATCAGCTTCACCCCATAAATTCACTGCAGTTGCTTTGCCCTGAGTGAGACTAGACCCACCTCTGCCCCCAGGGGCTCAGGCCGCTGGTCCAATGGCCCTCGGGAGGGGATGAACAGGGCCAGATCAGACCACATCCACATCTGCCTCCTACACTGAGAGCAGCCCTCAGGCACTGCACCGGGAAGCTGGACACAGGGCTTTCTCTTGGCCCCATTCTACAGTTTCTTGTCCAAATCCCTAATAACTATGGCCTTTTTGAACACACATTTTACAAGCAGCATCAAAGGGTGCTACAGCCTAACTGCTCCATCTCCATCAGCCACCCACGCCCAACCATCACAGCTTGGTGCAGCTCTATTTGTGCAAGTGATACCAAACCACCAGGCTCGATGGAGCTCCTTAACCAAACACCTCAATGCTTTTGTAGGCAGGAGAAGAATTGAAGTGACCTATGAAGCTGATATTCCCTAGGGACTGATCTCCACCTATGGCATTGCCGTACAGGGGAGAACAACACAATGTTCTGCCTCTTGGGGTCTGCCAGGACATACATAGGACTGCAAAGAGGTCGCATCACGCATTAGGTCTCTAATCAGATAAAAATCCCTGATATTAAGGCATTTATTCATTATTAGGTTGTTTAGATTTCATCAAGCAATTAAATAAGTTGCAGATTCCACTGTGCATCTCCTCCGCAACTTTCCCTCCCCTCATAAGACACAGAAAAGTCCACCCCTGTGATACCAAAGAAACTTTACAAGTGAAACAGAGTCCACGTTAAGTCACCTTTCAAATGGCCTGATCCAGACATTAAGGGCTTTACTCCCACATATTTCAATGCCTCTTTACAGGCACAACGGGGCCTCAGAGCGAGTGCTCATGCAAGTGATCCCACACGAGAAGGTCTCTTTACACCAGAAGCGTGGCATAACCAGGTTTTAATGCAGAAGGAGCTGGGTCCTCCTAGGAGTGCTGGTTTGAGCAAACAGCAAGGACAAGGGCACTTTGAACCCCTGGACTGGAAGAGGGTGCAATAACAACACGGTTTTAAGTAACACCTTTCTGTTTGCCTTACATTAAATCTCTTTTGTCAGACATCCTGGGCTCTTTCTAGGAGAAATTCACATTATAAGTTTCCCTGTTAGCATTGCTAATGATTCCTGGCTCTCACAACCGCTTACTCACTGCTGACCACTGAAACTGCTCAAGTGTGCAGCAAAAGAGGCTTTGCCGGCTGCTCTATGATCCACAGCTTTGCAACAGCATAGCCAACACTTCTGGAATACACAGGAAATAACACACATTCATAAATGAGAGCATCAAAAAAGAACACATTTCCTCTGAAGACAATTTTATATGGTATTAGCATGTAGAATATTTAAACAATATGGGAAATGATCTTCATTTTCAAGCTATCTTTCCATCCTGTGCATTTTTTTCCCTTCTCTCCTATGGAAGGACATTCAAACCTCCTGTTCTCCAGCAACATGTGTTAAAAACCTTGTTTAACCCCTGTTAGAACTATTCCAGCTTGTTCTTTGCCCAGGAGAGATGACTTACAGAGAGCAACAACTCACTCCTTCCTGGGCCTCCAGACACTGCAACCACAGCTTTAACTATCTCTAACTGACACCAACACTTGCAAGCAT
This sequence comes from Pezoporus occidentalis, assembly GCF_034315485.1. Classification (NCBI taxonomy): domain Eukaryota; kingdom Metazoa; phylum Chordata; class Aves; order Psittaciformes; family Psittacidae; genus Pezoporus; species Pezoporus occidentalis. The sequence continues at coordinate 1,144,397 of NW_026913833.1, read as the reverse complement.
CAAGAGTCAATGTTGGACAGCACAAAGAGAGCTTCAGAACGTCTGCAGCCCCTTTTATCTCTCACCAACTCTTTCCTGCTTCACCTTACTTTCTGAAGTCACAGCTTTAGTTCTGCTCCTCCCTCCCCTCTCCTTCCTCCTAACATTTAATTTGTCTTCTGTGACTCAACCAGGTCTTTCTTCTGGTGACCTCATATTTTAACCTTCAGCGTGATGCAAACCAGACTTCACCAATGTGACACTTGCATTAAAAGTGAAACACATGCCTCAGCACAAGCTAATTAAAAATAATACATATAATGTTAGCTAGTTTAAACTATTATTTGACCAAAAATTTGCACCCATGAATAACTACTGCAGTCCACAAGTGCTGCAAAAATAGCAGTATCCACCATAAACTCAAACTCACTGCAAAAATTAGCTGTGTTATTGCGCTTTTATTTAACACATGTTTGCACAGATCCTGCCGAAGCTGCTGAGCTTTACCCAGAGCGATGCTGGAGCACACGGTGTGCATGAGGAATGTCTGAACCAAGGGGCACGGGTACGCTCTTCAGCACCCCAACATGTACCCTGTACCTGCCCAGCACTGCACACCGCTGTCAGATGCTGCAGTACTAATTCAGGTATCAATAAGAAACGTGAGCAGCAGCTCAGGGAGGGGATCCTGCCCCTCTGCTGTGCTCTGGGGAGACCCCCCCTGCAGCCCTGATCCAGCTCTGGGGCAGCAGCACAAGAGGGACGTGGAGCTGTTGGAGTGAGTGCAGAGGAGGCCATGGAGATGCTGCGAGGGCTGGAGCAGCTCTGCTCTGGAGCCAGGCTGAGAGAGCTGGGCTGGGGCAGCCTGGAGAAGAGAAGGCTCCTGAAGGGGAGACCTGAGAGCAGCTCCAGTGCCTGAAGGGGCTGCAGGAAAGCTGGAGAGGGGCTTGGGACAAGGGCCTGTAGGGACAGGCCAAGGGGAATGAATGGCTTTAAGCTGCCAGAGGGGAGACTGAGATGAGCTCTTAGGCAGAAGCCCTTCCGTTGAAGAAGCTGAAACACAGCTCTGTGGTTCCTTTGATGGGATAGGGAAGAGACCAGGCACTACAAAGTACCGACAGTGAGAAAGCAGCTACATGGGAAAAAACGATCTGGAATTCCACACTCCTTTAAGGAAATCTATCAGAAAACATGTTTTTCTCAATGGCTTTCCTAGGAATGATGTCAAGGTAGGGACACAACGTTCTTCTCCACTGACAAGCAGTCTGGAGGTTGCTGTGTTTATGAGCATAAAACGCATACTTCAGCTGGGGGTAGCTGGTAAGCCTAAGCCCATTTTAAGCAGTTTGTCTCACTGAAATAGTTGGTCAGGTTTAACAACTGTGAAAACATTTAAAGTTCACATAACTTGGAGCTCTATCATAAATTCTGCTCCTGACAGGCACACATAAATAGAGGCTCCTCAGCCAGGAATAGCCAGTCTGGTTTAGAGGTATCACGAGTTATATTAAACCTAGAATGTCTTATGAAAAAGATTGCTTTCCAGATAAGAAACTCATTCTTAAGACAACAAACACGAGTGCAAAATATGCCCCAGTGAAAATCAAGATCTGTCCATCCGTTCTCCAAAGGTAACTGGATAAGGCACAGGGAACTTGTTGGTTTTCTTTAAAAGCATTTCACCTCCCCACGTAGGCTGCACAGAGCAGAGGGAAGCAATCACGCTCCAGGAACTGTCTTTGGTTAGCCCCGAAAAGGATGCTTAGCCCTAAATTCTGAAAGCCCTCATTTGAAGAGAGAACTCAGTAAAAACTGCAGCTTTCTGCTCAGAAATGGGCCAAATCCCTCCTAAAGCTTTAGCTGCTACAAAAGAAAGGCAGTCACTGCCTTTTCCTCTTTGCTATTCCAAACCAGTGAATACACTGCCTTCCTGCATGGTTTCTGGCAGCAGCATTAAAAGAAGCATTAAGTATATTCAGACCTCTTTTGGTTTTGTTTGTTGTAGTAAATAAAGATAGAAACACCTAATTTTGCAAGGCCAACCAGTCCCAAATACTACAAGCATAAAGCCTTTGTCTGAGCAACTGAAAGAAAAGCCCAGTTTGTTTGCATTGCAGTAAGGTGTTGCAGAAACCATACAAGATACAAGATAATGCCACTCTGCAGCTCATTCACAGCTAATAATTGGAATTCAAAGTGGAAAATAAAACACTTCCCCCATAACGAGCACCATGGGGTTTTGATTCAAGTGGTGGAAGAAGGAAAATGTATAAAATGATGGAATGGTTTGGGTTGGAAGGGACCTTAAAGCTCACCCAGCCCCAGCCCCTGCCACGGGCAGGGACACCTTCCACTAGAGCAGCTTGCTCCAAGCCCCTGTGTCCAACCTGGCCTTGAACACTGCCAGGGATGGGGCAGCCACAGCTTCTCTGGGCACCCTGTGCCAGCGCCTCAGCATCCTCACAGGGAAGAGCTTCTGCCTTACATCCAATCTAAACCCCCCTTGCTTAAGATTGAACCCATCACCCCTTGTATGTATTTTTCTGGACTTGTCTAAGTTTGCAGGATATGACATTTACTGGCATTTCCCAACAAATTAAACTATCCCAATCGGTTCATTTAGTTTTATTTTTACAATGTGTCAGCAATTGACAGTAGTAATTCAATTGAATGGGGTCTTGTAACATCCAGCTCTACTGTTCCTCAGCTAGAAAGTGAAGCCACATCTGCCAGGCTTCCTACCTGCCTCCACATGGCATGGTGACACCAAAATTAATTGGTATCGATGAGGTTATATAAAAGTTATGTATTATATTAATGCATTCCCTCACTAGAAAAACATGCTTTAAGATATTTCAGATAACAGAACTGTTTCTAGAACCTTGTTTTAGTCAAGTCTGTCCTGGCATACTTCTGCAGTTGGACTTTATCAAACCTAAAGGCTGGGTTTTATCTTTGAGTAGGTAAAGTGCTGGTTCATATCAATATTAACTCTTATCGTGGTCTTGTAATATAAAACATGTACTGTACAACTGCATGAAAAAATAAAGGAGGATTAAGGCAAACATCACTTTAAAAGGCATGTGCACATACCATCCACGTAGCAAAGCCATTTACACATAGTGCGTGAGAGCTGAAACTCAAAGGGAGCGCTGGTATTTATCCACCATTGCTCCTTTTAGCCAGCCAAGAAACTTTATTTTGGCAAGGCCACGACTGCCTATTTTGTGTCACAAAAACGCCTTCTTTCCAAGCATGGAGTAACATTCCTGTGTCATCCTGACTGAGGAGAAATACGGAGCCGCTCCACAGAAAGCCATGGAGTTCCTCTGCGTTTATCCCCATACAGCTGAGATCAGACCCTGAAACAGTCGCAGCTCCCAACACAAAGCAGACATTCTCCAGATCATTCCTTTGCATTTAGCATTGCTGGGATAACGTTTTCCCTCGTTATCTTTTGCTCCTTTCAAACATGCAGAAGACAGTGCACTCACGGAAAGCCAAATCCTCACCTGCTCCTTGTGTCTGGGCTAATTTGCATCCATTGAGGAGGAAAAATGACAGCACCAAACATTAATCAAATGCTAAAACATTGCCATGAGAAGCAAAAATCAGACAAGAAGGTTCCTGAAACTACTGCAAACAGTACAGGAGCTGCTTTTACTCTGCTTTAAAGTCCAGGACTAAGAGATTCTGCTATGATTCATATTTGTTTTGTGAAAAACGGAAACGGTGGCACTGTCAACAATAGTGCAGAGTAAATGCATTTAATTATTGATCATATAAACTAAGCAAAATAGTTTCTATTCCAAAAGTAACTAAAGAAGACGTTAGAGAGCACCTACTAAAACAAGACCTTCTTAAACACAGGCAGGTCAAGACAGCTTGGATCCAAGAACTAGAAAAGACAATGTCTCCACGATCTCTTTACAACTGTTGACTTAACTGACTGGCAGCCCTTGCACAGCTGATACTCACACATGTCCTGGCCAGACCCAAGTGACTCCATGTCTCCATCACTGAAGACAAAACAGTGGGGTGGCTGAAATGAAGCCCAAACAACAGAGGATTTGAGGCGGTAACAGAGCTGGTGGCAATTCCCAGGAGCTTATGGAAAAGAGACCTCTCAGACCTGCTTTGGCGAAGTCAAGAGCTGGGTTGTAAAGATAACAACGTTTGTATAGTTAGAGTCTTATAAAGGCATTTTTACAAGGACATGCAGTGATACGACAAGGGGGGACAGTTTTAAAGTGACAGAGGGGAGACTGAGATGAGCTCTTAGGCAGAAGCTCTTCCCTGTGAGGGTGCTGAGGTGCTGGCACAGGGTGCCCAGAGAAGCTGTGGCTGCCCCATCCCTGGCAGTGTTCAAGGCCAGGCTGGACACAGGGGCTTGGAGCAAGCTGCTCTAGTGGAAGGGGTCCCTGCCCGTGGCAGGGGTTGGAACTGAGTGAGCTTTAAGGTCCCTTCTAACCCAAACCATCCTATGATTTTATGACAGAAAGCACAGCATTTGACTTGACGCAGCATGAGCATGTTCACAAGTTAAAGATGGATCAGCTCAACATGACACTTCTTTTTCTGCTTTCCGAGGATGTGCCCTAGTTAACTCAAACCCACTGGATTCAGAACATTACACACTTGAGAGAAGTACTACAGCCTGCGTAGATGGAGGAATGAGATGGTCTCTTCCCACCTCCAAACCCTCCAAATCTCCAAACTAGCTGTGAACCTTGAAAGGGGATCTGCTTGCTAAGTGCTCTTGGTGCTAATTGCTGGGCGGATCTGCAGCAAAAGCATGTGCCCATTCATCTGGAGCAAAATCAGGACTGTGAGAAAACCTATTTATTTAATTTAAACTTACTGACACAAGAAATGCGCCTGGAAAACTACGGCAGGGGAACATTTGTGATTCATTTTTTGCTTAACACCGATCTTTGTTGGCTCAGGCACCAATAATAGCATCCAGCTAGTAACAGGTCAGATGATAACTGCTTTCCTTCCCCACCAAGGTAACCACACGTATTTTCTTGTTAACAAGATCAGTAAACTTGACACATTCTGAAACCGATGCTTAACTCCTTTTACAGTATTTGAAGTCGCCCAGGGTTATGGCTTTGAACTGCCAAAGCTAGTGTGTCATGTGTGGTTTTAATTATCAGGATAAATAATGTAACACCTTCTAATCTTCTTCCTTGCACTCAATGATTTTGTGATGGAGTAACACAAATTGCCATTGAGTAGGTAACTACACGCGGGCGGGCTGCCCAACACTGTTATTTTTATAGGAAAACTCCTTGGAAGGTTTTACACCCCACTTCAGCACTGAAAGCACCTTGGGTCAATGCAGATTGATTCCCATTTTCCATGTTTTTATTAGGCTGAACAAACACTCGCCCCAAGGCTGAAACCTGCGGTTCTGCTACAGGCTGAGGAAGTCCAGAGTCAAGTCTGAATTTGAGATTGACGTGACTGACATGTCCTTGCAACAAGGAGCTGTGCTGTTAGCTCAGGGAGAGAAGTGTTCCCTCCAGCTTCTCATGGGCTTTCACAGCCCCTTCGTCAAAGGGCTCTGGCTCACAGCCCTCATTTTGGATGGTTACGTACTTGCCAATGGCACTGGGTGGCCCTTCTAAATTGCTGATTTACAGGTGGTCACAGAATCCCAGCCTCGTTTGTGTTGAAGGGACCATAAAGCTCATCCAGCTCCAACCCCTGCCACGGGCAGGGACACCTTCCACTAGAGCAGCTTGCTCCAAGCCCCTGTGTCCAACCTGGCCTTGAACACTGCCAGGGATGGGGCAGCCACAGCTTCTCTGGGCACCCTGTGCCAGCGCCTCAGCACCCTCACAGGGAAGAGCTTCTGCCTAAGAGCTCATCTCAGTCTCCCCTCTGGCAGGTTAAAGCCATTCCCCTTGGCCTGTCCCTACAGGCCCTTGTCCCAAGCCCCTCTGCAGCTTTCCTGCAGCCCCTTCAGGCACTGGAGCTGCTCTCAGGTCTCCCCTTCAGGAGCCTTCTCTTCTCCAGGCTGCCCCAGCCCAGCTCTCTCAGCCTGGCTCCAGAGCAGAGCTGCTCCAGCCCTCGCAGCATCTCCATGACCATCCTCTAGTCTACACCAGGGAGACCCATGCGAGCATGGGGGCACCTGGAGCATGCCTGTACTCATCCTCCCCTGGGAGCAGAGGAGCTTGCTCCCAGCAGGCAGGCCAGGCCAGCCCAAGGGAAGCGTAAAACATTATTCATGGTGGAAGGAGAAACACCTTCACCATCCATGAAATCAGAATATCTAAAAATGCATGGGGGGTGACTAAAGAAGAGAGTTTTGCAGCTGCCCAGCTCCTGTCTGAACAGTGATTTTGGGGAAAAGATGTGGACCAACACACAGCTCCGAATTCCCAGCCCTGGGACATCTCTTTAGGGTGAAAAGCCAAGGCTCAGCGCTGAGTCCATGTGAAAGGCGAGGAGAAGCACAAACAGCCCTCTGGAAGGAGGGGCAGGAAGAAGGGGGTTACATATGGACAGAGCTGACTTTTTATGTGGGTGAAAGAGAGCCTGGAAGAGGAAACAAATGCATTGCAGAGAGGCCACAGGAGCTGCCTCTCCCCCTCCAAGTCCCCATGCTTTGTTTGGAGAACTGTAATTATTATTATTACCATTTTTTGTTCTCTTGAATAATTCCTACCACAAGCAACCGGAGCTTTCACTACTCTAATGTTCCAAACGTTTCATCTTAATCCATTTCCCAGCCCGCTGGCAGTGAGGCTGGCAGCTAACAGCTAGAACAAAAACCTGCTTGAAGCTGTGCCCGGAGCGGAGCCTCCACATACCATTGCCATCTGATGGACCTCTGACAGATCCCTCCTCGGTTCCCCATCAGCACAAACTGCAAATAGCACAAGAGGATTTGTGTAAGGAAGATCAGCAACAGCTGGGCATGAAAGGCAAAGAACAAAATAAGAAGGAGATTGAGATTTGCCCACTGAGCTTTTACTAACCTGGTTAGTAAAGGTATTTTAGTGCAACCACGGAAACATTATAGGCCTTTAAACAGATTTCCCTTGTAATTAAAGGCCTTATGGCAATGGGGAATCTCGCTGTATCTTGGAGATGACCTCAGACATCAACTGGTTCCTGAAATGTTTGGCTCTTTCTTTATTCCCCCCTTTCCAGTTGCCCAGCTCCCAGTGCTGTGCCAATGGCCAAAAGCCCAGGGAAGTGCTGCAACAAGATTTGGCCACCAAAATGTGCAGGGTTTGAAGTCCAACAAGACCATACAATGCGTTTAAACAAGCCTGCTCCATGTGACAGAAGTTCAGTTTCCCCTTTCAGAAAATCACATTGAGATAACTGATTCACAAGTTCAGTTTTCTGACTCAGTGACATTCAACTCATTCCATGACAGCTAGAAATCATTTTATACCACAAGTACACGACACAGGTTGTACAACTCTTTCCCTTCTTTCCTCCTACATTAAAGACCTTTCCACTCACATCAAAAGACTTTTCCACCCACCTCCCCACAAGTAACACCTGTACACACCAAGCAATAGTGCTAATGGAGCAACAGCAAGAGAAGAGGAACTCAAGCAATGTATTCTGCAAGACCAAAGTCTTATGTTGACTGTAATGCTACCACAGGGAAAACAAGGAGGCTGCTTCCCAGTCTTTGAGCTTTTTAGGTGTTTCCTTTTCTAAAGAAAGACGAGCATACCCCCAAAACAGGATCACAGAACCGCAGAACCCCAGGCTGGAAGAGACCTCATCTGGTCCAACCTTCCTAGGCAAAGCATGGCCTACACTAGATGCCCCAGCACCCTGTGCAGCTGAATCCTACAAGTGCCCAGTGTTGGGGAACCGACTGCTTCCTTGAGGAGATTATTCCATTGGCTGATTGTTCTCACTGGGAAAGACTTTCCTTTGTGTCCAGTCAGAATTTCCTCAGCAGTAACTTGTGCCCACCACCCTTCATCTTTCCCATGTAACTCCTTGTAAAAGGGAAGTCTCCGTTTTCTCTGTAGCCACCCTTTAGATACTGGAACAATAGAAAGAAGAACAGAAAGCTCCAAAAGCCTGGGACTGGGAGGGAGGAGACTCTGGCACTTGGGCTGCATCATAAAATACACCCCTCCTCCCCAAAACAACAGCACCCATCTTTATTTTAGCAGCTCTTCAATGAAGAGCCATTGGAGGAGGTAAATACATGCAAATAAAACAAGAGACCAATAACCTCTGATGGAAGTTTCAAGATACCCTCTTGTCTGAGCATAACCCAAACCAGGTCTAACCCTATGGCAATCAGAGACACTCTAAAATATGACTTTTTATTTGCCCCATCTGAGGACAAGACACACATTCAGGGCAAGTGCTTTCCAAAAGCAAGCAGCACACAGACAGGCTCTGTTGGGCCACTACTGGAACCTGACACAGAGCAGGAAGGGGAAATTAATTGTTACTGCAATATTGTCCCAGCCTTCAGGCTCAAAGACATCCTTTAAGCCATTTAAAATGCCCTTAGGATTAAAGCAAAATGAGCTTTTTTTCCTGATGAAAATTATCTCGGAGAGAAAACACCATCTTCTGAAAACTGGAATGTTGCACAGGAACACAGTGGTTTGGATGAAGTTGCTGCTGCAATCCTTGACCAGCTCCAGAAGGAATTTTGGAATTGGTTTCCAAATAGCTGTTATCTGGCAGAACCACATGAAATATGGGAAAACCAGGTCATACCTTTGCTCTTAAAGCAGAGCCAGCATCTTCCTTCTCTCTGGTTATCTATGCTGGGCTAGGGGCTACTTATTTTCTGAGACTAAAACCCTGATGTTCTCAGCTTCATTTCTACATGGAATAAAACCAAATACTGAAGGCTCAATATTTTAATCCAATCCAACACTTTTTTTCCCAACCATTCTTAATGTGGAGCTTCACAGCAGCGTCCTGGGGTGGACTGAACTCCTACCCAGACAGCTCCTGCCAGGGAGTTCAGTGGGAAAAAGGCCTCTGTGTGACATTAAGTATATATAGCATTAATAGGAACAATACTTGGCAGGTCTGGCTATTTGGTTTAACTCTCAAGACTCAGTTTATTATTAATCAGATGCAGACTGCCAACTGCGCACAACAGTTAAAGAGCATCTCCATAACCACAACATCCCGCAGGCTGCAGGGGATGAGCGGTGTAAGTAATGCAACTTCTCAGCCTTCCCTGATTGTACTTCTTCCTTTCCGTTGCCAAACAGAGGAAACGTCACAATTATCCTCACTTCGGTCCCTTTAAAATCAATCAGGAAAAGACACACACAGAGACTGCAATTCAGGGTCAAATCATGAAATCACAGGGCTTCTTGAAGTGTTTCTATAAACTCTGATAATTAGAGAAAGGAAAATCTATGTTCTGTCTGTACTTCATGTATCAGCCCCTCCACAGGGTTCCTGTGTGGGATTTGAAATGTTCCTAGATCCACAGTGCTAAAAAAGTGACATTAAGACTATCTGAGCCTAGTTTGTAACGACAGCGTAAATTCACGTTCCAGTGCTGCCCTCAGCATCTATCAAACATGGTCAAACAAGTTCATTGCAATTAATACAGCAAGGTTAAACTAACATCCTAAAAGCAGGCCAGAGGAGGCCATGGAGATGCTGCGAGGGCTGGAGCAGCTCTGCTCTGGAGCCAGGCTGAGAGAGCTGGGCTGGGGCAGCCTGGAGAAGAGAAGGCTCCTGAAGGGGAGACCTGAGAGCAGCTCCAGTGCCTGAAGGGGCTGCAGGAAAGCTGGAGAGGGGCTTGGGACAAGGGCCTGTAGGGACAGGCCAAGGGGAATGGCTTTAAGCTGCCAGAGGGGAGACTGAGATGAGCTCTTAGGAGCCTTGTGAGGGTGCTGAGGCGCTGGCACAGGGTGCCCAGAGAAGCTGTGGCTGCCCCATCCCTGGCAGTGTTCAAGGCCAGGTTGGACACAGGGGCTTGGAGCAAGCTGCTCTAGTGGAAGGTGTCCCTGCCCGTGGCAGGGGTTGGAGCTGGAGGAGCTTTAAGCTTCTTTTCAACCCCATCCATTCCATGATTGTATGATTCTATGAAAAAACATCTAAATATAAAAAAGCACAAGAGCTGATCCTGTATTTCCAAAATCCTGAAAGCACTTCCTAAGCAAGTAAAAGGAATTTTGTATTTTCATCTTCACTTCCACCATGGGTTGTAATACATGGACAACCCACCTGAACATGCAACCGAGTTGTATTAAAACCTCATAGAAATAAAAGTCCAAATACTCTCCAGATACCGACTGCAGCATTCCACAAAGGCCATTTCTACACCAGACATTTATGTGCATATGTAGTTGCTAAGGGTGACCCTGAGCAGAACGAAAACAAACCCGGTTCTTAAGAGCTGGGTTTGTCTTTCCCCTTGTACTACAAAAATGCATTAGGGAACTCTGGCTCCCCAGGTTCAAATCACAATGTACTTTACTCCCTTCTTCTCCCTCCCCACTTAAAAAGATGTTGACATCAGTGCAATTGCTTTGTTTTCAGGACTACAACTATGTCTCCACATTGTGTCATACCTTTCCTTTGTGCCCCATGAGGGCAGAAGGGGGTTCTGTTTGCACTACAGGCAGGTAAGAGTGGAACACTTGAGCTAAACTTCATGAAAACATTTACCTGATACCCTTTCAAAAGGGAAAAGCACCTTCTAAGGTTGATCCTTCTCCAAACAGGCCAGTTTAGCTCCTGTAGACTTGGCACAAAATACGACTTCACCCACTCTGTGGCAAAGAACTTGGATTTTTGCTGCATTACTCACCTGAAAACCAGAGGATGATTCACAGCCACAACAAAGAACAATAATCCAGTGGCACAGGTTTTGGTCACTGGATTATTGTGGCCTCCAGAGACAGAGCTCAATTCTATTTCATTACAGGCTGCACATGCATAGCTTGGGCAAACCACCCCAGGTTGTCAAACCCAGACGAGTGTGACTTCAACTGCATCTGAAGTAACACAAACAGCTGCAGTTAAGGCAACAGAAACCCACCTTTAATCTTACTCTGGGCTCAGTTTCCCATACGTAGCCAGGGAGATAAGAGGAGGTAAAGAGGCAAAGGATGCTGGGGGTTCTCAGATAATGTGTATATTTAGCTACGTAAGTACCTTGAGTAGATAAAACACATTAGAAAACTCTCTGTAGCCAATTCATTCAATAGAGGGCACAAATATGGCATTTTAATTTCTGTACTACCTTTACCCAGAGGTTTTCATTTGGTTTTGCTTGCTCAGGGAAGTCCAAGAGCATGTTCCCTCCTCAACCATACACAGTCATCAGTCACCTTATTGTCGGCGATGCTCCAGGAACGTCACAAGGAAAACCACAGCAGAACAATCAGCACAAAGGACAAGGTGAGACAGTGGCAGAACAGATTGAGTGTGCAGCAGATCAAAGACCCAGTGAAGAGGACAAGCCCAGCTCTCCCTGAAAACATTTCAATTCCAAGGCTGGCATGCTCACAGCAGATAATCTGCCTCTCGGAGCCTGGCAAAACTAAGGGAGTATTCTTTTCACTCGAATGAAGTAATGCAACAGAATGTAACATGGTTTCTGTCAGCATCAGCCACTCAGACTTCATACTGCATGAGGTTTTTGCACAAATGTATTTATATTGGCCTCCACACAGAATGTCCCACTTTGAGACTTTGTGTCTCAGATCCTACGTGCTGTATGGACAAGCTGTTGCACCAGCATGCAGAGGGGCTATAAAAGATCCTGCACCAAAACTCATGGGACTCGCATGCAGTCCTCATTCAGAATTTCCTCCATCACTGAGCAACAGGGATGGAGTTTCTGTGCCAGCCACAAAACATGTTACAGGACCAGAAGTCAATACACCTCCTCTATCAAGATGCTGGGGGCAAAGCGTGGTACCCAGCCTGGGTGCAGGAGCTGTGGTGGGTCTGAGGATGCTGCTGTAGTGGTTCTCCAGGGAATCTGCTCCTGCCTCTTTATCAGTGCTTTTTCTTCTGTAAAATTCAGCTTCTACGGCCAAAAAGGGGAAAGTTTCCCTGTTACTCTTTGAAATCCACAATCGAACACACAGCTGGCCAAGTCTCACCTGGATGGTGGCCAGTGGTTGTGCATTTCCTCATTGAAGGAACCACGCTGACATCCAGCCACACAGAGGCACTGTATAAAAGATCTGTTTTACTAAAAAAACCAGATGTGTTTAACTAAAAAAAACCAAAAAACTCTTAATCACTGAAAAAGAGGATGGGAGATTCCGGTGGGGTTTGTGGTTTCATAATAGCCTTGCAAACCCCATTTGATCTTATAAATCAAATGCCCCTTAAAGCACAGCCCTCCCCTCTCTTCTTCTTTTTCTCTCCTCTCCTCATTCCCAGTGGTTAAACAAAGAACAAAACAATGTCATATTTAGGTAATATATACAGAAAAGGCTCTGTTAAGAATAAAAGGACAGCTCAAGAGCAATACTGACACAAGGACTGTATACACCCCACTCAGGAGGTGCCAGTCTGTGGTATACTCATCCAGCCTGACTTACATCCATGCCATTGTCTCTGGTGCACAGTAACCCCTGCACATCCAGGAGCAGTAATACTGATGAGCTATTCATTTTTCTCCTTTAAAATCCAAACCACCATGTCCTGTGAACATACAGAATACTTCCAAGAAGTGCCTGGCTGTTCTGATGCTTCCACTGCACCATGTGAAATGGCACTGTTGTTTTCTTTACCACTATAGCTCTTGTGGCAGTTTTCAAATGAGAGCAAGCATGCTCCCCCTCCTCTCATTTCCTAGAATCCTAGAATGGTTTGGGTTGGAAGGGACCTTAAAGCTCACCCAGTTCCAACCCCTGCCACGGGCAGGGACACCTTCCACTAGAGCAGCTTGCTCCAAGCCCCTGTGTCCAACCTGGCCTTGAACACTGCCAGGGATGGGGCAGCCACAGCTTCTCTGGGCACCCTGTGCCAGCGCCTCAGCACCCTCAAAGGGAAGAGCTTCCTTATATCCAATCTAAATCTCTCCTGTTTAAGTTTGAACCCATTTCCCCTTGTCGATCACTACAGTCCCTTTTCAGTCACTCGCAGGCCAAGCACAGGGCCACTGCTCCAAGTACAAGAAATCACACAGAATGGGAAAAAAAAGGACAATAACAATGGAAAAGATTGGGCACAACCATTTCCCAGGCCAAAATATCTCTGTTATATTAAATTCTCGCTGTGCTCTGACCTCAGCCCCTGTAGCAACCACAGAGACCTGAGGTTAAGATACACGTTTCTACACCCTTAAAGGACCAGACCTTGCCACAGATGATGGATAAAGACTGAGTTTCAAAGTTATGTGAAGCATGGGATCTTCAAAAACAACGTTAAAGTTACGGTTTTTCAGGGAATTTTCAGAAGCAATGGGTACAGTGGTGCATATATATGTGTATAATACAGAATCATAGAATAGTTAGGGATGGAAAGGACCTTAAGATCACCAAGTTCCAACCCCCCTGCCACGGGCAGGGACAAATATATGGACACACAGACAAACATGCACTGCACAAGTATACACGGACACGAGTTAACTGCAAAATGCTCCCTTTGATCTTCCTCAAGTTATTCGATCCATTTGAGCTTGCATTCATAAATTCCATGGAAAAAAAAAAGGGGGCCACATTAGCTGATGGTGGCCTCTTACACCAAGAGCAAGCAAGACCTGACTTATCTGCCACAAGAGCCCCCTCCAGACTCCTGCTGCTGTGGAGGTGCCCTTGACACCATCCACTTCATGGAAACTATTCCCGAGAGCCGGAGCCGGCACGGCTGCCCAGCTCCTGGGCACACATCCGGAGTGCAGGACACAGGCATTCTCACTCTCCCCACAGCTCACTGAGCTGCTTGTAGCTGGGGCTGTATCTGAAGCACCCTCCGGCAACCCAACAGATAAAACAATGATTTATTTATAAAGCAGGAGTGTGGCTTGGGGGTTCTTTGAAACCAAAGAAGCTTCTTCAAGCTCTGTCAGGGAGGCAGAGCACCAGAGCACCGTAATGGAATGTAACTCCAGGGCCTGGCAGATAAGGACTTTAAAGCTGACCTTTGCCAAACACAGGAGAGTGAAAGGAAGGACGTTCAGGTCAGCCCGTGTTTGACACTGCAGCAATACCTTTGGGTTCTTGCTTTCCTTGTGGACTGTGGTGGTGTGTTTCTGCTGGAGTTTCTTTTCTTCGCTTCACACTGATTGGCAAATCAGATTTTTGGCTCTAGCTAATTCTAGCACTGCTTAAAGAAAGCAGAGAGAATAAGGATGTAACGCACACATGAGTTCTTATGTTATCCAGCATTGCCTATCTGCTTTTACAGAAGTCATCCAGTTAACCTTTTTACTCTTTCAGCTATAGTCGGCCCATCTATTTTCCTGCCATCACATCAGGGCAGAACTCGGCACCTATAAATTATGCAACAAGAAAGTGCTGAGCATATGGAGTTTTTTAAACACATGATCCTCAAATACAAGCCTGAAATGAACAGAACCTTCCACTCATGGTCGATTGATACAGACAACATGGGAAAAGCACGCCCACTGCACAAGGCTGCTGCTTGCCACTGAGATTGTTCATTGCCTTATCATTGGGAAGAAACTCATGCTGGTAAGGCAAAAACATTATCCAAGTGTGAGTTTTCATCTACACAACATCCTTCAAAGTGCTTCTTCCACTTTTAGCCTTCATTTAAACACTGTAAAGTACTATGCTATGTCCCTATAATGATGTATGGTGAGTGTCATAGAATCATATAATCATAGAATAGTTAAGGTTGGAAAGGACTTTAAGATCATCCAGTTCCACCCCCCTGCCATGGGCAGGGACACCTTCCACTAGAGCAGCTTGCTCCAAGCCCCTGTGTCCATCCTGGCCTTGAGCACTGCCAGGGATGGGGCAGCCACAACCTCTCTGGGCTAAATGCACTACTGCTGTTTTTAGCCTGCAGTCCTTCAAATGCTTTTTTGTGACACCTATGTAACGCAGATTTAAGATGACATACACTGACCTTTGTTTTACTCTCATTAGTATGAGTTCCAAGTTGATAATTTCTTTGTCATAAGCCCCTTCCTGATTCTCTTATTTCATAGATTAAATCTTGTTTTCTACAGGAATGTAAATGTTCTCCATTCAGTGAAACAGAGATCGCTCTGCACGTTTCTCTGGTGTTTCTCTCCAATGTTTAACATAATGTGACCTCTCACTAGACAGAGCCCACAACCTCCCAGGGTAATGAAGTGTGATCAAATATCTTCTATGGCTGTAAAATCATAAGGCACAACGATAAAGTCAACTATTGAAGAGGATGTCTCACTTTCTTTCCACCTTTTCACATTCTTTGTGTTTGCACACACGTACACCAATGCTGAAAACAAAATGAGAATCTTGGATGAAGTTACTTTAAAGCCAATTTAATGTTTGATACGGTGCATACAGAAAACCATGACTATTTATTCCCTGGATATATAGAGTTTACACTCAGAATAAAACAGGGCCATGTTAAGCTAGCAGAAGGGTGCTTAGCTTAGGCAGAGTGTAATACATCCAAAGTAGCACTTGTGATACTGGTTTGTTTCTTCCTCATGGTCTGAATGATGCTGTGTAGACATCACCTTAGAGCTCAGCACAACACTCACTGAAGCAGAGGGACCATTTGCTGTTATTGCTCCACATCTGGGTGAAGCTTTTAGCTACTTAACTGTGGTTTTCCTTTTGCAGGGGGGGCAAAAACCTCCAAACCCTGCCAGAAAGAAAAATGGGAAGAAGGTTCCCAAATCCATTCTGTTTTAAACAAGTGAGGCAATCCTGAGTGGCCTTGGCAGGGAAATCCCAGCACAGTTCTCTGCTGCCTGTGCTCACACTGCTCTCCTGTGAGTTTCTGATCACCGAGAATGTGTTGCTTAACCTTGCAACTTATAGAGCCCCCAAACTAGGTGGAAGTAGACACAAAATACACCTCTTCTCATTAAGAGTCCAAACTGCTAAAGAGCACAGCAGCCCCCATGTCCCTCAGCACCATGAAGCTTTCCTCCCCAGAACACCCCAAGCACAAACTGGAGCTAAAGTCCACAGAAAGAGCTCCCCTCTCACAACAAACTCAGCCACTTCACATCAGGTACCTTCAAAAAGGAAGACAAACACATTTTATGATGTTCCATTAGAGGGCATCCTAGCATGTCCTTTTGTGGGCAGATGCTTCCCTAACTTATATCCTCTGCAACACTTCGTGACTGATCTTCTATAGGGACAGTCAGGAACATTCACATCCCCAAGCTTTTGCAGTCTTTGTTAACTGTATTAATAGTTCCATGTTAAGTGTTACCTGGCACTGTGTTTCTCTTCTAACAGGGAAGCTTCCCTCACCAGGAGAGACAAGCTTTTAGTATTGTTCCATATATTTAAGACATGAATAAGCTGGATGCACCATCACAAAATCAATTCAAACATCAGAAGTGTTGAAGATCACGCTTGAAACAGAGACTACAAAAGGTGAGCAAGTTTGATCATGTATCTTGAAACGAGAGGGGAAGATAAATCTACGTCCTCAAAAGCTACCGAAGACAGAAGCTCCACTGCCAAAATACAAGCACGTGGCAAGTGCTCACACCCAGCAGCATGGACCCAACAGGAGGAACCAAACCCAAGCTCCAGGACACTTAAAACTCAGCTTTAAGACAGTTTACTAATACAAGTACAGACAGATACGGATGCAGTTTACAACCACGAGTCCCCTTCAAATCAGTAAGAAGCCCCCTAGGTAGTAAAACCTACTTATAGTGATAAATATCTTCCACCCTGGGCCATGACATGTATGACGATCAGTTCCTACTGATACTTATTAGGTACACTGAAATCAATTCAAAGACTGAAGGCACCAGGGGATCTAAAGGTAATAATAGTGGAAATTAAGAAGTGTAGGGTAAGAAATAGGAGTTGACATGATAACATGAAAACGTATCTGGGAGACAGATAATTCAGTTATAATAAATTACCATCCTATCTGACTTAAAGTGGAATGCAAAAGTGCTCCCGTCACACAAAATGACAAATGAACTCCTGACTGCTGAAATGCAAGATTAATGAATCGACGTAACAGACATGAAACAACTTACGATGATCCTGGACTTGCTGTTGGCGGGGGACCTGGAAAAGTGACAGAAGAAAAACAGTGTGATGAGTTATGGTGAGGGAGCAAGCAGGAAGCTTTTGAAAACCTTTTAAAAGATAAAAGCAACAGTCTGTCATGTTGGATGTGGTTTATGTTGTTTAACAGACAAGTCACAGTTTGTCAGTGCCAAAGACAAGACCTTATCCTGTAGCAGTGACTGCCTGCAAAGCAGCATAGACAGGACAATAGACAGGTGAGGCACCCTGCTTTCAACGGTCCATCACAGAAAAGGATACAGCAAGCCACAGGAGGCTTGTACAAAAGCATGTAAGGAGAAAACAGCATCGTTTCCCCTCTCAGTCTTCATTATTTATCAGGAAATTAATCCCAAGCCTGATTCAAATGCACTGATTGAATTTGCTCTGACCTCAGCGGGCTTTGGCTGAGGAGGTTAACCACAGAATCAGTCTGGTTTGGGTTGGAAGGGACCTTAAAGCTCATCCAGCTCCAACCCCTGCCACGGGCAGGGACACCTTCCACTAGAGCAGCTTGCTCCAAGCCCCTGTGTCCAACCTGGCCTTGAACACTGCCAGGGATGGGGCAGCCACAGCTTCTCTGGGCACCCTGTGCCAGCGCCTCAGCACCCTCCCAGGGAAGAGCTTCTGCCTAAGAGCTCAGCTCAGTCTCCTTTCTGTCAGTCTCAGTTTAGTGACTGGTCATTACTGCCCTTGGTGCCTGGCTTTTGGCAACTGCTGGAAGGGCTGGGGGGCTGCAGTGCATGTTCACCACACAAGAGTCGGCTGCAGCAGATTTCAGGTGAGTCCGAACTAATGAGTATTTGCTCTAGAAACCAAATTGTGAGATTCAGTGCTGCTCCAGTCATAAAAAAAATAAAAATACTCTTTTCCACAGGAGCATCTGTATAATATTAAGCATCTGTAAAATATAACCCTTTCATGCAAAAATCTCTTCAATTTCAGATATTAGCTAAAAGACAACTGCCTTATGAGAACATCTAATGATTGATTTCTTATTATAATTTAGAAAATGTGGCAGATTTATGAGAAAAGACTATGAAACTCAACACACACATCCTTCCTTGTGTGTTATTTGTCCAGTTCCTGAAAAGATTAACTAGGACTCTGTGCAAATATCTCAGTGAATTGCTTCCTTCTGAATGTGGAGGTGGAGAAGACACATAAAATGTTTCTTGTTTGGAATCTTCTCAGTTGTAAGAGCAGCTTTGAAGGCAATTATCTCCACATAGACTTTGAAGAAAAAGTGCTTATTTTACCTGATACGGGTGTGTGTACACATATCTATATATATCTATCTATATCTGTATCTATCTATTTATCTATATATATATCATTAATATGCCCCCAGTCTAAACTGCAAGTTGAAATTTCTCACTAGAGACAAAGGAGGTCACCTGAGCATAAAGTACTTCTCCTCCAGTCTGAATGCACCCATGTAAGCACATGAATGAACGTTGATGTTTAGTGATCCCTGTCTTTCAGTCCTGCTTCCAGCAGGCTTTTACATAGTAAAAGCCACCATTACAGCAAGCAACTGAGGCACTGCAGCTCAGCAAAGAGCAGATGGGAGGATAAATTGCCATGCCAGAATGCTCCCAGAAACAGGCTGAATCAGAGCAGCTGATGCTACTGAACCAATGGGCTCATTTCCAGTGGACAAACCCACCTTTCTCCAGAGCTGTTTTAATA
Source organism: Pezoporus occidentalis (assembly GCF_034315485.1). Classification (NCBI taxonomy): domain Eukaryota; kingdom Metazoa; phylum Chordata; class Aves; order Psittaciformes; family Psittacidae; genus Pezoporus; species Pezoporus occidentalis. Next base: position 1,125,555 of record NW_026913833.1, on the reverse strand, counting down.
AGTCTGAACAGCTTAAAAAGACAAAACTTACCAAATTTTACAAAGAGTACACCAGTTGTGGAAACAGTCTTTCTGCCATTGGTTGCAACACACTGGAAGTAGCCGGTATCCGTAGTGTCAAGGTTCCTTATCCGCAGGCGAGATCCATAGCTTGTGGCACGGAAGGAGATCCTCCGGGGCTCCTGGACAACTGGAGCATCGTTCTTCAGCCAACGCACCGTTGGAGGAGGGTTGCCAGAGACCTTACAGTGCAGCTCTGCCGTCTGCCCCAGGGTGGTGGTGATGTTGTTCATCGGTTCATCGAGGGTCAAGAAGTAGTCTGTGAAGCAAAGGGCAAAATAAAGGTGAATAAAGAAGTCAGGAAATGCCATGTTAAAGAAAGCTCCTGCTTGTCTTTGGAAGGGAAACAAAGGAAGTGGCTATCAGGTTTAGCAGAAAGCAATAACAGTTGTTAATTGATGCTTCAGGGCAGGCAACAGGTCCCATACGGTTTTGTATGGTAATAAAAGGAGCAAATTTTGGAATTTCCACGGACTATAGCAATGCTGCATCTCTTGAAAGCTTCCTTCCTTCATACACCCATGGATTCTCTCTACTTCTTCAACATATCAGAATCACAGGATGGTTTGTGTTGGAAGGGACCTTAAAGCTCATTCAGTTCCAACCCCCTGCCACGGGCAGGGACCCCTTCCACTAGAGCAGCTTGCTCCAAGCCCCTGTGTCCAACCTGGCCTTGAACACTGCCAGGGATGGGGCAGCCACAGCTTCTCTGGGCACCCTGTGCTAGCGCCTCAGTACCCTCATCCTATTTGGCTTCATTCGACACAGAAAAAGGAGGTAACACTGCTTCTCCTTCTTATTCTTCCCTTTTGCTAACCAATAAATATGAAAACCAGGTATCAGAAATCTTGGCTGCTCATTTTGATGCCTCTGCCTCTGCAGATCTGCCTCTGCTTATGTTAGGACCCATAAAACACAGGAATATATGAAAAGAATCATTCAGAAGTGAAGATCTCAAAGCCATTTATAATCAATTCACAGACACTGTAGACAGTACAGTGTCAATTAGTCTTATTCCTCATAGATGAGAGATAAGGATCATATCTAGGAGACAGAGACTTTATTCTCACTCAGTATGTCCCTTGCTAAGTTTATCTTCAATCTGAAATAGGTCTCATGATAGGTGCAAGCAGAAGATAAAGAATTCTTTTGTTAAGATAGAGAATGTGAAATCAAAACTTAGCAAAATTAATCTCTTCTAATCCATCTGTAAGCATTGCCTTCTCCTGTCAAGTGCTGTTTCATTCTGCACCATTCAGGGCAAGGACTATTTCTAGTTAACTGTATTCAGCGTTTAATTAAATCCTTCAAAGGCAGCGAGTGAGATGGATTTGGGACAAGGAATGGAATACACAGACTTTCATCTCCATGTCACAGGTTCAAATCTAAGGTGGTCATTAGTGGCCAAACCCCATTAGGATCTGCTGCCTGTCTCAGCAGGGTGGCCAAAGAATGAGACATCCAGAGACTGTTCTCTCCTCCTGTGCTCTCAGAGCCAACTGGGAGGTCAAGGAAAGCCCATTGGTAAGTAAACTTGTGCTGTGCTGCTCATGCTCCACCATTCTCAGGTACATCTGCTGTTAACCCCAGCAATAACCCTGCCTAAAAGCATGAAAAAAGTCTGCAGCATGTAGAAAACCAGCTTAGCCAACTACTTGCCTGAGTAATCCACTTCCCTTCATTATTTACTTTAATCATGGCTTTACTAGATACTCCATTATGTTTTGTGTATATCAATATCTCTTTCCTTTGTATTTAATCTGTTCAGCACGCAAGCTCTTGCACAGTGCTTTATAAAAGGCATCTCTGTTCTAAGCATGGTCCTAAGGAGCCATTAGGACAAACAGCATTGCCCACACATATATTTTTCACTGGTCAATTGGCCATTTAACATACAGGTATGAAACTGGGCAAAATCCAACTGTTATCTACGCTCCCATGGACCTCATGACATAGGAAATCTGTGGATGGAGTGAAAAGGACAGAGATCCAGCCCTTGGTGAAGACATACAACAGGGTCCAATGGCTCCTGGATGGGCCAAGGGGTGTCAAGCTGGCCTTGCAGCTCTCCGGAATCCTTTCTGGAAGCTCCATGGCAAGAGTAGAACTGTTTCTGAGTTGCTATCTTAATATCCTCCCTGGGCAGCACAATCGAAGTCAGCACACGTGCTCTTGGGTTCTCTCCACAATCTGGGTTTAATAAAGTCACACTAATAGCATGGAACTGGATAAGCACATTTAATTATCCAATGTAACATTTCTGTACCGCAGTCACTTATTCAATTCCTGATAACGTTTCAAAGCTTGGTTCAGACATCTACAGTATAACACAGCCAGAAAACAGAATGGCCTCAGCCGTGTGATGGTCTTAATGACAAACACCACAGTAAAGACAGTATTTTAAAGGTCCTCTGGTATACAAGAGAGGTGAATAAAGGAGAAGAGATGGTTTCCAAGGCCTGGAGAAGGATTTAAAGTATCAGTAGCAACAGTAAGTCAGGCAAAAAGTCTGGCTGTAAAGCAAGAGCCATGGCGACACTTCCCTAAGGTACAAACAGAAACAGCCTCTTGGCATCAGGAGTTTCTTAGGGGATGGAACTAGATGGTTTTTAAGGTCCCTTCCAACCCAAACCATTCTGTGATTCGATGACTCTATGATTCTGACTCCTCTACGTGTTCCCCACCTTCCTCCATGAACTACTACAGAAACACTAAACCAAAGTCCATCTGCTAAATTCAGTTTAGCTGAGTCCTCAAATCCATACATTTCGTATCCAAATCATCAATCAGACCAAGCAGATCACCTGAGAGGAGATTTAAACAGGGCAGATTTCGAGCAGCTGGAAGCTTCATGAGAGGATGTTTCTCACACATTTGTAGTTGAAAATGAGCTGAATGTCTCACAATGCTTCCAAAGCACCCTGCACTGTTACTGAGGCATACAAAATGACAAGCATTCCTTCCCTGGCATGCACAGAAGCCATCCATTGCTGGTCTTGTCTGCTGTGGAGGGGCCAAAGAGAAGCTTCATTTCACTTTTAATACTCGTGTCTAACTCTCACCTACCAAACCCCATCAAATCTCTAAAGCTACTGCCACCATCCCCTCCCTTTTAGAACAAGTATGCAAAGAACACCTAAGATACCTCCTGCTTGCATCCAGGTTTCCGTCCAGGTCATCCCATTGCCATCAGCACTAACATCTCCTTCTGGGACCAAAGGCCAAGGAAAATGATGTTAAATCCTCCCTTTGTGCTCTCAGCAGGAGGTGAACAGGGCTGATGAAACGGGATGGACCTGCTGCTGGCACACATGATGAAGACACCGTGTTGTACGGCCATAGACTTAGAGCACACCATGCATCACCATATTGCATTTAACAGCCTCCCAGCCACCATGGAGCTCCCCAGGTGCCCAGAGTTGACTCCCTTTGACGTAATGAATAATTCCTTAGAAACACCATGGTTCTTATGCACAAAGTAATTACTGTGCCCCTGAGAATTAACCGATCTGGTGGCACTGGCCATTGGAAAGTCTGAGTTTTAATCCTGGCTTGGAGTACTCTTGGGGTGAATCACTTCAGTTGTGATTTTCAGAAGAGCCAAGGGGAAGTAGACACCCAAAAGCCAATGAGAGCTCACACAGGATTTGAGCAACTAAGTCCATTTAAAAACAGCCTTAAACCTTTTGGCTCGATCTCTCCAGCTATAAAGTGAGGATAATAATCCCTCTTACATCATGGGGAGGCTGCTATGTACATTAATGAGATAATGCTCATAAAGCACTTTGAAGGTGAAAAGTGCTATGCTGGGAGACGCACTCTGATTATATTTGAAGTGAAATCTCAGGGTTTCAAGAAGAGAACAAAAGCCGGTCCGTATTTGAGAGCAGCACTCTATAAAAACGCTTTGGAAACCTTTTCATTTCGAGAAGTAAGGGGAGAAAAGCCTGAAAAAGGTTCTAAATAAAATGCAGCCCACCTCTAATTTAATAATAGCCCAACTGATTTTCTTTTAATTTGTAAAAACAATTTACTGCTGGGCCCAGACCCCCAATGCCAAGTTTCAGCCCACAGAGGGGTTTTTTTCCCTTCTAATGGCTGAGTTATAAACCCTGGAAAAAATGCTGACAGCCCCTTTACTATAAGCAGCACTAGCGGGTGCCCTATAATGAACTTTTAAATGACTTGAGATAATATCTGGAAAGCCAAGCCTGAAATATAGTTCTGGGTTTGAGCCGTTGCCAATGCAAACACAACACATCATAAGTCATCTTCATGAGCCTAAGCGCATAAATTGGAGACACTGCATATAAAATCCAAATCTTAGGTATCCTTCATGGCCAGCCTCTCGCCCGGTTTGATGTTACAGAACAGCAACAGCTGTGCAAGGACACAACGTCGCGTGTTGCGTGCCTCCAAAGGAGGGAAGTGTGTGCATTTCCACGGCTCCGGTTTGACATTGTTCAATGGGAGCCTGCCCGGCCGTCATAAATCCTGCAGCATTCATTCCACTGCTTTTAAGTGGAACCCAGGTGGCTTTCAAAATAAAAGCTCGTCCTCTCCAGCCGAGGAATGTTAATCTCTTCTGTGACCACGCCGTTACTCGATCTTAAATTACCAAAGACACATCTTAGAGCAGTAACACCCTCTTTGCTAGGAGGAGGATTTTGAGACCTTCCCCCCCCCCCCCAGCCACCAAACACCGTGTGAGCTGCATGTTTCTGATTTCACTTGGTGTTGAAAGCACGATGGGGATGCAGGATTAAACCCTGAAATGTGTATTTTATGAGAAAAATTGTTGTTTTATTTATCCTTTTCTTTATGCCCTTCTGATCTGTTGGAATATTCAAGGAAAAGCTAAAATCAAAGTCTCCATTCAAACCATTGCAAGCCTGAAAACAGCTTTAATCCAGGTGCCACAGAGCTCACCAAGTTACATCCCATTACAGACATGTAACAACACACTTCTCTGGAAAGGAACATCTCCAGACCTTTCTCAAGCAAACCTGCAGCTGTGAGGACGCTGTTTCCAGCTGCTGGACAGGAGAGTTAATTCTTTGTCTAAAGGGAAAGAGCCCTCTGGACGTACCAGAGAGGCTGACACAGTCAGTTCAATTTAATATATGAGTCTGGAAAGAAGCACTTTCATTCACTGAGAGCTTTGGATTAAGCAGATTAGTCCAGTCTGATGCTACACGAGTCCAGAGGAGGCCACAGAGATGCTGCGAGGGCTGGAGCAGCTCTGCTCTGGAGCCAGGCTGAGAGAGCTGGGCTGGGGCAGCCTGGAGAAGAGAAGGCTCCTGAAGGGGAGACCTGAGAGCAGCTCCAGTGCCTGAAGGGGCTGCAGGAAAGCTGGAGAGGGGCTTGGGACAAGGGCCTGTAGGGACAGGCCAAGGGGAATGGCTTTAAGCTGCCAGAGGGGAGACTGAGATGAGCTCTTAGGCAGAAGCTCTTCCCTGTGAGGGTGCTGAGGCGCTGGCACAGGGTGCCCAGAGAAGCTGTGGCTGCCCCATCCCTGCCAGTGTTCAAGGCCAGGTTGGACACAGGGGCTTGGAGCAAGCTGCTCTAGTGGAAGGTGTCCCTGCCCGTGGCAGGGGTTGGAGCTGGAGGAGCTTTGAGGTCCCTTCCAATTCAAACCATTCTAGGATCCTATGATACACTTGGACCTGCTCCCTACCCACACGTATCAGCCCAACATCAACCTCATTTTCTATATGGAATTAATCTCTTTGGAGAAATGCAACAACACAGAGCCCACCCAGCCTGAAGGGCTCAATCAACTTGAGCTTTAAGCTGAAGAAGCAACCAGCAGGATTTCTGACTGAAGCATGGCCATAGACAGAGCCCATACTTCTCCGCTGGAAAAAGGATTAACCATTGATTACTTGATCTGCCCATAACTCACAAAGGAAGACAACTCCTGGCAGGTCTGATCCGTGGGTCTGATCAACATACCCCTGTTATTAAAAGGGGCAAAAGGAAGACTCCCAGCTGGAATTTCACTTATTTTAAATGTATAAAAGTAGAGGAATGACAGTGGGAGGAAAGGGATACCGCATTCAACCCATGATTTGGCAACCCGTATGAGGAATCTCAGGGTTAAAGAAGTCCAGACAATCACGAGGAAATATTCAGTGTCAACTGTCTTGGGAGAAAAGGAAATACTCCACTGCCTTTGCTTACCCAGCTCAGTTTCAAATGAGTTTCCTCAGTGATGTGTATGTGCAAGACTCAATTCAGGATACACGCAGCTGTGTGTTGGGCTTTCTCTTCCCAGACACTATCTAGAGGGTTTAGTTCCACCTGAGGATAAGTGACTGAACCGGAACAGGCTGCACACTGCCTGAGGCTTTACAGCTTTGCAGATCTCCATGTGAGACATTCACTGTATTTGGGATTCCCAGAATTAATTGCTGCTTGCTGATAATCAGAAGCTTAGAGATTGCCCTGGACCACGAAGGAAGAGAAGCACAGATGCCTTTGGGCTTCCCAAATGTTATCTGGGGGTGGGCACCCAAACCCCACTGCCTTGGATAGGAACCAGACAACTCACTGCCCTCCCTACCAACATACATTCGTAATATGCCTTTGAGAGTTCACATCTGCCTCCCCGTTTACGAGTCAACTTCCAGGTTTAAGGACAGATGTCTCCAGGACAGCTTCAATGCTCTAATCTGGCAAGGGGAAATGAAGCTTTTCTTTACTCAGGAGCCAGTTTTATAGCACGAGTAGGAAGCCTCTAAACTTCATCACACAAAAAGAGAAGTGATTTGGAATAGGCAAACAAACGTCCACATCCAGCCGTAAACCCAACTACTGAAAACCATCAAGGGATTTTGCTGTCACTTTAGAAGCTGCTCTGCAGTAAAGAGCCACGTACAAAACCTCAAGCTATTAAAGGAAGGGTGTATGGAAAGGTATGTGCCTTAAGATTAATGCTGTAGAGTCAAAGAAAAGCTGTTATTTTTGACATTTTGACATAGCATCACTTTAGGATCTGGTTCTGATTAGCCCTTTCTGTGCCTTTGAAAGGTCTATTATTTTTTTCAGAACCAAAAATGTCAGGAAATTTGGAACAGAAACTCACAATAAAACACGTCCCTTGACCCTCTGATCTATCAATCTTTCAAATAAGCAAAGATAGCTGGATGAGCCAGGAAAAGGTTGTTAGAGAGGTACCTTATGGAGAACGCTCAGATATTCACTGCACACACTGAGCTTATACAAAAATCCCCTGTAAATGGAGCATCTTGGGGCAGATTTTCGCCACGAGGGCCCGACGTTACCCAGGGAGGTTTCTTTTGCAGGCTGCGTTCCCTGACCTCCAAATTTCACACCCTGTGTTATTTATAAATGAGACATTAAAGCAACGCAAGCTCTCCAAGAGGAACGCACGCTCCCTCAATGGAAAAGCAAACAAAAAGAGCTAATGTACTGTGCCTAAGCAAACGGTCAAACAAAGTCGCTGTAATTTACGGCCTCGCTACTAACGGGACCCCCCAAATCGAATGAGAACCCTGAGCCCCATCGGGGGAGCTTGATTTACTGAATATCCCCCAGATAATCAAGGAAAATAGGAAGGTAAATGGTGCATGGATGTGAAAGCTGTAATTCTTCCCCTTTCACCGCGCGTATCGAATTCACGTCAAGTCTAAAGAGGACCTGGAAGTCTCTAAAGAACTGGGGCCACGGGCAGAAGGCCTTGATCCACCCACGTTTGGGTTTGTTCATGCTTCTTAAGACGTAGCTTGCCCAAGAGTCAAACTCTCCTTGGGACAGCGGGAAGGTTTTCCCTGCAACAACTCATAGCCAGGTCATTTCCCTGCCTGGAAACACTTGCCAAGGTGACAGCTTTAGTCTGGATTCATCAGTCAGGATGGCAAGGCTTGCTTCTCCCCACAAGAAGTCCCCAGACCCAAAAGATCCATCAGCAGCATGGCTGTACCCACCAGCATGTTCTGCAGCCCCTCTTGTGCTCCATGGCCTCCTCCGTGTCCAGCTCACCCTGCCAGGGAATGTTCTGCCTGCACAAGGATCTCCAAGAAGCTAATGACATGCAGTGACAAACACAGGGGGGTGGAGTGGATGCTGCAGCTCCCTCATCCCCTGTTTTGGCCTTCCAGAGTTATCTTCAGCTCTGGATGCCCAGGGGAGGGATGCTTGCTATAGGTGATCCTTGTATTGATATGCCTTTGAATACTTAAGGCTTAACCTGAAACCACTGAGCGATTTGGGTGCATTTTGTAAAATCCTGACTCTTGTTGCCAAGCTCTCCAGGGAATGTTTGCTTTCCACAGAAAACCTGGAACACCGTGAGACTGGTTAAGTGCTGCCACAGCAGTGACTGCAAGGTCTGCGATACACAGAGAGGCTGTGAGGGGTGGGGAGCCCAAAGTCTGGGCTTGGGATTGTGGATGTCTGGAAATGAAAATGGTTCCCAAGCCCTGAGTCATTCTAATGTTTAATACCTGCTTGCAAAGCAGATAGGCCATGACAAGGGAAGGAAAACAGGCAGTACCTGCAAAAACTCACACTGAAGGTTTTCTTTGGAGCATGAAGGACCAAGTGAAGAGAAGGAGGAGGTACCAGCAATGAGGTAACAGCACAAGAGGGACGTGGAGCTGTTGGAGTGAGGCCAGAGGAGGCCATGGAGATGCTGCGAGGGCTGGAGCAGCTCTGCTCTGGAGCCAGGCTGAGAGAGATGGGCTGGGGCAGCCTGGAGAAGAGAAAGCTCCTCAAGAGGAGACAAAGCAGCTCCCAGTGGCTGAAGGCCAGGTTGGACAGGGCTTGGAGCAACCTGCTGTAGTGGAAGGTGTCCCTACCCCTGGCAGGGGCTTGAAACTGAAGCTTTTAGGTCTCTTCCAACCCAAACCAGTCTGGGATTCTGATTCAATGCTGTCCTCAGCTCTGGATCAGCCATAGCCAAGACACATCCTTGTGCATGGGCAGGGAGCTGCTATGATGAAATGAGCTCCTAAGGAGGATGCAGATGGGCACAGGGGGACTGAGAGGACCTGATCAGGGGAAGCCACAGCGACAGCTTCATCCTCTTATCAGCCCTGTAGAGTGAATATACACTGAGGTTGAATCCTACTTATAGTCAAAAGAAAATAGTATTTCAAAGCTGACTCTTTCTTGGCAAAGACTCCAATATAATCTTTGCCTAAGGATGAAGAGATCCCAAACAATTCCTCTACTGTACCAGATGTAAATAGGCTCTCATTGAAATTCAGACCTATCTATTTCTTTGTAAATAAACCGACATCTGACGGAAGGAAAAGCCAACCCTTCCACAGTTGTGTTTGTAGAAGAGAAGCAGCTGAATGAAGGGCTCTGCACCTTTTTTAATAGGGATCAGGGAAAAGAAGAGCTCATGGCAAATCGGAAGCTTTCCCAAAGAGATGGAGCACGAGCTTGTCCTGTAGTGCAAGGGAAGAGGGGAGGCAATGTACAGACATGGGAAATGAGAGACCAGACTGCCTTCAGCAATGGGAAGATTAAAATACAATGGAAAGATTATAATATGCTCAGGGCTGCTTGTCTTGCTCCCTCCTAAAGGAACCCCCATAGAAGGGGACTTAAGCCTCACAGAGTGATGAGCTATGGTTCCCACTGGACATCTCCCACATGCCAGGCAGCTGCAGGCTCCCCATCCCAAGGGACATCTCAGCCAGCAGCTTGGGGGTGACAGATACCCTGCCACTGAGATGGGCCTTTCCTACGGCCAGACCCCTTTTCTTCCCCCTGAAGTTCACTTATTTCTCCTTATACAATTAAATACTCATTTAATCGCACTTTCATTTCTCTTTTCCCTCGTGGCATTCCCTCTGCACACCACGACTGACCCATCGGGAAAGACAGAAAGGCTCATGGCCACATTTCCCCTGTTTTAAAAGCGATTATTTGATATTTTTTATGCCCAGTTTGTTTGTTGTTTTAAGGTTTTGGTGAGAAACCACCTCCTCCCTCCCATCAATCGCTGCTTTCAACAGCTCTTCACGGGTGGCTGCGTCTCTTTTAAATTCATTTCCTGTTAAAAAGAATAAACAGGCAACTGTTTAATGCTGTCAATTTAGCTTATTTCATAGACATGGAAACCTGAATAAGGCTCAGTTGTAAGATAATCACAGCAGAACTCAGCGAGCAAAGGGAAAGCACCACATTAAGTCATGGTTCCAAAAGACAGGATAGTGTTTAGCGAGACTATGAGCTTGTTCCTCCTTCCCAAACACAGGAGGGATGTGGGAGGAAGAGATGCTCATTTCCAAATGGCAGCAGGTAGAGCCACTTAAAGCAGACAGCCATTTAATTGGGAAACGTGGCTGGAAACCACTTTCATGTGGTGAACTTAACAGGCTTGAAAATGAGGTTTACTGGGACTCCTGCATGACCTCAATGCTGAGTGCAGCAGAGACGGTGACTTCTTGAGGTGCTTGTTTGCAAAAGAAATGGAAACTAAGAGCATGTCTAATTCTCCCCTCTGAGGTTTCAACCCACCAAGTCAGCACGGGCTGCTGTGCATTGGGCTTCATGCAACCAAGGGAATCAAAGACCTTCAGTAGAACCAGCAGCTCCCACATTAAAGCCCCTGCTTCTCCCTTAGACAAGACAAAACCTGTGCTCCTCGCTTTGCTTGTAGGCACACGGGGAGAACCCGCCCCTCTGACTAAGCTTTTTGGGCAGCAAATGCATTTTAATCACCTATGTAAATCCGTGTTTAGGTGTGTAAGCTTACAGCAGTCTAAATGCTAATCAGGTCTAGCAAAGGGGCTGGTAATCCCCCAGGAATGCAGGATTCAGCCCAGCGAGTGGTAATTGCAGCATTCCAGGTGGATTAGAAGCGGGAAAGGATTTTACCTGTTTCTGACAATATAGCTTAGGAACAGGTGCCATGGAAGCAAGGTGGAAAACGGCTTCATTACTGACACAGGCTCAGCACTGGCACGGAAAGTGCGAGCCTTGCTTTGAGCAATAAGATGACTCAACACCCAGGATGGTGGCAGTCACCCCAGGCTTTGCCTCTGTTAGCTCTGGAGCTCTGCTTTCTCATGGAGCCAGGGTGGTGATGCCTGGCTGATACAGCCCAGCACAGAGAGCATTTTGTAGAGAGCAAACAGCAAGAGAGGCGGGCAGTCCCTGCTGCCCCTTGGAACCTTGCTTTGTTCACCAGCTAAATCTATCACAGAATCCCAGACTGGTTTGGGTGGGAAGGGAACTTAAAGCTCATCCACCTCCAATCCATTGCCACGGGCAGGGACACCTTCCACTAGAGCAGCTTGCTCCAAGCCCCTGTGTCCAACCTGGCCTTGAACACTGCCAGGGATGGGGCAGCCACAGCTTCTCTGGGCACCCTGTGCCAGCGCCTCAGCACCCTCCCAGGGAAGAGCTTCTGCCTAAGAGCTCATCTCAGTCTCCCCTGTTCTGGCAGCTTAAAGCCATTCCCCTTGGCCTGTCCCTACAGGCCCTTGTAGGGATGGGGCATTTCTCTTCTCTCTTATTTGATATATCCATTATGAAGCTGCTAAAACACCCCAACTCCTGCTTCTCTGGCCACGTCCCCACCACCATCCGTATGTTTTTTGCCTTTTGACATTACTTTTGATCTTTCTGTCTCTCCTTCAAGGTTCTCTAAAATTCTGTAACTGTACAAAGAAAGCTTTTGGAATGTGGTCACTTGGGGCACACGCTACTGAAAGAGAAGAGGATTTGAACTACCAGCTTAGAGAAAGCTTAACCAAAATACGGGTTAAAAACCACTCTGGTCATAAGAAACCAGTCTACATAAAACCTCCCATTAGGAATAACACCACAGAAGCTACTGGGGGCTACTTTTCAACACAGATCAGATACAATTCACTGCCAAATTACAGTATCTTCAATATGTTTTATGCACCCTCCCCTCCATCGAGGTTTTGGTTGGAGGCACACAGCCTGCTGTATAATACATAGCAATCTACCAATTTTGGGTGATTTACCAGTTGAACCCTTGGGTTCACAGTGGAGAACAAAGAATACATCACTGATGAGCACGTGCAATACAGTGTTTCCACCCCTTCAGCAAAGTGTGGCCCTGTCTTCTCTTGTGCTCAGAAGGAGGGTTCCTAGAGAACAATCTACCCTGTAGGATAGTAAAGGTTACCTGCCAAGGATATCATAAAAGGCCTTTATTAAGACTGTTTGATTGCCTTCCCTCTGGCACTTCCTAACTTTTGACTGGCTTTGTGGCCTTAACTTGCTTTTTCAATGCCACTTACTCACTTCTCACTTCTCCACAGCTTTGGGATGTTACCTGAGCACAGCCCAGACCTGCAGCTCTGCCATGGACACCTGCATCAATCACTGTGGCAGGATAAGACACCCATTCTGTCAGCGCCTCCTGTCAGCAATGTGCTGTGAATTGGGAGTTCTCTGCTTAGTGACTGTGTTTTTCTCCCTTTCCCACCAGCAAGCACGAACCCTTCAGCTTTCATCTTCTCCAGTGTGTTCTGGATCACCAGGAAGCCCTGCTCCTTCCCTGGTAGGAAGGCAAATATGGAAGAGCCAACCTTGCCTTAAAGTACTCCCTCAGAACTGCATATTCTCTTCCTCCAGCACAGAAAACATATTTATGTGTAAACATAAACCATCATGAACACATGTTCATAAAAAACATTATCAAAACACAGACAAAACAGTTGGAAAAGCCATCTGTGGCATGACTCCACGATGGGAAATTTCAGTCTAAATAAATAGCTAATGGCTGGCCAAGTTATAAGCAAGCAAATTGCACACTTGCTGTGGCTAACAGCATCCTCCACTGTAAATGTTACATTAGAAGCATTGTAAAGACCAGATTGACTCTGGAGCTGCAGGCTACTGCCTGGCAACAAGGGCTAGAGGAAGCTGAGCAATTTGGCTTAAATAATTGGTGGTGCCTAGTTTATGAAATGAAGGGGAATGAGAAATGCATCCCTTTGTCTTACAATACATGCCCTTTGGAGAGCTCCAAATCACACATAATTGCCACCTGCAAATGTATTTCCCCCCCCCCCGCCAATTTCAAGCTTCCAAATCTCATAATAAACCCCATCGAGGCAAACTGCCTGCCTGATGCTTGTTAATTCTGAGTTCAGATCCTGAGATCCAGCAGACAAAATGTCAGGCAGTTCATAAACCAACAGAACTCACATCTTGAAGTATTTTTACCATGTGGAACACTTTACTGGTACAAGAAACGAGCTGAGCTTCCTCCAGGAATCACAGAACCACGTGTAACTCAATGTCAAACGATCACAAGGGAAACAAGGTTTATCTTAAACGCACCCTTTGCTTCCTGACTTGGCCAAGTCAAGAGGAAGAAGTGAGATTTTCAAATGTAATTTCACATCTTTCTATATATTTTTAATGTCCACTTACCTTTATCTAATTCACTGGAGATGTTCCATGAGGATGTGGGCATAAAATCAGCAACAACTGATGAATTTGCTCCTGGAAGGGAAAAACAGAGAGAGAAAAATCAAGATGCTGTTAATATATTGATTCTGTATCGTCAGGAGAGTAAAGGGATGAAGCTGCTGTCAGAGTACTACGATCATCTGAAGAACAGCAGCTCTGAAATGCACTCGATGCTCTGTGTTGGCAGACATCTGGGCAGCAGAACCAGTGAAGTGGAGACAGGCACCGGGCCAGCGCTGGGGTTGGTTTTGCAGCGCTGTCCCTTGTGAGGCCCTGTGTTAATGAAACAACCCATCTTTGGGATGCATTTGGCCCACCTTAAAATCTCCCCCTGGGTTTTATGGAGGTGGAACGACTGCAGTGATGAGGTTGCTGAACGTGTTATCTATTAACATTTACAAGCCATTTTAATCCTGCAAACCCCTGTGCACAAGAAGACACTGATGTTAACAGGGCTACTTGTATGAAAAATCCTCCTACAACTCATGCAAACACAGCCTGGAAAGGCTGATCTGAAGCATTTCCTCATTGATATACATTCCTTTTCTTGATAAAGCCGAATGGTGACTTTAGTCTTTACTTGTATTTCTACCTGGTTTTTAACACACAGAGTAAGTTGTATGGAGGATGGTGTCAGGAGAACTGCCAGCACACATCCGGGCTCGGCTATAGGTCATGGTAAAACAGTGATTTCATCAAACACCCATATGAGGACGCTGGTGTGTAACTGGAGGAGGGGAATTACTGTCCCGTCCCGTCCCGTCCCCGTTACTGCTGACCCACATGCACCTTATGAGGCTCTTCAGGCCTCTGGGAAGGATTGCTGCTGGAGCAGGATCTCTCTCACTCAACCCCAGGGATTAATACACACATATACGAGCTTTAGTGAGTGACGGTGTGAAGAAGGGGTGTGCACACCCATTCCATGGCACGGAAACGCAGTGCACCTCCTAATTCCCTGTAACCACCCAGTCCCAGGAAACCTGACTGTGAAAAGGAGGAGAGCAATGCTGGAAAGGAGTGTTCCAGCACCGACCATGGGAGAGGAGACTGAGTTTGAACTAAACCCAAGCAGTGCTCAATGCGTCACCTCCCAGACGGAGATGCTGAAAAGACTCAGCACAAGTTAACATCCTGCAACCCAAATCTACAGCCTGGCTGGATCCCCTGTGCGGGGTGATCACACTCGATCTTGTAGGTGCACAGCGAGGCCCCAGAGATGCTGCGAGGGCTGGAGCAGCTCTGCTCTGGAGCCAGGCTGAGAGAGCTGGGCTGGGGCAGCCTGGAGAAGAGAAGGCTCCTGAAGGGGAGACCTGAGAGCAGCTCCAGTGCCTGAAGGGGCTGCAGGAAAGCTGGAGAGGGGCTTGGGACAAGGGTCTGTGACAGGGAGTTGGAACTGGATGAGCTTTAAGGTCCCTTCCAACACAAACCATTCTATCGTTCTATGCTGAGCATCAGCAGGATCCCAGACGAGAACAGGACTATTTTGAAGTGTATTGATTTTATTTTGACACCATCCCTTCAGCTTGTTCCCAGACAGCTTTTAACTACAAAGCGATTTCACTCATAAAACCATGCAGTGCACGGCTCTGCAGAGATGTTCTGCTTTTATTTGACCAGTTGGCAACTATTCTATTTCACTGAAAAAATCACAAGAAAATGGTAAACACCGAGGCACACAAATGCATGAAGCAGCTCAGCTCAGATACAGCCACTACACTTGTTATAAATACTGCCTTTCTTAAAAGCCCACCTGGTAGCACTGCTTATTTAAGACTCTGTCAAGTATTTCCAATGTAAACACCACAGTTGAAGGCATTATAACTCACCTACCAACACAGCCCTGGGCCTGCACAGGGCAGAAACACATTAACGGGGCCAGATCCTGAGATGAGCTCTTAGGCAGAAGCTCTTCCCTGTGAGGGTGCTGAGGCGCTGGCACAGGGTGCCCAGAGAAGCTGTGGCTGCCCCATCCCTGGCAGTGTTCAAGGCCAGGTTGGACACAGGGGCTTGGAGCAAGCTGCTCTAGTGGAAGGTGTCCCTGCCCATGGCAGGGGTTGGAGCTGGAGGAGCTTTAGGGTCCTTTTCAGCCCAAAACATTCTCTGATACCCAATGAAATGGGGCAGCTCCTGCAGGCCTGTGAGACATAGATCTGAGGTGCTGTTGCCCTTCACTCCTCCCACTGAAACCAAACAGGGCATCTCTCACGTCCACAGGGCACTGCTCAAAGCCATGAGCAATGGGTTCTGTCATTCAAACTCCTCACACATTCAAGTTTTGTGTTTGACAATGCATTTTCTGTAGGTAACATTACTTCCGTCCACTTGGAAATACACTTGCATTAAGAGCCCACAAGAGAACCATACTCTGCAAACATCTAACATGCATTGAACAAAATGAAAGAAAAAGCAACGAAACTACTGTGACCACATACAGTATTTTGCTATTTCAAATCCCAGTGTCCATATTAATGTTTTGTTAAACAGGCTTTGAGAACATGACCGTGGATCTCACAGAGCACACATCCACCACCGGATCTACAGAAGGAACCACATTAAAAGAACAAACTTGACTGTTTGTGAGATAGTTCTTCAGTCTGGAAGCTGGTAAGGTTCTGATACTCCTGAATTAAAGCTCTGATTTCAGAGCAAGGCATCACTGTGCCCTGAGTAAGCATTTTATTTGATTGAAAGGAACATGCAGAGCAGCTACGCAGCATGGGAACACACCACCAAATCAAAGTTAATGCAGGGAACAAAAGCACCTGAGAAAGAAGTCCAAGATACATGCACGGATTTCATTTCCAGCTGCGATGACTTGGGATTGCTGTGCATGGAAGCCAGAGCAGTGACATCTCTCCTTGGAAAAACCATGTTAGAACCTTCAGGCCAAGCACAAAGCGTGCTCCGTTGGAAGGTGAGCTCCCAGGCAGCCCATGACAGGTGAGTCATGGATGGGAGAAGGATCAAAGCCTCATCTGACCAAACTGGTTCCTCTCCTGCAACCACCTTGCTTGTAACTGCCTCCGGGAGGAAAACAGTTTAAAAACCAGGCTGGGAATGAGCTGCTCTTCTTCCCTTTGGGGACACACCATGTGCCAGTGGGCCAAAGAGCTGGAGCACCAAGAAGGTCACACCAAATGCAATTCCACCCGGGAGCAGGGCTCAGCATCCATCACTCCCCTCACCAATGGCCAATCCACTCCCTTCACTCACTAACCTGATCTTCAAACTCCCACTAATCAACTGTTCCCGTTATTCTGGAAATCCCATATATGGGATTTACACCCAGCAACTTGCACTTGGGGCACTGGAACAGGCTTGCCTATTTGCTGTCACCATCAAAAAAGAGGGAAATCCGTTTAATATTTAATGAGGAGTGGAAAAATTAATCCTTGAATGTTAAAAATTCCCTCCTAAGCCCCACTTTCACTATTTGAACAATAGGATTTGTTTTGAAAAGAAGTCAACCTGAGAAATGGGATCAGCAGAAAGAACCATTATCCCGGTAAGGTTTATTTTACGGATGAAATCATTCCAGATGAGTGATGAATCTTACCCTTAACACTGGAAAGATAAGTATCTGCTCAAATCTCCATCACCATTAAGAGATGTTGGTCTTAATGAGAAATCACAATTAGAACCCTTGTGAAGAGCCAAGTAAAGTGTATTCAAACACACTCCCCACAGAGAAGTTGGCTAATACCTGCCTTTATTACCATATTGCCTAAGCGTAGAGTGACTTTCACACAAGTCATTCCTTTTAAAGCCTCTATGATTAAATAAACTTCAACCAGGCTTACAAAGCTCTGCCCCTGAAGAACAACTACAGAGCTAGCTCTTATCACAGCCTCACACTACGGCTCATTTTCTCACCAGCACCAACCATCACTCAGCGCTCCAGTGTTTGTCCTGTCACCGTTACAGACCCACCAAAAGGATGGGGCAGCTTCATCCCTTGGCCAGTGAACCAAGAACATACACGCCCTGTGCCCAGGGTAATTAATATATCTAGGTAATGCATCTGTAAGGCAAAGTAAAGAGAATATCAATCAGAGCAGGAAAGAGGCAGATGACTAAGATGACACCAAACCCAGAAGCGATTGAAGATTTTAATGGGGGATCAATCTGCTATATAGAAACAAAGCAGAGAGCATGATCAGTCTGAGAATGTGGATGCTCTGCTTGCAAGGCCCTGTGAGCAATGCATGAGGTCTGCAGGGCTGCTAAGCAAGAGAACATAGACACCCAGCAGAAGCGTTGCCTGGGTCAGGCTTTCTTCTCAGGTGCATGGAGAAAAACCCCATGTCTTGCAGAACATAGCTTTTTAAGGTGGAAGGTATAGAATCCTAGAATGGATTAGGTTGGAAGGGACCTTAAAGCTCATCCACTTCCAACCCCTGCCACGGACAGGGACACCTTCCACTAGAGCAGCTTGCTCAAGGCCAAACAAAACATTCCAAGTGTCTTCTTAAGGGGTATCCTCTGTCTTACATTATATCCCAATAGCAGGGCAGTCTATACCCTAATTCTATAATTATATATATAAATGGAAGTAATTTTTTCTTATACAAATACAAACGTGACTGCAACATACGCAGCTCAGATCTCGCTGCAGAATAGCCGAAACAGCAAAAAGAGCAAGGAGACACTTAGCATAACCAATGAGTTAGAAATCTGAGTAGCAAGATAAACTATACAAAAATGAATGTTTAAACTAAATAAAAAAAGACTGTTCCATTTGCAACTCTCTGAAGCTGCACAGAAAGCCTACCCCAAGTGAGATCTGTTATCCTAGGGAGGAATTTGCCTAAGGAAGCGATAAAATCCCAATTTCACGAGACACTAGAAACAAGATTGGGCAAGACAATACTCCAGACACCAATGGGGAGTTATCCCACGCTGACAGGAGGGTCAACACAGGATAACTTAATAGGGGATTTGGGCACAACTGTTGTGGCCAAATCACCAATTAATGTTTTATAGCATTGAATCTACTAGAAGCATCAACACCCCTTAAAGAAGTGAATAAAAATCACCATAAAATAGACTCCTCAGCTATTGTACTTGGATCTAACATCAGGAAAACAGGAATCACAGATAAGGTTATAGAGACTTAGAGCAAAATCTAATTATACTAAGTGCTCAGCACTTTGTGCTTTTCTGCACATTCCAGACCGACGCTTCATCTTTCCCTCTGTCTGGTTCCTACCTGACTGATCTCTTCCAGGATCTTCCCACAGATATGCCTCACGGCTGTTTTTCTTCTCAGTTCTATCTCCCTCATCTTCCCTTTTTTGCCTTTTGTGTTCTCAGTTTCACTGCTCCTTTGTAAGTTCCCCACACGTTTTCATCTGATCTCCCAAGAAACTACGTTTTGCAATCAGCCAGTTTCCAGCCTATCCACAGCCCACCCGGGAGGTGCTGAAGGAAATCTAGACATACTTTCTGCAGACAGTAATGGATACGACCTATTATACGCTCATTTTCTTGTCTGTTTAAAAGTTGGCACCATCCTGAAATTTCCATAATATATAGCTCAAATTTTGCTTGTATCTTCAATGCATGAAAGGATTTTATCTTCCTGACATCAGGATCTGTGTGGCAGTGGACATGTCTGCATGATACAACTCTTGTGTTTCAAAACGAGGTAGGAACCATCTGAATGAGGCAAAACTGCACAAAGACCAGGCCAGGTTGGAGAGAGCTTAGGGCAAGCTGCTCTAGTGGAAGGTGGCCCTGCCCATGCCAGGGGGCTGGAACTGAGCTTTATGGTCCCTTCCAACCCAAACCAGTCTGGGATTCAATGGTTCTATGAAGACGGGAAGTCACTGAAAGCATTTCTGCTCTTCACAGAAGGTAGGTGTCTCTTAAGGACAATTTACTGCCTTTAATAGTATGCAATACCATTACTCAACAACAAACCCTCCATTGATTAGTGATGAACGTAGTAATTACATTACATGATGATGTGTCAAAGTTACCATATATACAGTCTGCAGCAAACAGTCCATGTTAGAAACATACCTAGGCCAAGAGACTCAACCTTCCATGTTCAGGTGAAGCTGCTGCTCTTTGTACTGCCATTTTAAATACTTCCAAAGAGGAGCCTACAAACTATACACAACAAAACCTGCCAGAGAAGAGGCCTTAACCAAAGATCTACCTGGTAAGCAAGGTAAAATGCTGCATGACGGCATTTCTGCTTCAAATGCATCAGATGAACTAGTTAGCTTTACTCCACCTGGTTACTCTATGGCTAAAAAGGCAAAGGCAAAGCTTGTTCTGCCAAAGCCTTGTACAGGCAGGGCTGAGAGGTAAGAGTTTACCAGATGATAGCTGCAGAGTTCACAACTGTTGTCATCACTGTGTCACGTTCTGCTGGAGAAGGACCCATTGGAGCTCCCAGTTAGGGGCTGAGATGATCCTGGATGATGCTACCAGCATTCAAATGATTAATTCCGTTCACGCTCTTCAACTGTAACACTCCCAAGCGCATCTCTCTGTTATTTATCTGTCCTACATCATTATTGATAGCCTGGGGTAGGTTAATCATTGGCATTAGATAGGGAAATTTTCAACACCAGTGAACAATTTAAGCTCAGAGATAAAAGACATTAATTTTCAGCTTCAGAAGCCAGACGTGCAGCAGGATGATTTCATTTACACAGGACTGGAAATTGTTAGGAACTTCATTTATCCCACAGCCCAGAACCATCTATCAGAGCATCTCATCACTGCTACTGGCACTTTCATCAGCACGTACGCAACGAGTAACCTCTCTGCCTGCGTGTCTTTCGGAACACCTCCAGCTCCCCAGGGCTGGAGATAAACTGAAGGATTAGCCTGGTTATGATGCATCAACAGAAAGAATCCCAGTGCCTTATTCCTGATTACAGGGCAGGTAGCCAAGAGCACTGTATGCACCTGACACCTCTGCCTTACCTTGTCTTGCAGATCTGCTCTTTTCCATGAGGACATAGGCTGAGAGAGCTGGGCTGGGGCAGCCTGGAGAAGAGAAGGCTCCTGAAGGGGAGACCTGAGAGCAGCTCCAGTGCCTAAAGGGGCTGCAGGAAAGCTGGAGAGGGGCTTGGGACAAGGGCCTGCAGGGACAGGCCAAGGGGAATGGCTTTAAGCTGCCAGAGGGGAGACTGAGATGAGCTCTTAGGCAGAAGCTGTTCCTTGGGAGGGTGCTGAGGCGCTGGCACAGGGTGCCCAGAGAAGCTGTGGCTGCCCCATCCCTGGCAGTGTTCAAGGCCAGGTTGGACACAGGGGCTTGGAGCAAGCTGCTCTAGTGGAAGGTGCCCCTGCCTCTGGCAGGGGTTGGAGCTGGAGGAGCTTTAAGGTCCCTTCAACACAAACCAGGCTGGGATTCTCTGATACAGCAGGAAACCTGGCTGAAAGGTGGGCAGTCACGAGGGTTTCCTGTACTTAGAAGACACCAGTAATACCCACCCCAAAAGACCCAGTGGGGAGATTAAAGCCTTTTCTCAAATACATCATTCTTAACACTGGTTCTGGAATACCAACAGGCAATATCATCAGAAAATCATTTGACTGCTATGCACTGAAGAGTTGCAAACTCTTAAAAAACCTTTACATGCACTAGCAATGTAAAGGCTCCAATGGACATGAGTCAGGGTTGACTACAAACCCTGTAGTAACTTCATCTTCAGCTAAAGTCATATCAGTTAAAAACTGTTTTCTTCCATGGGATCGAAGCCATCCCTTGGAAGAAGTGGTTTTTAAGAGGCCTTTTTTTACATGCTAATACTTTAATCCTAAATTTCTAATTACTGCACTACAATTCCTTTTGATTGCAGCTATTAATTACAGATTATCATTAATGTACATGGATTTAGAAGTCACTGTGGAATCTGGGTGCACTTTACATGGCTCTAAATTGGGTCGTTAACAGTTCCACTTAAGAAGAGCAAAACACTGCACCCTGGAGCAAGCCACAGCTTTAATGACAGGGAATGGAGAAAAGAAAGGGCCAGTTGGCTGAAGGCCAGCATTTGAGAGCTCACAGTCGAGTCTTTGTGCTTAGGAACTGGAGAAACGTGGCTACAACAGCACTTCAATGCGCATCAACCACAAGGGAACTTCCAGTCGGGAACCGCGGGTGCACGGTGAACCTAGGGCAGAAAATGCCCTGCTCCGTGTGCCTGGGAATATCACTGCTTGGATGGGCCAGGCATGATCCTGCACTGCCCAAAGCCATGGGATCACTGCGTTTTCCAAGGAAGAATGATTTGTCTTTGCTCAATTGGAAATGGACACTGGAAGGATAACGGGATTGAAAGTGGCAGTATGCGAGTGGAGGAACACATTGTTTTCTTGCCCATAAAGGCAGGTCTTACTGAGTCACAGAATCATAAAACAGTTTGGGTTGGAAGGGACCTTCAAAGCTCACCCAGTCCAAATCCCCTGCCATGAGGAGGGGCATCTTCAACTAGATCAGCCTGGCCTTCGATGCCTCCAGGGTCAAGGGAGAATGGCTTTAACCTGCCAGAGGGGAGACTGAGATGAGCTCTTAGGCAGAAGCTCTTCCCTGGGAGGGTGCTGAGGCGCTGGCACAGGGTGCCCAGAGAAGCTGTGGCTGCCCCATCCCTGGCAGTGTTCAAGGCCAGGTTGGACACAGGGGCTTGGAGCAAGCTGCTCTGGTGCAAGGTGTCCCTGCCTGTGGCAGGGGTTGGAACTGGATGAGCTTTAGGGTCCCTTCCAACACAAATCAGTCTGGGATTGTATGAAGTGCCTGGACAAGGCTTTGCACTGCACCTGCCTGCATACCCCTGGCTTCCATCAGTGCCACTGCACTAAATCCACCCACACGAGCTTTAGAGCAGGCAAACCCAGCCAAGCACGGGGAGGGCAAACAAGGAACCATTTACCTCCAACATAAATCCCAACACACCGTAACTCCTCTCACCTCAGCACTTGAGGGCCACAAAGGCCTGAAATGGATGAGGCTACCAGCAATCTCCAATCCAACCCTTAGGACTTGAGAGGAAAACTCCAGCAGGAGTCTGCCACGTGCACATTGCTCCTGATTTTTCGGAGCTCACTAATTATTTTTGTTGCAATGACGAAAAATGGGCCCGTGTCAGCCCATGAATGAATGAATGCTCCTGAAACAATGACTCCTTAAATACACAGAAGCCTCCCTCGTGTAAACACGCTGTGTTTTATACCATACCCTCGTGGTGCGAGGCATACGTTGCAACATGACTTATTGGCTGCGGGTGATGAAACAGTAAACGTTGCCCCTTTGACGGCTTGAACCTCGTGCCTGGGATTTCACATGGGTTGATGGTGATTAATGGAAAAACTGCCAAATTTATCAAGAGCCTGGAACACAAGGATACACTGTGAAACGTATGCTAATACAGCACAATTTATATAAAAAGGGGGGGAATGTAAATATTTAACTGATGCCAGAGCTGGATGCTTTGGCCAAGTCAGGACTGAGCTACATTGATTGTTCAAAAGGAACTTACACCCCGGTGTAAACCCACACAAGCCTGATCTCAGACAGGCTTAAAACCTGGGCATTTTGGATGGTAGATTTAATTTCTTCTGTTAAAAAGCTGGGGTTTAAATCTGCATTGAAACCAACCAGAAAACACTTGTGAGTAAGAACTGGTCAATGTGTGTGTGGAGAGCTGGGCTTAGCCCAGTTGGCAGCACCAAGGGAAGTGGCGAGAGGCAGGATCCTGACCCAGATCCCTCTGTCTCCATCACATGCAGGCACAGCATCCTCAAGAGACCAAACCCAAGCCCCTCCAGTTAATCCCATTTATCAGCAGCCTCAAGACAGGGCAAGGTCTCTCAGAGGTGAAGGCTGAAGTCCCCTTTCATGGCTCCAGGTTGGGTTTCAGACACGGGTGACACGATACAGGCACATCCTCGTCCTGCCCTGGTGGGACTCCTGCTCAGGGCTCTCCACATGCTTGCTAACAACAGCAATTACATAGGCAATTAGTCTGCACAAAAGGTTTACATCAGTGCTTCAGAGGTTTATTTTTAATCCCTTCATCATTGCTGGAATGAGTTAATGTACTGATTTAGCCACAGTTACTACTTACTATAGGAAGGTTTCCTGAATCTGAGGTTCATCAGCATCTCCTGGATTCAAATAACTCTCTAACATTAAGAAAAGTTAAATCCAAACATAGCAATAGGACCAAACATTTTCATTGCTATTCTGGGGGGATCTTCAAATTGTTTCATCAGTGGCTTGAGCACATGTACTACCTTCCCCTTGATTTCAACCCATGCAGAATGAGCCAAGATTTCAGGGACTACTGAACATCACAGCCACGCAGACCTCAGCATCATGCTGGCAGCTTAATTCTGGCCACCAAAATCTAAGGTTTGATGAAGTCAAACTCCTGAATCCTTAAATTACGCAACGGTCCTTATGCGCTCTCCCAAGCACAGTAAGGCTGAAGAAATGGTCGGTGTAAAAGAGCCACTTCTAAACAACACAACTAAGAGTTAGCAAGCCTTAATTGCACCCAGAAGTCCAAGTGGCTGTGGTCTTCATGACCCTGTAATGGCTTTGCCACAGAAAAAACCCTGCAGTCTCTAAAAGTTAATAGCCTGTACAATAGGAAATCAACAGGCACAGGGCAAAGTTGGCTTGTTCAGTCTTAACTGCTTCTGCAGGCCCTGGAAGGATAAAGCACTGATGATGTTTTTATTAGCTCAACAAACAAGAAGCTGGGCATTTGATGTAATGCTACTGCAGATCTACACAGATTAGGTTTCAAAGTCGTGGCAACTGCTGTACTTTAAGAAATGAGTTAGCTTGGAAATGGATACAGGTTTCCTCTGGAAGGCACAGCAATCCAAATAAACACGCTGAGCACGGCACAGCCAGATGAAGTTCCAGTGGCCCAACCGCTTGCCTAAGTAGCTGCACACCCCACAGCTGCACAAAGGTTTTTCATCACCATTCCTAATTTCTTCAGGCCAAAAGAGTGCAGTAATATCAAGCTCAGCAGGTGATAAGAGCAAGTGTCTGCCAAAGTAAGCCCAAGCGCACAGATTCTGCTGAGTTCAAATGAGCACATCCTTACTACAGGGCTAAATGGGACGGGTGGGTTCATTAACATTAGTCAGCTCTGACAGCATCCAGACACACTTGAAATACTTTGTACAGACTATTTACCAGTAAAGGAAAACACAGTTTCCCCTTGAAAGCCTCGAAGCAAACATGACACTGGGAAGCTGAAACGGTGGAATGCCCCGTAGCTTTCTCATTAGTTTCCTACTCAAGTATTTACAGACAGCTCCTCCAATTCTGCTCCACTCATCTGTAACCCGTTCCCAAACCACTCCTTGCGGTCAAGCCAAATTTTTCTGCTGTTTAACTTCTCAAGTCTCCCAAAGTTCATTCACAGGTCCCTTCCTCGCTCTGCCAGAAGCTTCTCCCTCTGGTTTGTCCCACTTCCCAGCTCAGGGTGTCTGTTACAGGACTCCATTTTCCCAACACAAAGTCCTGATGCTACCAAAGCGGCTTCTGGAGGAACGATGCAGAAAGACCACGCACGTCTGGAACTGGGAGTGTCTTGAGGGGTGGCTGCGGTGTTGGGAGGAGGGTTCCTACCTCAGAGATACAGAACATTGATTGCACAAAGTCTAAAGAGACCATCAGTGATACGAGAAATAGGTTGGAAACACTTATTCTAGCCCATTACCTTCTCATGGTCATGATTCTGGTCAAATATCCCATTCTACCACATGTTTAGCTTCAGTTAAAATGCTGAAGTTATCAAACCCCTTACCCTGTAGCTATACAGGACCCGAAGCATTTCACTACTTAATACATGGATGCTCGAGGAATATTTGAACCTAATCCAGACTTGACTGAGCAACCTGGAAAATCCAGCAGCAATTCAGGATTTTGGATGCAGCTTCAGGTCTGTGCACGTCTCTAATCCTCCTGAAACACAGCGCTGCCAAGTTGTGGATTTTCTTACCCAGATTCCCCAGCTGATTGCCTTTGACAGCGGGTCTGTGTGCTGCTGTTAGCCATGCTGTGTATATAAGGCCAGGGACAGCAGATTAGGGCGTTACAATAATCGTCTCAAAACTCAGCTATTGAAAACTCAGAAGGGGAGTAACAGAGAAGAGATTTCCTTGTGGGTTACCTGCCTTGATAACAACGCTGTAGTGGGGGATCTCAGTCCAGCTCCCAGCAGCCAAACAGCCCTGTCTCATAAAGCACAACCAGCAGATGCAGTAACCTCTTGGCAAGTCCAAGAGCCAAAGGACTGAATTTCTCTCTCGCAGCAAGTGATCTCTCAGTGCCAGCACTCCTCTGGGATATGAACTACTCCGAAGGGACCAGGAACTTCAGGGTAGTTCTAAGCTTGTCATTTGGGGCTGTTGGGTGAGGAGAAGCTCCCCATGACCCAGCTTCATTGTGCGCTTGAGCCCAAACCCCCCCCGTGTGCTGGGCTGCACCCACAGCGCAGGAGCAGCAGCTCAGGGAGGGGATCCTGCCCCTCTGCTGTGCTCTGGGGAGACCCCCCCTGCAGTCCTGATCCAGCTCTGGGGCAGCAGCACAAGAGGGACGTGGAGCTGTTGGAGCGAGGCCAGAGGAGGCCATGGAGATGCTGCGAGGGCTGGAGCAGCTCTGCTCTGGAGCCAGGCTGAGAGAGCTGGGCTGGGGCAGCCTGGAGAAGAGAAGGCTCCTGAAGGGGAGACCTGAGAGCAGCTCTGGTGCCTGAAGGGGCTGCAGGAAAGCTGGAGAGGGGCTTGGGACAAGGGATGTAGGGACAGGCCAAGGGGAATGGCTTTAACCTGACTGGGGTTGAAAGAGATGAGCTTTAAGTTTCCTTCCAACCCAAACCACTTTGTGATTCTATGAATGGGGCAAATCTCACTACCCTCACAGGAATCCAAATGGAAAATATTCTTGATTTGTGACAAAGGCAGGATAAAAGTGATCTGTAATAGAAGGCATATTGACAAAAAGATATGAATAGACCAGAACTTGATTCAATAGAGAGGTATATCCTCGGTAGGGTGATCAAGTGACTTCTGCGCACTGAGGGCTACTGAGATGGTTCAAAGAAACAACCAATCTCTCGATGCAAACTTACACAAACCATAAATATCAATCAGGCCAAAGTGTCTTTTTTCACCACATTTCTCAGCAAATCCTGTCTTGTTTGAAATGCCTGAGCTTGGTTTGCCGAAGGTGGGAGCTCTCAGAAGATGTGGTTCTCTCCAAACCACAGAGCAAATCGTGCCCTGTGATTTTGGTTTCCTTGCATTACTGGCTTAAAGCTCTGAAACCATTGAATACATACACATACGCACAGACACACATGCATGCACACACAATGAGACAGATGCAGGTTGTGGATTCAGATATAAAATCCTAGACACACAGCACCACATCACAGCCAGCACACCCCAGACATCTCACATGGCATGTATTTCACAGCAGAAATCACAGCACCGTGCTCACTGAGAAGCATTTCTTGTGCTGACTGACATCCCTGGCAGTGTTCGAGACCAGGCTGGAGCTGGATGAGCTTTAAGGTCCCTTCCAACCCAAACCAGTCTGGGATTCTGTGATAAAATTGTTCTGCCTTTGGCTTTCTGCTTTAACAAACCAAACTGCTCACTGATGTACCAGGCAGCGGTACACACAGCTCTACACATAGGCTTTAAATGCAGCCAGGAGAAGGTAAGCATCCAAACGCCTTGGACACTCCCTGGGATGAGGTGTTAATTCCCAGCATTCTCTGACACTGGGAATCCACAGTGGGTGCAGACACGGAAAGCAGATATAACATGAACCATTGGGGGTAAAAATCCACTCAAGTCATTCCCTGGTGAACAAAGTGGTTCTGAGGTCCTGCCTGGTGGCCAGGAGCTCTGACTGCTAATGAAGTGCATTTCAATTACACGACTGATGCAGAATGAGGACATTTTTACTAATCAAAGCTTTGCTGCTGCTCCTTCAAGCTAAAACTGGTTGAAAACCCATAACCAAGATTTATTGAATCAAACTCCATCAACTACCTGAGCCCTTCAACAACAGTGTCACCCTGGAGCTTTGGTAACCTGCACTGTCAAACCCAAAGCAACAAATGCAATTGCTGTTTCCACTGATGAGCAGAACCTCTGTTAGACCCCTTCCAGAATGGCATTCATTATTAATTATGCTTGGATCTTGGTGTGCAGCTTTACACTCATGTAAGGCTGAAGCACAGGGACAGAAATTAGGACTAAGTTGCCTCGCAGTAGGTGTATGAATGCAAGAGACTGACCCAGTAAGTGTCCCTAAGTGACAGAGCTCCTGTCTGTGCAAGCCTAATGCAGAGCAAGGATGAGCAAAGGCAGTGTACTCTGATACCTGTACATTACACTTCCCAGATTTGCCTTACGAGAAAGAAACCAAACCTCTTTGAGCACTTCAGTGGGCTTAAACATGTAACAAACTCAGTAAGTGGCATGAGAGATAAGCAAACCATCCCTGTATCTTGCCCAAGGATATACTCTTGCTTCCCAGGCATGAGAGGAGATGGAGGTGGTAAAAGGGATGAGGGACCTGTAAATTTTCCAGCTAACTCTTGAAAAGGTCTCCCTTTATACCTAGAGACCTTTAAGTGTGGCAGGGGAGAAGAAAAGCTGTATAATCCCTGCATGCCCACCCTGTGCAGCACAAACCGTGGCACCTTCAGGAGACTGCTGGCTTCTCAGAACCAACAACCTGATTTATTTTCCTGGCAAAGCACCAGACATCATCAGCACAATTGACCTTCTGGGGTCAGGGAAAGCCCATCCTCACCAGCTCTGCACATATACCCATGAGCTATCTCGCTGGAGGCTCATGTCCGTATCCATACACTGCTTCCCAGCTCTGGGAGGGTTCCCACTGTGGTTAAGGGAGTTCTGACTAATAAGGATAAATAAAAGAGTGCCCAAAGCTGTCAGGATTTGGTTTATTTAATGCCATTATGCTTGACATTGTGCCAGGCAAGGAGAACTTGATCTCTGCTTCAAGTGGGTAAACACTGCACTGCAGACGCAGGACTCTGGCGAGATCTCGGCCTGTATTTATGTAAAGCAGGGCAGGTGGGCTTATATTTCAAGTAAATAAACACAAAAATAGCTCACAGCGCATGGAAGTCAGCAGAGAACAGTGGTGGAATCAGCTGCTTATGTACCGGGTTAGGCAAGAAAGTCCCAATGGTACCAAGTGTCACTGATGATGGGAAAGAGCCAGGCTAGGAAGAGAGGTCACCAAGGGAAGCAGGAGATGCCCCTACACTGAGCACTTAAATGCAGAGCAAAGCAACACGTAGTACTAGAAAAGAAGGATTTCCACATGTATGCAAAGGGACATACTTGACTTGAACAGGAACTTCTCCTTAACAAATAACTCTTTAACAGTCAATTTGTATCTGTATGTCCTGTCCCTCACCCCTCCTGCAGTCACACTGAAAGTTGACACTGGGATCAAACTGATCCCGGTGTCTGGAAACACAGAAACAAAACTGGAACGCTGAAATCAAGGAACAGACTGAGATCTGAAGCGTTACAATGATCACTTGATGCTGCTACTGCCTTTATTCTCTGTATTAAGAGTCAAAAAGAGAAAACTCAAGAGGAAACCAGCGTGGTTTTTCAAGAGGCACTTGGTCTCCCTTGTGCTCCCATTGAAGCCAGCAGTAAAGCTGCTGTTGAATCAGGAAACACTGAGCGCTTCTGAAAGCTGCACAAGTGGATGAAAAGTGCCTTACAAAGCTATTAGCTCACAACTGCTCTACAAGTTACAAGCAGTGAAAACAAAGTAAAGTAAAAGCAAAGAAAGGGGTAGAAATGTCTGAAAGCCCCTTCTAAACCATCACACCCTGTCTGCCTGCAGCCCCTTTCATCTGCACACAATCTCCGCAAGGCCACTTCATCACGGGCTAGGGTTTAATTAAGTTCCATGTTTATTTGCCCAGGGTAGGTATGCAAGTGAGGAGAGGGAAAACCCCTGGCTCTGCTGCCACCTGAAGCTTGTGGAACCTGAACGTTTGTCACTCCTGCAGACTGCAGACCTAAAATAAGACAAGGGCTGACTGAACAGGCACAGTTACCTGGTGTTATGGTGTGGGCTTGTGGGACCTTGACATAGACCTTGAGCTTCTGCCTAAGAGCTCATCTCAGTCTCCCCTCTGGCAGGTTAAAGCCATTCCCCTTGGCCTGGCCCTACAGGCCCTTGTCCCAAGCCCCTCTCCAGCTTTCCTGCAGCCCCTTCAGGCACTGGAGCTGCTCTCAGGTCTCCCCTTCAGGAGCCTTCTCTTCTCCAGGCTGCCCCAGCCCAGCTCTCTCAGCCTGGCTCTAAGCCCTGACTGACCCAGAAGTCACAACTTCCATTTCACACAGAACCAGGTTACCAGAAACCAGCAGCAGGCACCGACCAGGGCATTCACTCCCGTGGTGCTGAGCACAAGCCAGCATGGCCAACCCCATTCTCAGTCAGGGCTGTCTGAAATCCAAAGCCACCGCGCTTGCTGGTGGCACCCTTGATAAACTGCAGGACCCTGCAGATTCCAAGCTCCTACAATCAACTCGGGCTGAATGTTTTACCTAACTCAAATAATGAGGAGAAGAATTACATAAGTCAGAGATTTGCTTTGGCACGAGGCGAGGACACTGTGGCACCATTCGTGTGTACTCAGCAATTTTAGAATCCGAGGATTTCTCCTCCTTGCATGCTTGGAGATTTAATAAGAGCACTCTGTGCCATTTCTGGCTGGTGAGGAAGCAGACAACCGAGTAAAATGAAGACTTGTGTTTTCACTAGGCTGTCACTTAACATTTAGCAGTGTGGCTCGAGTTCCCTTTCAAAGGGTGCGCTGCTCCATCCCTACTATTATGTGAAAAACGACACACGGTGCTGTTATTTAAGCAGTAAGTCAGCCCCTAATGACCTTTTATACACCAGCATTTCTGTTCTTCAATAGGTGGACGTGGAAGGCCAGGAGTGAAGGAAAACTCCCTTCAGACAACTAAACTAGACTTCCAGCAGCTCATGTGCACAGAGCGCGTTTAGGGTACCACAGTACTTGATTAGGAGCCCGGAATGCACTTATCCACCTAAAGATTCTGCTTGCATTACCTCACTTTTAGGGAACCATGATTCAAAGTGCTGTTATGAGCAAACTCTGAGGGCTAACACCAGATTTAAGGCATACAGTGTTTGGACCATTAGGGTATCCATAGTTATACCAAGGCTAAGGGAAGTACAGGGTTTGATCCAAAAAGAAGCAGAACAGTGCTTTACTTCACTACAGAATGACTCCTTCCACTCAGCTCTCGAAGGGCACATACATGGCATTAGAACCATTATATTATATCAGCCTGGAGAAGAGAAGGCTCCTTTAGGGGAGACCTTAGAGCAGCTCCAGGGCCTAAAGGGGCTACAAGAAAGCTGGAGAGGAGCTTTGGACAAGGGCCTGTAGGGACAGGCCAAGGGGAATGGCTTTAACCTGCCAGAGGGGAGACTGAGATGAGCTCTTAGGCAGGAGCTCTTCCCTGGGAGGGTGCTGAGGCGCTGGCACAGGGTGCCCAGAGAAGCTGTGGCTGCCCCATCCCTGGCAGTGTTCACGGCCAGCTTGGACACAGGGGCTTGGAGCAAGCTGCTCTAGTGGAAGGTGTCCCTGCCCGTGGCAGGGGTTGGAACTGGATGAGCTTTAAGGCCCCTTTCAACACAAACCATTCTACGGTTGTATCATGATTACTGCACAAAGAGAAGTAAAAATACAGCACCCTTCCCTGTCCAGAAAAGAGAAAAGAAGGATGGATTTAAGGAAGTCATTTAAACACAGGGAGCTGTTGCACAAAAGCAATTCTAAAGACTATTACCTTGTACTCTTCTTCGCCCTAAAATAACAAGGCCCATAAGTAAAAACAGACACTGGGCCGAGGTTTCTTATTTGTCTTCTCCTTGTACTGCTGGAGTAGAGGCAACTGGTGCGGCAGAGAGGCAAGACCAGCAAGGGAGCATGCATTGTCTCATGGTGCTGTTTGTGAAAAAACCTAGACATAGGTGTGATTTTGTGGAAGAAGGTTGGGGCTGGAGGGAAAACTAATCCTGGAAAAATAATCTTCCAAATAAACAGAGCATCCTATGAGAAACGATCAGCACACTGTTTGGAGGCAACCAGCACAGGCAGCTGGAGAATGATCCTTTCTCTAACAGTCTGTGACCCCTGCACGCTGGTTCTCTCTCTACTCATCGCTGACCGTGTCTTTGACAGGGTTATTAAAACTGCAAATACCACCAGAAATAAAAGATTAAATAAAAATGGTACCCAGGAGAAAACAGAGATGAGACCCACACCAAAATGGTACTTTGATCAAGAGCATCTGCCCAGCGCCATTTGATTACCCTCAATTGGAGGTAACAGTCTCCAGGGGCTGTGAACCTGGTTTCCTTGTCTGCACATGCAGTTCTTCCACAAAGGAAACTATACATCTGTGGACATCACATTGAGGTTACCAAGTCAAAAAGACATCTAGCTATAAAACATCAAAGGGAAACGTATGAAGGCAGTTTACATGCACGAGTGGAAAAATGAGGAGGCACAAGGCATCAGCCTGTTAGCCTTTTCCCCACTTGCC
Organism: Pezoporus occidentalis; assembly: GCF_034315485.1. NCBI lineage: Eukaryota > Metazoa > Chordata > Aves > Psittaciformes > Psittacidae > Pezoporus > Pezoporus occidentalis. Next base: position 1,093,419 of record NW_026913833.1, on the reverse strand, counting down.
AACTGGACCACGTATGATCAGTTCACTTGAAAATAGCTCAAGTACTTGTATGCTAAATTGGAATATAAGCCTGCATATCCAGAAACACCTCTGAAGGGATGATACAGACGATTGCAGTTGCAGAGAATACAGGTTGTAGAAAAATACCTTGAAATACCCTTCCACAGTCCAACACCACTTGGAAAATTCAACAGTACAAACAGCTAAAAACACAAGGTATTATTAGGAAGATGTTTTATGAATGACTAGGAAGAAGAATTAGGAAGAAATATCATTAGGCAGAAGCTCTTCCCTGTGAGGGTGCTGAGGCGCTGGCACAGGGTGCCCAGAGAAGCTGTGGCTGCCCCATCCCTGGCAGTGCTCAAGGCCAGGTTGGACACAGGGGCTTGGAGCAAGCTGCTCTAGTGGAAGGGGTCCCTGCCCGTGGCAGGGGTTGGAGCTGGATGAGCTTTGAGGTCCCTTCCAACCCAAACCAGGCTGGAATTCTATTAGGAATATGTATTTAAACCCAGAGTAAAGCAGCATTTCCATCTTACTTTCCAGTTCCAGATTTCTATACCTTCAGAGACCTGGCGAGTCGTGCAAAGAATAAGCATAAAAATGGTAATTGCATGTAAATCATATAAAAAGAGGGGGCAAAACCCCAGTAAAAACAGGTCTGAAAGGTTGAGTGATAATTGCAAAGCTAAACAAAGATTTAGTTGAATACGAGAAGAAAATAACAACCCTGCAACCCAGCTCACACATCTTTTGTGCCAACTGCCTAGTCTTTAAACTTAATGGGTAATGACTGCTAAAAGCTCTGTGTAGTCCAAGTATCAAGAGATATCTGGCACCCTGATTTCCCAGGCAAGATGATTTATAACTCTGCTTTGTAATACTGCACCCTTGGAGCACTGGGTATTTTGAAACCCTTCCTAATGAGCTTATTTTGGGGTGAAATTCTCCTAATGCGACTTGGCACGAGTTTCAACTGAATAATCTTTTAAAGGCAGTCAACTTCTCCAAGATTTACTATGAACATAATAGCAAACCTGGTTGGTATCAGGAGCCAAAGATGGGGTTTTTCAGCCTAGAGAGAGTCAGTAGTCTGTTGTTTCTTACATCTGGAACAGTAGTAATCTATTCCTTAAGCCTGAGCAATCAAATTACTCTAATTTTCTGTTGTCTTGGCTTGAATAAATATTTTCAAGACAAGTTATGTTAAAACTATGCACTCTGGCTGTACAGTTAAATGTGCTTAACATCTGTGCTGCAGCCGAGTGTGGCAAGTTGGAAAGGTATCCCAATGGAAAGGGACTTCTAAACAAATCACTCTGTTTCCATTGGAACTCACGGGTTACTAAGGAGTAACTATGGCAAAAATATGAAATAGAAAAGGAGAGGGGAATTGGGAGGAATTTGCATTAAAAATATAGAAATAGAAGGGAAAACAAGGAAAAAGAATAAAAGGGAGGCTGGAATTCCTGCAGCAGTTTGCACAGGAACAAATCCCAGACGGATGGCAGGCTGGAAGAAACAGTTTTCCATCATTTCATGGGACTGGGAGCTGCCTTGGCCAGGCTGAGTGGGCAACTGGGGAAAACAAAAGGAAAGAGAGGAAAATATGAGGGGATTTCTGCCTCTGGGATCCCCTCACAGCCCCTGCAAGTCTGCCCAGGGGAGAAGCAATCTGGATTGCAGTTATTCACTGGTTTGTTAGGAAAACCAGGAAAATGGACTCTTGGATTTCACTGTCCAATGTTGAAAACTTCTGCAACGCTGAGGGGAAAAAAGCCCAGGGGCGTTCACTGGCATTTTTTCTGGTAAAAAGGACCAGGGAAATGCTCCCATTTTTACATGTGGATTCAGCCAACAGTCTTAAGGAGTAATGAAGAGAAAGAACAGGCTGTATGTTTGGAAACCTACAGCAACAAAATCAAATGCATTCTGCAAGACTTCTGCCTGCGGAACAAGCCCGTGTCCCTCCAAGTACAGTGGATGTGGGTAAAACTAACATTTGGGTCAAAATCCCATGTGCTTCCCATTTTTACAAGGGCCTGTAGGGCCAGGCCAAGGGGAATGGCTTTAAGCTGCCAGAGGGGAGATTGAGATGAGCTCTTAGGCAGAAGCTCTTCCCTGTGAGGGTGCTGAGGCGCTGGCACAGGGTGCCCAGAGAAGCTGTGGCTGCCCCATCCCTGGCAGTGTTCAAGGCCAGGTTGGACACAGGGGCTTGGAGCAAGCTGCTCTAGTGGAAGGTGTCCCTGCCTGTGGCAGGGGCTGGAGCTAGAGGAGCTTTAAGGTCCCTTCCAACCCAAACCACATTTGTAGCCATTAATTCCAGCTGTTCAGTTTAAGAAAGAAAACAAATCTCTGTGCTTCCTTTCCCCTAAAATCTCAAAACTCATTTCAAATTACACCATTTTGGAAGCCAATGCCCAATTCTGCTCTCCAAGGTGGAAGTTTGTGCTCCCATCAGAACTTTGAGCTCCTTCCTACCAACAGAAATGCAATGCTTTGGCTTTCAGGGAAAACTGCCTCTTGTACTAGCACAGCATGAAACAAAATACCAGGAAAGCCAAACTAACCCTAGGGATACTCCTTATTCACCTCTCTGCTGCTGTAACAGATGCAGGTTCCTGGTGCTTCGTAGTGCAGCGAAGCTCAGCCACTCTGCAGTGGGGCAGAGGGAGGGGATGTGGAAACCCAAGAGCTGCAGAGCTTTGTACCTTCTTTGAAGAGAGAATTATGTCTGTTGAGATAGGGTGTAATTGATGTTGCGAATGCATGTGTACTAATAAATTAATATCACAGCAAACCCGAATGACAGGATTTATGGGAATGCAATATAGCCCGTTTGGTAAACAGAGCTGAAGTACAGACAATTTGGAAGGATAAGAAATACAGAAGCTTGGTTGGCTTCCAACAGAGAAGATTAATGTCAATATTTAAGAAAGCACCAATTTACTTCCATGGGAAAGGGGGGAAAAAAGCAGCCATCTGAAACAAAATATTGGATTGCCTCAGTGGCAGAGGATTATCCAAATACAGTAAAATTCCACCCCACTGCTCTTTATGTGTTTGAATCCATCAGATATCAAGTAACTGCCCCTTCCAGCTCCACTCTTTGGGAAAAGCATGTGAGATGGGAAGTGCTGGAGAAGCTGGTTCTTATTTTTCGGACAAAGGACAATTCTCCCATGTCAAAGCTGCTCAGCTCCTGCAAACCACAGTTCATAACTCATCCTGACGGGTGTGAGACGGACTGTGATAACCATTTAAAATGCTTCATGCCACAGAGAAATATTATTCTTCCTATAATGTCATTTCGAGTGACTTCAGGGGGAATGAGGTTTTTTGTAGAAGAGCAGTCCTAGCCTAACCTTATGTATTTGCTGAGGTCCACATCCAGGACTGGTTTGGGCTGGAAAGGGATTTAAGGCTCATCCAGCTCCACCCATGCCACAGGCAGGGACACCTTCCACTAGAGCAGCTTGCTCCAAGCCCCTGTGTCCAACCTGGCCTTGAGCACTGCCAGGGATGGGGCAGCCACAGCTTCTCTGTGCACCCTGTGCCAGCGCCTCAGCACCCTCACAGGGAAGAACTTCCTGATGTCTGACCTATATCTATGAAGAGGAAGGTCCTTCACTGAAGGTGAGAAGATCTTTTCCTCCCCTCCTCCAGCAGGAAGACCCCCACCATGAAGAACTTGCCCACGGTCTTTTATATCATTCACAAAACCCTTTTTGTGCTCTCTCTCCCCAAAAGCAGACTCTCTGGGGCACTCAGATCACTATAATACATTTTAGTGTGGAAGGAGCAACTCGGAATAGTTTAAACTCATCCATCCTTGTAATTCCTTAGAAATACTCCAAGAGGTCAAAGGTGGAAAGCCAGTTCTTTGAAAACGAATCCCATATTGCTGAACTTTTAAAGGACCCTTAGCAGGAATGTTAATTACACAGAGCCGTGCAGGACACACGGTTCACGTGCCAACTGTCCAGTAAAACTTGAACAAAGAAGCTTCAAATCCATTTTTCCTGAATGGGTTTTAGGGCCCAGATCTGCAAAGTGACTTTAAGAAGATTTAAGTATGTGCTTAAATACTCAACTGTAAGAGGGGCTCATGGACCACATCATAAGGGGACTAGAAGCAGAAAACCCAGTCCAAAACTGCAAGGATGCAGGGTCATCCTGAGTCCCTGAGCTCTAAGAGAAGAGTTACTGTGAATTACTGTGTCTGCTTTATGAATACCTCACAGCATATTTGTTATGGAAATCTACCATGTCAATTGAAAATGTTAATATTGAGTCCTTTTCCCTATCTCTTATAAATATTCTACTCATTCATCGAAACAACTGTTGGTGAGAAGAAGCAAAATTCGGCATCAACCCTTGAAATTACACTGCAACCTCATCCCATCGAGTGATTGCTTACAAAGGACGGCAAAAGACATGACTTATTTGGAGTATCATTAAACTCTAGCATCCTGCAACAGCACATTGGTATTGTCTGGTGTGACCCACACACTGCATTTCTATGAAGCCCATGTGTGAATGCATGAGCGTGGCTCATGAGTAGCCCTGGACCTTCTCAATTTGCAGCTCTCCGCAGTGACACGAATGGTGAGCCCATTTCTTCCAAAACCTGGGTTATTTTTATGTTCTTGTTTATGTAAAAAAATACTGATTCTAGGAAAACTTAAGACACTTTGTCCAAAAAGTTCCCATTTAAATTCCTTCTCCGTTAACAACGCAAACACCGACCATTTCTTCTCTGAAGAAACATGTATATCTAAGGAAGGCTTTCACCTTGCAATTAATATATCACCACCTTGAAAAGGCTCAACGCTTCTCAAGGTGCATCACTAAAGGCAGACAAAACATTCCTTAGTTATTTTTCCAGAAGATGGCCAGACATTTGCATTGCAGTAAATCCCAAATGCCAGAGCAGCCATGCTTATCCTCCTTTTCAAGTGAAGGCAACCTGGAAGACCTTTTGCTAGACAGTCCTTGCCATCTGCTTGCCTCCACTCGCTGTGAACATAGGGATTACCAGGTAAAATACGTTATTATGGATGATTTCACAGGGAAATCTTTGGAATGTGCTGCACTTGACTGGAGGTTGGGAAGGAAAATGTGGGAAAAGGTTGATTTTGGGCCTCTCGCAATATTGCTTGGGCTCATCCTTGCCCACCTCTGGGACATGGTGTACCACACATTGTGGACACCAGGTCTGTATCCATGTGGGCAACAGGAACATTTGGATTCCTGCTTCCAGGAATTTGTAAGGCATTAATCTCTCTTTGCTCTGGCCTCATTTAGAATCATACAATCATAGAATAGTTAGGGCTGGAAAGGACCTTAGGATCACTGAGTTCCAACCCCCCTGCCATGGGCAGGGACACCTCACACTAAACCAGGTCACCCAAGGCCTTGCCCAACCTGGTCTTGAACACTGCCAGGGATGGAGCATTCACAACCTCCCTGGGCAACCCATTCCAGTGCCTCACCACCCTCACAGCAAAGAATTTCCTCCTTAGATCTAATCTAAACTTCCCCTGTTTCAGTTTGAACCCGTTACCCCTTGTCCTGTCACTACAGTCCCTAATGAAGAGTCCCTCCCCAGCATCCCTATAGGCCCCCTTCAGACACTGGAAGGCTGCTCTGAGGTCTCCACACAGCTTCTCTTCTCCAGGCTGAACAGCCCCAACTTTCTGAGCCTATCTTCATACAGGAGGTGCTCCGGCCCCCTGAGCATCCTTCCCAAAAGTCCCAGCTCCTCCGCATCAGCACCACCCAGTAAGTTCTCCACAGGTTCTCTATGATATCTACTCCCCTTCAGATCCCCAAATGGTACCTATCCACAGCACCCCCTCCTTCTCCCTTCAGGCTTGCTGCTGACACACTTCCAGCCCCACACGGGTGTTTATCACTCTGTTTCTTCCTGGATCTCATATATCCTAAAGCTTTCCTTCTTGGACACAAAGAAGGAAGAAAAAGACATTTTACAGGTTTTCTCCAGGTGTGTTTCTAAAGACCTATCCCAAGTGACTTGGCTGAACAGTAAATACCACTATAAACACCACAAATTAAATGGTAACTAAAGAAGAGAGATGCACTGATTACACACCTTCATTTATTTCACCATTCCTGCAACTTTCTGTTACTCTTCCCTTTCCTATCACCTCATCAGGATGTTCCAATACACAGGCTCCTCCATTTCCTGATAGGTTTCCATCAGTTACATTTCTGCCACCGCAGCAAACAGCCAGTGAAGTACTTTGAATTGCACCACTCAAATTTATAATTAGAAATACTTCAATTGCTCTATTTCATGGGAAGGAAGATAAGTTATCTGACTGGAAAACAATTCCAAATGGAAAGGATTCACTCGTAATTCAGTCATTCTCTCCAGAAAACCTACCAGCAAGACTGACGATCCATGGAACAGATAAGAGGATTAGAAATATCATGTTAAATTGTCTTAAGGGTGAAAGTTTACAGCCCCATCACTCAAATGCTATCCCTGACAGTAAGAGAATGAGCTTAGCTTAGGCACACTTAAAAAAATCTAATAGGAAAATAAAACTATATAAATAAAATGAATAGGCAGCATGTTTCAAAACTCCACGTTCCAAAGTGCAGAAGGGCTTAAGAAGGGAGAAATATTTCAAGGAGTTGGGAAGGTTTCACAGTGGGGTTTAAATATTGTACTAAGAGCTTCATGCAGAATTCTTTTTAAAGCTTTCCATGCTTTGGTTCTATTAAATCAGTGTATTAAAAATCTAATATTCCAGGGTGAAAAAATGAAGGGAATCTGAAAAACCATGGATTAGAGAGACATGGGGGATAAACTTAAAAACTTAAATAAGGGAGATTTAGGTTAGATATAAGGAATAATTACTATGAGAGTGGTGAAGCTCTTCCCTGTGAGGGTGCTGAGGCGCTGGCACAGGGTGCCCAGAGAAGCTGTGGCTGCCCCATCCCTGGCAGTGTTCAAGGCCAGGTTGGACACAGGGGCTTGGAGCAAGCTGCTCTAGTGGAAGGTGTCCCTGCCCGTGGCAGGGGTTGGGACTGGATGAGCTTTAAGGTCCCTTCAACAGAAGCCATTCTATGGTTTTATGACTTCCAGACCTGAAAGTGCATTAACAGCTCAATATGCCAACCTCCAAGAGAAGCAGAGGAAGCCCAGCATCCATCTCCCAGCACTGGGCAGTGTCTTCCATTACTATGTCAGCCCTTTCCCACCATCCCATCAAGCACAAGGCCAGGGATGACTCTATTTGCTCTGGCACTGGTACCTCACTAAATTAAACTCAGAACTAAGCACTGGATCCAGACTGACATGACACAAGAAATGGAGGCTTCTCAGCCTCAGTGACTGCGATGAACGATTTAGGTAAGATACAGAATGAGTTACAACTGCTCACCTGGCGCATTTGTCCCCGCCTTCCTTCCTCAAAGTCACTAAAGCACAAGACACTTGTGATTCAAGAGGCAACTTATCCATAAAAACACATGAGGAATCTGCTTTTCCCTGTGCCAAAAAGCAGGATCTAAAAAACCTGAAATTGTAAGAACACATGGACATGCACAACTGTTGAATGCATTGACTTGCTCAGAGCTGTCACATTTATCTTGTGAAATCTACTGTGTGATACATTTATCAATAGCCTCACAGCCCTTTTTCTAGTGGACAGATACTTAAAGGAGCGTGACATGGGTTTAACTATGAACCAGTTACCATGCTGCAGCGTTACTGGAGAGCACAAGACACTTGGACATTCTCTGTCTCCAGCTTGACCGTGGCCAGTGCCCTTCTCCCTTTGATCCCTTCTGGAAAGTCTTTAGTGCACCCTGATGAACTGTGTGATTCCAGGGAAGCCGGTATATGAATTACATTTTATTAAATGTCATGGTAAAGTGCTCAGGCACTGATGCACAGCCTATTAGTAGCTTTAAGATTCCAGTGTTTTGGTGGGACTGCTTCAAAACTGGAGCGTGTTTTCTTTGGCTAAGGCACCACCATTAGATGCAGTTTCTCCTGACATCTTAAGAATTGTTTTATGACTGTTTCCATGGAGGTCAAAAAGGAAATTACTGTTCCAGGAATGCTTAGATAGCATCCACGGCAACACAAAAGCCTAAGTTATATAGTTGCATCCTGGCCCAATCTGATGGTGTGATGATTAACAGGTTGTGCTGCCACAGAGGGCCCTGAGCTGGGAATGCTGTTGGGAATACACTTCCTAAGGCAAACGGCTAGTTCCAGTGGCTGCTCCAGCATCTTCCAGGTCATACATTTTCCTGCACACCCAATTCTCAAGTTTTCTTCCTATATATTTCACCAGTCACCATTCTTATTTGTATTGTTTCCCTACCAACTGCCAGGTATCAGAGGGATCAAACGATGGAGCTCCCCTTTTATTTCCTATACAAAGTGACTCTGTTTAAGACTTCCATACAACAGTGACTGTAAATTTATTAGCTTCACTTGCTATGAGGAAGCTGTTAAAGGCATCAGGAAGCAGCCAGATAACCAAGGGCATAAAATACTTCAGAAATTAATGAATGAAAGATGGGCTGAAGCCACAAAGCGTGGGGCTGGTGCTGGGTTTTGAGCTCAGGCAGGGTTCACAGATGCTCAAATGGTTTTATTCCAGAAAATAAAGCATCAACGCTCAAGTTTAGAGGGGAATAAAGCTTTTCCCAAAGCTCAGAGTTATCCCAAATCCTGGGGTTTTGTTCTCATATGCTGCTAAAATGACTCTGGAATCCTGTGAGCTGGAAACTGATACAGCTGGCTTTTGTGAAGCATTTCCTGAGCCAACACTCAAGAAAGTATCACTGCTGCTGCCACCAGTTATTGCATGCTTGAGAGACCATAAGAAAGAGTAAGATTCATCCCTACTTGAAAGAATTCAGCACCTGAATAGGTAGAGCACAGGAAAGGGAAAGGATGGAGCACTCAAAGCAAATGGTGGGGGTAACCACTGCTCCAAGCTAGTGCATGCTACCTGTTATACTGCATCAGCCCTTCAGTCCTGTGCTCTCCAAAGGCACAAACAGTGATCGCTTGTCTGCCTCAAAAGCAAAGAAAATCTGAAGTCTTACCCAAGTTCTGCTGCAATCAGGGCATTATCTACTGATTTGAACAGATTTGATGAAACTGAAACTCACACTTCGCATACTGGTGCCTCCATCAGTATCTTTCCTTCCGGTAGGGAGAAATAAAGTCTGTCTTCTATTTTGCCACTCAAAAAGAGAAATACATTGGAGAAACGGCAGAAAGAGCTTACACACACACACATCTCCCCCCCAGCCTTATACAACATGTTCAATAAATCAGACCTTGCACACATTGTCATATACTGAAGGTGTATTTCTGCCCTAAAACCAAAAACTACATTCTTAGAATATACCCCTTCTTTCTTTCCTTTCTACACCAATATCCCTTTAGCCATCTGCATTAGCACAACAAGACCAGTGACTGCTGAGACTCACTATTCATTTCATACAGTTCCTCTGTCTCTATATCATACTAACTGGAAAAGCATCCACTCCAGAGTCTTGTAGTTCCTTTACAGCCTCAACCGTGGCATCAACAGATAGGGTCATGGACCACCCACAAGACAAAATGGCAACTAAGGCAGTCACTTACATGGAAAAAGTAATGTTAGAAAAGTATTTGATGTATTTTTAGCCTCTTTTAATGCACTTCAGCAGATGGAAACAAGGTGGAAAGCCAGAACCCTCGGCCAAGATCCAAAAGCCATTGAAGGCATAGGAGCTTTGCTATGGACTTTGACTGGCTTTGAATCAGGATCGCTTCAACCAGGCTGCCTGATTGTAACAGAGCTACTGCATTAAACTGTTTTCTGGGATAGCATCCCTGTTTTCCTTCATGTTTCAACCTGAGCTCTGAAGAATTACACACAACAGGCATTGTAGGAAATGAAGAGTTATGGGGAAAAAACCCTCTGCAAAACACAAAATAAAACACTCGTGTGCATGGAAGAAGACAGAGATGAGAAGAATTCTTTACACACTTTGTAGTGCTCAAAGCTATGACTTTATTCACAGCATCTATTTTAACTGAGATTGTAACCAAGAGGGAAAAAGACATCTTAGCTTCAACTTTAGATCAGTTTAGGATTTGAATGCGCTATCTGCAGCTCCTTTACATGAAAATCAATACCAGAGTCCAAACCGGCTTTCTCTATGCTTTAAGCATAATTACAGAGATAAAGGACTCTTCATTTTAAATACACTGATCTTTGGGATACAAAGCTGGGAAAGAATTATCAAGGTAAAAATGATTCAGAACGATGATTAAACTAAAAATCACATTTTTAATTCAGCCTGTTGTTTCATTGGGTTGCAATATTCCACTGCCATACTGCTCTGCGTGTTCTGCCTAGCTCCCACTTACAGCAGTACAAAGAACACAGCTCACAAATCATAGAATCACCCCAGCCTGGTTTGGATTGGAAGGAACCTTAAAAGCTCATCCAGCTCCAACGCCTGCCACGGGCAGGGACCCCTTCCACTGGAGCAGCTTGCTCCAAGCCCCTGCGTCCAACCTGGCCTTGAACACTGCCAGGGATGGGGCAGCCACAGCTTCCTAAAACAAAAATAAATAGAGCAGATTAAGGGCTTTATGTAATCATTGAGCTTTGCTGAACGGCCATATTGGTGTAAGGCACCCTTAGGAATTCCACTGTCATCATTTCTGGTCATTATTCTGAGGGCTTCCCTGATTTGCAGCCATTGCACAGCCAACGCAATGTGCAAACCCACCCGAAAAGGTGGTATCACCATTTTCCTGAAGTCAAGAACCACTAAAATCAGTGAGGCGCTTCATTCCCACCCTAAAAGAGATTTCCAGACCCTCTACAACAGCAGTACAATAATTCACATTTAGGGGGAAAATTCTCCTTAGCTAAGGAGGATGCTTATTTTTCCATCTGAAAACCTTTGCTGGGAGACCTGAACCAAGCGGTCAAATGTTTTAGCAAGAGCTGTTACAAGAACCCACCTTAGTTAGCTCATTCCATCACGTGGCAGAAGTCATTCTAACACTTGAACAATTAGCTTTTTGGCAGGACATTCTCTGGAAACAACTGCGTAACTGTCCCTCCTCCTGACAACCTTCTTCCTGGATTTTTTCCTTAAACCCCATGAATGAAGGATTACCAGGATTTATGGAGCTATTTAATACCTTCAGGAAAGAAAAAGAGCACAGTGCAGGAAGAGAAACAACAGGAATAGAATGGATCGATCATAATTTAAGTTAAACTCACAAATAAATTCATCCTGGCATTGACTGATATATATCTGCACTATTTGAACTTGTTTCCTGGATTGTGAAAACTATCCTGCAGCTGCCTCCTCTGCTCCAGCATGCTGGATTTGAGGGAGCACGGCTCCACTGCAGAGGGAGACAAGGCAATGAGAAGAAGTCAGAGAAGCTGGGAACAATTCAGCCCTTATGCAGCCTTAGGGTCCTTTCCAACCCAAACCATTCTGCGATTCTATGCTCAGTCTTCAAACACCTTGTGGTGTTGACCCAAACTGAAACAATTCAGTTGTTTCATGCTAACACTTCAGGACTGGATCCATAAAGCGTTATTTCCTCTACCATCTGATTTAAAGTCCCCATTTATTGCAACTAACAGGTCCCCAAGGTAACACACATCCATAGAATCATAGAATGGTTTGTGTTGAAAAGGACCTTAAGATCATTCAGTTCCAACCCCCTGCCATGGGCAGGGATGCCTCACACTAAACCATCTTGCCCAAGGCTCTGTCCAACCTGGCCTTGAACACTGCCCCATCCTCCTCCCTGCCCACCATTGAGTATCTCAGGACATTACAATCCACCTCTACCACACTGCTCTTGCCTCTCGTGCCTTATCAAACTGGGGATGGGGTTAAGCAGCTTGAATTTCCATTGCATTCCCTGCCAGCAAGAATCAGAAAGCCTCTATGACCTGGAGACTCAAGGAAACAGTAGGGTCAGTGTGACCGGCAGCAGGCTGAGCGCCTTTGCAGCCCCACTGATAACAAGGCTTTTTTTGTCAGCATCTCAGCAAAGGAAAGCTTTAAGGAAGGATTTCTGCAGCAGCATAATGAAATAACTCTGCAGATACTGATGGGGAGCTCCTTCCATGCATGAGGGGAGAGGTACGGGGAAACACAAAGTCATTTGTTTGGCAACTTAATGAGCAGATGATGAAGGCTGAGCCAGCAAAAGGCAGGAGCTCCCCTCCCTCCTCAGCCCGGGGAAACATGAGAGAACACGGAACAGGCTGGGATGAGCTTTGGAAATGAAGGGAAGCAGCTTGCATTTGGTACGGTAAAGGAAGAAGAGGCAGTTGAAAGCACACAGTGAAAATGGAGCTAGGCAAAGCGACTACACTGCAGCACACGGGCCCTGTTTAACCCCTTGGGGCTGGCTCTTCGCCAGGTGTGAGCATAAGGACTTCATGATTAAATTCCTGTGTGTTAATATAAATGGGTGGATAAAGAGGAGAAAACCTCTGTGCCCTGATGGAGAAGAAGCAGAACTGTGAGCTCAGACCACCACAGAGCTTAGATGGCAAAGAGGACTTTTAAAATGCCCTTTGGGAAAAGGCTGGAGCTTGCAATCAGTCAGTGCCATAAAGCATAAATCCCCAGGAAACCAGGTTTCCCTGGCTCATATGCTCACACCCAGTTCTATTTCACATTCCTGGGGGAAGGGAACAGTTAAATCTGGCCAGAGAAGAGCAGTTTGATGATTCCCACCCGCTGCATGGCTCCAGCTGAAACCCAGCAAGAATTCAGGGATGCTGCCTCTGAAAGAGGCCAGATACCACTGATGTCCTTATCACTAATACCCACTGCTGTGTGAGGCTGCTTCCCAGGGAGCAGGAACACAGCAGGGGCTGGAAAAGTTTGGTTTTCACAGAGATTGCCTCTTTCTTCCAAACCGTGCTAACGCTGGGGTTGTCTGTCAGCCAGCTTCAGTGCGGATCAGGAGCAAGCCACAAACCTTCATGTGACAATTCTTCAGCTACTTACAGACTTTTTATATATAATAGATGCTTATTATGCTTGTCGTGCCTAGAAGCGAAGAGAGGAATGATGGACATTGTGCCTCTGGGTGTCATCTTTGCACGGAAATGATAAAGATATAAATAACGATCAAACACTTTGATCAAAGCAAACAGAACAATTGGATGCAGTTTTAGTGATGGATATTTGTTTCATTTCCCTACAATGGACATACTGTTCTCTCCCCTCAAAAGAGAGGGAGGAACAGAGCACACATCATGCCTTCTTAACATTGCTTTTAGAGGAGTCCTGGTGTAGGTGCTGACTTCTGATTTCCCAAAGGGGCATGGGGAAAGGGTTCAAGCAGCCTTTGATCTGCAGGTCAGGAGGCTCTCAGCCCCTCCACCACCACCACATGGTTTGAGATGCTCCACAGTTTGACTCCCAGCATCTTTGATGACTGTTTTTTGCTAGCTAAAGAGCTCATCTGCTTTCGAAAGGTGACTCTCAGGCTGAAGCCACCCCACCTTCATATGTCAATGTGTGGTTTGAACCCAAAAACAACAAATCAGCTATCACTGGCACAGGCATTGAGGAGATCCTTCCCTCTTCACTGCTGGAAAGTAAGAGGTTAAACCCCTTTCCATTTTAACAGAAACATATTTTAACCAAATCCAACACTCTCTCATTTAACTTAAAAAAAGAAATGGGCATGCTGTGCTCTAATAAATTTTTCCTTGGCACTCTCCCTTCTCTTTGAATCTTGGAAGCAGGAAGAAGAGAGAGAAAGAGAGACAGACAGAGATTAACTATTTGGGCTCGGAAGACACATGAGCTTGCTGTACTGACAGTACCAGCAATGTAGGTCAGACCCTCAGGGTCTCCAAGGCCTTCACATCAGTCTATCCGTAGATACTCAACATGGGATGTCAGCTTCTCATTTCACAGCTTATAAAAAGCTCCACAATTGCAACATGGCCAGTGCCTAGCCTGAGGATGCTCTTGATTTTGTTTAATTAACAATTGCTAAGTTAAACTGGTAACATGCATGAAGTCAAAGCACGTTGAGACTTCAAGAGACACTCCGAGTGTCTAACTTCCCCCTTTACGCTGGGAAATGACACTCACGTTTCTATCTACTCATCTCTTCCCTCTGCAGTGTTATTCCCTCTGAAAAGCTTATTTCATGTTGCTGCAGCTGACCCAAGAAACATTCCCACCACTTACTTTCACAGTTATTCCTCAGGGCTAAAACACTCTGCAGTAAGGACTTCATTCCTGATGCTGGCTCTGGATTTTCCATTCCAGTTCGACCCATCCTTCCCTTGGACTACGTTAAAACAGCTCCTCTCTTTTCTTGGTTTTCCCCTTCACTCTCCAACACCGCCCACTTCAAGGGAGTCAGTGTTTCCCACAGAGCTATTTGCCATTCTAAACTTGGAGGGGAGAATGTGGCATCTGAAACGACATTGTGTGGTAACTATTAGCAAAGGCTGAACTGGAATAATTACAAATGCCCTCTGAGATAATACATTCCTTCCCTCTCGCCGAGGCCTCGCTGCTCAGGCGAGCTGCATGGACTTGAGGCTGAGGGATAGGTGTTCATCTGGGGTTTTTACTTTCTCCATTCAAACGAGTTCCTTGGGGCTCCAGGACAATGCTGTGAAGTCGCTTTTAAGCGATTTGAAGGCAAAAGAGGAAAAGATGTTTTCTGCAGAGACTTTCAGGACGTTTTACACATAGTTTATAGGCATCTCTTGAAGGCATTTCTAAAGGTATCACAAAGATTACAACATAGTCTCCTTTTCCCTTCTCTCCTCTGTAATTTAGTTTGGAATTTTTTAGAATCATGGAATGGTTTGTGTTGGAATGGACCTTAAAGCTCATCCATCTCCAACCCCCTGCCACGCACAGGGACACCTCCCACTAGACCAGTTTGCTCCAGAAATGAGCACAAACCCCTGCGCTCATCACCTATAAGCTAATACAACCCTCAAATCCAGGCCTGAATCCTTACCAAAAGGCTGCATTTTAACGCCCTGCTCCTTTGCTATGTGTTCCAGGCGGGGAAAAAAATCCTAAACTGGTTGGAATCCAAAGCTCTCCTGCCTAAATGGCTGAAGTTCAAGCAGCCAGAGGAAATTTTCCTACAGCCGAGCAGAGAAGAGACTCCACCGCGGTGCTTCACGGAGAAGCAAACACAAAGGGAGATGCTGAGCTCATGTTGTTCTAACTTAGGAATTCAGAGTTAACAACAACCCGCTGGGGCAAGAGGAGCTTTCATTCCTGGGTTCTCAAATCCTGCATCACAGAGCACGGGAATACAAAAAGATCATTCACCTACACATTTCTCACCAGGGTCTAATCAAGGGGGATGCGGAGTGGCACAGGCTTGCTGAGAGGATTTCGAGGGGGGAGGTAAGAGGAGGGCTGAGGAACCTTTAATAACTTTGAAACTTGAGAGCTACCTACCAAATGAATGCCATGGTTGGGAACAATGGTGGTTCAGAAGCTGCTCACAGAATGACTGAACTCATTGTTTACATCCATGTGATGCTCTATCAATACGTACCCAATAACGCAAAGGTCTGAAAAGTTTCTGTTGAGTGGAGTGAGAGTTGAAAATATAATAGAAAGAAAGCTAAAAACTTACCTGGAAATCTCCTCCCCACAATTCAACTCTAATACAGTCTTACTCAATCCTGGCTGACAAATGAGATTTGAGGTTTATAGGATAGGTACAGCAACTTTGGGTACCCACTTCAGAGCTTTTCTTTTACAGCTTGCACTTCCCAAGCCAGCTGGAGCTCTCTCTTTGCAGCACGTGCCAGGGATGTATGAAAAGTACAGAAAGCTTGAGAGTTAACAGCCATCTCAGCCCTCCTGTCTTTATCAATACGGTGCATTTTTGGCTATGCCAAGTGTCAAGGAAAACAAACGTATAGCTCTGAGCTCCCTTTAAATGCAGAGTTTAACAGCAAAAGTAAACTACAGGCACTTAGTGTTATCTCTGCTGTGTCACACGGGGCAGCTGAAATAATGAGGATGTAACCTGAAAGAGCTTAGAAGTAAAATAGTCTAAATCTAGTTCAACAGTGTTAAATTACTGCATTAGGTTGCTTTAAAAGCCTTTACGTCACTGCCGATGCCAGTGACATCTCCACACTGAGGATCCCGAGCCTGGAACCCTTTCCCTAAAAATACTAAAGCCCTATGGGATTGTGTTACAGGTTGTATAATGTGGCTTGGAACATGCCAAGAAAACGTCTTCAGCCTTACTTTTACAAATATGGCAATGATCAACCCAAGGCACGATGTGAAGCTTGATTATATTTAATGCAATTTAACGTGTTGCAACAGCGTTATGCCAAATGCTGCTCCATTAAATGAAACTGCAATCTAACAGCAATACAAACATGAGGTCTGTGGACCTGGTCCTGCAAACCTGATTCCCATCAGTAACATTTACCTCCATGAGTAATCTCCCCGAGGTAAAGATAATGGATGAAAGGGAAAAACTGAGAAGCTGGTTACAAAACTTGGCTTCAGCAGTGCAATTCAGCAGTTCAGTTCTTACTCTGAAACAGCTAAAAGTCATGAATCATAGAATCAGAGAACACCAGGTTGGAAGGGACCAAATCTCAACAGCAACTTGAGTGTTTCTCATCCATTTCATAGAGCCCCAGAGTGGTTTGGGTTGGAAGGGACCTTAAGATCATCTGGATCCAACCTCCTCCCACAGGCAGGGACACCTTCCACTAGAGCAGGTTGCTCCAAGCCCCTGTGTCCAACCTGGCCTTGAACACTGCCAGGGATGGGGCAGCCACAGCTTCTCTTCCCAACATCTTCCCACAAAAGCCAGGTAGATGCAGCCTTACAGTGGCTGCAACCACCACTCCAGAAGGGTCCCATTGCCAGAAGGCGAGTTGGGTTTAGGACTTGGAGTAAGCAACCCAAACCTCTTCCATTCAAACAATGGCTGGTGCATAGCAGAAGGGTACATGAATTCAGATAGAGAATCACAGAATAGCTTGGGTTGGAAGGGACCTTCAAAGGTGCAGTACTATTAGGTTAGGGGTCTGATCATCTGAGAAATGTTCTTTTCATTATAAGATTATTATTCACTACCACCTTTACATACATATATATAGAAGACATTAAAATCACATAAATCTGGTTTACAATAGTAGTGAGGAATGCAGCTTTGCTGTACAGTAGATAACAACTTCATCCTAATTTGTAGATCACCAACCACAAAAGCTCTACAAATAACAGCTTCCTTTATTTATATGTCAACAGGTTTTATATTCCCCGATGATCAAGATAAACAACTATGCATCTTTGAGAAAGAAATAGGCACATGAGATGGAAAGCAAACAAAACCACAAGAGACCAATGTATGCCAAAGGAAGCTACAGAGGCACTCCCAGAGCTGCCAAAACAGGTATTGCAGAGGGAACTCTATCATTACCACACCAGAGAAGCTGTGGCTGCCCCATCCCTGGCAGTGTTCAAGGCCAGGTTGGACACAGGGGCTTGGAGCAAGCTGCTCTAGTGGAAGGGGTCCCTGCCCATGGCAGGGGTTGGAGCTGGAGGAGCTTTAAGGTCCCATCCAACCCAAACCAGGCTGGGATTCTATCTATGAGCTGTTTCTAAGTCCTGCCATTAGGACCATCTACACAATGAAAACTCAACTCCGTTTGTACAGAAATGAGCTCTTACATTTTAGTGACAGCAGAGAACCCTCCCTCATATTCCATTATATGACAAAAAGCAGCATAGCAATAAATTACATTCACTGGTAATGGGGCAAATTACTTTACCAGCCTCGCTGGTCCATAGAGGACACTTCCCATCATTGAACACATATATTTAAAGCTGTGGATTGCAAACTACATTAGCTTGCAGTTACTTGCTACTTTCCAACAGACTTTCTTGAATCCTCTTCATGAAACTTCTACCTGGACTGATAGAACAGCAATATGATTCCTGAATCCAGCTCACGGTCTGGTCTCCCTGTGTACCTCACCCATGTTTTGCTTATGAGAAGTGCTGCAATTCAGTTGCTAAGAGTTATCCATTTAAAAATCAAAGTAAAGGTTCTTGTCAATTCTGACAGTGCTTTTGATGCTTCTGTTCCACCACTGATGAAGGTGCCACCACAGACAGGGCCCCTTTCAGCAATGCAAGGACCAAGGGTATCATAATTACAAGGGTGTGCAGCTTACTGGGGTCTGACTTTGTGTGTCAGGGTTAAGACCTCCAAGACCTGACCCTCTGAGGAGAGATGTCCAGTGCAGAAAGACCACATCCTCCTGGCTGTCCCCTTAGTGTCTGCAGAGCAGCTCATCACAGTTCAGCCCTAACACTTCTGTCCCCAAACCAGGACAACTTTCAGAAATGAGCAGCCCTGTAAGAAACAACCTTTAAAATACAACTGCAGACATATATATATATACTATTTAAATGCATAATTCACTCTGTTTAATGTTTGAATTAAACAAAAATACAGAGGGCAAAATGGAATTCCACAATTAACAGGAGGGCTATGTAAGATGTTGATCCCCTTGGTAATTCAGCTGACATTCCAATGTAGACTAAATGTAATTGCAAAAGCTATGAAGATTTGTAGCAAACCACTGGTACAGCCACTGTTTTATTTTGTCCACCTTGATTTTGCAAATAGACTTTTCTTAAGGAGTCCAATCTCTCTTTGTAGATATAAAAGCTACTTTTGGAGGGGCGTAAAACATAAAAGCATCGCCTGAGAGCTATCAAAGCTGAAGGTTAGCTTTGTACTGCAAGTATCTGACCTATTCACTCAGTTATAAGCCTAATCAATCTTACTATCTCCCACAATAGTGATTCATGATAGCAGAGGCCTTATCTCTTCATCAGTCAAGAAGAAAAGCAGACACAGATAGAAGGAAATAGTTCTCTCTGATACGCTGTACATAGCTCAAATACCAGCACTGATAATATGTTGGACACTCGTGAGTCCCATGTACACTTAATCACCCATTTCCTTCATTGACTAAGAATAATACCAGCAGAATTCCCTGTGCTTCCCCCCCTCCTTCATCCCAGCCATCTGGCACGCCTCCAAGGAGTGGCACTGCTGAAGCTGGGGGATCACAGTGAGGCTCTGAGGGATGGGGAAGGAGGTCTGAATGCTGCGTAGCTGATGGGAGGGCTATTGTTGCCTGTGTAACTGATGGAGAGAAAATCTCCTTCAGCTACAGAGCTATGCGAGAGCTCTGGAGAACTCTGCATGACACCTCCAGAGCCAGCCAAGGCACTGTCTCCACCTTCTCATGCAGGCAGACTGCCTCTATTAACCTAAGCTATGCAGAGCCTAAATCGCAGTCCCAGCTGAATCCCTGCAGAACTTGGATAACCTGATAGCAGGGAGGAGGACAAGCACACTTTAACCTCCAGCATGGACAGGAAACCTCACCCCTCCCAGAGGGAATCTTGCTAGGAACAAAGGTGTCAGCATTGGCTTGGAAGATTGGATTATCTTCCTCCCTCACGCTTAGCCTGGTGGGGCTGCCACAGCTCTCCTCCCACTGCCATGCTGCTCAGAGCCACTGCACATCTGGCCAGTCTCCATGTGCCAGCCAGATGTGAGGCGCTGGAACGACCCTTTCCTTATAATCATGATAAGTCTGGAGTTTTATTCAGAGTTATGCTTCTGCTGATCATCATTTCTCCATAGCTACAGAGTAATGAGAATCAAGGATTTGCACTGCTCAGAAGCAGCACATGATTTGTGCAAACCCATTTTTCCACCAAAGCAAGCATGATTTAGCTGTTTCTCATTTCTCAAGCACAAAGGGACCGATGTAAAGGAACACACAGACACTTGTCATCTGGAGAACGCTTGTCACCTCACACCCATTTTCTAATGGCATTCTCTTCCTTTCTGAGCTTATGACACTTGACCATGTCACTTCAAGTCCATAAATCACCACGTGCTGCTGCAAAGGATCAGCCACTCCACTTCAAACCACAGCTGACCATGGCCCTTTCACACTGCCCCAATAAACGGTGGGAGGGAAACACTCAATACCTCTATAACAATAAAACCGACACCTTCAGGGTCTACCTCAAAACCTGAAGGTTAATCAGACACCTAGAAATGGTTTATCCCTAACCTCACCATGTTGAGTTTTCGGCATGCAGCCTTCAGGAACACCAAGGATTTTGTTATATCACTGAAAAGGAGCCAGTCATCTCTGGTATTGCAGTTTCCATACATGAGAACACAGTAAGTGATGGGAGCAGAACGAAAGGGTACCAGTCACTTTGCCTGTACTGAAAACAACTGGTTCTTCCCACTTTTGTGGGGAGAAAAAATTGACACTGTACTTTATGCTGTTAGCTGAACCCAGGCAGGATGGGGAACAGCATTTCCAAGCACAAATTCCACTGGGCCCCTTCCTGGGAATGACAGTTCACTGGGATTCAACTTATGAGCAAAATCATAGAATCCCAGCCTGGTTTGTGTTGGAAGGGACCTTAAAGCTCACCCAGTTCCAGCCCCTGCCACGGGCAGGGACCCCTTCCACTAGAGCAGCTTGCTCCAAGCCCCTGTGTCCAACCTGCCCTTGAACACTGCCAGGGATGGGGCAGCCACAGCTTCTCTGGGCACCCTGTGCCAGCGCCTCAGCACCCTCACAGGGAAGAGCTTCTGCCTAAGAGCTCATCTCAGTCTCCCCTCTGGCAGCTTCAAGCCATTCCCCTTGGCCTGTCCCTACATCCCTTGTCCCAAGCCGCTCTCCAGCTTTCCTGCAGCCCCTTCAGGCACTGGAGCTGCTCTCAGGTCTCCCCTTCAGGAGCCTTCTCTTCTCCAGGCTGCCCCAGCCCAGCTCTCTCAGCCTGGCTCCAGAGCAGAGCTGCTCCAGCCCTCGCAGCATCTCTGTGGCCTCCTCTGGACTCACTCAATCAGGTCCAAAATGGGAGGAACAGGTACACAGAGAGCTGCCTTCTTCTGGAACACAGCTACAGTAAATGCTTCTGGTTAGCTCTTAAGATCCAACACACACTGTGTTTTGTAGATGCCAGCAATTAACCCATTTTTGGTTCGTAACACTGGATTATGGAGTTCCCTGTATTTGGCTGGTACTGGCTTGCATGAAACGTTCAACTTGCCAGCTCTCAAAACAACAGAGGGAATGGGAACCTGGACTTGGGTTTGGCCATAAGAAAACTAAATGTGTGCCATTTTAAAGTCTGTTCCACTATTTTAGCACTTAAACCTATTTGCAAACACCATGAGGATGTCTGAAACCTTGTTTAACTTAATAGAACTGAGAGCTGCTGAAGCACAAACACCAAAACAACTGCTCTTTCAGTCTGGTTCTTAACCTTTTCCTCCGAGTGACACGAAACCTCGCTTTTCACCCGAGAGACTTTATACAAGTGTCAGCTTCAGTCATTGCAGTTTTACAAGACTATAAAGTTAGCAGCCTCTAACACCCAATTAGCGGTTCCCTATATAAAGCAAAACGAGTTCCATACTATTGTATTCGGAAGAACCTGAAGCTGACGGCATCTTTCCCTTTCCTTGCCGAAAGGCTAGCTTGTAATGCATTCTCCTTAGAAAACTGAAAGGGGAAGCAAGAAGGATTAACGCTCCTGATAACCACTGCAGAGATGAAGCTTCAAGTTCTGCCATGTAACAAAGAAAAATGAAATATTTAGATCACGGAATCCCAGCCTGGTTTGGGTTGGAAGGGACCTTAAAGCTCCTCCAGCTCCAACCCCTGCCACGGGCAGGGACACCTTCCACTAGAGCAGCTTGCTCCAAGCCCCTGTGTCCAACCTGGCCTTGAGCACTGCCAGGGATGGGGCAGCCACAGCTTCTCTGGGCACCCTGCGCCAGCGCCTCAGCACCCTCACAGGGAAGAGCTTCTGCCTAAGAGCTCATCTCAGTCTCCCCTCTGGCAGCTTAAAGCCATTCCCCTTGGACTGTCCCTGCAAGCCCTTGTCCAAAGCCCCTCTCCAGGTTTCCTGCAGCCCCTTCAGGCACTGGAGCTGCTCTGAGGTCTCCCCTTCAGGAGCCTTCTCTTCTCCAGGCTGAACCAGCCCAGCCCTTTCAGCCTGTCAGCTGTATGTAGGGACCAACTTGGTTCAGTTTGAAGGTATCCAGCTAAGGCACTTGACTTTTGCTTTGCTAACAACTATTTTCAGATCACCTCAGAGCTTTTCATCCCGTGGTCTCATTCTTGCTGTTATTTCACAGCAGTCATACCTAAGAATCCCCAGTGAAGCCCTGGCTACTGTCTAAGCATATGAAGAGACAGGTTCCAGCCTCATTGGCTTGTAGCTTAACGGATGGTACAAACAACATGGAATGAAGTGTTATCAGCAGCTTGCACAAAGAGAAGTTACAGTTGGAAATAAAATCCCTGGTGAGAACAGCTGAGCACTGGACTGGGCCTTCAGAGAGGCTGGAGCATCCCTACCTTTGCCTGGTTTTCACACCAAGCTCCTGGGCAGCTTGGGACCACTTTGAAGTCAGCCTTGTCCTGACAGGAGGTAAGATGAGCTGATCTCCAGAGGCCCCTTCCACCTACAATCTTGTCTGTGCTTTCTAACTCCTAGGCATCATTTCATTATGCTTACACAGGTATTGGCGACAAAGTGTGTGTGAAAGGCAGGTCCATGAGCAGTGTGACACTTCTGCTGTCTCTTGTTCTTAATCCTCTACCACTGTCACAAAGCAGCAGTCAGGGTTTGAGTTTGTTGGGTCCCAGACGCTGCACAGAATGGCAAGTTCCTGGGCAAAGGCACTGCGCACAATAAGAGATTCCTGATGTGTGTTCCCCATCCCACATATCTCTTCCAGAAGTACTGGTTCTTTACATGAAAATACATCCAAAAATATGTATTAGTGAGCAATGCTGCTCTGGCACTGTATCACAACACCAGCTTCCAGAGAGCTCCAGGGCTAAGATCCCACACAGCTTTCAACAGGAAGAGCTGGCCAAAACTTTTCCATACACAGTTCATCTGGAGGAGGGGAAAACCTTCCCCCTGCATTCCCCATCCCAATTTCTTTCCCCAGCATGTTCCTCAATCAGGTTGGCTGTCACAGCAGATCATGTCACTGGGCTTATGACATCCCACGACTGAAACAGCCTGGGGCAACTGATGTAAGACAAATTGCATTTGACACCCAGGGAAGGTTTCAGTCCATGTGTTTGCTATCCCCAGCCCTTTGTGTTTAATGACTGTAACCCTAGATCAGCAGAATGCTGTGAGCAGGTTACCCAGCTGCTATTCCCTGAATCAGCAGCCTGTGCAGGAAAATCCCATCCTTTCATAGTCAGCATCCTGCAAGCTCAGACATCAAACTCAATACCAGCAGTAAAGCAGGAGGCCAAACCTCACTAAGCTGAAGTTGGACCCCTCATTTCACCTTACTGACATCTTTAAAAGACACTCAGAGAACACATGCTAGAGATGCACCAAAAAGTACAACTCCCTGCCTCTAACTTGCAAATGACAAACAGAAATATAACATGTATCGTAAGTTCTCAATTTTACCCAAGAGCAAGACGTAAGCCAGTTGTTTTAACTAAGAACATGTCCTAGTACCACACTTATATTCTGAAAAGAGAAAACTTGGAAGCAGGCTACAGACCCACCTGACTGACAGGCAGAAATCATCTGAAATGAATCACTCTTTCCAGAGATTTAAATCTTTTAACTTCCCAAGAAGGAAACAAACTCATCCATGCCCCATCCCTGGCAGTGTTCAAGGCCAGGTTCGATGGGGCTTGGAGCAACCTGCTCTAGTGGAAGCTGTCTGTGCCAGTGGCAGGGGTTGGGACTGGATGAGCTTTAAGCTCCCTTCATCCCAAACCATTCTAAGACTCTATGATTCTATGATCTAAATGGTCCTATTTTGTTATAAGAAGTTTGAATTATTTATCCATATGTGTAGGGATTTATCCTACTTTCTCTTCCCTTGTGCTGTTCGGTTGTGGTTTTGCCAGGCTCCTTTTTTCCATACATCTTTCAGCAGTAAAAGGAGTTTCTTAAGCAGGAGTAAGCCCCGGCCCAGCTGGCCTCCCTCCAGAGGATGCTCAGGACTGGGTTTTGCTTTTAATTACAACTCCACATATGTTCCCCTGTAAAGACATGAAGACTATCCACTGGGCTTTATCGGAGAAAAAGGGAAGGAAGAAATGGGGACTTCATACTATGCACGGTGACAACTGCTGTGACATATCTGGCTACAAAACCTTGCTCCCCCGAGTTCACCCTGTCTCTCCTCCACCTACACAGGCGAACAGCCTGAGCTGGAATGGGAGCCCCACATTTAGGAGACAAATTAGGTTTTCCCTCCAGCAAAACTTATTTCCCACTTGGCACGTGATGCCTCAGCCCCACCTATGCCATTGTTCATGGGGAAAAACGCTGTTCTCAACTTAACCGACTCCAAACGCGTTTCACTGGCAAGGTTCAGCTCCAGCTGCATAACTCCCTCATCACTGAGTCACCTACCAAAGTGAAAAGTCACCTTACTTTAATTCTAACCTCAGAGATTCAATGGGGAGTCAGCTTCTGCCACCTGGGAATCCTGCGTGAATGGGAAGCTGGAGGAAAGACAAGGATCGGGGTGGGAACTAGAAAGAGAAATTCTGAGGACACTGATTTGTTCCCAGGCAGCAGCATGTTCCCAGAAGGGGAGGATAGACAAGTCAGGGATAAACCACTCCTAACAGGTTCCCCATTTCGTGCAGTGGGTATGAACTCCCTTCCCACTCAGGCAGTTTCGGGCAGGATAGGAGGAACATTCATCAGGTTTCCACCAAAGGGCAGCCCCACTCAGTACTCTTTACTCTCCAAGTGATTTCGGCATAGAGGTGACCACACAATCCTTTGTTAGCACAGGTGAGAATCAATTCCCTTGCTGCCTTTTAGACTTTGCCCATGAAATCACAGAATCCCAGCCTGGTTTGGGTTAGAAGGGACCTTAAAGCTCCTCCAGCTCCAACCCCTGTCACGGGCAGGGACCCCTTCCACTAGAGCAGCTTGCTCCAAGCCCTTGTGTCCAACCTGCCCTTGAGCACTGCCAGGGATGGGGCAGCCACAGCTTCTCTGGGCACCCTGTGCCAGCGCCTCAGCACCCTCACAGGGAAGAGCTTCTGCCTAAGAGCTCATCTCAGTCTCCCCTCTGGCAGCTTAAAGCCATTCCCCTTGGCCTGTCCCTACAGGCCCTTGTCCAAAGCCCCTCTCCAGCTTTCCTGCAGCCCCTTTAGGCACTGATGCAATTCCAGAGCTTTCAGACAAGTTCAGCTGCTACTGGCAGGAGAAAGAGCTTTTACACAGACACAAGCTTCAAGAAAATCTACAAAAGCAAAGCTGGGGAGGAGAGAGTTTGGGGGAGTCTAGACAGCACTCCAAACAAACACCAAAGCCTACCCCACTCCCAGCACAGCTCATCGAGGGACCAGATGGGCTGCACGGGAGGGAGAAAGCCCTCAAACCCCTCCAGACATCCTGACTACCACCCCGAGGAGGTGAAGCCCTGAGCCAGACTAGATAATATCCTGCTCCTTAAGCCCTACAATAATAACCTACCAAAGTCTTTAATTAATACCCAGCAGAAAGCTGTGCAGGCCATGAATCAAAAGCAACCACATTTCTCCCCATTTACACTGTTTTCATTAAATGAAGCTAAAAATCTCCAAAAGCCCTCTTTTGGATTGTGTCAGCCGGTTGCCACTTCCAAAGGGAACTAACCACATTACTCCCTCCCATTATCCATGTCAGATAAATGCCCAAGCAGATTCCAGCAAGGCCTCTCATGCACAACCAGCTGCTGGCAACAAAACCCCCCTCCATGAGGTTTAGTATCTAAAGAAAAGAGCAGTATTATCACTGCTTTACAACTTGGGAGGGGGAAGGTGATTTACAGCCCCCCATAAATCTGTGCTGGTGCAAAATACTCAGCTCAGATCTCCTGGATTGAGCAGGGCTTTTTTTTTATGCCATTTAAGCAAAAACACATGTTGATTGATGAATTTTTTGCAGGTTCCTGGTGGATCTTAATGAATTGTTTATATAAAAACAAAAGCTTCATACCATTGTGAATCCTCTTCAGATGGCTGCAGGGAAAGAGCAATTATGTCAGTTGAAATGACCTTTCATTTCCAATTGTTGCTGAAGACAATTGAAAGCTTCAACCAGCCAAACCCAAGGCGGTTTGATTTTCTCTAATAAACCACTTTGACTCAAAAGGAATCTTTTTTTCCCAATGTTTTAACAAGTATTTTTAAGTTTTCCATTTGTTCCACACTAAATCCTTTCCTCCTCAGAAGATCTACTAAATGCCAGTTCTCATCTGCATACTTTGCTCAAAGAAAAAAATGAGGATCCACGTTCAGATCCAAACCTCAAACCCCACAAGTGATTTGTTATTGTAGCTATATCCCACTGCAGCATCCTTTGTAGCTGTGACTGAAAAACTGTAGAGGAACAAACATGGAGAGAAGCAAGGCAGAGGGATGGGAGAGCAGAGTGGAGAGAAGCCAGGTTTGAGGCTATAAACTGTAGCACTTGAGGAATACTTGGATTCATCAGGTGTTTCTGTGTGTTGAACACACCTGGGTCACATCCACCAAATATGATTCCTGTGATTTCCCCGTGCGCTCATAGGTACCATGCTCCTCCATTTGGAGGAAAAATCAAACATTTTAAAACAGAAAATAAACATCTCACATTTGGCTATTCAGAAATATAGTAATATTGTATTTATTATTAGCATAGAATCCCAGCCTGGTTTGTGTTGGAAGGGACCTTAAAGCTCATCCAGCTCCAACCTCTGCCACGGGCAGGGACACCTTCCACTAGAGCAGCTTGCTCCAAGCCCCTGTGTCCAACCTGGCCTTGAGCACTGTCAGGGATGGGGCAGCCACAGCTTCTCTGGGCACCCTGTGCCAGCGCCTCAGCACCCTCACAGGGAAGAAATTACTGTTATCATTACTTTATTTAGTCTTTTTTTGGCAGAAAAATGCAAGTACTTGTGTATCTACGCTACCATGAACACAGTCGTAAGTCTCTTGTTAACACAGAACCAAAGACTAGAAATATAATATGGTCATATCTAAACAGAAGTCACCCAGGAATTGGATTTTGTGTATTTGACTGGGTTCAGGAAGTTCATTCCTAACTCAGCTGCAAAAAGCCTTTATGTGTGGTATGGAGAAAACAGGGATACGAGAAACACAGACAGCAGGTGACTGCTACAGGAGCCACTCTGAACTGTAAACTCCAGAAGGGTCATGGTCAAGAGCAGAGGATGGAGTTTTACAACACATCTTCTTGAGATGGTCTGCAAAGGGGCTCTGGAATGGTGAGCCACGATCTGCAAAAGGCATCATGAGGATTTCCAGCCCCTCACCTACAGTTTGGGGCTCGTGAGAGCAGCAGGATTTCAGGCCTTGGATGGGAAAACACAAGTGATTTGTCACATCAGGAAAGTCTGGCTTTAATAATGCAGCAAACATCTCACTGCTTCCTTTGATTAACATGGCCTTAAGTTTGGATTTCTTTCTATTTAGTCTATGCAGAAAAAAGATTAATTACGGCCCTGACAACCTCTGACTGGAGTGGACTTTACCTCATTGTCCAAAAGGGAAGCTGCAGACTGCAAACAGCTTGTGATGCCACAACCCCTTTATGCCTGCACACTCACGTTTACCCGTGCTTTCTAAAGCAAGCACAGGGAATCCCAGTCTGGCTGTCTTTTAAATGACCATTCAAATGGTTTTCTCCTGCATCAGAGAGGATCTTTTGAAGGAACATCTGATATTCCATTAGATTTTATCGATTCCTCAGCTTCCAAAGCTCAGCAGCACCTAGAGACCTGCACACTTCATAATATTTATTTGCATCACAGACAGCAAAGTAACTTCTGTTTGTGGAAGCTCATTAAAAACAAACAGTCTGAGATAACTTGGCCTTTCAAACTCCCTTGTACATGTGGTTTATTATCGTCTCTTCCCCAGCTCTTATCCAAACACTCCTGACAGCTTGTTTATTGAGAGCTCTGCAGAGGTCTACCTACGCTGAGAGCGCTGGTGACAGGAGCGAGGAAACTCTGCCTATGGCCTGGCCCTAAAAATAACCAGAGGAATTAAAAATATTACATTAAAAATAATCAAATAATCAGAATTAGAAAAATAAAACAAAACCTAACAAATAAAATCCCCAACAAACCACCCCAAAAAAACCATCCCCCAAGCAAACACCCCACAAGAGCAACCTGCTGAAGTTGTGGACAATACAAATGCATTGTTGTGGACAATACATAAAGCATTCTCTAGTGCCTCGCTGCCAGTAAGTTTGAATTTCTACTAATATTACATGGGACGTCTTTCAATTTGAGATTATGTCACCAAATACAGCAGGCAATAGAAAACCCACCCTTCAAAACCTCTGCTCATGAGATTTTTAGGTAAAACTCATGCTTCTTTATGCCAAAGTTCTGTTAAAGCAGCGTTCATATGTTCATACATGTTCACATCAGTGTTCATATGTTCAGTGAAGCTGTTCAATGAACAGCTTAATGTTAATATACATTTATATGTTATGTATTTATAGAGATGAGTTTATATATGTTAACACCACACATATGTTGTTTTGTAGACAGCTAAGCTTCTTTTTGAAGCCCGATTCTGGGAAACTGCTCAATCCTGACCAAAAAAGGCACATTTTTATCCCTGATACATTAAAAGCTGCAGCAGTTCAGCTTCCTTAAGTACTTCTCCATTAACATCCCCATCACTCACCCAGAAGGAGCACTGGGGAAGATGAAAGGTAGCTCCATTTCCAGCCCTTTTCCAAAAGGTAGTCTGTTCAATGCCACGTGGCCATGGGAGCTGTTTCATGAAGACACTGAATTAAGACTACTCCAAACTTACTTGAGATGTATCATCAGTCATCCCAAGGAACTCTGAGTTACTAACAGCTCTGGATTAGGCTCAGCAGCTCCTTTCCAAAACACCATTGGAGCACCTATAATGTGGTTGCAGCAGTTGCCATTCAGGGATCTCTCAGCTGGCTACTTGCCTTTAACAGCGCTTTTAAAACACACTTGTAAACACAGAGTGAAATCCTCGCCTTGATGAAGTCCCTCAGTAAGGTCAGGCTTTCTCCTACAGAGCTTAACATGGATAACGTGGTTATTAAAAGCAATAATTAAAAATAGCTTTTTTAAAGACAATTAAGGGGCTTTTAAGAAGCACATATAAAACCGAGGCTTTTAAATGAGATCATAAAAGGGTTTATAGCCAAGTACCACCATAGCAAGCGCACGCTGAGATTTTGTACTGACCCCACATTTAAACACAGCGTCAGAGCAGTGCTGCAGGGCTCCAGAAACTCAACAACCCCGAGGGTTTCTACTCAGAACTAAAGCTGTACCATTAGTTCCCCAGGAATGTGCTTTACTGTTGCTTCATGCCTGTTACCCACCACTGAGGAGTCTTCAGGTCAAGCTCTAACCTTCATTCATCCTTCAGCCCTGCAAGAATGAACCTACTGGTGCCCATGAGGATACACAGTGACAGCCATGGACATCACCTGAAATAATGGAGTTGAAAAGGTGATGCCAGAACTGGAACTGATTTTGTGGTTCTGTGAGCAAGGCGAGGGAGCTCTGAAGAAATCCAGTCTCCTTTTCCAGTGTTGCAGTGGTTTGGTTGAGCTCAAACTAAGTTCAAGCTTTCGTATGTCCTTGACTTGTAAAATATGATTAAGCAAGTGTCTTTCTGAACCTGCTCATGGAAGGGAATGGCAGGAAAGAAACTTGTCTTTCTACCACCAGTTGTTAGACACACATCAGCTGTGCCCTTGTCCTGTGTGGATCTGGGCTAAAAGGATTTCCCACCCCATGCAGCTCTTGGCTGTGGTTCAAAGAAGCTTTACTACATGTGATAAAGGAAAGAAAGGGTGAGCAGGCTCTTGAGAGATGGGAGAGCGGAGAGAGAAGTCAGCAGTAATGCCTTTCCCTGGGCTGTTCCCTCTTAGGTCTAAGCCAGACGGGGTCAGGCAATGAACCGTGACTCCTCCAAGCCAGCTTCTTCCCAAGGCTGCTCTTCAGGGAAAGCTCTTCCAGCAGCTTCTCAAGCAGTAACTCAAGGATGCCATAAATCCTGTCTAGCCCAGCTGTAGCAGGAGATCTTCCCCAAACAGGTAGTATTTAGCCAGCAGACAGTAAAAAGTCTGAGTTGCAAACCTGTATTTGGGGACATTTATAAAGGCAAGTTTTGACCTTCGGGTCTCACCACACTGGAGTAGCTACAGTCTGTCATGCCAAGGAATACTGAGGGAGTCTTAAATCCAGAGACCATTTGGCTGCTGTGCACGCATGCAATTCCCAAGAGTCATGAATCCTGATTAAATGTTTGCTGAAAAGCAGGAATGCCACGAGACTCCCAAAAAGAAGAGAGCATCTTAGTCTCATATTGGTTTCCCTGTCCAAATTATCCAGAAGGCATTAGTCCATATAGTGAACTAACTGCCTGGAAAGCATCAAACTTACTAAAAACAAACCCATTTTTCTATGATTTACAAACCTTCTTTTTACAAAGACAATCGCCCATAAATCCAGAAAGTAATTCCTGCTTTTCCCACATATGTAACACAAGAATCCTTGAAAACAGAATTTAAACTGGAAAAACTGACAGGACTTCAGCACAAAAACCCTATACAAAAAGAAAGGCATTTGCTTAGTAGAAAAGCATCATCCTACCTCATTCTTTCACTGCAGCAGGAAAAACATTCAAGATACATAAAAAACTTAAATGAAAACTACTAAACTGGCTAAATAACCACATATTCTTACTTTGCTTGAAGAATAGCTGACAATGCATCCCCTTCAGTACGCAACCTGCCAGAGCATCTGATGGGACTATTGCCTCAGTGTTTCATAAGCTCATTACATGGATGACAAATGAAAGCATCGCTTTGCCAGAGAGCTAATAATGCCTTCAGAAAGCACAATGCAAGGCAAAACTCAACAGGACATCATCATCTTCACCCTTCACACTGCCCCGGATGTTCCTCTCATTGAAATGGTTTCTTTTTAAATAGCTAAAGAAGCATCACATAGACACAATACATGTGGCAAGGTGCAGAAATGGCTTAATGGCATTCAGCACCCAAGCCCCACTCTCATATCCCTGCGGCACTCTGCCTGCTGAAGCTGGAGCACAGATATCCCTGCTCATTGCAGGGGGTTGGACTAGATGAGCTTTGAAGGTCCCTTCCAACCCAAACCATCCTGTGATTCTGTGCTACCGAAGTAAACTTCAAAACCAACCATTCTGTTACCCCCCACCCAACCCTTTCAGGTACAGCAGAAGCAACAGCACTGCTGAACCTCATGAAGATGTTTAACACTTGTATCTTGGCAGAAGGAAGACCTCCAGGAGAAGGCCATCCTTGCACAGGTCGGCTCTGGGGGCAATACTGGACATTGCCAGCATCTTCCATTTCCATCTTTGCTTTTTGTGAGCATGAACAATAAATCTGCAACGCCCCATCCCTGGCAGTGTTCAAGGCCAGCTTGGACACAGGGCCTTGGAGCAAGCTGCTCTAGTGGAAGGTGTCCCTGCCCGTGGCAGGGGTTGGAGCTGGATGAGCTTTGAGCTCCCTTCCAACATAAACCAGGCTGGGATTCTACAGATCCACAATTAACAACTAATTCAAAAGCAGACACTTTGGTGGAATATCCTCCAGGATGTATTTGGAAGTACAAGACAGATCCTCACCAGCTGTATGCTGGGAGAGCTCCACTATATTTAGTAGGACTGTAACAATTTATATTCACCACCCACTTTCATATTAAACATTGTCCCAAGCAATCCTGCATATTTTTCCTGTCTCCTTCTGAAATTTTCTTTCCATGAGATGCCAAACACAGCAATATTTACTCTGTTGCTAATATAGGAAGAATTGTTATTTATAAGCCAAAGCAGCTATCTGTAGTATGTTTCTTGGCTGAAGAACACTAAGTTTCATTGCTGAAATACCCTTAAACTTTGATAAAAAGGAAAAACAGCATTCTGCATTGCTAGAGGCATTTCAGAGCACGAAAAGGGCTGTAAAATAACATTAGTGGTTCAGTATCAGAACTGCCTTTCAAAAACGCACCCCTTAACATCAGCCACGGTGAGCTCTGCCATTAATCAGTTTATGCCACTGCTTTACATCAGCTATAAGGTCACAATACTCTTGCTAGGCACAGACATTGTCCATCTGAGTACTGCTAGCAGACAAAGCATCCTGTGACCTTAATACAGGTGGCAATACTAGGCACTGTGTAGGGATAAGACCAGTTTCTTCTGAGGTCCATGAGGTACAACCACAAAAACCTATAGATCTTCCCAAATGAGCAGCTCTCAATGCTGTTACAATGGGTTTCCCAAACTCTGACACTTCCTTATGATGGAACAACAGGGAAGTATTGCCATATTTTCTTAAGGGCACCATAGAGCTCCTCAAATGCCACAGCAGCTGCAGAATATAGAGTAATTGCTAAGCCAACCCTCCTAAAGAAAAGCTGGAGGGCATCTGTCCCATGAAACTAATCACACATCACAGACACTTCCATCTGCCATTTACTTCAGCAGGCTGAAATGTATTCAAGCCCCCCCCCCAAGAGGACCACCTTCCAGATCAGGTATTGATGCTCAGTTATGAAATCTACTAAATAAATAAATCAATCACCACCTACATCTGGAATAAATATCAGTCCACGAGCTAAGAAAACACACTGTTCAAGAGGCGCTTGTAGCAACCTTTTCCATTCTCACTTGGTAGTGGAGTAACACATAGACCAAAGCAGTGCAATAAAAGTGTCTAGGCCCAGCTCCGGTACTTAAGGGTTAAGTGTACAACCTGCTGATTGCTCAACCTTCCCTAAAACAGATGGCTTTGCACTTAAGGGTAAAGCCATGGAAGGCAAGCCAGTGCCCAGAGTGTGTGTGAAATTCTTGGAAAGGTCACTGTGAGGCAAAATGGATCTAAACACTTCCCTGCACAGGGCTGTTTCAGGAGACCTCACTGCAAAGGTTTCTGAGCTCCCCATTAAACAAGAGTTTAATAAACGAAGCAAGCGATGCATCCACCAGCAAAGGAACAGTTAGTAACGGGTTTACAAGCATAACAAATAGCCAAATACTCCACTTTACCGCTCTTTGTGTTGTCTAACACTGGATGCTTGTGGTTTCCAGCATCTTGTCACTGTATAATGAGCTGAATACTTAAACCTTCGGATGACGCTTACTCAAGAAAACCCCAAAAGGGCTGAACAAAAAGCACAGAGGAACTCCTGCATCATCTCAAGTGAAGTAGGTGAGCCTCAGCCCCAACAGCAGGAATCACAGCCTGTAGAAGGAATTTGGGGTGAACTGTCACACTGAGGGAACTGGGACTTCAGGCTTAAATCCTGTCCTTTGTTCACTACCTCCAGTGGCTTCCATGCATGGAGCCCTTGTGTGATTTGAGCAGACACACACGAGGCACTGCAGGATGTTTCTAACAGCTCTTACTACTCCATTTGTGCATTCTCTTAAGCAAAACAAGTGACAGGCCAAGGGGAATGGCTTTAAGCTGCCAGAAGGGAGACTGAGATGAGCTCTTAGGCAGAAGCTCTTCCCTGGGAGGGTGCTGAGGCGCTGGCACAGGGTGCCCAGAGAAGCTGTGGCTGCCCCATCCCTGGCAGTGTTCAAGGCCAGGTTGGACACAGGGGCTTGGAGCAAGCTGCTCTAGTGGAAGGTGTCCCTGCTCGTGGCAGGGGCTGGAGCTGGATGAGCTTTGAGGTCCCTTCCAACCCAAACCAAGCTGGGATTCTATGAAAACTATATAAAAGGATGTGGGGGTTTGGTGGCCTAAAGGCCATCCCTGTGCATCCTCTACATATTTAGATTCCAAAGTTGGTGTGTTTTACTTGTTCATGCATTTCACATCATCTATAAAATCTGTGTAAGGACCCATGGAAGCTTAACAACAAGCAACCTTCCACACAGAATTCAAGCAGATGCTGAAGTTCTTCACTATACCAGAGCAGGCAATGCTATCTAAAAAAGTGCTCAGCAGAACCAGACCAGTAACAAGTTAATGTGCACAGCACAAAGAACCAGGCTCTGTTCAATACTCCACAGTACATGCTTCCTCCCAAGGGGAACACAAGTGAGCCCATTCTGAGCACAGCATCCTGATTAATTCTCTCCAAAAAATGCATAAGGAAGAGCAGGAAGAAAGAAGCTGTGAATGGTTAAAGCTTAGAATTGGAGCTAAAAACTTCCAGGAAACAAATCTGAATAAAACTATTAGCCAAGTAGGAGCAAACGTTACAAATACTCCTTTCTCATGGATGAAGTGTTTTATAAAGAATATTACCAATTTTCATAGTGCATTTTGGTACTAACTCATGAGAAACCAGCCTGACCTAGAGGATATTTAGGAAGTAGCAGGACACCAGTCTGTGCAACTTGGGAACCTTTAGACCTGCACTTGGAACAACTCTTCTGCTCCCAGCAAGACACAGCTGGGAGCTTGGACAAGACACAAACCAGACTTGTTACAGCACTACATAAACTGGTGCCAGTGAAGGGAACTTTGTCAAGGTTAATATATTCATGCAACTGAGTGCAGAGCATGAGCTACTGCTTTAGGCATTGATCACAGCCAGAGGGTTCATGTTTGGAGGTGCCACAACACGTGTAAGCATTTGTTTATAAGGTAAAAGTAGGGCTGGGGGGATAAAGAGTGAGAGGAGGTAATACGTGCTAAGCATCATTGCATGAAGGGAAAGAAAAGAGTAATTTTAAATTGCCACACAGAAAACTAAGTTAATCATCTATAACCCACTGGCAATAGGAATTCTTCTTCATAATAAATGCTTTCATTAATAGTTATCTTTTGTAGATAATATCTCAGGCACCAAAGCATTAATTATAGACATACTACACAGAGAATTAAGAAAACAGCTTTAGTTAGCTGAATACCTGATTCTGAACTTTAGATTCCCAAATACATAACATGGAGTTGCTGCTGCCT
This sequence comes from Pezoporus occidentalis, assembly GCF_034315485.1. Taxonomy (NCBI): domain Eukaryota; kingdom Metazoa; phylum Chordata; class Aves; order Psittaciformes; family Psittacidae; genus Pezoporus; species Pezoporus occidentalis. Next base: position 1,058,313 of record NW_026913833.1, on the reverse strand, counting down.
CACTAGGAGGTAGAAACACTATGTACAGGAACATTCTCTGTAAAGAATATCATAGCAGAGTGCAGTTTCAGCTGCTTCTCTCCAGGGACAGGACTGGTGAAGCTGGGGACAATAAAATCTCAGCCTGGTTTGGGTTGGAAGGGACCTTAAAACTCCTCCAGCTCCAACCCCTGCCACGGGCAGGGACACCTTCCACTAGAGCAGCTTCCTCCAAGCCCCTGTGTCCAACCTGGCCTTGAACACTGCCAGGGATGGGGCAGCCACAGCTTCTCTGGGCACCCTGTGCCAGCGCCTCAGCACCCTCACAGGGTGTATCTAACCTGAACTTCCCCTGTTCCGGTGTAAACCCATCACCTCTTGTCCTATCGCTACAGTCCCTGATGAAGAGTCCCTCCTCCAGCATCCTTGTAGGCCCCCTTAAGACCCTGGAAGCTGCTCCATGCATTTATTCCCGAGTTGATCAATAGATGATGCACATGTGAGTAAGAAATAATAAAAATTCAATTTCTGTGCAAATTACAAAACAGACAATCCTGTTTTAATAATTTCTAATTCATATTCTTGTCTTTTTTGGCTACTTTTAATAGAATACCACTTGCTACAGCTCAATACCACAGCATAGTAAAATAAGGTGGGTAAGGGAAGACACATGAAGCAACTCTATCATTGAGACTGAACAGACATTTGTTAACCACACTATTAAATGAAGTATGATGTAAAAATCACCACATTGCCACATCACTGCATGTACCTGCAAACTTTATTAGTGTTATTTCAGTTCCACCTCTGTGTGTCACCATATAAACACAAATAGTTACTAGCACATGCTGTACTAACAGGAGTTAGTGGGAAGCACATTTTCTCACACAGAAGGATGCTCTTTCCTCCTCAATGGGTCTGCCTGGGACTGATTGGTGCTCCTGCCTTCTACAGCTCTCCATATAATGTAAACCTCATATGTAATAATGAATCAGTTCCTCCCAGTCCTCTTTGCTAGCATTTTGCTTATTTGAAAGCAGCACTGGTGCCTTCCAGTATCACACACTGCTAAATGCGTGTTGCAGCCCCTGCTTCCAAGCCTGTAGGTAAGCGGCCCAGGCACTGGAAAGGATTCCCAGTGCTCTACCAAAACATGTGGATTCTAGAGACCCAAATGACTTCAGAAATCCTTATGGCTCCAGGTCTACTCTAATTAAAACCAATTTTCCCTTTTCTTCCCTGTTAAGCAGCAGCGTGAATGGTTTCTGTGGTGAATGTTTTGATGCAGAAGAACTTTAGGGACTTGTGGATCTGTGCAAATCACTTGCTTGTGCTCCAAGTGTCACAGAGAGAAATAAACAACCAGGTGTCATAGGAAAGACATGACTGCATCATCCCTTCAGAGCTGCAACAGAGCGAAGCAGCAATGACTAACATGTACCAAAAAGGTAATCTTACCAAACTAAACACAGAAGAAAAATGTATTTTTCCCATGTATCACCAAAGGGTTCCTTGAAACTGAAACCTATCCCAAACCGAAAAGAACTTGAGAAAACAGTGCCAAAAAAAGCCAGGTTTAAAGACACGAAGCCAATTTGCACAAACACGCCAACTTCAGAAGAGTTAAACTCCTGCTAAGTCTGCCTCGCATTCCTCTGTGCTGTTCTCCACACTCGATGATGTGGTGACAGACATGAAGGAGTGAAATCATATCACTATCTTTTGAAAATTGCCAAAAAAGTGATTTCTCACCATCTGGGATCTGTAACAACCCTGGGGCGTTTCAGCTCTCTTCTGCTTGATTGCTTTCTCCCTTCCCCTGTGTGACACAGTCACCCACCTAAAATCCACCATGTCAGCAGTTTCCTGGTGATACGAATCCAAATGGGGTTTATCTCTACTCTTGACACATAAATTAAAAGCTACATTAGTAACACCACGTATCTAGATGATATAAAAAATAGCTGTATGCTTAAGCTGGTTTAATGTTAGTCCTGGCGAAGCCTTAAAGCAGAAGTTATGTCTGGAAACCTTATCTGAGAATTACTGCCCCAACAGCACAACACCATGCTTCATCATTAAAAGCCTGAGTTCAGCACTCTTGAGTACAAATACTGTAAGGGAAAACCAGCTTTGCAGGGTTCTTCAACCACTGTCACAGCATGCCTGCACCAAATCTTGACAATAGATACACTCTCCAAAGAAAATAGTAGGAGCAGAGGCTTTTCTTTTGGTTTAAAGAAAGATCAAGGCTTGCAATGACTTCAGTGGAACTGGACTGTGGTTGCTCTGCTGAGGCTGTAGGTCACTGCGTTACTTACCCACACTCAGAAGGTATCAAGAGGCTCAAAGGAAATGTAACTACACTACAGAGAGATGGACCCTTGGGGAATTACAGGCTACTGCCTCACATGAAAATGTTGCCTACATCAATATCAACCATCAAGTTCCATTTTTGAGGTCAGCAGTATTACCATTACACATCAACTCACATCCTTAAGTGATGCATTGGAGTGTTTGTACATGTCTCTTCTCACAGGTTAGCCAACCACTACAAACTGCTTGTGAAGATCTATTGGGGTTTATGACACATATTTGACCAAAGCTAAATTGTCTGAATTTTGCTAGCCAGAAACATAAGTGCAAAGAGTTTTGTACTTAACCCTCAGCTTCTCTCCTTCCCTTTTTGTGGGATGTACAGACCAAACCTCTCTTAATGCAAAGCCACGATTTATTATTGTCCTGAAACACACGCGTTCAGACATTCCCTAATTGTGAAGGACAAATGCACCAGTGATTAAGAGCAGAAGAGGAAAATGAGGAGTCGTTTGAGGTTTTCTCAGTGTATGTGTTCAGTTCGTCATCTTTTCCTGCTCCTTGTTTTTCATGGCAAGCTCTGCATTTTCACCTGGGCTTCATCAAAGACCTGTTCAGTTTTGTGTGTACAAAGTGGAAGAGAAGATGATGAGGTTATTCTGCTTACTGCACACGCTCCGGAGGTAGCTTGTGGGGTGGTCTGTTTAGGTCCGAAAAATTCCTTAAAGGAATAATAGCATCATTAGAACTGACTCCTGCCTTGCAGAGTCTCATCCCAAAAGCTGGAGCTGAAACAGGAATGGATGAACATCTCAGCAGGTCAAGGCTGAAGCCTGGGCTGCAGCTTTGCCATGCTGTGCTTATGCTGTGGATAAACAGAAGACTTCAGTCTCCATGGCTGTCAATCCAGCCCTTTGAACAAGCAAGAAATCCATTTTATTAAAGGAGGAAAAATGCAGATTTCCATCACTCCTTATAAAAGGGCTAAAAACCGTCAAACATGGAGGTAAAAGTCATATTTCAAAACGGCTCAAGCCTAAACTCCCTTTCCCCTTGCACCTGCATGGTGATGAACATGTGCAATATGTCTCTGTACTGGCTCTCAGTGTTCAACATTTGAACTGGACCTGCTCCAGCTTTTGAATAAATATCTCTTTGGGGGGAGAGGGAATTACATTCCTTAGTCCAAACAAAGTTTTTCTTCTCTTAAATTCTGAGAGAAACGTGTACTTGTGAAACATTAGGAACCAGTCATGAGAACTGAAATCCTTTCTATCTCCAGCCTGGGCAAAGAGCGCGGCGCCTTCTGCCAGGCATCCGTGACCTCCAAGCCAACCACATGCACAAGAGAGGAGAGGGCCTGCACTCAGAAGGGTATTTCTGGGGTTTTCTTGCTAAGTAATGCTTATTTCCAATGGGGGCACTTTTGGGCAACTCCACGGGGCACTATTGAGAGGGATACGATAGCCCACCTGGGATCAAGATGCCAACACCCACTTTGAGGTGCTAAAATACAAACAAATCCTCTTGGGATACATCGATGGTGAGAGACAGCCACCGCAATTAGAAGATGATAATAATGAACTTTCTTCTATTCTGAACACATCTTTCAGTAAAGAGTTGGGTTCACAAGTCATTAAGCAAGATTAGATGCAGGAGAACAAAACAAATAATCCATGAGGTTATCTACAGAGATCTACCTGCTCTAGTGGAAGGTGTCCCTGCCCGTGGCAGGGGGTAGGAACTGGATGAGCTTTAAGGGCCCTTCCAACCCAAACCATTCTGTGGTTCTATGCCTTGCTTGTGCTCCCGCTGCGCCTGCACAGACCATGCCTGTGGGAAGTTAACCCCAGTATCAGGCTCTTGCAACCACGAGCTCGCCTGTTCAATGCAGTCAAACCATGGCTCCAGGCAGCAGCAACACCAGAGGGATGAGAAGAGGAAGCAACCACCTGGCTCAGCTTGGGAACATCAGCTCCCAAGTCCAAGCACGCAGAGTCCATGCAGATGGCCAGCCCTGTCACATTCAATGTACAACACAAACTTCCACCAGCCTGGAAATGCTCAAGGTTGGGAACTCTGCTCTGTGGGTTATTCCCACAAGCTCCGTTTGTACAAGCAGTGGTAGAATTGGGTTTCGGGAGAAGAGGAGTAAAAGATCTCTTTAGAATCCACATTTTAGGTATGTGGTATAAACAACCCAAGAAATTATCATATTGAAGAACAAAGAGAGCTGTGAAACAGTCTAACGAAGGAAGCTGAGCAGAAGAGAAGAAAGGAACAGATGTCAGATTATACTTAAAGCAAAGGTATAGTTTATTTTCCCACTGATTTGCATATCTAAAATAGACCTTTTTGCCAAGGCAAACAGGTGATTAAAATATATTAAAAGCCCCAGTAAGCAAAGGGCTACATTTGTGCTTGCTTGACATTTCTCAGCCATTCCCAAAGTTAAAGCACATGGCGTAGAACAGCAATGATAACATTCATTTTACAAAGGTTGACTGTTTAAGTGCAATTAACGGTGGCCTTACAAAAGGCAAGATGCGCTCTCTGGAGTTACACATGAGCCTCATTTATCCTCCCAGGACGGTGAGATGAGCCTGGCATGAAAGATGAAGATCACAACTGCTATTGGCAAGCCATCTGACGGGGAGCTGTTAGCTTGAAAGAGCAGGGATTGCACAAAGGAGCAAAGAGGGAAAACACAGCAGTGAATCAGCCCCACAAAATGGCCTTTCATTGAGGAGCATTGGGATCGGGTGGGCCCTTGGCAGCAGCGGCTGGGCAGGATGCTGAGGAGGAGACAGCGCTGCTTGGAATGCCAGGAGGGGAGGGATAACCTCTGGAGGAGGGCAGGCTGGAGGACACAGGTAGCTGAAGTGGCTTGGAGGGTGCTTTGGTGCAGCCTCCTATTGCAGGCACTGAATGGGTGCCATCTTCCAGCTAATTAAGTTTCTTGCCCAAACTGCTCTGCTGGAAAGCTCTTCCAGTGCCTCACAGCTTTTCCACTTGGAAAACACGAACTAAAACTTACTGATGGCCAGTTTAGACAACTGTAATTCTGCATCAGCATTAATCCCACCCCAGTTACATTCCCTGCCTTTCTGGTGTTTATGAAGATAAATGCTTTATTCATATGGAGCACGAACATTCACTGTAGTAAGCACTTGGCTTGACTGAACAAGCCATATCTGCAGTCCCACCAAAGAACCTGTCCATATCAGGGATGGGCTCCAGAGCCATAAAGCAAAGCTGTGCAAAGAATTCCAGATGCGCTCTTTCCAGAACCTTTTACTTTTACACTGAAGCTTCCCTTCCTCCACTATTACTCTCAGTTACCTGATATACCCTAGGACATCATTTGCCTTTTCACCTCCCTGCCCACATGGATGATTCTGAGTCACTTGGCTGGGACACTCCTGCTCCCCTTTTTATCATGTTCTCCACATGTTCCAAAATGGAAAAAACAAAGAGGACAGAATCTTACCATAGAGAAATCAGGCACAAAATTCCTATTTGCCTGGAACAATAAGAAGGCAAAGGAGAAGGTTTCAAAGGGACTCGGTCCGGACCAAGAACGTTCAGCACAAAACACCAACTTACATGGTGGCACAAAGAGGATTTAGAGCTTGGTTATCATAGAATCATAGAATAGTTAGGGTTGGAAGGGACCTTAAGATCATCCAGTTCCAACCCCTCTGCCATGGGCAGGGACACCTCACACTAAACCATCTCACCCAAGGCCTCGTCCAACCTGGTCTTGAACACTGCCAGGGATGGAGCATTCACAACCTCCCTGGGCAACCCATTCCAGTGCCTCACCACCCTCACAGGAAAGAATTTCCTCCTTATATCCAATCTAAACTTCCCCTGATTAAGTTTGAACCCATTACCCCTTGTCCTGTCACTACAGTCCCTGATGAAGAGTCCCTCCCCAGCATCCCTATAGGCCCCCTTCAGATACTGGAAGAAAACCAAGATGGGTACTAGAAAAAACAGCATGAAAGGAAGAGAAAAACCATGTGCGGGGCTGGACAAGGGCACAACAGCAGCAGATGAAGGAAAAAGCCAAGATCTTGATGCTGGGCAAGATGTGTGACTCTGGGAAGACCATCCAAGAAACATCCTATGTGTAAGCATAAGAAGGGATTCCTACCCTCCTGCCTTTCTCCTCCCTTTGGAACTATGAGCCAGCAAAGTCCCTGAGGACATGCAAGCAGCCCCTGTGGTATGATCTGCTCTGAGAAGCATGGGCAGTATGTGTTTATGTGTCTTGCTAACAGTACAGCTGTTGTGCAACATGTTTCTGCAACCACTGCAAATGATGTCAGGAGGTCTCCGAACAGGAGGCTGTAAAGGTGTAGGTTTCCCTGGATCCTTGGGGTTTGGGGGATTCTGTTGATTTGGGGGTTGGTTTTGTTTTGCTCTCCCCACCTTAGGTGCTATGGGCATTTCTTGATGTAATGACAGATGTTTCCAGCAGTGTTTGCAATGCACCTTCCAACTGAAGATGCATCTTCTCTAAGCTCCAAATGACACATTTTAAGACTACACTTCATTACAAAGCCACATAAATCAATGTGACGACACTACCAGGGCCTAAACTTCTAGTCTTGGCACACTGCAGTGAAGTCCACTGGTCTCAAATTTGTACTGACTTCCGTGGAAACTGAATTTATGTGTTTATACTCCTGCCTATGAGAGACGTATTGATCACCCTCCTGGCTATTTGATGTGGAAAGCTAAGCAGAAATCCTGAATCACAAACAGCAACCAAGGCACAAAAGAAGAAGAAGAAATTATTGCTATACAAAAGGCTTTAATCAACAAAATTAATTTATGTTTGAAAAAGGAAAAAAAAAAACAAACCACCCTTGGATTTTAATAATGCTGCTCAGAAATTCTTTCAGGGAGTGAGTTTCCATCAGGGAATGCCAAACCTGCACAATCAAAACATCACCTGGAGACGGCTCAGCTCTGGAATATTTGCTGCAGAGCCCTGCCAGGGTTATGACGGACCCTCACTGCTGACTACAGCCCCTCCAAGCAGTCTTGCTAGGTGAACACGGAGTTTGCCCTCCCAGCCCTTTGGCAACATGCCTTCCAGTTGCCACAGCTCCCAGTTGCCGGCATGGCCCCCCTCCAGTGGGAAGCAGGGCTCCCTGGCTCCCCATCAGTAGCTGACGTGCAGCCAGAGCCTGCAACCATCGCTGAGCCAGACACTTTGGAGCCGTGGCTCCCAAGACTTCCAGCTTCCTGGCTCCCCTTCAGCCCACCTGGCAGATTAAAGGGCAGCCCAGAGCTTGCAAACATGGTTCCCAGGACTGTGTCTTGAAGGAGCCCCGGCTCTCCGGGTCCGTGGCTCCACACGCCCCAGGCAGCTTGCCCCGAGTTAGGGCCCCGTTCCCTTTCCAGAGGAGTTCACAGGTTTGGCTTTGAGCACAACCCTGAACAAAACCACAGCTTTGAAATGCTGTAGTCCTCCCTGAGCTGCAATCATCCTTCTCCACACAAGTTTTAATCCTCTAAAAACACAAACAAGCCAAGTCACGGGGGAGAACAGGAGCAAACAGCTCCCCATCCTGTACATGAGAGAGATTTCCCTGCTTGGGTTTGTGTCCCTGTAGCTTGCATAGGGCTGCCTCCAGCATGTGCGGGTACCGGTAACAGTGCCACAGATGCCCAGGGAATACTAACAGCAGCAAAGCTGCAAACAGGCTCTGGGAGTGACAACTCACATTAAAGGCCTCAGGAGGGGAAGAAGATCCAGGATAGAAAACATCAGATTTAATGTGACAGCTTTCTAACATAGGTTTATATGAAATAAGAATGAAATTAGAATCAGGGAGTGGTTTGTGTTGGAAGGGACCTTAAAGCTCCTCCAGTCCCAACCCCTGCCACGGGCAGGGACACCTTCCACTAGAGCAGCTTGCTCCAAGCCCCTGTGTCCAACCTGGCCTTGAACACTTCCAGGGATGGGGCAGCCACAGCTTCTCTGGGCACCCTGTGCCAGCGCCTCAGCACCTCACAGTGAGGAATTATAATTAAGTATATTTTATTAAAAAATGTTTATTTCTAATAAAAAAATAAGGATATTGTTTGTCCTTCAGAATCAAACACAACCTCAAGACAAGAAACTAGCCCTGGAGGTTAAGAAACGCTTTAGATCTTCATCACACAAAGCCTTCCTGACCTTTCCTATCAACCCTGCGGCCTCCTCTCCAGGGTGGATGCTTTATTAAAGCATTTTAACCACAGCCCTAATGGGTCTGCCAAGAGATCTCCCTCTCACTTTTGCACTTCTCAGCCACAGCACCCTGCACACTCCTTGAAGCCAATGTATGCAGATGGGCTCCTACTACATTCCCCTTTAAAACTATAGGGCCCATCAACTGCCCCTTGCAATACTTAAACACAGGTGTTCCTCCAGCCCGCAGGAAGGGGAAATACCACACTGATTAAAACTGGAACCACACTGCCAGGCCAGACCCAAACCTCCTCCTGCCCTCCCCATGCCCCCCCTCTCTGGTTCTCCCAGTCAAATGAATGGGCAAACATCATTTGTAACTCATCCCGGGATCTGTAAATGTAACCTGATAACCTCTAATGAAAGGCAGGGAGAGCACGGGCGGAAGCCCACAGGGATGGGGCGAGTGGGGGTAATCACAGAAATCACAACATTCGTGATTCTAGGTAAGGAAAAAACACCTTGATTGTATCATCTGAAAATAAAAAGCCCTGCTGAGAAGCACCGCACAGATTCCCAAGCTACGACACCGTTTCTTACTCCTAACAGCTCTTCCAAAACACCCTTTCTGAATCCTTGCTCTTCCAATGAGCAATGGGAGACTTCACCCAGCTTCATTTCTCCCTTTGCTTTCCTTACCCAGGCTTCATTTTTTGCATCTAGACTGAAACACCCTGGAGCACTTCAGAGCTACACACCCTGTTTGACATTTAAATACACACATGCATAAAGAAATCCCAGCTCACCGTTTCCAAATGCTTCTCCCTCTGTGTGAAGCACCTGATGCCATAGTGCCAGAGCCCAGTTGTGATGGACCCACATCAGGATGAGCTGCACCCCCCAGGGCACATCCTCAGCCCCGCTGCAAGGGCTAGGGGCTGGCAGAGACAAAGAGGATGCTTTGATAATGGAGCCAAACTGCCTTTTCCTGGCACAGCAACACCTTCAGGAGCGGGAGGAAATGCAGGTCATGCGAGGGCTCTGTTCTCCTCTGTGTTCTCCCCAGAAACTAACAGCTGATGGATCCCAAATGCACTCGTGGTGTGCAGAGAAAGTTAAATAATGCATTTATTTATTTAGACATAATGCTGAAGTCTCAATGAGATCACATCAGCTTTCATTTCTCCTCCCAAGATCAGGCCCACCAATGTTTTCTTTCTTTAAGAGCCAAGCAACATTCTTGGAGAGCAGTTCAATATCTCAAGAGGTGTAAATCACCACACTCTGTCTTATTAGAAACATTTGAAAGAGGGCAAGTGCTTTCAAAGCCATAAACTTCAGATTCCATACATGTTCCAAAGCTGTAGTGAATACACATTCCTGCCCCGAACTGCTTTTAATTTGCAGTCCCTTTAAAGCACAGAAGTCTAAATACTAAATCAACTTAAATAACAATAACAAACCATTTCAAAAATTGTCCATTTGCAACTTTTTTCAGTCAACTCGAAATGGGAATCACTCAAATGCCTGAAGGAATGCAGTGGGTGTATGGCCAGTGCAAAGGTAGCCTGCAGCTCCTGGGGAAATGCGGGGTAATCACTGCTCCACCATGGATTATTTATGGTCACGAGCCTGAAAGAGCATTACAAACTAAAGCAACAGCTCTGCCTGCCTGGTGGAAAAGGCTAAAGATCCCCAGACACAATGAGAACAGCAGAATGAAAACCACATGATAGTCAAAAGGAAATATATATATTATATATATATATATATATCCACATCCTTTGTGAACACAAGCAGGTCATGAGGAGATCAAACCATACCTGAGAGCACAGAGGTGGGCAGATCCAGCCCACTGGGGCCAAAGCATGCAGGCAGAATGCACAGCAGCAGCAGTTGTGCTGGGGGCTGGCAGAGAGCCCTTTGCTCTCCAGCAAGGCTTTTAATTAAAGATATTCCCCATTATCTCTAACCACAACTACTGGTGTTGGTGATCAGATGGGAGCGGGAGCGGCATCTCCCTTAGGAAATGCCGGTGCTCAACAGGCAGCGATGGCAAGAGCTGAGGTTCCAAACACATGTATCCACAACTTTTCCTGTTCAAACGGGTGCACATGAAGAGGCTGAAATGCACAAACTGATGCAAACATACCTATGCTTGCAAAAGTCTCATAAGAAAAAAAAAAAAAAGCTTTTTGAGACAATTCTCATGGAACAAGTGGGGAAACCCCCCCCTGCAGTCCTGATCCAGCTCTGGGGCAGCAGCACAAGAGGGACGTGGAGCTGATGGAGCGAGTGCAGAGGAGGCCATGGAGATGCTGCGAGGGCTGGAGCAGCTCTGCTCTGGAGCCAGGCTGAGAGAGCTGGGCTGGGGCAGCCTGGAGAAGAGAAGGCTCCTGAAGGGGAGACCTGAGAGCAGCTCCAGTGCCTGAAGGGGCTGCAGGAAAGCTGGAGAGGGGCTTGGGACAAGGGCCTGTAGGGACAGGCCAAGGGGAATGGCTTTAACCTGCCAGAGGGGAGACTGAGATGAGCTCTTAGGCAGAAGCTCTTCCCTGTGAGGGTGCTGAGGTGCTGGCACAGGGTGCCCAGAGAAGCTGTGGCTGCCCCATCCCTGGCAGTGTTCAAGGCCAGGTTGGACACAGGGGCTTGGAGCAAGCTGCTCTAGTGGAAGGGGTCCCTGCCTGTGGCAGGGGTTGGAGCTGGAGGAGCTTTAAGGTCCCTTCCAACCCAAACCAGGCTGGGATTCTAAAGTTGGAAAAAAAAACTCTGAAATTCCATACAAATTTTCACTTTTAATGAAAAAGCAGATATACTTTTTTTCCTGAATGCAACGTTTCAGCCAAACTTACTTGTAAGGCATCTGGAATTTACAGTATTTCCCTAACACAGAGGAGATGGCTTGCTGCTCTGCATTCAGAGAAAGCACCTTTTGTCAGCAGCTGGGGAGTAGCTGAATAAAGAGCACAAGAATAAGTGTCATTTAATCACTGAGAAGCAGCTTGCTTTCTCTCTAATCCATTGTTGGGAGAAAATGCTGTATTATTGAAAGCCGGTTCGTGACAATAAGGACTTGTACTGAAACACGGGACACGGCCAGAAGGTTCACTTCAAGGCACTAAGCATTCAAGAAATATTATTAACCTCAGCTATTATCACTTGGCAAATGGATTTTAACCCCTTCAAGTTCATGAGACATAAACTGTTCAACCTATAAGCAACCTGACCTAATGCCAAAGCTGGATCTTACTTCACAAGCCAGCACTGCTTTGAGCAGGGGCTCACAGAACACAACCTACCTTTCAGCCAGAGTTACTCTGTGATTTGATGTTTATCCATCAGAAATCATTAGAAGACATGGAATAGATATGCAAGCCACAGGCCTTAAATAACAACCCTTCCAAACCTCGCTCATTGGTTTACCTTGCTTTTAGCACAGGGCAAAAAGTGGAACTAGAAATAAGCTGCCAGGGTTAATAATGACTTACAACCATACATAGACTCATAGGACAGTCTGGGTTGAAGGAACCTTAAAGCTCATTCAGTTCCAAACCCCTGACACAGGCAGGGACACCTTTCACTGGAGCAGGCTGCTCAAAACCATTTTTATATATACATATATAAAAACATACATACCTATATAAATATATATAAAGATGTAAATTTATTTATATATATTTTAAATATATGTATGTGTGTGTATATATATATATATAAAAAACCCAAAGTATAACAACCTCCCAGTGGCCAGCAAACATCAAAAGGCAAGAACAAGAAGAAAAATGTCTAAATGGGCTTTAAACCCAGGAGTCTACCAACAAGTTCCAACAAGGATGAAACATGCCATGACCCTACACAAGCACCAGCCTTGTGCCTCTTGGAGTACACAGGGACTTACGCTTTTCCTACGTTTCTTCACAGTCCTAAAAATACCATCTGATGAGGCAGTAAATTCTGCCAGGTTAGTCTCTATTACATCCTGATTGCTGTCCTTGGAAGCAAAACTAAGTCATTTCCAATCATTACCTCCGGAATGATGAAAGTATGGTGCTTAGATGGAATTAGTGTGAAAGAAAAAGGGGTTTTTCCAGTAGGAAAAAATGCATGTCACAGGTGTGCCTGCAATTATACTACCTCAGGCTGTGATGGTTTGGGGTCAAAGAAGGTGACAAGAGGTCAGATCAGGTCAGTACCTTGATGTGAGACCTCCAAGAGAAGGCAAAATGCTGCAGGGAATACTGATGGTGACATGTTCGTCAGTCCAGGAGGCCATGGAAAAAGCGAGTCAAAGGTGGTGTAAGTTTTGCCTGTGCTGTTTACCAGAGGAGACAGGTCTTAACCACTTGTGGTTATTCAGAAAGCAAAGGGAGTGTTATTAAATCCAGTGAAATGGAGCGATTCATGCAAGAAACAACCCAAACTCAAGAAATAACTAAGCAGAACAAACAAAAACACAAAACCCCCTGAAACAGCTCTGAGAAAGCAGCAGCAAGGAAAACCACTTCAGGAAACGGACATCAAAACAAGTTGCTGCAAGGTAAGCAAAGCGGGTATCGCTCACTACCAGTAACTGCTTCTGCTCTTACTCTCATCCAGGAGCTCCCCCAAAGCACTCAGTTCATTTGTACCTTGGTCTGAGCTCTAAACACAGGCAGCGGCTTGGATCAAAGGGTTTGTTATCTGCAGTGCAGGCCTCTGCAGGGCAAAAGAGGTTTGCATGATGCTTTCCATCTCCATTCTTCACCAGAATGAGGAGAAAGCTGTCTCAAGGCAGAAATAAAACCCAACTACACAACTATGCCCTTCAAATTCTCTTTTTCTTGAGTTCCTCCCCGTCACATTCATCTGTATTATATACCGGTTGTGTGTTTTAGTCATGGGATACGTCTCCCAGCGCTATGGATTAGCAGAGGGATGAAAGGCAATGGTATACAGGAATAAAAGACATCATTTTACCTTTGAAGTGAGTCACTAAAAGCTGCCAGCTTGGAAGAAGGCAGAATACCTTACTCCTGCGTGCCAACACAGCTACTGTGGGTTCTTTCTCATAAACAACTTTGCATGCAGCTTAGGTACGTGTATAAATGGCCATTGCTAGTCATACACTAGCAGCTCACACTAGCTGTGTCACAGAAGCCAGGCACTGCAGTTCTTCCAAGAACATCATAGAAGATGATGTTACTATTAATATTTGCTGGAATAAAAAGGGAGCTACCTCGAAATAGGACACAAAATCAGTAAGAACTTGCTAGGTATTAAATAATAGTCTTCTCCATGATTTTAGCTAAGCACTATCTCAAGCTTTTACTCTGTACCAGTGCCCTTGTTTTATACTGTAATAAGATGTCCCTGCCCGTGGCAGGGGGTTGGAACCGGATGAGCTTTAAGGTCCCTTCCAACACAAACTAGTCTGGGATTTACACAGATAAGTCTTGAAAGAGAAGCACAAAAATGGTGTCTATGTGAAAGCATTTCTACACAACAGATCCCTAGGGAGCTCTAGCTCACAGAAGATAAAAGATGGGAGCTCTTTTGCCTAGTTTTTGCCCTGTATACAGCCACATTTCTACTGTATATACCTGATTATGCCAGAACCTGCCCCTGCACGTGACTTTGGCAGGAGGTTCCAGTGGGTGAGCCAAGGACTGAAAGCGCAGGACAACCGGCAGTGTAAAAATGCTTTCTGTCTTTGTTTATTCCTTATTTAATGGGCTTGCCAAGTATTGTACTCTTTCCAAACCTCCTTCACATCAGTTTAACATCAGCAAATGACAGATGGACCACAAATACCTGCGCTGACAGCGGAGTGCAGCCCGGCCCGTTCTCAGGTGTGCAGCAGGGAGGCTGACCGCCTCCACAGAGCACACAATGAAAACAGCACATCTCATGTACAATCAGCACTGCAGCTGATCTTACAAGATAGCGAGACCCACACCTGCACTGCTGAAAGCAGGAGCAAGCCCTCAGTGTATGCATACTTTTTTCCCCTCCATTCATCTTCCGGATTGATTCTTGTCACTAACACAAGTTATTTCCTCTGTGAAGCTCACAGAGGAGAAAAAGAACAGCATGGAAATACTGTGATGAATTGTACATTACCTACAGCCTGATCAAAGCCCACTGAAATTCAATGTGAGTCTTTCTGTTGACCCAAACAACTCTGGGTCAAGCTTTTAAGCGCTTACTTAATTTCAGCCCTGGCATGTTGAGTGCTGTAGTTTTCAGTATGAAGATACCAAATTGATGATGCTTGGTGCAATCTGTTAGACTCAGCCCAATATGGATTTAAGATGTGTAAATGGTCAAAGCTGAGAACAAAAGCAATGAAGGAAAAGGGGGGTGGAACTAGATGATCGTGAAGGTCCCTTCCAACCCAAACTATTCTAGGATTCTATTTATTTCCAAATGGAAAAAGCATAACGCAATGTTGGAATACCGCTGTCATGAGAAGTGAAATGTGGCAGTTTCATTCAGCACTGGATTATCAGCTGGTCCCAGTGCACCCCTTTCATACCATTTGTTGTTCCTGGTTCGGAGTTTAAAGCCAGGTCTGTGTTACACAGGACCTGGCAGGTGCTTTTCATTTCTTCATGCATGGTTACATAGAACAGCTTTCTCTTCAGGCCATCAGGTAGAGCTTTATAGCACATTTCACCAAGGGTTGTAGAGACAGAAACAAAGTAATGAATTACTAACTGGTAAAGAAATTCAAACCACCTTTTCTCTTCAGGGGGAGCGTGCTTTGGGTTGCCATTTTTCCATGACTGCCACAAAAGATGGAAGTAAAACATCACACAAACCCCCCCCCCCCGCCTTAGCACTACACTGAAGAGGACTAAAAGTGCCAAACTACTCAATGTCTGCTGTACAGAAACAGCCAGGTACAAACTACTGGATGATCTTAAGGTCCTTTCCAGCCCAAACCATTCCTATGAGCCTATGATTCTGTGTCCTAAGAACGAGCAACCAGATCACATACCTAGAGATTATACTGCTTGTCCCATGAGAAAAATTATTCCCTCCAGCTATAAGATGGCCATAAACCAAACACAGAATCGTTACAACTCTTGTTTCTCACATATTACAGTTTTCAGTATGAAATGTGTGCCAAGCACACACATTTTTGGCCTTTACAAGGCGAATCCTTACAATTTTCTACTTAAAAATTATTAGGATCAAATTCAAATTGTAATCTTCCTGCTTCTGTGGATATTACAGAACTAGTGCATAAAAAACTTGGACAAAATAGAAGTTTTCCAATAGTTTCATGCACGGAAAAACAGGCAAGCCCCAAGAGAGGAATCGCCTCTCAAAGCCTTCAACCTTCCTCTCACAGGGAGCGACATGGGAGTTAAAGGAGGAAAACAAAGCCCAAAACCTCCCCACATTTAGGCAGGAAGAGGAATGGGCCTTCCAGCCACAGCCAGCCAGGGCTGGAGAAGGTGTAAGAGCTGGAGTTGCATTTCTTCTAATGTTATCTGCAGTTTCAAGCCAAGCGTAATCATTCCAAGTTGCTTTGGCTCGCGAGGGATGGATTGACGTAACCATTTCAAAACAAACCAAAGTTAAAGTCTCATCTGTGCAGAAGTGCAGAGAACACACAAAAGCTGTTCTGGCCTCCTCTATGACCAGGTTCTGTGCATGGCTCCAGCTCGTTCCTTCAGCCTGTGAGAATATAACCTCTGAAGAGAAACCGGCAACGTCCTCCTTCAGTCAGAGCACTGTAAAACCAGCTCAGCCAAAGGTGCAACTCTTTTGCCCAAATGGTTATTTTCCTTTGGGAAAAAGTCTGGTCAAAGATCATGTTTATACTCTAGGGGCCCAGTGAAGTAAAAGCCCAAACAAAGCTGAACAGGTATGAAAATCCATTAGAGAGGAATTTAAAAGACAAATGTACTTTGATGTGCAAACTTAATTTATATGGTAAGAATCCCAGCCTGGTTTGGGTTGGAAGGGAGCTTAAAGCCCATCCAGCTCCAACCCCTGCCACGGGCAGGGACACCTTCCACTAGAGCAGCTTGCTCCAAGCCCCTGTGTCCAACCTGGCCTTGAACACTGCCAGGGATGGGGCAGCCACAGCTTCTCTGGGCACCCTGTGCCAGCGCCTCAGCACCCTCCCAGGGAAGAGCTTCTGCCTAAGAGCTCATCTCAGTCTCCCCTCTGGCAGCTTAAAGCCATTCCCCTTGGCCTGGCCCTACAGGCCCTTGTCCAAAGCCCCTCTCCAGCTTTCCCACAGCCCCTTTAGGCACCGGAGCTGCTCTCAGGTCTCCCCTTCAGGAGCCTTCTCTTCTCCAGGCTGACCCAGCCCAGCTCTCTCAGCCTGTCTTCTCTGAAATAAAACCAAGCACAGAATGGACTTCAGTGGCTCCTGCTGCCTAAAACTTTTTCATTAGGAAGCACCTAAAAGCACCTAATAGACAGGATAACTGAGCTGGGAGTTGAATCAGTTTGTATGGACTCATTTTATCTAAGCACTACAAGTATCCTCACCGCATTTTCACCTTTCTTGAAGCAACTACTGACAACTGAACACCATATATCACTCTTCTAAAGCTTAAAAATGAGAACAAGTTGCTGCTCAGAAAGCATTTATAATAGATTCAAACCATTAGGATTAACCAGCCTTGGTTTTATTTCTTATTTTAAAAGCAATGTTTGATTACTCTGGGCTGTGAATTGGGAACCATTTCTACCTTCTTTTTCTTGCTAACACAATTTCACGCTACAAAAAAAGGCATCAAACGGTGAAAAGCATTTGTTTCTAGTTCTTAAGTAAAACCAGCAATGTTAAACAGGTCAGATATAATAAATAGAGCTATTGCAAGGGAAAGAGAAATGTTTTCCTCTCCTGACTTTGAGTGACAAGAGAAAATTTTTACCAGCTTGCAAGTCTGCTTTATTAAAAGTGCTCCATTCGATGTAATTGGATTTCGATGTGTCTGTTCCATTGGGCTGCTTTGTTGCATTCTTCAGATTAATCATAGTGTGGAAGCAGCCTTTTCAAGTGAGTGGATGTTCTAAACACCTTTAAAAGTCCTCATCTGTGGCAGCCACAGGCTCCTACCCCATGTTTTGACGTGTTTGATACTTGGATTACCCCGACAGGAAGGCGATAGTCCTTGAATAGAGCTTTTTGTTCAGCCTTCTAATAGCTTCCAGCACTTGCCCCAGCCCACAAGATACATACCAAATTTAGTTAGACATCCAGGCCAGACAGGAAGAATTTCCCTGTAGATCTAGTGAACTCCACCACTTGAACATTTGGGCTTCTTGAGGGCAAGGAGGAGACAGCGAGGCAGCAACAATGCCCCGCAGCCTGGTGACACGTGGTGGTGCTTCAAAGGAAGCTAATGATGAGGCTGCTGACCCCTGCAACCCCCTCAACTTCCCTATTTTAGATTAAAAAGCATAAGTATCATCCATCTTTAGCTGTATTCAACTCTATATCCTGAAAATTAGGGCTGTTAACAGACACATATACAAATACAAGCATTTTTTAAGTCCAGGTTGACATGTAATAATCCCAGAGCTCAAATCCACTGCACATACAGAATCATGGAATGCTTTGGGTTGGGAGGGTCATTAAAGCTCAACCAGTTCCAACCTCCTGCCATGGGCAGGGACGCCTTCCACTAGACCAGGTTGCTCCAAGCCCCATCCAAACTGGATCTCCCCATGAAGACATTAAAGATATTTCAGTCAGGTTGAAGCAACAATTCTCTTTCTAATTTGTTACCAAAAGTTTAAAGCTAACAGAGGGAACTGGTAGACAATTTATACTCTTGCATTCCATTACTCTGGTTTAAACCCATTTATTTTGAGCATGCCATACTAACCTTCCCCTACTCAGAACTGGTAGAAAGGGGGTAAATTTCCATTACCCAAGATGATTTACCAGCCTGAAGATGAGCTTTAAGGTCCCTTCCAACCATTCTACGTTTCTATGAAAAGGGAATAGAGAGCAATGGAGAATGCCCCAATGAGAGCTTAGAAGATCCTAGCCTTGCCTCCTGCAGAACACAGGGGATGGACACTCCAAGCAGGAGCCTCCTGCAAGGTCTTTTCTTACCCACAGTCCAGTCTCAAGAGGGTTTGAGCTTTGGGAAGGAACCCTTCTCTCTGGGCTGGGCAAGTGTCTTGTGGGAAGAACCATGAGGCAAAGGCCTGCGATGGGGGATCTGATCTGCAGCAGGACAGGGCAGCACGGGGCCTTCTGGGAGACCATGAGAACTCACTGCTGAATTCCAGCCCCACGTTCCTCATTTGGAAGCAATTGCCCTGTGCAATCCATCAGGAGGGGCCAGAGGAGATATCCTTGTGAAGTGGAAAAAAATGAGTTCTTAATTTATAGATGACAATTAAACCAAATTGGATTGATTTTTTTTATATCCCCCCCCCCCCTTCTTTTGGAAGGCTTTAAAATGAACTATAAGTCAGAAGAGCTGCCAAAGCTCCCTTCCCTAATTAAACACATAACTTGTATTAAACCCCTTTTTAGTCCAGCTGCTGAGAGACTCTGCAACTTTGGGAGCTGTATGGTTTGTGGGAAACATTGTGTTCCTTCTTGAATTCTTCAGCTTTCCCAAAAGACAGCATGTGAAAGCTTTCCATAAATACAAACTGTGTTTTCTAATTTAACTACTGTCACTTCTATATAATGAGTTCACAAACCAAATGAAAGCTTAGACAAATATTTTCCAAGTTAAAGTAATCAGCTTCAAATGAAATCTGCATCTCCTCACTATAGTTGTACCTTTAGTAACTCAGGCAACAGTTTTCTTGAAAGCAAGCAATAAGATAGCCCTGACTGCCCCGGCAATACTGCAGCACACCAAGGGTGTGGGCAATACAGCACAAGCTTACACAAGGGAAGACCAGAGGAAGAGTTTCTCATTAAAAAGGTGGAGTTAGCTAAGAAAGTTGGGGCTGTTCAGCCTGGAGCACAGAAGCTCTGTAGAGACCTCAGAGCAGCTTCCAGTGTCTGGAGGGGGCTACAAGGATGCTGGAGGGGGACTCTTCCTCAGGGACTGTACTGACAGGACAGGGAAAGTTCAGGTTAAATATATGGAAGAAGTTCTTCCTGAGGGTGCTGAGGCGCTGGCACAGGGTGCCCAGAGAAGCTGTGGCTGCCCCATCCCTGGCAGTGTTAAGGCCAGGTTGGACACAGGGGCTTGGAGCAAGCTGCTCTAGTGGAAGGGGTCCCTGTCCGTGGCAGGGGTTGGAACTGGATGAGCTTTAAGGTCCTTTCCAACACAAACCATGCTATGGTTCTATGAATTCCACTTTAGGAGGAAACTCCTTGCTGTAACTACATCAGCCTCAGATTCCAGAATAAGATATGCACATAAAAGTACTTTTTCTCCTGTAATTTAAGGGTTTAGGCTGGTTTATGGGTGTTGATTATAAGACAAAGACAAAACAAGTGTTTGGTCTTTGCCTCCATCCTCCTGGAAGCACACATGAAATCTGTATGAAACCTTATATATTTGCCCAAGAAAATAAAGTGTTCCTCTTGCTGCACTTGTTGGATTATTACTGTTGGATTGGCTTTACGCAAAAAGCCAGCTGGGCAGGTATTACATACACACAGCTTGTCCCAGCTTAGAAAAATAAAATAATTGAGAAATAGCAAAGACTTTATCCTATGGAACCAGCCTGCTCTGAAATTCCAACCGTTTCCAGTCCTGGAGTAGCCAATTTACTTGTAAGCGAAGTATAACACGAGTCAGGGCTTATTACAGCCCGGCCTGGCTAAGTCACACTTACATCACCTTGTTTCCAGCATAGCGGAACGTTGCCTTTGGAAACCAGCCTGGCCCAGTTAATGCCTTATGCAGAAAATCCTTCCTACCTCGTTGGAATTATTTAAAATGCACAAATTAATGTATCATAAAGCTCGCTTGCTGTTCCCCAAACCAAACTGTTTGTCCTTTTGTACACTTCTACAACAGGTTTATTACATCTCTCTATTCTACACTCGTGCTGTACCACTAATAACCCGCCTCCAGCTCAAGCAGTTCCCTGCCTGAAGCTGGGAAGATCCACCTCCTGCCCTGTGTCTTTGATTGTTACCAGTGTCCTCTACTGGCCATCACCACCAGACACAAGCTGCTCTGTCTTTGGTCCAGCCTCCAAGACCTGTGGCTGTGTTCTGAACCCAAGGACCAGGAAGTGATCAAGCACCCAGACAGAAATCAAGCAAATTACCCTGGCTCCACAAGCAAATACACACTGAAGAACAGATCTTTAGCAGGGGATTGGTGCTCACACCCAGCTGGTGTGAATCAGCACATCCTCCATTGTCAGAGACTTCCTACATCTTTTTATCTCTGTACCAGTTAGAGGCTCTGAAAGACCCATTTTTGCTGCGCTGCTCACACCCATGGCCCTGAGGGCTACAAAGAGGAAATGGGCTCTTCTATTGCTATTAACAACCATCAGCTTCATGGTTTTGTAATGCAAGAACCTCGGCACGCCTCTATTCAAAAGTCTCTTGCCTGTAACAGAGTGACATTACCCTAAGTAACAACAGCAACAAGGGAGCAGGCTATGAGGAGCTCAGGATAACATCAGCCTTTGGAGATCAGTGTTAACTAAATAAAAACCCCACTGCAGCTTTCCCCTTCTCACCAGGAAACCATTCCCCAGCTCATCTCCCATTACAGCAGCCTAAGAGCTGAATTTCACCCTATGCTTTCACACTTAGGTCATCACTATGTTATCTGAAGCCTCTATCAGAGCATCATAAGAGGATTCCCCCGTGGTCTTCTCACCATACAACAGCCACACCAAAGGCTAATGGGAAGCCACTCGTGCATGGGCTGCTACAACCCTTTCGCAAACCTCAGTATTTGTTTTCAAGACATCTCCCCATGAGAAACATGGTTCTGCTTCGGCGTTAAAAGAGAACGTCGCAGCCAGTTAATCTTGACCA
Source organism: Pezoporus occidentalis (assembly GCF_034315485.1). NCBI lineage: Eukaryota > Metazoa > Chordata > Aves > Psittaciformes > Psittacidae > Pezoporus > Pezoporus occidentalis. The sequence goes on along the minus strand of NW_026913833.1, from coordinate 1,036,897 downwards.
TTTATTTTATATCATCCAAAGCAAAATATTGACACATCTGGACAAACTCAGGCCAAGAGCAGAGCACCAGTCCCAAAGCATTCATGAGCACAACCAACAGCTCGTAAATCCTAACTAGCCAGGACTGACCACAATGAAATAACCTGTCAAGGGAAGAGGCAAGCAGCCCCTCAGGCTGCATTCAGATGCTGATAGGATTCAGAGAGGTTAAATTAAAAGTATCAACGGTTGGTTCCGTGTCTCCTGAGTCACTGAGTTACAGACACTCGAAGCTACAATAAACTCCCTCAGGTCAGATATTTATGAAGCTGTTGTGCCCAAGAGACTCTCACAAACACAGGAAAACTCATTTCTATGCTTCAATCTGACCTGGATAACGACAGAGCTCTGCACAGCCAGCACGTTCATAGGGAGGCATCTCCTCGGGTTCAGTGGCAGGGAAATTCAGGGAGAGTCCACCTTGAGTTATTCCATCTGCACAACCACCTTGATGTTAGCGGTGGAGAAGGTGATGTTAATGCCAGTCCTTACAGAAGGAAATCTGTGCTGCTGTGCAGACACAGCACTGGGAGTCGTGGGCCCGTGGAAGATTAACTCTGGTTTTAAAGGGAATTTAAAAAGACAGAAAGATTTAAAGATACAAAACATCTTCCAACACCTCCAACTTTTTCCCCTCTATCTGAAAGGGATTCAAGGGAAGTCGATAACCCTGGGATTCCTGGATCTGAAAGCAGAAGAGGATCAGGGTAGAAAGTGATCACTCACAGAGCAGGGCAATAGCTGCAATGAATGCCATTAGTACTTAAAATCACTATAGACAGCAGGAAAAAAGACACTTACAGACTGGAAACCTGGAACTTAATTCCAGCTCTGCTGAAATCAACAGCTTTGCCATGAATTTCAAAGGAATTGCGATGCCCCCACCCCGTATCTTAGAGCTTGCAAAACCAGACGTGAAAAGGATTTTAAGTATCAGCAACTACATCCCCCAATCAGCAGACTGCTTATAGCACTTCATCACTTCAAACCTGTGAGGTCTGAGCCTGCAGTCCTCTCTCTTAAGTGCAAGATGGATTGCTAAAATGGAAAGTGCTATTCCAAGCTTCTTTTGGGTGCCCCCACTTGAGCTGGGAGCAGCGGAGAGCAGCTCAAGGCACCTTCCCCACAGTTCTTTGGTGTCATCTTTGTTGGAACAGCACCCTAAGAATCAGGCTAATAAATCTAGGCACACTATTGTTTCTTGATGGGTAACTGTTCCGTTATGTCCCTGAATTGCAAAGAATTAGGGGGGGTTTACCCATATAAACCACATGTCCTCCATTTCTTTGGGCATCTAGACTCAATGCTGACAGCAGTTGCTCATCATCATACCAAGCACAGGAACCTACAAACTGAGTTTTCATGCTGTACAGTAACAGGGGTGCACAAATACACAGAGGCAGAAGCAGCTGCTGGGAAGGATCTAAACTGTTCCTGTGCTTAAATCAATGCAACCAACCACTGAGAGCAACACACACCTACTGACACACATTCATTGTCCAGTACTTATTCATTTCTTAATCATATTGTGGTTCATATATTCAAAACTATGCAGGAACAAAAGTCACACTTAGAAAACTCAAAGTATTAAAATGATGTAGGCATTGATGAAATGTCTCCTGCATGGCAAAAGACAACCACACCAGTAATATGGGATTTCAGATTAGCCTCCCAATGCCTCTAAATTGCATTAAAGAACTGAAACCATGACCTTTCACGTCCATTACAACACTATTTAAGAGTGAACACAAAAGCATGAATTCACCAAGGTAGATCCTTGTTTTGATGAAAACACTCCTCTGCAATCAGTAACAAGATCTCACCACTGTGCTTCAGTCTGACCTGTATTAGATTCCTGTGCCACTGCGGAAATGATATAAAAATAGAGCAGCATTCCTCCCCATCAGCTCTTGGTTTACAATTAAAAGGTACTTTCCTGGCATAAAAACCCCTCAATGTTTAAAGGCCCCTTTAAACCACCTACAAGTCACTCAACCAACTCCAAGTTGGGCATTAACCGACTTTCTCCACCTTCCTTTTTGTCCAAATGAAAAAGAAATAACCCAGAAGAGAGGAAAACCCATCCAACTGAACAGAACACACTGGATTCGTGCCTGTTGGATCATACAAAGCCGTGTGTGTTACACAGGGCTGGTCTGTGATTAATAACAGCTCTCGGTTCAGTTATGCCTATTTACACAAACAACCTCCAAGCAACCCACACGCAATGGTTAATAATAAATGTGAGCGTCTGTAATAACAATTTGATCAAGAGATAGGAGTAAAATCACAAATTGAAATCTCTGTAATGTAAAGGAAAATTCTCCATCTGAAAAGGTTTCAATGTGGTTTATTTCAAGAGGCATGTCCAAGTTCTTCTGTGAATTCCATCATTCATACCACTTTCTTTTCATTGAAAATAAGGTAAAGGACAGGGAGTAAAGCTGCTACCACCTTCAGTACTACCTGTAGCAATAGGAAAGAGCTTCAAACCAATGTTGCTGTTGTTTGAAGCACCACTTTAAGATACTGCCTTGCAAAACTACTCAGGGTTCTTTTTCTAATTGACACAACACCAACTACGTGATATTTAACATCATTTGTGTATTTGCATCTTTATAGGGACATGCAGATAACTACAGCATTTCTGTCACTGGAACCTTCATAGTTAAAGTCCATTGGAAAAACTACCTGGAGAATCACTAAGCACAGGCTTGATTTTATGTGAATATCATTTGAATTCCACGTGCTTCCTAGTTCTTCCCACAGCACTCTGCTCCTGACAGAACTGATCAACTCAAGGAGATCCTTGGGAATTAATAAGGTTATGAATCAATATAACAAGCAAAGACAGTCCTTGTACCTTAACAGATCTTACCACTGCAAAATAAGGACAGGAATGTGCCTCATCCCAGTGCCCTCATGATCGCTATTTGTACATCTGGTCAGGAAGCACAATGCAGCCCCTCCTGGCTCCTTGCAAGCATTAAAGGCCAGACAGAGCTGCAAAGATAAACAGGGCTTTGGAGGAGGTACTCACTTTGATGAAATAAGATTTATTCTCCAGAATTACTGGAGCTGCTCACAGCTTTCAGGGAGAAAATAAAGGAGAGGAAAATGCATCGCCTGCTGGAGTGAGACTAATGATGATATATGCTTGACATTAAAACTGCTAAAACCAGGCTGCATGTTGGTAAATTGTGTCATGTGCCTGGGAGTCTGGGCACTGGCTTTTGAGACAGGAGCCTCAAGTTGCTTGTGCTGCTTTCAACAATAACTTCTTTTGTTGGCCTTGCCAAGTCATTCCTCCACGGCTGCTGTGGTGAGGAGAGGCCAGGGCTTACCTGCCACTGAGGGCTGCGTGCTTCAGATGTCTGCAATGTGCTTTACCAGCTGCCGTATCACCATGCAAGCCCTTTGAATTATTACTATGAAACCAGCATTACAGATAAAAGTGACAGGGACAAGGAAAAGCACAGATACAAGTGCCACAAGGATGCTCAAGGGCTGGAGCACCTCCAGGCTGAGAAAGTTGGGGCTGTTCAGCCTGGAGAAGAGAAGCTGCGTGGAGACATCAGAGCAGCTTCCAGTGTCTGAAGGGGCTTACAAGGATGCTGGAGAGGGACTCTTCATCAGGCACTGTAGTGATAGGACAAGGGGTAACGGGTTCAAACTGAAACAGGGGAAGTTCAGGTTAGATCTTAGGCAGAAGTTCTTCCCTGTGAAGGTGCTGAGGCGCTGGCACAGGGTGCCCAGAGAAGCTGTGGCTGCCCCATCCCTGGCAGTGTTCAAGGCCAGGTTGGACACAGGGGCTTGGAGCAAGCTGCTCTAGTGGAAGGTGTCCCTGCCCGTGGCAGGGGTTGGAACTGGATGAGCTTTAAGGTCCCGTCCAAAACCAGGCCAGTCTGGGATTCTATGAAAGCAGTGTCTGGCATTGCCAACTGGAGAAGAAAGGCAACAACCACTCAGGCTGTTTCTCGTGAGAACAGCCTGTTGCTTTCTGTCATTGTGGCAGATCTTCATAAACCCCAATCTCTGTGACTGGGGGTAAAACTAGAAGAACTGAACAATGAAACAGTTGTTACTGAATTTATTACATGCAGACATGAGAGGGCGGACTCAATAATGTGCTACCATTATGTTAAGGAGCTGCCACAGAAAGGAAGGCAATATTTGCTCTTGTCCACTGAGATTAGGACGGGCTATGGCTTTAAATAGCAGCAAGGGACATGTAGAAACCCATTAGTGAGATGATGGAATGGCTTTTATGGATTTGTTGTTATTCATAGTCTTCAAGGATGTTCAGCTTCTTGTGGTACAGCTGATCTTGCTGTGAGCTGAATGCAGGGGAGAGGCGATGTCTCCAGCATGACCTCAGCTCTGCTCTATGTGGCACCCTTGCAAAGGGGTTTCCCCCACTTAAATGGTGGAAATAAGGTAGCAGAAAGGATAGGTTTGTTAGATTTCCCTTAGCCAAAAGGTGCAGATCCTCATCTCTTCTCCAGGGAACGTCCTGCTCATTTTTGTTGGACCCACTGTTGAAGACCCTGTCGGCATGTAAATGGTGGCTTTGCTTTGCTTGAGAAGTCACTCAACTGCAGAGTCACTTCTCTTTGCCTGTTCACTAAAGTGACTGCAGTGTTGCAGGGGAGGCTGTGTCACAGTGCTGGCCTGCCACAGCTTTTGCTTCTGCTATTTATTTTCCAGAAGAAAACAATGGATATAGTGGATAAAGGAGCAAGAACATAAGCATCAGCATTGAATTAAATGAACAAGGAGCAATGGTGGTTTTTTACTGTGCTCGTGTCATTTAAGTTGGGTACAATCATAGAATCAAGTGGAATTCATAGGATCACAGAATGGTTTGGGTTGGAAGGGACCTTAAAGCTCATCCAGCTCCAACCCCTACCATGGGCAGCGACCCCTTCCACTAGAGCAGCTTGCTCCAAGCCCCTGTGTCCAACCTGGCCTCGAACACTGCCAGGGATGGGGCAGCCACAGCTTCTCTGGGCACCCTGTGCCAGTGCCTCAACACCCTCACAGGGAAGAGCTTCTGCCTAAGAGCTCATCTCAGTCTCCCCTCTGGCAGCTTAAAGCCATTCCCCTTGGCCTGTCCCTACAGGCCCTTGTCCCAAGCCCCTCTCCAGCTTTCCTGCAGCCCCTTTAGGCACTGGAGCTGCTCTAAGGTCTCCCCTTCAGGAGCCTTCTCTTCTCCAGGCTGACCCAGCCCAGCTTCCCCAGCCTTCAGTAACATAACATGGCAGAGTCTGGAAGAGCAACACTAGAGCTGAAGCATGCTCCAGATAATTCCATAAGACCAGGAATCACAGCTGGTAATATAAACAGCGCAATCCTGATGCCTATATCCTGCCAGCCTCCTAGGAGGTCAAAGCATCCCACCTCCAGCAGTAAGCCCTGGCCTCCAATTCCCACCCTCCTGCAGCCTAATCCTCAAGCAAATCTTCCTTTCCTCCTTGCTGAACAGAACACCACATGCTCTGGGAATGGGGATGAAGGGACTGAATTCCTTGCAGAAGAACAGAGCATCTTTAGCTGCAGACACACTCCAGAGCAAGGTGCAGGCCCTGCACATCTGAGAAAGCAGGGCCACCCATTCCCTATGCCCTGAATCACCTCCAAATGCTGTGCATGTTTTTCTTAATCAAACTGCAATTATTTAAGAGCATTTTCCATCCCTCTCCCCTTGTGACTCGTTCTGAACAACGCCAGCAGCAGCAGCTGCTCAGTCTTACCTTACTTCAAAACCAAACCCCAAACAAACAAGAAAGCCCACGCCAACAACCCCAGCATCCAGCAGTTCATTCCAGCAAGAGTTTGCAGAGGAAGTGTGAAATCTCAGACCTGCTTCATATCATAGTTTTGCATCTACTTCAGCAACAACCAGATTTCACCTCTCTCAGCCTTCCAGCTGTGCAATGTGTGCATAACATGGGTATTGGTCCAGATTCCACATGCTTCAAAAGGAAGATTTATAAGGTAAAATGCCATGTAAGCCAGCAAAGAGAAAACAGACTTCTTATTTGCTCATTTTAATACTGACTTGAAGGAATTACAGTTTTTCCCCAAAAGCAGCTGTGGGCAAAGAACAAACTGCAGATTATCTGGGAAGAAACAAAGGCTTCCACCACTGGGCCCTGCAGTCAGGTTCCTTCTTATCTCCTGAGCATAGAACATGACAGTTCTCCCCAGTTAACAGCAGAGAGAAATTACAATTAGAAAGCAGAAATCTGGATTAAATCATTTCCCAGATTAAACATGTTGTAATGAAATCAAGGAGAAAAGGCAGTAACTATAGAAGGCCTGAGCCAATTCAGCCTGCAAAGAGTAGCTGAATCCCTCCTCCAGCCCTGTGGTAAATGGGGTATCTAGTCAGTAGGACATGGCTACCAGCCCAGGTCCCTCGGTAACATCAGCTGCAGAGACCTCAGTCATGCTATGGGCTATCACACTGAAGATGCAGTTTGAATTTTTGTTGTTATTACTCCTTTTTAATCATAACACACAGAGCATTCGACACCTACCACCTCAAGTTCATTCCCTGGAAAACATGTGCTTTCTGATTGCATGCTTATAGATTCTTACCCTTGGACATGAAGAGACAATAACCCAAATACTATCCCATCGATGCTTCCTGATTAATTAATATTAGCAAGGGAGAAAACCTTAGCTAACACTGTTATAATTACAAGACAAAAAGCAATGCCTCAGCGTTACCAGCCCACCAGAAACAGAGCCACCATGTTAAAGCAACACTCTGCTAACCTCCTGGAGGAGCTCGAACAATGGCTGCATTGTTCCGCAGCCTCATCTCTGCTGAAGGCCACCCACATCTCCCCTACTCCAGGGAGAAGTCAGCTCAATAGACATCCAGTCAGAGGAGAAAGCATCTTTACAAGGCTTGTTCATTTTTCTTGGACAAGAACAGAGTTCAGCCTTTGCTTTCAAGCCAAGTCCCTGAAAGGAAGCAAATGAGTTCGAAGCTCCTGAAGATGGACATGCCTCCAACACTCAGGCATTTTGTATCACACAAGATTGATTTCCTCCAACTACACGAGGCCTCGGGTGAAAACGATCCTTCACAGCCCCATGGCTGGGAGCCAGCATGAGACTGAAGCACAAAGAGCGCATCGTGCTTGCCTCAAGATGTCAGGGCCTTTTGATAAATTAAAATTCATTTTGGTACATGAAAAATTCCTGGGATCTTTTGTTCCTGCTAACATGTGTGGTAAGACTGCAAATTGAAATGAACTGCACCAAAAAAAAAAAACAAATAAAAAATGAGTCAGTCCTTCCAAAAATTATGGTTTAAAATGTTCTACTACTTTCTACTACAGTAAGAAAGGAAACCTAAATGCCATCAACCCTAAAAGTGCTGGAGAAATGGAAGGGGAAAACAGCAGGAATGAACTCGTGCGCCATGCCAGATGAAGTCCAAAAAGCTCTGTCCAAAATCAGCTGTGGCTCTGGGTGCACAGCACCCCATACCTGCCACGAGCAGGGGGGATGATGCTGTGAAGGCCAGAGGAGATCCCGCACTGCAGAGGCACATCCTATGGGGTTTTAAAGAGTTTTCAGGATTTACCCACAGACCAGAAGAGGTTCTGGAAATAAAATTTGCCAGATGTCCCAATATAAATCAGGATTTTTAATATTTCTCCTGATGTCCCATTAACCTCCTCACTATTTCCATACATGTCATCTGGCAGCCTTCTCGGGATGTCCAGTAAAACCAGGAGACACATGTTAGTGGCAGAGAATGAGGGAGAAGCCCTCGTAAGCCTGAATTCAACTCCTTCAGTCTGCCAAGCCTGGAACAGGGCAAGGAGAACATAAAGGAAAACAGCTTGGAGGTAAAATAAGCACTGAGAGAGTGAATGAAGCCCAGATGGATGAGGTAGCCCAAATTCTGCACACTGATCCAGGAGAGAAGGATAGCGCAGGCTGTGCAGCTTGTCCTGGGGAGGGACAGCGAGGGACACAACAAAAAGGATGTGTTTTTATCATGCTTACTTCAAGATAAACTTTCTGTAGCCTAAAATAACCGCTCCTGTTGACATGGATTCAAATTCAGACACTGATACAGCCTTGTCATGGGTGTAGGGCCACACTTCATACTAAACACTTCACAGCAGGGAATGCTACACAGCTGCAATGGTTAGCAGCACAAAAGCCGAACTTCTACACTACAGCAGAGGCACACAAGAACTGCTTGGGGCCAGCTGCACACAAATACAAGCTACATTTTCCTTATATAAAACAAGAATATCTGCCACCAGCGCTTGTCCCTCAGAAGAAAGCTTTTTCCTTTTTATTAATGAGAGTATTTACAACAGCTATCAGGGAAACTTAATCAGTCCTTTGGAAGTATTTAGGTATGAGGAGGTGCATAGAGTCACTGCTCTCCCCATTCCACAGCAGAAATGAGATATTTCTTGAGAGCTGAAAGGGATATAGTTTATCATGTCCACTTAACCCTTTGGGGACGTTCTGCTTCAGCAAGTCTTTTCAATGGGGTTAGCAGATCAACAGGGCTCTGAATTCTTCAGGAGCTGGTTTCCCCCTGCCTCTTTTCAACAATCTCTTACCAGACAGTCTTTCAACACAGGGTCTCCATCCTTATGAGTTTCAAAAAGACTCCAACTGAGGGATCACAGAAAGTCAGGACAAGGCAGTTTTGTTCCTGCCAAGTATTTGAGCTGAGATACCCCCTGCTCACCGTGTCAATCAGCTGTCTGGGCTGGGTCAAGAGTTACTGGTAGATCCAGATGCAATATACATTTTTACAGAGGGGCTGTCATCTCACCCTGTTCACAGAGGCAAATGCTCCTGTGCCTTCATGTTGTGCTCAGTGGTCCATATCCAGGCACAGATGTACAAAATTCTTGCAATATATACATTTAGCAATCCAGCCAACAGTGTATTTCCAGGATAGAGGCAATTCATCCTCATCTCTGTATGCACGGAAAATTTATGGCAAATCTTCATGTGCTTTTGTTTAAGATAAAAACACATTCAAAAGCAAAATGCATACCGATAAAAAATAAGAAAGGGAAACATCACAAAGGAAAATGAACTTGGGGCTTCATTACCATCAAAGTCTTTGCTGTCTTCTATTGGGATGTTCATGTAAAATACTTGAACTAGTGACCAGCAGCGCTCAGACTGCTGTGAGAAGCTGACAGGAGAAATCAGATCCTCTGCCCTCGCCCTTTACACAGAGCTCCACAGTATGATAGGTGCTTTAAAGAGAGATAAAAATGACATTCACCTTAATCAAACTTTGAGCTTCACTTCTAAAGAAAACCAAGATAAGATTAACTCAGGAGCATTATCTCAGCACACAAGCGTAAGTGCGCTCTATTTATTTACAGCCTCTATTCTGAAGCATATTGAATGTTCTCAGTTGTAAACAGCAAAGCTCCTTCCCCACAAACAGTCTGCTTAAAGCAGACTAGCACTGTTACATTCATTTTTTCAAGACCAAATGCCGTGCAGTCAGCGTTGGAAGGACGGAGCTTCCAAGCAAGTCTTTTAATGCCAAGCACTACAGAAAGCTGGCATCAGAAGTAAACGGAAACCAGAGTTTGGTGCGATGTTCAGATCCTTGACTTCCCTGCTCTGAATAGAGCAGAAAACTTCCATTAGTTCCCTGCTGCTTCAGCCAGGCCAGGTCAATCCCCCACCGCCCAGCCAGGAGACTTCTCCAGTGGCATCACCATTAACCCTCTTCATGCTGCTCAAGTGAGCTGCCACAGACAAAACACACTGCTTGGTGCCAAGAAGAGCTGCCAAGAGGTAACGCTGCTTTCCAAGATGAAGTTCCAAACTCTGTAACATGTACAGGCCAGTTCTCTTAAACTATGGGATAATCTGCACATTCCCAGTCCCGTGGCCAGAAAGCAGGACATTATCTGGCAGCACCTGCAACTACATGAACTGCAGAGAGCATGAAATCTGTGCCATGGGGAAAGAGGAGCAGGATTTCTTTTCTGTGTTGACAGAATAAGAGCAGCTTAGAAGTAGCAGGAAATCATCCATTGGGTTTTGACTGCAGAACAGGACATGTAAAACACAAAGTGCTCAGAACAGGAACAGTTAACCAAAGCACATGTAAAAACTGCTTCAAGCACACCCTGTGGAGGAATGGGGTGTTTGTGCTGCATGTTCAGTACTGCACAGCTGACTGAAAAATGTAACATGCAGCATTTGATGAACACTAACTCATGTCTATGGTGCTATTTTACTGTAGCAGCCACTGGGGCTTGGAGCAACCTTCTCTAGTGGAAGGCGTCCCTGCCCATGGCAGAGGTTGGAACTGCATGAGCTTTAATGTCCCTTCCAACCCAGTCTGCGATGATTCTATGATTTTTTGCTATTTCATACCTAAAAGCACCAGACTGGCAGAACCAAGAAGCAGTGAAGTAGGAGCTGATGGTACTGGGAATCCAGAGGTTCCCATGGGCCTTATATTCTTCCACCATGCCAGAAGTATTTCATGGCTTTAAATGTTTTGACAATGAAACACTGCATGGAGCATGTTATAAGGGGTTGTAAGTAGAGAACTGGGTGGAGAACGACAGCGATGGAGATGCTGGGAGCCTGTATGGCTGTAAGATTCAGTATCTCACATGACACTGTGACTCTGATACCAGTGTGACCAGTAGCTTCTATCATGCCACTAGAAATACACAGGCCCTGAGGCTTCTGCCACCCTCCAGGCGCCCTGTGAGTGGCCTGGAGGTGACAGGACCTGTCTGAGCAAGGAGAGCTCAAGGTTTGAGTCTTGGATGATGATCTCTTTGTCTGGTGTTACCCCAGACAAAGTTATTTAGCCTATGTCTCCATTTCCTAACTGTACAATGGGAATAGCGGGTTTTGCCTGTCCCAGGAAAAGAATCTAATGAATCATGTCAAAGACACAAGGCTTTGGGGTATTTACAGTGATAAGAACTGCATAAGTACCTGAGGACAGGAAAAAACTGTATCTTAGCCAAAAATCAATATAGGAATCACTTCACAGTGCTTTGAAAAGCAGCACAGGTTCACTTCAGAATAGCATTTAATACAACGGATTATTACTAACCCTCTTCATCCCTCCTTGTACTGTCAGCAAACAAATACCTGCACAGAAAGAGAACAGCCTCTAAACACTTCCTTTCTAGGCTGAAGCTCTGAACCACCCCTCGCTTGAGTCAAACTTTGGCATCCCAGTGCATGGATGCATGCTCCATGCAGGGATTTTGCCTCCCTGAAGCAAAATGCCAGGCCGGGTTATGTGTATCCAAGGAGGATGCTCCCTGGAGGGAGAGAAGAAATGAGTCTGCTGTGCCCAGTTAAAATCCTTTCTTTCTCTCCTTTATACTCAGTTAAGACAACACTCTGAGCACATGTTTAATGCCCAAATGTGTCTTTCCAATGGAAAAAATACATTTAGAGAGGCTTAAATGTCTGTGGGAAAGAATTTGCCTTCAGGAGAGGATCCAAACTGGTGGCCACAGATCTGCCCTGCGGATTTTGGGCACGGCAAGAAGAAGAGTTCAGGCTGTCTCCGTTTTTGTGCAGCTGCAGCATGCTGTGCACTGACTGAAGAAGTGCCTTCCCACTTACCACAGAAAGAAGGAGTGAAGTGTCAACGGCGCCAAAGCTCAGAGGATGACAAAGAAAGCACCAGAACCCAAAAAAATCAGTTGCTATTTTTCCAAGCAATTCTAGCAATGCAAATACGGGTTTATAGATTGAAGTCACTTTTGTTCAAGGAAATAAAAGTGCCTTCATACTAAAGACTTCTATAAAAACACTTCAACAAAAGCTGATTTCAAAGAGGAAAAGCTTTAAATACCTAAGAAATGGGTTTTTCTGCCAACAAACTGAGCAGCAGGAGAGCAGCCACGTGCCAGCACCAGGGAGTCACATATCTGTGAAGAACTTGCTCCATTGTTTCAGCAACTGATTTGCTGAGATAAAACAACTGAGGAAGGCAACAACCCTGCAACTTCCCTCCTCCCGTGTGGTAGCTGCATCAAGGCACAGGCATACAACCAACCATTATTCTATTAACTACATATGGCAGGGAAATGAGGGAGGCAAAACACAATATGCCACAGCTCTTCCCCACAGAGACTTAGCACTATCAGGGGATCATAGTACGTTACTTAAATTTGTGACACTAAAAATACCATAGTTTCTTTGGAATTTAACGACTAACAGCAGTTAATAGAAATCATAGAATCCCAGCCTGGTTTGGGTTGGAAGGGACCTTAAAGCTCCTCCAGCTCCAACCCCTGCCATGGGCAGGGACGCCTTCCACTAGAGCAGCTTGCTCCAAGCCCCTGTGTCAAACCTGGCCTTGAACACTGCCAGGGATGGGGCAGCCGCAGCTTCTCTGGGCACCCTGTGCCAGTGCCTCAGCACCCTCACAGGGAAGAGCTTCTTCTGTATATCTAACCTGAACTCTCCCTGTCCTGTCAGTACAGTCCCTGAGGAAGAGTCCCTGTAGCCCCTTCAGGCACTGGAGCTGCTCTCAGGTCTCCCCTTCAGGAGCCTTCTCTTCTCCAGGCTGACCCAGCCCAGCTCTCTCAGCCTGGCTCCAGAGCAGAGCTGCTCCAGCCCTCGCAGCATCTCCGTGGCCTCCTCTGGACTCGCTCCAACAGCTCCACATCCCAGGCCCAGATACATGATCTGAGGTAACAAACCTAAGAATGTATCTTAGTTCCTTCCTGTGACCTGAACATGGTATGCATTTTCTGCAGACCTTTTTCCCCTCAGTGACACAAACAAGCAAGCAGCTGATATTAATTGTATTTGCATTACACATTATCAACCAAATCTACATTTAGGGTTCTTTCAAGCCCACCATTAAGGGTCATGTTACGGGGACTTTGCATTAAGGTAACAAACAGAAAAAAAAAAAACAAAATATCTTGCATCTTTAATATTCATGAAACAGATGCTGGTTAAAAATATAGAATCATAGAACAGTTTGTGTTAAAGGACCTTAAGATCATCCAATTCCAACCTCCTGCCATGTTTTACAGGAGGGGAAAAAAGCAACTTTCCCACCTCAAAAGGGGAAATCTCTGTTAACCTCATATTAAAAAACTACTCTCTAAGGCAGCACTTAGAGGCAGCAGCCTGAGATAATTAAAGAATGACAGCAAATAGGTCCCACCACTCACCCCTTCCTCCAGCCTAGGAAACCTGAAAGTCTGCAGAGACATTTAAACCTGAGATGACAGAAACAGAAGCGACATCTTCACTCACCAGAGGTCTGATCCAGAGCGAGCTGAAAGGCTCTCATTGACTTCCCAAGGTGCTGGAAGTACACCCAATCCACTGCCAAGGAGGACTTGCTGCCAGAAACACATTCCCAGGTAGCTCTGCCTAGTCCAACTTAAACATCTCGAGCAATGTAGCTCCATCCCCTCCCTCTTGAGATTATTCAGTCCAACAGATTTTACTCTTAGGAAACTGCTTCTGAAATGTAGCTGAGGATTCCTTGTCTGCATTTCCCTCTTCCTGCTTACAGCCATCTCTTCCTTTGCATTGCTCTAAATAATACCCCTTTCCCTGCCAGTAACATAAATCATATGTATGTACGGGCACACAAAAGATCATCCCTCTTAACTTCAACATGTTTTCATTTTCCTCAAATAAAAACAAACCACAGAATTGATTTTGATGTTTCTCCTCTAAGATTTCACCCTCATTTGTTGAGAGCTGTTCTAGTATTAACTTTCACACAGCTGTACATAATGTTATAGGTGTGCTCCCATGACAGCTGTAGAGAAAACCCCACTAACCTCACTGATACTCTGTATACAGGTTCCTTTCAGCCAGACATCAGAAATCAGGTTTGGGTGTGGGTTTTATGAACAAGTATATATTTACTGTCATATATTATGTATATATTACATTATATATTCTTTCCTTTGTGACAATACCATGCAAAGTACCCCAGCAAAAGCTAAAGCTAAATACTCAGGAGAACTGCAGCTGGTCAGACTCCACTCCTGCTTTACAAGTTCATGTTGCCTCCATGGGACACAGCATGAGAATGAACTATAATTAAGCAGTATTTGAAAAACTGGATACATTAGAGAGCAATAATAAAAGGGAAAGAAAAACCTAAAAGAATTTAGCAGTGGAGCTATATACACTGTAGAGGAGCTGGTTCCTGCACTAGGAAGCTGTGGCTTGCCCCATCTCTGGCAGTGTTCAAGGCCAGGTTGGACACAGGGGCTTGAAGCAAGCTGCTCTAGTGGAAGGTGTCCCTGCCTGTGGCAGGGGTTGGAGCTGGGTGATCTTAAGGTCCTTTCCAACACAAACCATTCTAGAATTCTATATGCAGAAGAAAGGGAAACATTTAGAAGTAGAAAAACCCAAACACCTCTGCAATGCTCCTCCATGTAGCATCTATATAGCTGTACACAGACATTCAAATAAACAATCTGTAAGTTCCACATTAACAGTCCCCGTGTTCATGAGCAGTTTGGGCAGGAGATGAGGCTGCAGCTGAGAACCAGGAGAGGTTAAAATGCAGCTCTGTTCAGGCAAGTTCCTCTGGATGTTCCTTCCTCCCTGCCTTATTACCTTGGCCATGAGCAGTGGCCTACAGAAAATGTCTTTGCATCATGTGCAGCTTAACAAGGCCTTGAGGAACTACCCGAAGAAAACCAGCAAAACCCACTGAGAGAAGGAGAGCACATGTGTGTAATATAACAGGATGGAAAACAGACCGACTCCAAGCAAGAGGTTGGACTGGGTGACCCCAAGTCCCTTTGAGCAGCATTACAAGGATTCCATCAAAATCAGACATTCTGCATCCTGGGAAATAGAATCACTGAATGGTTTGGGTTAGAAGGGACCTAAAAGCATGATTCTGACACCATTACACCAAACTTCTTACCTGCAAGCTAATAACTATGAAAGGGCCAAGTGTGATCCTTACAGAACAGGGAGCAGCAGCAGACTTCACAAAGTGGGTGATGTGAGATGGAACTTACTGTGGCAAAACAACATGTTCGAAGGAAGAAAAGCTAAACATAGCACTGAGGCTCATGAGAATACAGCTCAGCCAATTTGAATAAAAAATGGAGTATTAAAAAAGGGGGGCACAGTGTGTGTATGTGTGTGTTTTGAGGGGAAGGAGGAAGGAGAAAGGGGAAAGCAATACTTGTTATTTGAGCAGGGCATGCCTTTTTTTCTTGGCAATCTTTACCTTCTCTTTTCAACAGACACATCCTTTGGGGCCTAAATTGTGAGTTAGACACATGTACACAGAGAAACGGGCCTCTGTTTTCTGTATAATGACAGACTACTTATTTTCCAGCACAGACAACCCCTCATATCTGGTATTTAACTTACATGTAAACTAGTCCCAGCAGAGCTTCCCCTTTTAATGGCTCACACAACTCTGGAAAATGGTTTTTTTTCTTCTGCTCTTGGACTAGACTCATCTCTGATGTATTAACTGAAGCCGACAGCGAACCCAAGTCTATGCAGTTTTGTGGGCTGGTGTCGAGTGATCAGGCTTCTTGGCAGACTTGAACTACTTGGGAAGTCAGAAGTGAATCAAAGACTATTACACAGACACAGAAAAAAAACCATGAGAGATTCTGACATACTCAATCCCTTCAAAATGGTTGATGTTTTGCTGTTCTCAAGTGACTCATGTGATTAATAAAGTAGATGGATTTGTCATCTCCTTGGACAGGACTAAAAATGTGCTTTGCTATGAGGAAAGACTACGAGGCTTTTGGTCTGGAGAAGCACCCCAGGTGAATACCACCCACAGCACCACTGTCCTCCCCCAGCATGCAGGAGATGTGCAGCGCAGAAGCACCCTTCCTTTTAGAAGTCATCTCAGGATAAAGGGCAAAGAGGGTTTCAGGATCAGTCGCTGTATTTGAGGTCTAAATAATGTTTATTTTCTGTGAGCTTTCATATAAAATATACACTCCATCAAATCTTAGATGAGAAACAATTGAGGTATGGTACTATTATTGCATTTATTACTGTGTCTATTTGGAAAGGCCTGAAGAAATATTAGATAGAAGGAAGAAGCTCTTCCCGGTGAGGGTGGTGAGGCGCAGTGGTAAATGCCCCATCCCTGGCAGTGTTCAAGGCCAGGCTGGACAGACCTTTGGGTAACATGGTCTAGGGTGAAGCACCCCTGCCCATGGCAGGGGGTTGGAACTGGATGATCATAAGGTCCTTTCCAATCCAAACCAGTCTGTGACTCTATGAAATAGGTGAGTGAAGTTGTCACAAAGACTGAATGGAGCCTTGCTAAGCTAGTTTCTCTAGGGTCTCTTTATAGGGTAAACATAGGTACCAGGGTAAAATAGATGCTGCAGAGTCCTCCTACCATCTCCCTCCCCCAACCCAGTCCTAACAGATGTAAACCTAATCTCTCGTGAAGACCTCCAGAAACAGAGATTTCACAGCTTCCCAAGACTGTGAAGGGCTTTATTCTCTTTACCCTGGGGAGTTCTCTCCTCATATCTAAATTAAATCTGTTGTGTTGTAAACTAAGCCAAATATCTTTTGTCCCAGCAATCACTGCCACTGGGGATAAGCTCAGCTCTTCCTCCCAGGAACAGCTCATGTAGCACCAACTCATAATATGTGCCTTCTTTTTTCCTTGCTGGTGATGCAAGCTCCATTCATTCTCCCTCATGGGTCATGTTTTCTTAGCTCCACGACAATTCTTGCTGTTCTCAGTGGACTTTCTCCAGCTGATCCGTACCTTTTCCAAGATACGCTTCCCAAAACTAGGCACAGCATTCATCCCATTGAGGTCTTGTCCATGCTGAGCAGAGGGACAGACAGCTTCTTGTACCCTGCTGGTTCTATTGCTGTTGATACAGCCAAACACAATGTTTGCCTTCTCTTCACAGTACGCCACTGTTGACTCTGCTCAGTTGCTGTTCCATGGAAAGCTCCCAAACCATTTTAGAAGAACTTTAACTTAATCACATTCCTATTCTGCAACTTACATAGGTGACTACCCCTCTAGAAGCTTAATACATTGCACTTATTCCACCTCATCGTATTTCTTCTATTTATCCAGTTTAGCAAGATCATTCTTAAAACCAACACCCTCACCACCCCTCCACCTGAGCGTTCTCCATTCCCCAGTGTCGTGGTTTAAACCCAGTCAGGTAACTCGTTCACTCACTTCCCCCCCTCCTTTCTTGCCCTCCCCCTGCTCCCGGAGGGACGGAGAGGAGAATCGAAAAGAATGCAACTCCCACGGGTTGAGATAAGAACAGTTTAGTAACTAAGGTATAACACAAATCACTACTGCTACCACCAATGATAATAATGATAAAGGAAATAACAAGGGAAGAGAATACAACACCTCAGCATCAGCCGACCGATAACTTGCCCCCCCCAGCCCGACCAAGCTCTGACCGATACCTCCTCCAACCCTGCAGTCTCCCAGCCCTTCCGGCTAACTCCCAGTTACATCCTGGGCATGACGTGCTGTGGTATGGAATACCTCTTTGGTCAGTTTGGGTCAGGTGCCCTGTCACTGCTTCCTCCTGGCTCCCCCTCCTCCCTGGCAGAGCATGAGGCTCACAAAGTCCTTGGCCAAACCAAAATATCCTTGTTATCAGCTCTGTTCCCGAGCTGAAAGTCAAAACACTGCACTGCACCAGCTACCAAGAAGGGGAAAAATGACTGCTACTGCTGAACCCAGGACACCCAGGTTGCTACCAGAAGTACCAAACCACTGGGCTCATGGCTTCCTATTTATTTAGAGGCTCCCATTTTCCCTGCAAACCCTGAGAGCTACCCTGGGCCTGCAAGCACTCCAGTTCTGCCTTTAGGCTGTACTAGTTTCACTAAGACTCAGTGTCTGCAGATGACTTGTAGGAACGGCACAGGAGATGCAACACCAAAGTTTACATGAACTCAAGATTCATCCTCTCTTGTTCTCCACAAGACTCCACAAGCTGCTGGAAGAGGGAAGGAGATTGGTGTGGCAGGATTTGCTCTTGACAAAAGCAGTTTAGCTTGCTATCCATCTGCTTGTTATCTTCCAGATGCTTGCAAATAACTTTTCTGTTGTTAAGCAGATTGATGTAGAATTCCTTAATGCTTCTTTTTTAAACAGGCTTTACATTTGTCTTTTGGGGTTTTTATTCCCCTCCCAGTTTCCCACCCCTACCCCCATTCACACACAGTGTCTCTTAGTCCTGAGGCTGACCAGGACTGAAAAACTTCCTCGGATGTTAAAGAACTGACAGGAGAAACCAGAAAACATCTTTTTATTTAGCCAAGTATTCCCTGTTTTTTCTTATTCTACACTGAGATTACAGTCCTTACAACTCTGTATTCACTGTGTCTGCTGTGCTGGTGGAAGAGCATTTGGTTTCACTCAGCAAGATTTCTCCTGTGCACCCAATCACAATCTCCTGGCTTTCTCTTTTCCTGCTTCTCGCATTATCACTCAGAGCTTTAGTCCTGATCAGCTTCTCTGATTTTGTGGCTGTGTTTAGCCTAAGCTTTTGTACCCACCTCTGGTCATCTCAATCACAGTTTTTAGAAGCCTCCCTCTTGTGTTTCAGGCCTCTCTTTCATTCACACCTGCCATTCCCATAGACTAAGAGGAGGTCCTCACATCAGAATATAAACCCTGCAAGTAACTATAGATTCCTTTAAATATTTTTCCTCTATGAATTTGCTTCCCATAAGATCTTACGATCTTTAGCCTACCAAATCACAGTATTTTTGATATCATCTTTATTTCCTCAGGATTTTGAACTCCGTTATTCAAGAGTGTTAATCAAAACAGTTTTCAAAGTCAAGATAGCAAATTTAAAAGCACTTTGCCATTTTATATATGATAGCTAAAGCTGGAGCATGGCATGATAAATGGGAGTGCTCCTCATAAAAAAAATATATTCAGCATCAAGTTATTCACCATATATATGCCATGGTGGTGGCATATATCAACATCATTCTTACTATGATGCGAGGTTGAGGTGGGGGGGGGAGGTTTAGCAGGGTGTATTAGCGTTAGGTAAGGTATCACTGGTTTGTGTGGCTGACTGGTATTCTTTTAGTCTCCCTTTGCTGCATGAACCTGATTTTTAGCTGTCCAAAGACAGATTTGCTTTTTAGTCCAAATTCACATTTAAAACATTTGATGTCATATTGATTTGAAATGCACAAAGCACCACACAGGACTTGACTCCTGTCAGACTGCAGCACATTGTGACCTCTTCACACTTCTCCCTGATGCTCAGGTGGCACCCTGAACTCAGGGACAGTCACCAGCGGCAGCACAGCAGAGCAAGCCCTTCATTGCAACTGGAGCTAACAAACCAGTGTGAAACACTGTGCAGAACAGAGGATCTCAACCGAGTGTCTTGCAGTTTCAAGAGGGACGTGGAGCTGTTAGAGCGAGGCCAGAGGAGACCACGGAGATGCTGCAAGGGCTGGAGCAGCTCTGCTCTGGAGCCAGACTGGGAGAGCTGGGCTGGGGCAGCCTGGAGAAGAGAAGGCCCCTGAACAGGAGACCTCAGAGCAGCTCCAGTGCCTAAAGGGGCTGCAGGAAACCTGGAGAGGGGCTTTGGACAAGGGCCTGTAGGGACAGGCCAAGGGGAATGGCTTTAAGCTGCCAGAGGGGAGACTGAGATGAGCTCTTAGGCAGAAGCTCTTCCCTGGGAGGGTGCTGAGGCGCTGGCACAGGGTGCCCAGAGAAGCTGTGGCTGCCCCATCCCTGGCACTGCTCAAGGCCAGGTTGGACACAGGGGCTTGGAGCAAGCTGCTCTAGTGGAAGGTGTCCCTGCCCGTGGTAGGGGGCTGGAACTGGATGAGCTTTAAAGTCTCTTCCAACCTAAATCATTCTATGACTCTATGATTCTATGCTTTGGGAGGTACAGGGGTAAGAGACAGTGAATGAGAAGTTTTGGCAAGCCTAAGAATAAGGATTAGCGTATGTAAGATGGATACATATGTACAGCATGAAAGAGCCAAATGTAGGCAAAAAAAAATCGGGGCTTTGATCTTAAAATTGGGGTAAAACAGAGGCATGGAACAGAATATCCCTGGCTTTTTGTCCAAACTTGCTACAGGTTCTCTTTTGGGATCTCTGCTTTACCTGAGCCCCTCTGCATCTATCTAAAGGAAGAAAACACATAACTAACAGCAAGACATGGTGAAAAAGTACATGCTGTTTATAAACAGTTCTGAGATTGCTCGATCAAATCTACTGTAACAAAACTAATAACTTCTGGATACTATCACTGAGAGACAGCTAAGACAAACTGAGTGCACTCTATTTCTTTTAGATGGAACACTGGAAAGATCTGTTTTTTCCTGAAGGCTGCCAAACTGCAATGAGAACCATATTTTCTGCATGAAATCTAACACCCAGAAGAAACTGTAAAGGACCAGAGGGTCTCCTGGCCCTACACAGTTATTACTGCTCTAAGCTCCATAAGCATACAGAAAGAACACTCCAGATTGCCTTTTGGGATGTAAATACAGATAAGTGCATCAAAAATAAAGAAACAAAACTTACAGATCCTATTTAACAAGTTATCACAAAAACTGAAAGCGGTAGAAGTAGATTACTGAAGTACTTCAAGCATGTTTTTACACGCTTTATATGCTTTGGGGTTTAGGTGCATTTTCCTTCAGCTGCACTATTTCATAGGACCCAGTGACAAAAAGAACCTGATCTTCAGACACATGGAATTATTCAGGTATAACGTGTTCTGGTTCAATACATATCAATGGCCTAATCTATATATTATCAGCAGCCAATAATATCATTCATGAAACAATACCAAAGCATGACAGGAGTTCAAAACATGCTTTTTATCCTCCTTCTGCTTTCCATCATAGAGCTTTACCTACTACAGCTTCAGAGAAGCCATAAAAAGTGACTTCAAATATTAACTATAATACATAAATTGTGCACAGCTCTCTATGAGCACCTCCTCTTCCAAACCCAAATCACTGACAAAAAGCAGCTCCTCCAGATCAGAACAGAGTAAATCCAAACAGATTACGCTGAATGCTGCCTCATGTGAGATTTAATAGAGACCACAATAATCCTAAATCTGATGCCCTGCATGACACATGCAACAATTTCCTACACCCAGCAATTCTTGCACACAATCCACTGTGGTTGAGAGTGAATTGTTCAGGATGTCAGCCTCGCTTTAAAGGCTTGCAAGTGATGAAGAGTCTGCCACGTCATTGGGTCATTTGCTTTCAACACAGCTCCTTTCAAAGAGAAAAACTTGAAAAAGAAAATTGGAGTTGGCTCCATTTACTTCAAGACCTACATGTCAGTAAGAGAATTATCTCCCCTGCAAATCACAACCAAATGGAGAATTCTGGGAGCAAGTAGGGCACCAGAAATCATAGAATCACAGAATAGTTTAGGTTGGAAGGAACCTTAAAGCTCAGCCAGTTCCAGCCCCTGCCACAGGCAGGGACACCTTCCACTAGAGCAGCTTGCTCCAAGCCCCTCTGTCCAACCTGGCCTTGAACACTGCCAGGGATGGGGCAGCCACAGCTTCTCTGGGCACCCTGTGCCAGCGCCTCAGCACCCTCACGGGGAAGAGCTTCTGCCTAAGAGCTCATTTCAGTCTCCCCTCGGGCAGGTTAAAGCCATTCCCCTTGGCCTGTCCCTACAGGCCCTTGTCCCAAGCCCCTCTCCAGGTTTCCTGCAGCCCCTTCAGGCACTGGAGCTGCTCTCAGGTCTCCCCTTCAGGAGCCTTCTCTTCTCCAGGCTGCCCCAGCCCAGCTCTCTCAGCCTGGCTCCAGAGCAGAGCTGCTCCAGCCCTCGCAGCATCTCCATGGCCTCCTCTGCACTCGCTCCAACAGCTCCACGTCCCTCTTGTGCTGCTGCCCCAGAGCTGGATCAGGGCTGCAGGGGGGGTCTCCCCAGAGCACAGCAGAGGGGCAGGATCCCCTCCCTGAGCTGCTGCTCACACTCTGGGGGTACAGCCCAGCACATGGGGGGGTTCTAGGCTCAAGCACACATTGCTGGGTCAGGGTTACTGATGCACCAGAAGGTCCACGTGTTCTAATCACTCTCTCATGCAGAGGAAATTCCGTGCCTGCAGCATGGTGCAGCTATAGATAGCCTGCACCAGGCAACCAAGGTAAAGTATGTGTTTTAACACTCATCTGATTCAATTTTGCAGAGTGAAGTCCCAATATTTAAAACAAACACTGAACAAAAATATCTTTTCTGTTTATAAGAGCTTGCTTTCCAAATAATTTCCAAGCCCTTGTCTCTAGAGACAGCATTTTCCAGACAGCTCAAGCTCTGGAAGCTGATGAATCCTTTGGAAATGCACCTGGGTGACTTCAGGACTTTGTCATGTCACTGTGACTATGAGAGGTTCAAACCTTGGCAGCCGTCCTTCCACTGGGACTATGCACGTGGATCCCAAGGGACATAACTGCATCAGGGAACATGTTTATACTCAAAGAGCTAATTTCAGGACCGGACCTCAGCACCTTTTTGTTGTGTTTTAATGGAAAACCACGAAGTGACATTGAGTCTGCAGCAAAGCAGGGATTGTTACAGAACAAGACTAAGTAAGGAAGAAGGAAAGCTGTTCTCTTGCTAGAGAACACCGTATCACCCCCCCTTTCAGCCCTATCTCCCTGGCTGCTTTTATGAAGTTTAACCAAAAAACTGTACTTTGTTATAGCCCAGTCTTAGAGCTGGGATAAACCCAACTGCAATCCCGACTGGGCTGCAGCATGCTAGTGATACCGCGCTCTCCTCTGGCTCCCTGCCAAGGAGTGAACAGTGCCAACATTTGCAGACTTCCAACAGGAAATTAAATAACTGCCCTGTTGGAAATATAAACCCATTTACAGTGGTCAGACTTGCATTTTCCAAAACAATGATATAGTTTGTGCACGTAAAACGCCGGGAAAATTTGTCCGCAGCCTGAGCCAAAGGAATATGAAACAAAACCTTATGAAAAGGTGTTTTACACAGCTCTACAAATTACAGCTTTGTCAGGTGTATTTCCTGACCTAAGGCTGAGGTAGGAACAATTATAAGGGTCTTTAGTGACTAGGCTGTGTGCACACACCCCCACCACACACACACACACACATGGCTGATGACTGAAGGGTAACAGAAGAGCCGCTTATTTTACCATTTTCTATATTATTCTATATTCTTTCATTTTCTTCTTGAGAAGTGTTTTTGGCAGCTTGCATAAAAGTGTCTGCTGGAGACCCGGGAGAGCCTGAGCTTTATTTTTAACTTGTGTGATTTTTAGTCTAATCTTTGCTCCAGCTGCTCCTCCTCCTCCTCACACACTTCAGTATATGTTCTCCCCTGTGAAAAGCAAGGAGTCCTTTCCCTGTGAGGGTGCTGAGGTGCTGGCACAGGGTGCCCAGAGAAGCTGTGCCTGCCCCATCCCTGGCAGTGTTCAAGGCCAGGTTGGACACAGGGGCTTGGAGCAAGCTGCTCTAGTGGGAGGGGTCCCTGCCCATGGCAGGGGTTGGAACTGGATGAGCTTTACAGTCCCTTCCAACCCAAACCAGTCTGTGATATACTGAAGAGAGAAGCAAACTCCTGTCCCCACTGATGTCAATGGAGATTTACCACTGACACCACCACCACTGAGATCTACACTATAGAAGTACTAGAGAAAGGAACCTGTTCCTTACCAGGCATTCGAACACAGCCTGAACTGAGGCATAAATCCTGTCCAGGCCCTGTAGATTCAATACAAGAAAACCAATATTATTCTTCAAGTATTATTCTTTAGCAGATTTGATTCTTATTTTCATTCCTCTTCACCTCCCTGCTTGTGCAGCCTTTCTCCTCTGCCACCTCCTTAAAAGTACTATGGCTATTCCGAGTCAGCAATGACATGGACACACAGCCAGGAGAGGAACAGCAGGTAAGCAGCACAGTAGCCAGGAGCAGAACAGTTCAATAATCAGGAACAGCAGCAGAATTTCCACACCTAAGGAGTCAGAAAGCTGTCCTTCATGTTTCTGCCAATATTAAAATAGTGACAACTGCAGCCTTATTCCCTAATATTATTCCTTTTTAAAGCAATACCACGTACAAATGCAAACCAGCGACACCTCACCTATTTATTAATGGAACCTTCACTACATTCACTGTAAATAGCCTAAAGTTGCAGGTCCAGAACACTTCTCCCCCTCCCCCCAGTAGTGCTACCTTATAGTTTTGCACAGTAAGGCCTTTCATTCAAAGATCTCAACTTGTATTCCACAGGTGGGTAAACATTATTATCCTACTTCACACAGGCTGGCAAGGAGAGACATTGGGGCAGGGTAAGTCAATGGCCAACCTGAAGCAGAGCAGCGTTCTCCCGTCTCAAGCCAGCAGTCAGCCTTCTGCAGGAAAGCCGACTTGCAAGAGAAACAGTTGGTGGGATCAAGCCCACTAAGCAAGATCCTCCAGTAATGGAAGTCATGTGGGAATAATAGCTTGGAAACTCCTGTTTCCCAAAGAAATGCTTCTAGGCTGGATTGAAAAGTCACAAAAAGATAAGAGATTACCTATATAGGAGCAATAGACTTTAAAACCTCACTTAAAGTTTGAGGTGTACTTACATAAAACTGAGAATTTTACACATACTGAATACCAGAGAAGTAGGCAGACACCTCCACATCACTCACTGCTGCTTCCCTTCTTCCTCTTCTACCACACAAGTCAGGTTAAGACCCCTGAAAAATGTGACCAGCTACACCACTGCCCTGGCATGCAATGAACTATTTGCATCTTTTACATTCACATTCTGCACAAGTCATTTGACTTGTGAGCAGAAAAATAAGCAAGGCAAAAGCAGCCTATGTGCAAGTGGCAGGAAAAGTAGCAGCAGGGATACAGCTTTGAGCAGTCTCTCTGTGATCCCAGATGCCCCAGGACACCACTAACCACTGGTCAGGTCTCACTTTCAAGTCTCACTCTGTCGAACTCTCACTCACTTAGGCCCTGGTCCAGAAAGGCACTCAAGCGAGTATCTGACTTTAAACACAAAACTAGTCCCATTTAGATCAACTGGATGTCTCAACTGTTTACAGTTACAATATATGTTTAAGTGCTTTGCTGGACTGGGGCCTTAGGCAGAGCTTATTTAACACTTTCTTCAAGGTATCTTGCCAGTTTCCTCTGCCTCAAACAAGCTTTGTCTATTTTCCATCCACTGCATCTCCTGTTGTTTCTTGAACAAACACACATGTCCCCAGTCTGAAGGCAGCAATTTCTGCCACCACAGTAATCTAGGAACCAGCAGATATTATATTAAAAGGCAAGTCACTATGTTCCTCAAGACAAGACAAGAATAAATTAATAACATTCACTGTCAATAGAAGAAAAAGGACAAACACAAGCAGTGGTGCATATGCTGTGGGGCACAGGGAGGCGATAGGGAAGGGGGAAACAAACCAGGCGTGTGGAAGAGGTAACAGCTTGAGGCATTTTTCCTCACCACAGCAATCACCTCTGTAAGATTAGCAGGAGTTTTCACTTCATGCTGGAGCTGATAAAGCACCAGAGTTTGCCATAGGACCTGCCTGCTGGGAATGGAGAGCGGAGACATCTGCAGCAGCGCTGTGTGAAACAGCTTTTTCAACAGAAGCAGAGCATTTCCAGCACCAGTTTGTGCAGGATGGCTCCTCCACCAGTCTCTCCCTGCATTAGGTGATGCAAAGACTCATTTCCACAGTCCTCAGCCTGGAGGGATGAACTCAGAGATGCACCCCAGTCACATGAGGCTGCAGATAGACCAAAAAGCACTTGCAGCTTTTTGGCTTCTCCTCTCAGCAAAGGAACTAAGCCCATGGACAGCAATTGAATTATTTAAGTAATCAAAGACAACAACTTGTTTTAAATCAGAATTGAAGAAACTGCTCAGACAGACTTTAGAACAACCAGCAGGGGATCGCTTTGAAAAACACAAGACTCCCAAGGACCATGGAAAAAAAGCCACAGTGGAGCAAGGAGATTAGAAAAGAGGAAAGAAACAGCATGAAGAGGAAGAAGTATCATGTGCTCTGCTAACTGCACCTCTTAATTAAAAGAATACAACCCTGGCCCAGGGAATTAATGTTACTGTACATCCCTGCTGTAACACACGTTTCTTAAGGGAATACATTCCTGTTCTTCAAAATGCTGCAGGATTTACTTTCATCTGGCTGCAGTATGTTCCCCAAGTAAAGACATTACCAAAAGACCATCTCTAGAAAGCCTGTGCTGTTATTCATATATTGAAACATAAGTAAGATATTATTGGTTTGGAAGCTGTCAAGACACTTCTCTTTATGCGCTGCAACAGAAGTCAGAGCGAGACATTCTCCAGCCTCTAGGAAAGGCTTCCATTGGACACTGGGAAAAATCAAAGGCCAGAAATCCTTTGGGGTGTTGACATTACTTTTCTAAACTAAATCATTACAAGTCCAGTTCCCATTCACATAAAGCTCATTTTATGTGAGATATAAAGCTTCTAATATAAACAAAGATTTGGAATGAAAAATAGGCCAATCATTTCAGCTGCCATGCCAAAAAGCACTGCAGCTCTGTCATTGCTAATACCATTATGGAGTTTGGGCATGTGAACATCTGTAATTCTGCTCCCCCGGACCTTTTCCCCTGAAAAACTTGGCACAGATGGATTTATTTATTGTTTTTTTTTTTAACAAAACCTAGTCATTAAAAACTGGAAAATAAGAAAAAGCCCTGGAAACTGCATTGTCATTAGTGTGCCTGTGTTGTATTAGACAAGCCATGTCTCTGCTTGGAAACAAATTGATTGCATCTCTTGGTAAATCAGTCACACTGTGGATAATATACCAATCACTGCCTAGATTAAAAAATAAGCATCTGCTTAGAAACACAAACCAACTGAAGAGCTGCACAGCTTCATGGCGTGTTCTGTTTCTCTGCTGTTCATCACGCACACATACGAACTGAACCGAACCACGTCTCTAGCAGCAGATCAGGGTGCTCACTGCAAGCTGGAACTGCCCCATGCTTTTGGCACATGTACAGAAAATGCATTTAAAGACATTATTTAGAGAAAAATGCATGCAAAGTATGCCATGGAACATTTACCTATCAGTGAGCACCATGACACATTCACAGGTTCTGAGAGCTGCCCTTCCTTCCATCTCGTCTTCATTAAGCAGCTCAGATGAGCATTGCAGCATGCTTGGGAAGTCATGAAATTTGGAGTCTTGCTGAACGAAAGGAACTGGAAACTTTCAAATCACAAAGCCTCCAACAACACATTACCAGCATCAGTCACAGCATGCACTTATTCTGCATTGACATTAGTGTAAGGAAGACCAGGTTTGGTCAAAATATCTTTCTGTGACTTCAAAGTTTCAATTAAGCAAAGCATATTCCAGAATTAAAGGGATGTTAATGGAAAACGTCTAAGCAGATGCTGGCCAACACAAGAATACACTAAAACCCAAATGAGACCCCAGGACTTTGAATTGCCAATAGAATTGATTCAATAGCAATGCCTCAAAAGCATGCTCTGCTCCTCACAGAACGTGAGTGGAAACACAGCTGCACTCTGGGGTGATGCTTCCAAATGCTCTCAGCAACTCTGAATAAGCCTTCTACCAAAGACAATACAAACCACCAAGTTCAGTGCATGCCATGTCACTTCCAAATCTCAACAAACAGGGCAAGCTCATCATGACAAAACACACAACAAAATATAGCAGAAGAACCCACCCTGGAAAGCAGCACTAACACTGGATTTCCACATCTTCAGCACTAGAGTTCTCCAGGGGTGACCCTTCTGTACATGTTTGCAGGCAGAACCGCTATCTAGATACAAGGGAGATGGAAACCTCAGGTTAAAACTGGCCCAGGACAGAACCTGTTGGTGCAGGCCAAAGCCTCACCTGCCAGGTGCACCCCTTTCCCAGCACATTTTCACCTGGGCTTACATCCAAAATAAACCATTGAAGTCCCAAATCCCAAACATCAAAGATGAATGAACATAAAATATCCAAACTCTTTCCTAGTTTGGCTCAAACTAGTGAATTCTGCAGAACTTAAGCAGGGCTCAACCCTTGTGCAACAGGAAAAAGACACTTTGAGCTGTCTTACTTCTCACTTCATCAGAACAAATGTTTGATAGATTCAGGCAAAACAGAAAAATCCTGAAGATTAGAAAATCCTTTTTCTACATACACAGAAATCGCTCATTTCAGAACTCTAAAAAGCAAGGAGAAAACTTCATGAAAGCCAAAGAAGCCACATAGGAGACTAAACATGAGAGTTGTTTCCCAATGAAGAGAGCAAATTTAAATGCACAGCATTAAACATTTCCTTTTGTATATCTCTGTGTTCCTCCAAAATGTGAAATGTACATTCATGCTCAGAGAATTCCTATTAATCTCATTGAACTGCAATCACTAAATATAGGCTTCAAGAACAAAGATTGTCTCAAGTATCAACAGCTTCCATCAAATACTGTAAATGCTTTCCTGACATATAAATGGATTTAAAGTTTGGAAACAAAACTGATTATTCCAAGCCATACATTCAGCTGGAGAAATATTCCTAGCAGAAATGAACAGTAGCTTTTCATTGATTTGAGTGGATTCTATAGTATTTATTACTAGGCAAATGAGATGCCTTTTAATTTCCTAGAATAAAAGACAGGATATTATGGTGAAGGTTGGTAGAGGGCATGAGAATATGTATATGGAACGAGAAGTGCAACCATTTGCATTTGGCTGTTCATTTTAACCCCATTATGGTGTGAAAGTCATGCAAAGGAGGTTGGATAATATTTTGTTTAGTGAAACCAAATACCCCCCCTGAGCTGGTATTTTCCTGTATGCAAAGCATTTGCTTCCTCCCTTCCCCCAAACAGCCATGCAGGAACAGACACTGTTTTCTCATATGGCAAGTGCTTGAAATGACAGTCGTCTTTCATCCCTGAAAGCTGAGCCAGCTACACATCACAGTATGGACACACAGATCAAAACTATCCTTTCTCCCATGGCATTTGGGGCAGGAAGCAAAAGCAACACTATATTCTGCTTAAAGCCAAAATCCAAAGTATTCCATTTCACACGTCCTGCAGTGGACTCTGAACATCTATGGGAAAAGGAGCACTGGCAGCACTCCAGACTATCCCCATTCATCAATTAGTTTTCCTTAGTTGTGGCAAAAGCCCACAGAAAATAACCACCTCAGTAGTACCACCAACATCCCCCAGGCTGACAGGAAACAGTGGTACCAGAATAATGGAGCGAAGAGGCAAAACAAAACACCTTGCCCATGGATAGGACAAGGGGTGATGGGTTTAAACATCAACAGGGCAAGTTCTGGTTAGATAGAAGGAAGAAGCCCTTTACTGTGAGAGTGGTGAGGAGCTGGAACAGGTTGCCAAGAGAAGCAGTAAATGCTCCATTCCTGGCAGTGCTCAAGGCCAGGCTGGACAGGGCTTGGAGCAACCTGGTCTAGTGGGCAGCGTTCCTGCCCATGGCAGGGGGTTGGAACTGGATGATCTTAAGGTCCTTTCCAACCCAAACCATTCTATGATTCTATGATTTCTTTAAAGCACCACACATATTCAAGTCCCAATGAAGTCAGTAAGAACTGCATGCCTCTCTTCTTCAGGACAAGATACTTAAGACACTCAGCATTGAAACTGCTTTGTGTAAAAGCACTCCCCTTGCTCACTGCTACATGATACATGCCTGGAAAAAAAAGCAACATGTTATTTTTTAATGGAAAAATACTTATCTGATTTAAAAAATAAGGAAAATATACCAAAGTAACTTTTTAATTTACTGGCTATGTTTACAAGTAACAAGTACCATCATTAACAGGAATGAGTTCAAGCTGTTTAAAGATACATCCTTTGGGGTCATAACAACACACTCGAGGGATGGGCTTGCTCCTCAAACCATCATTTTCACATTGAAAGCAGCTTTATTTTATCCTGAAGCCCCAAGAAAAGCTTAGAGAGTGAAGCCACTCAGGCCAAAATTAAGACAGATAAATAGTTTTCGAACAATAATTCCCTCTTTACCCCTTATTTACATAAAACTGATGAATAGCTTCAGATACCTGATATATTACAGATTATACTGATGCCTGATATACTACAGATGCCTACTATACTTCAGATTGCTTGATATACTACAGCTCTGAGCAATCAGCTCAGAATGCAGGAACACTGTGGAACAAATACAAACCTAGTGCTGTTAGTAACAAGAACATTGATCGTTAGGAAAAATAACTTTGTAAGGAGAAGATGCCAGGCTGTTATTTCTGACAGCACAGTTCCTCCCATCACAAGTCCAGCATAGCAGGCATTCTTTTACACAGGAAATATTTTAGCCAACCAAAAGCAATTGCCCACTAAATTCCCTCAAAGATGCATTACGTGTATTCTTTAGAGGACTCTGGCAGAAAAGCTGTCAGGCTCTGCTGCTCAGATTGACTATTTTAATGAGCATTACTGAATGACTCAACTCCAGAGGATCAGAACCACTTGCAGGATCTTGAAGACAGCAAAGCAAGTAGAGATCAAAACGTAATATTTCCCTCCTGAACCTCAGTCATCTTCACTGTAACCACCAAGCAGCTCTGGTGTCAGTAAAATACAGTAAAACTACAGTAACAAATAGCAGGATTATATCAGGCCTTGATACCTCATGAAATTAAAGCTGAATTAGCACAATAATCTTTCAAGAACCTAAGGGCCTTCTGAAGGATCCTGACACCAGCTCATACATGCAAGGGGAGGAAAAGAGTGTGAAATTAGCTTCAGTGGGATAATGCTACAAAAGCAGAAGTAAGCTGAGCCTCCATATCACCACATATCTGTCCTTTGCAGCACTTCAAATGATTTTACAGTTCTTCTGACAGATAGGTACATAGACACCTCTCAGCAAATTACACTGAATATACACACCTAATCCCCTACTTGCAACGTCAAGACAGAATTCTTGCCCCTAGGCTTTTTCAGTTATTACAATTAGTCCATGTGAACTTACCCTTGATAATCCCAGGAGACAATAACCGGCAAGGGGAACAGTGTAACAGAACATCCGACAAGTACAGGCTTTGGGGAGAGGATTTCTGTAGAGCTGACAGAGAAAATATACCTGATGTACAAAACTGTGCAGAGCCCTTCAGTCTGATACGTTCCAAAGCCAGAGACAGCAATAGCACTGCTCTCCCTGCTGACTCTTGCTCCATGATCTGCAACGCCCGAGGCAACAGCCTCAGTCAGTTACTGGCACCACAGGAAGAACACTCTGGGTAAGACATTTGTGCTGCATTCAGTGAAAATCTTCTTGAAATAGGGAACTGCTCTTGGGTTTTTAAAGCTGGATGGAACCATTTCATCACAGCTACCTCATGATAAACATAACGTAGGCCAAAAAATTCACCCAGTGCTCAACAGCTCCAACTGCAGAGCCATCAGAATGGCCTCAAATGACATAAGTCAGCAGGCCCCATGAATGGCAACAGGGCAATCTCAGGGTTTCAGGTTCCCCAAAAACCTTGTAAAGTTCCCACATTTAAGGGAGCTGCTTCCACCTGTGGCACTCACCAGGAGATTAGATCACCCAGCCAAGAACCTTATGGCAAGAAAAGCAGCAAGTTTGCATTTAGTCCCTCCTTCTTTATTGAATAAATTCACTGAGAATTAACCTTAGCTGCTGTTGATGCTAAGAAGACCTTTTTCCCCTTCCCCAGTGCCAAATATCAAGTTCTTAAATTCTCAAGACAAAGCAAGTATCTTCCCCAGAACTACTGGGACCTTCACTATGCAGAAGTTCTTCCCTGTGAGGGTGGCCCATATACAATATTGTGAAGTTTTGTGCATCTTTTACTACTGCTCACAGTTTACTACACAACCATCATAAGAAATAACTCACTAGGATTGAAAGGTTTGTTAAAAAAATATATATAAATCACAAAAACAGAATGTGAGAACATAAATCACAACCTACAAACAGACTGTCATAGGAAAAAGGCAAATCACATATTATCTCTCCCTATATAATGGAAGAAAAGTCAGGAGAACATCTTTTGATCCCTGATGAATTAGGATTTTGGTAATGACTAAGATTCCTCTATAGTCAGAGGATGCCTTTGCAGCTTCCTCCCTTGCCTGGGCCCTTTTTTGGAGAATTTACTTAATGACTGAAAGAAGCAAAACCCTTTCAACAGTTCTTTCTAGCTGGGCATCCAAAGGCCTTCCTAAAGCTCTTGGCTGTACTAAAAACCTGGTTTATACACGTGTAAACTACTGCTCTTAATGTTGTGAAGAATATGTGGTTTTCAACATAGAGCAACATACTGTGCAGAGGAAAAATAAAGAGAGAGAGAATGACAACATCCAGCTTATGTCTCAGCAGTAGAATGACCTGTAACTTAGGAGAAATGGAGTCTATCATGGTGATGGTCCCCCAGTTGCCCTCCTGGGGAAGGTGCTGTGCTCACTACTGCATGCACTAGAATGCATCCCATTACCCCACACCAGGTTTCAATTAGTCATCTCTTAATCAACTTCAGATTCACTTATTTAAAAGGATACAATTTTAACAATAAATCTCATGGACAGTGTTAATTAAAAGCCAAATCTTGCCCTGAGCTGGACTTCCAAAGTCTATGAGGATGTTCACAGCCCATTTATTTATTCCAGCGTTGTGTCAGTTATTAAATTACAGTAAATTAAAACCACAGTGACAGACCAATAGCTAAAATAAGCGAGGCTTGTTGCATCTCACTTACAAAGGTTGCCAGACTCGGGCTCTGACAGGCTGCCAAGAAAAGTGAGTGCAAAAGTAAGAGGCCCTCAGTTCAAAAACATCCTTAATGAACGTGGAGTGTTCCCACCTCAGAGATGCCACCAGCCCCTTGGTGTTCCCAAGGTAACCATAACTGATGGATGCAACGTAGAAAGCTGTAAAAAGCATTGACAACACTACTAAGTTTCCCCAGATATTAAAAGGAAGTCAATGGAGCCTCATGAGTATCCATCAGCTAAGAGGAGGCCAGCTCTGCACCACCTAGAGCTTCGGGAAGGACTTCTGACACACTGCAAATGCAGCTCTCCTGTCTAGAAGCAGGAAAATGCAGCAAATGCCCAGACAGGGCCTGGACAAAGGAAAAACCCACTTGGAATTTCAGATGTTATCCCTGGCTGAAAGTAACCTGTGAATTACCACATTCTCACTTCTAATTGCCCACTTCCTTCTTGCTGCAGCTTCTCTGCTGTGGAGTAACTAGCACCCCACAGGTACCCAGCACACAGGGGAGCTGCTCTGTGCTTCCGCTCTTCATAGAAAAGCAAATGGCCCACAAATCCCACAAATGAACCATACTTTTTTTTTTTCATTTAGAGAACAGCTTTAAATATAGGAAAATGATTCAAGACAACAGAAGAGCAAGTCAATGGTCAGAAGCAAAGACCCACCTAGTGCTCTTCTGTGGCCTTTGAAAGCATCTAATGCCATAAATCCATTTCCCTGACAATCAGCTGGGAATTAAATGATCTCTTGTGATGGTAGGTGAAACACACTGAGAGCAGAGCTCACTGTGGTGCTCTGGAGAAAGAGATGTATCCATCATGCTCCGAAATTTCAGTAAATTCACAGAGAGATAATGTATTTCAAAAAGAAAAATGAAAACACATGGGATGAATAATTAACTTACAAAATAAAATGAAAGCCTAAACCATACAGAATGTTTGTTACTTATACAGCACATCAAATGTTTCAGAGTAAACAAAACAATTACCAAGATACTTCCTTTTAGTTGAAGCCAAGTTAATTTTGGAGAAGAGATGTTCAACCATGATAACTGACCTCTTACAGGAAAAACTGGGAGAGGCAAAAGCTGTTGTAAATACAGCACAGACTCCAAGCGCTCAGATACACAATAACTCTCCAACAGTGTCACAGATGAGAGCGATATTCACTGTATAATCACAGAATCCCAGACTGGTTTGGGTTGGAAGGGGCATTAAAGCTCATTCAGCTCCAACCCCTGCCACGGGCAGGGACACCTTCCACTAGAGCAGCTTGCTCCAAGCCCCCAACACTGCCAGGGAGGGGGCAGCCACAGCTTCTCTGGGCACCCTGTGCCAGCGCCTCAGCACCCTCAGAGTAAATACCCATGATACCCTCTGTGAGGAGAAGGATGAGGCAGCAGTTCTGTAAAGAGAACCTCACTTGATCGGAACTGGATCTAATCTTAGCTCATTGCTCTTTTTCTTACTTGGCGAAGCTTTTGGCTTCTCCTGGAGACCACCCCGTGTATACAATCACACAGCTTTGAGGACAGAGCTAATGAAAAGGAATTCAACAGCAAGGAAACAAAACCCCTCTCCAAATCACATATTCAACAGCTATTCAAAGGTGTAGATGCAGATGCAGAAGAGACCAGCCTGACCTCACGGGGTGCACTGAGTCTGGACTAATCCTTCCTGTTCTTTTCCAGATGTCCAACTATCTCAAGGACTTCAACGATCAGCAGTTCCAGAACACAGTCATATCTGCCACAAAATGCCTCTGGAAGCTGTTTCGTATTATCCAAACACACCCAGTGTATAATACTGTGCAACAAAGGCTGGTATCAAGTCTAACAAAGAATGAAGAGAAGTGCTCACCGCAAGCAAAGACTCTCCTAGGAGGACATCAAGACTCCTATGCCCTTACTATATGCGCTTCAAACTTCTTAGGATATCTATCAGCCAAGCCTTGGCACCATACTCTGCAACTCCATCCTGGCATTTCTGTTATCCAAAAATCCTTATGTATCTGTCACCACCTTTACACCTCTGCTTTTAAAGCAAAGCCTTCAGGAAGAGCAATCTTATCATCAGATATGCACATGCTGTTCAAAATCAGACAAAACTTCTCTGGAAGATGGTGGAAAACTCACTTTAATTGAAAAATCTTCACCACAGACAAGTGTCATAATAACGTTTCTATAGTGCTAAAGGAATGCTTAGATGGAAGAAAAATACCGACCTGCAGCCTCTTCCTAGCACAAAGTAATCTATATACTACCAGAAGCATTGCCATTATCTTTCAAATAATGGTAGTTTCATAGTTGTAACAATGCCAAGAAACAAGGGAAGGTGGTGGAGTTGTACTTAGGCCTTATTAGGATCCACTCATGCTCTCAGGCCAAAGCCCACATTCTGCACTCAAAAGTTTGCCAGCTGGGCTAATGAAAAATAGCACTTTTCCCTACTAATGCCATTCCCACCTTTCACCTGGATGTGGTTAGGAAACTGAAGTACAAAGACAGGTTCTTTTCAAAGTGGTGTTAGCCCAACAAGAAGAGATGAAGTACCAGACATGATCTGAAAAGGACTTTAGCAAAATTCCTCACTCACTGTATCATCCCAAGCAGCTTCATTGCTCTTGACCAGGCTTCTGAAGCCTTTGATCTGATCTGTGCCCTGTGCCCTTTCTGAGGAGCTTTTGGGAAGTGCTCAGCTCTCCCAAGTAAACATGACAAGAGCCAAAAGTCCTGTGAGTTTTGAGAATAAGGCCACACAGATCATAAAATCCCTCCTTCTCCAGCATGTAATCTCAGCACTGAGGCACAGAGGTTCTTTGAATGAGTAGCCAGTATGTTCTATATTGAGCAGCAACAATTTGGACACTCAAGCAGCACACTGTATTTACACCATCAGTTCTTTAAAACTTTGGCTTAGCATCTTCAGGAGGGACTGTGCTTCAGAGGATAAAACAGCCACCCCTACAGAGGAAAGTTCATGCTGTGAATCTGGAAACACATATCCTTCCAGAGATCATCTCAAGTTCTAAGGGTAAGAAAATACCCTCATATATTTCCAGTCTCTGGAGGGAATGTGCGACAAGGTTATAAAGCTGCCGAACATTTTCCCTTACTTATCTCTGATCTTCCCATTTCCCATGGTCTGCTGCTGTTCTCCCGACACAGAGCCTCACCACCCTGTCTTTCCCAGATCTGCATGGAGCAGATGTTCAGGCCTCTGCTGCAGACAGAGCAGAGCATCTGGGAACCGGACAGGAGTAGGCACAACCGACACCCCTTGGAGGAAAGGAGCAGAAGGTCACAGGAAGCCATCGTGAAGTATCAGTTTCAACATATGACCTGACCAGTTTGAAAGAAACCCTTTTAATAAAATGCAGGCTTCCACCAGGGCCTCCACTAACTGTTTTCTCAAGAACTCATCTAGTCAGGAAGCTTTACCATTGCATACTGAGATGGCTGAGTCTTAACATAAGCCTCATCCCAAGTATCTGTTGCTGAGTGAAAGCATGTCTTTGTACAACACAATGCAGAACAGGGCATCAGCAGCAGTTATAAAACACACACAACATCTGCACAAAGTTACCAGCACTCCTGCTCCAGCTCCCGAGGAGGAGTGTGCTCTGCCTCCACACGCAGTGGCTTGCCTCAATTATTGTTCCTAAAACTTTCCCTGAGACCAAGGCCAGACACATCTCTCTTCATCACTCCCAAAACACCATGAATGTGCCCAGGCTTCCTGCTTCCAACACAACACAAAGGCCTGGTTGGGTTAAATCATGCCTGGAGCAGCACTACAGAACTGACATGGAATTGTCCCAATCCAGCTGACAGGGACACACTGCCTAGACCTTGCCAACGTCAGCAGCAGAGGATACTTCTTCCTGCAGGCCACAAGTTTTTGTTGTTGTTCTATGTCCTGTGAAGGTGCATGTAGCTCCTCACTGATCAAACACAACCAGAGCCTCTGTGCAGCTCTCTAAAGGGATTTTGTTAAAAGAGGCTATCAAGTACAATTACTCAGTGGAACTCAGTACAACTAACAAAGCAGACTTGACCTTGGCTTTCTTCTGCTTCAGAACCCATTTCATGCCTTCAGCATGAACTCCAGCTAATGACTTGTTGAAATACATTAGAAAAAGGTAATGTTAATTATTGTACACAGCACTGCTGAAACACAGTGCTGGCCCCACAATTAATGTCGCAGAATCATAGAGTGGTTTGTGTTGGAAGGGACCTTAAAGCTTATCCAATTCCAACCCCCTGCCACGGGCAGGGACACCTTCCACTAGAGCAGCTTGCTCCAAGCCCCTGTGTCCAACCTGGCCTTGAACACTGCCAGGGATGGGGCAGCCACAGCTTCTCTGGGCACCCTGTGCCAGCGCCTCAGCACCCTCCCAGGGAAGAGCTTCTGCCTAAGAGCTCATCTCAGTCTCCCTTCTGGCAGGTTAAAGCCATTCCCCTTGGCCTGTCCCTAGCTGCTGTTGTAAAAAGCTACAAGGTGAAAGTGCAGTAATTCCTGTTGGCTTCTTCTCCATGGGAACGATGTGGCTTTCTGTTCCTGTCGGTGACCATTCTGCATTACTTCTTCAGGAATCTAACTAATCATCCTCCAAATCTGTGTCCATCCCAGCAATAAGCAGCATGGGATTCTTTTCACAAGCCACTAGCCATTTCCTTCCCTATACTGCTCTGTGGTTTTACTTGGAAACAGTGGCACTCCAATGTCTCCAGTTCAGGAGGAGATCCTGGAAAGCAATCTTCCTCACGACGGGTTGCTGGCATGGAGTATGCTGAGAAGCCTGCATTATTGCTTTCCCTCACTAAAGGGTTCCTTTCTAAAGCTACTCCTTTTCCCAAGCTGTCTGACTTTGGCAGAGCACCATTTTCAATATCACATAGCATTAGATTCCAAAAGTATGAAAGTTTTTATTTTACATTATTTACATCACCAAGAGGGCCTGTAAAAACTTTACTATTAAATAACAGTAATATTTAGGGCTTTGTTATTACTTATCACATTAGTGGTATCTATTTAAGCTGAAATTATTCAATTTTTTCACCCTCACAAACATCATGGCCTTTCTATGCACCCTGTCATTTCCCCTGCATTAAAAGACATTAAACATGACCAAGCCTCTCATATGCCATGCTCCGGCCAAGGTGGGGACAGTGATTCTGCTTGTAAATAGACAGAAAAAAATATAACATTTTCTGCAGCCCTGGACTAAATGAAATTTTACACCAAATGTAAAATTTCAGGAATTTTAGGATGCTACTAATTCACCATAAAGTATGTAAAACCACAATCACCGTGCCTATAGAAGCATCCTTCACCTAACACCAGCATCTTCTTGTTATTTCAGAAGAATCATAGACAATTGCTCTCATTTACTCATTTCACTCTTGTTTCATTTATAAATTACTTGATCCATTGACTTTCAATATCTCCATGATTAGAATGAAAAAGAAACCAGGATGGAAAAAGCTCTACAAAATGACTTAAATATTCAACTGCAGCCCCAATCAACCCAGAATTTTTTAGCTCTGCTTTAGGGAGTTGGTTCCAGAGCCCCCAGTGCTGCACTACCCTTATCACTAGAAACTGTTCCCTCCCATATAACCAGATTCAGATTTCACATAAACCTTCCCTTTGCTTTAAAGTTCAAGTGAGAATTATAATACAACAGCCCTAGTTTGCTAATTTTTAAAAGCAGAAACTTGGATCAAAGATAGCATCTTAACAATAAAATAACTTCATCTGCTATTCAGTTAAGTGTTTCAATGCATAGGAGTCACTGTCAAAATGCAGGATGCATTATCACTATCACACCTCTACCTACACAAGGCTGGCATGAGACTTTCCAGTGTGCCAAAGCTCTGATAGAGGCTGCCTTGATTATTTGGGCTGAGGGAGCAACTTTGCCAGGGAAATACCAGCACATCTGAGCTGGGTACCTACAGCAGGAGGAGAACATCACACTGAAACAGCAGATGAAACCCATGACTGCAGCTCACAGTCTAGCAGATCACTAAAAATTGCTCAAGATAGAAAATGGGAAAAACCTGCACAATCACGCGAAGGCAAAACTTGCAGTTGAGGATGACTGAGGATTCCGCCAGGGCTTGGGGAAGAAAAGGTTTACAGGTTTTATTTTGTGTTCCTCAACTTTCTAGATATTTCTGGAAGACAATCACTCTGTGGAAAGCAGCTGCATTTAGTTAAGAGACTTTTAGAAAGAGTTTTTAGCTCTGAGGTGCTTTTTGGAGTCTCAGAAGACTGCTGCATTTCTACATGTGTTTCCTAAGAGTGGTATCTAGTGTCACGCCTCGGGGAAGCTTCCCCCCCCCCCTTCCTTCATTTAGGTATCTGTATTTAAAATCCATCCACAAGCTTTAAAACACTCCCCTGCTCAGATCTCATTTGCAAGGCTTTAACTTAAAGTTCCTGTGTGCACATCATCAACAGAGCATTTTCGGTAGACTTTTAATTATAGAAACAAAGAAATGATTTCTTGAAGATAATTTGCTGATACCTCAAGCAACTTTTGTCAAGAAATGCAAGATCTACAGTCCTGGTGAGCCAAACAGTAACACCTACTCTCATCCTCTTAGAGGCTTAAGGCAACAAAAGCATTATGTTTGTTTGTAAACTCATAAGCGGTGAAATAGCAGCCTGTTGACCCAGGGATGAAACAATAACCACAGGGGTATTACAGGGACTAATCGAGAGCTGTGGAACTTTATCTCACAAGAGGCAACTTGCAAGGAAATCAACACTAGCCCCTTTAATTTGAAACATAATCCGGAGATTTGGGGTTTATTATATGCTTTTAAAATGCTTTTCACTTCACACTTCTTCCAATGTGACTCCTCATGAAGTTACCAGATACGGAATAATGTAAGAATAAAGCTGAACTGGTAATCATGGAATAATATAAAACACGGTGAAAAATATCCAAGTTGGAGAGTTCCTGTTACTTAAATTGACATTAGCTCTGTGATTTTCTTCAGAGCACTCAGGCCAGCCCTGGAGCACCCTCGCGAAGAGCAGGCATTAAAGACAGCATGAATGTACAAAGGCAAATGCGCTTTTTGTTTTGTTTTGCTCTGCAAGGAAAGGTCATTGACAAAAAGGAAGCAGCAGGAGACAGGGGGAAAAGTGAAGAGGAATTGCAAAATAAGAAAAGAGCTTTTGGAAGGCAACACAGCAAAACAGTTTTGGTCACTTGACAATATCTCAACTAAATGGATGAGCTGGTAATAATCCCCCCAAAAGAGATGTGACAATAGCTGCTCATGTTCCCGGCCTCCACGCAGACACACATCTGACTCGTCCTACTGAGCTGCATCAGCCACATGCATGAGGCCATCTGTGCACATCTGTATGCATTTACTGGATCAGTGTCAAACTGGGGAGTCTCTGGAGTGGGAGTCACATCTCCACAGGTGTTTGGATCAAGCACAGCACAATCAGGCTCTCATTCTCCTGGACTTCAGGGAGCTGAGAGCCCAAACTACTCTGGAATACTTTGATTGTGTTAGACCGTCAGATCTTGGACTCCCAGAACATCTATGCTGGTAGCAGAAGTTGTGCTACTACCAGAAATGGACTTTCCTTGCAGCCCTTACTTGACACGCTTGAATAAAAGGTCTTTTACTCATTTAGTGGTCCATATTCTGCCGTTTTGGAAAACATGAGGGTAAAAGGGTAGAGACTGAAGGGTTCTGTGGGGTTGGTTGGGTTTCTGTGGAGCAAAATCTATTCGCCCAACCACTACAGTGACTTTAAAGAACTTTATGAAACTATTTCTATTAAGTATTTCACTTATTTGTTTGGTTTCTTAGTGTGTTTCATGTTCAGGTTCCCTTATTCTTCTACAAAATCCAGATCTTTAACAAGGGGAAAACACAGTGTGTTGTTGTAGCATGTGCTAAATGTCTAACTATTAAAAAAGCCAATAAATCACTTGATCTGCCCATGAATCAACATTGTGCCAAAGATACTACTTAAAATACAGAACATATTTCACTGTGAAAAGTAATCATGCATAATGACTATATTAATAGCCCTACACAGAGGTGAATTCATATCATGAAAGATACGTCCCAGAAAAAATGGCCAGTTCTGGACCCAGCTGCTTTATGTTTGTGGGGTTGTTTTCCCCTCCAGGCTCTTAGAAACATACAAAATTTCAAATTATGACCCTAAAGTTTTGAAATTACCTGAGAAACAGGAAGAAAGAGAGCCTGTCTTCCCCCTCCCCTTTTCAAACTACAGCTATTTGTTAAGCACATACAGCACTCCCTAGAGACCCTAGAAAACAACATTTGGAAATCTTCCCATTGAGATGTCATGGAGAATTCCTACCCTAAGCTAGAACATCATCCAGCCATTGAATCTGCACCAGGAGACGCCTGTGTGCAACCGAGTCGCACTGGGATATCTGGAAGTCATTTAGAGGGATCCACTACCTAACACACAGTGCCAGGTAACGGCATCATTAGGGATGCACTGAAACACAGAGGGAAACTCAGGCACAGGCGTGGGACATGAGCACTGTAATTAGCTACGACTGACTTTTGAAGAGCAGCTATCCTTTGCAATTTGGAGCAGAGGCTTTATAACCACAGCTCTTTCAGCTCTGGACCGCTACGTATTTAAACAGCTTTCTCTCGTTCGTGTTCACTTTTCCCCCTTTCTTTAAATACTAAATACAGCCACATTACCAACCTTTTCACAAGCGGCTTGTGATTTAACTCCCCACCATAAAGTACCTTCAAGGAGCTGGATCATGAACATCCACCTCTCACTGAAGTTCTCATGCAAGCGTCCAAAAAGCAGTGCTCGCTTTTTACTGACTTGGCCTCAGGAATCACCCCTTCTTGCCTAACTCCATCTCGGTCCCTTTATGCATGCGCTATGCTTACGCTTTAAACATAAATCATCTGCAAAAGGCTGAAATCAAACCGCTAATAAAACAGAAGGATTGCGAAATAAGTATTACTCGTTAAAAGTAAATCAAAGAGTCTTTTAAGGTTATTGTTTAAAAGAACACATCTATAAAAACTTATTGGAAGACTACGAGGGGGTTGAGATGGCAAAACACCCCCCGAAGCTGGAGCTGAAGGACAAGTCATCATTGATAACACCACCTCGGGAGCCATCAATCACGTATCAAAAGCGGGAACGGTTCCACTCCGCCGAAGAACTCTGCCAAACGCTTGGAACGGCTTTTTACGAAGCAATTAAACACAGATCGACGATAAAACTCCGAGTTCGTTAACGCGGGGCGGAGGGGGGGCGATGGAGCCCCGGGCAGCCCCTCACCACCACAGCCGCGGCAGGGCAAGGCCGGCCCCGCCGGACCCCACACGGGCGGCTCCGGTCCGCCTCACACCCAGACACCCCCCCCACCACCACCACCGGTACTTCCCCGTCCCGCCGCGGGCGAAGGGAGCCTCCCGCGGGACAAAAGCCGGGACACGGCCCCGCACAGCCTTACCTTGCGTGGCGTCCGCCAGCTCCGCCCGGCTGCCCGCCCGCAGCAGCAGGAGCAGCGGGAGCAGCAAGAAGCTCCCGTCCCCGCCGCCCGGCTGCTGCATTCCTGAGACGGCGCCGCGCTACTCCCACATCCAACCGCGCAGCGCCGGCGTCCCGGGCCGGCCCTGCGCAACCG
Source organism: Pezoporus occidentalis (assembly GCF_034315485.1). NCBI lineage: Eukaryota > Metazoa > Chordata > Aves > Psittaciformes > Psittacidae > Pezoporus > Pezoporus occidentalis. The sequence continues at coordinate 994,375 of NW_026913833.1, read as the reverse complement.
CCGCGGGGCCGCGTCTCCTCCCGCGCCGCCGAACCCGTCCCACGCCGCGCCCTCGGGGCTGCGCTCTCCCGGGCGGGCGGGCGGGCGCCGCCGCCGCCTCAGCCCCGCGCTTGTCACTGGCCGCCCGCTCCGCTCCGCTCGCTCGCTCCCTCGCCGGCCGAGCAGCGCCCCCTACCGTCCCGCCCTCCGCACCGCCCCTGGCCCGCCGGCTGCGCGGCGCAGGGGGGCGCTCGCCTCGCCTCGCCTCACGCCGCCGCCGCCATTTTGCCCCTCACCTCAGCCCGCGTGGGTGAGGCGCCTTTCCTCAGACCCCTCCTCACGCCTCCCCTTTCAGAGCAGGTGGATGCACGAAGGCACTAGTTGGATTTACCATTCCGTCCCTTCCACATTTTGCTTTCCAAGTGTCTGCCAGTGCACACAGTCTGCGGGATTAATGCGCTTGGAGGGAAAACCGCTTTTCCAGGCACACTTACAAAATCCCAGACTGGTTTGGGTTGGAAGGGACCGTAAAGCTCATCCGGTTCCAAGCTCTGCCATGGACAGGGACACCTTCCACTAGAGCAGCTTGCTCCAAGCCCCTGTGTCCAACACTGCCAGCGATGGGGCAGCCACAGCTTCTCTGGGCAAAACCATGGGCTTTCTGTGGTAGGAGCAAGCACAGTCCCGGCTGCTGGCACAGACACCATCATGCTGCGGAGTCCACTTCTGTCACCTGCTATCTCCATTCCTGATCTTCACAGTCTCTTCTATCACGCATGAAAGCTGGAATACTTCGCCAGCAAGTGTCACTGAGGAGGCTCCCCAGCCACAAAGGTGCCGTGTCAGTGGAGGGGGGATGAAGTCTCCATCTTAGGGTGCCCAGCTGCAGGTGTGGGTCAGGCAGCTCCTGCCCCACACAATAGAACCACACCACAGTGCAGATGAGGAGTGGTCAGGAGCTGAGTGCACTTTTTAGGATGATTCCATTGAAACAAAGCAAAGAACCAGAACCAGGAGCATAGAAAAGTGATTTCTTACCTGTTCTTCATCCATAAATTGATGATCAAGAGCTTATTTTCTCCTTCCAACACACCAGGTTTACTGAGTATCTCCTGCTTTTCCTGCCAGGCAGGAACTCGGAAGTCCAATTGGCATCTTCAGAATCCTTTTCGACCCTCTCTGCCTTGTGAAATCAATATTTAATGTACTGATTTATCCTCATTTAGTTTTTACTCAATCAAAAGCCACGGAAAGGAGTCTGGTATAGTTGGTACCAGAGATCATAAACGCCAACAGTAGCATTGCGATCCTGCTTTCATTCCCCCATTCTGCAGCACATCTCACCCCAGGCTGGCAGTGCCCATTCCCATGAGCATACTTCTTCCATCAGCCCATGACATGGTACCTACAACCAGACCCCTCTCTCTGGTGATAGGAACACAAAGTACCAGTTCCCCATATGTTATATCACAGCCCTAACTGTGGTCAGGCAGATAGCACTGCTTTACTGGAGGTGAAGGATGCTGACAAAGCTGGTTGAAGCTACTAGGGGTGATAACTACTTTCCATTCAGGAGAACGATCGCATTCCTGGGATGCTTAGGTTAGGTTCAGGATTTCAAAAGTCAGCAACTGTTTAATACAAAGTTCATAAGCAGAGTGGAAACAAGGACAAGATTAAAGGAATTTCCTCCTCACTTCCTGCTAGATTAGATCCCACCCCTCTTCGGCTTGCTTTCTGCCATATGAATCTTGTGTTTCTTGTCAGACACTAATAGCTTCAAGAGGAGGAACAAACCCAGATAAGCATCTGGCTGAGTGTTAGGGAAGGAGTTTGAGGTCTGAAACCACCTTCTTCTCATATATATGAACATGCAACTTATTCCTCCTCGATCCAAGGAGGACAATGACAAGAGATTACCCACTTCCTACTGAAAACCACCCAATATACAAGCATGGATTAAGTGGAAGAGACAAGCAAAGCTTGATATTGCCAGAGCTATTATAGGATCTGGATGTGACACATGGAAGAGACTGTCTGCTGCTGGGACCTGCATGCATATGTTCATAGCATGGTGGGGTTTAACTTCTGCAGTGTTAGACAAAGTAGCTCCTTGTTTGAGGTTTCCTTCTGCCTTTCCACTTTCTGCCACCTTGCTCCGATATGCCTTGGGATGCAGTTTCACGTGCTGCCACCTCCCCCTCTTTCCCAGTCATGCATCCATGTATATTCTCTGTGTCAGCTCCAGTACACAGGCACACAGGACTGACCCCTTCACAGCTGGATGAGCTTACACCAGCTTAAACCAACCACAAAACCAAGCCCCTCCAGACCTGATTCGAATCAAGGTTAGGAAGGAGACACACCAATGGCTTCCCCAGGCAGCTGCCTGGTCATCCCAGTGCTGCTTATGACACAGAGCCCAGAGTCAAGATAGTTCAAGAGCTAAGCTGGCCCCTTTAGAGTGGAGATGTTTCTGCCAATTCAGGTCCTTGAACCACCTTTTGCCAAGGGACAGCAAATGCTCTTTGGTCCTTAAGGAACTGGGAGTTGGAGTGCCACAGCCAGCAGAACAGGGGCCTCACAAGCCAGAGCCTGATCCACTACTCCCTTGGTGAGGCAAGGCTGAGACCAAGCAGAAATCAACTGTCAGTTCCTTAGAACAGGAATTCTAACTTTGTGAAGGCACTGTCTCCTGAAAACTCAGCTCCAAAATGAAGGATGCATCAAGTGAGACTGGGTCCGTTCCAGCAGGAGTCTTTGGAACACAGTGCAACAATTACCAGGCAGGTCCATAATGATAAGATGGGCCCGAGATCAAGCAAGGAAGTCCATCCATGTGCCAGTGTACAGAGCAGCAGGGTCCATAGCCAAACACAGGGATGCTGGAGTTACAGAGTATGAGTCCTTCAACACAACCCGGATAGGGACTTAGTGGGGGGCCAGTGCAGAGCTTAAATAAAGCCCCTGGGCAAGGGTAGGGTGGGGTTGGAGGTCCCAGATGAGGCTGGTCAGTCATTAAGAGCAATGAGTGCCCTCAGGCTCCTGCCACTTATCATCTAGGTCCAGGAATACTAGAGCTAATGCCAGTGAGAAGGTCAGGCCGTGCAGCTGGGGTAGGGTTTCTGCAGAACCAGCCAAGGCTTGCCTGCCCTGACCCTCTGAGGTGACATTTCACATTACATCTGAGCTCATCTAACAAGCTGCCCGCAATAAAAAAATCTCTTTTGTTTTCTGTATGCTCATCTGGGCAAGTCCATTCCTCCAGATCAATGTTCCTCCAGATCAACCAGTTAGGTCAGCTCCCCCCCCCAGCTGCTGGGGTGTTAGATCCAGCAAAGGGTGGGCTAGGAGCAGCTGAACCAGTGCTTTTGGCAGTAAGATTAAACTTGTTCAGCTGTAACACAGAAGTGTTCCCTTCATCTCTGTGTTTGGTGTGTAACAAAGACAGACATCCATGAGGTCCAGGTACCTCTGAGCTGGGTACAGGGATGACCCATGGTGGGTGGCTAAAGGTACAAAATAGGTCTATGGCAGATGGGGAAATGAAGTGCAGATTCCCCAAGTCTTCATTTAGCTTCAGAGTGTTAGATACATGCAGTGTGAAAGGATAAATCATTTATAATTAAAACCCAAACCCTTATTTTTAGCTGCAAATCTACCAAAGTGCATGCAATTAGCAAATATAAATCACTTCCTGGCTTGAAGACTGCAGCACAGCACATAAAGGAAAGTTAAAACATACGTTTGGGGAGTACATGGTACATCTGCTCTCAATCTGCAGCATTTGGAAATCAATACAATTATTCCCCCTACTTTTCCTTCAGCATGCTGCAGCCTGTCATACCACAGTGAAAGAACCAAAAATATATTAAACAAAGGAACTGGAGTGGACACAGCCCTAAACACCATAAAATGAACAGCACAGAGTATTCATAATGAACTGATGGCAAAAAGTAGTCGAGGTAGGATAAGTGCTGGCTTGGGAGGACAAATTAGTTTCTCCTACATGATCTGCAGGACGCTTTGGAGATGTAACACTCAGATAAAGCTTCAGAAGGTGACTCTGGGGAGAGGAATCAACTGCTTGATGCATGCCTACATACTTTAAAACAAGGAAAGGCTTGTAGTCAATATCTTTGTGGAATTAGTTCCCGCAGGGAAAATGTATTACACACAAAACTTTTTGATTCTTTTTTTGGTTTAATGAAAAGATAGCAAAGGAGCTGCTGTCTGGGAGTGATTTGTAAGTACAATAAACCTCACAAGAGGATGATAAGCAAAATATTGTAAGAGAATAATGTCAGAAGTATAGCAAAATAGAAACGTTACACATTTGTAGTTGCTGACAAAGTGCGTTCTAAAGTATCATGTCACGTTCTAAAAGAATCCTTGTTTTCCTTCCCATCTTTCACCAATACTCCTATTAATCTGTACCAGATTCCTTTCTTTCAACCATTTGAGGCCACAGTAATAATCATCCTTTGCCCATCTGAAGTCCAACTAGAATTACACCAACGTGTTAAGGCTTCCGGAGTGGAACCTGGAGATGAGGTTGGAACTGCCTGTGGATTCCTGGAATCTGTGCATCCACGGACAGACCACATGTAAACCTGATTTCACTGCTGGGTTTTAAATGCTGGCAAAACATGACAAACAACATGGTGCTTTATAAAGATTGGAGATGTACTTCCACTGTCAGCTCTTTAGAACAGGAATTCTGACTAACTTTGTGACGACATTGTCTCACTTGATGCATCCTTCTTTTTCTAGCTGAGTTTTTGGAAGCTTTTGAAAGGAACAGGAGATATCAATGTGAATTTTCTGCATTTCAAAAGAAAAACCAGCCACTGCAGAGAGAACAGGCAAGCACAAGACAGGCATATATTGTGCAATCTGGTCTTCCCCAGCAAGTTAGATGTCTTGTAAAAGTCTGCTGCAGACAGTTAAGAAATACAGATACTGGATATCATGCCTGTGAAAAAATGTATGTTCTATGATGGCACAGCAAAAGCTTTCCCTTTTGTTCAGAATGACATTAGGAAAATGGTTGATAAACCTGGTGATCGTGACAGAGCCCTGGTGAGCAATTAGTTCGGGTTCCAGTATTTGTGACTTCAGCAGGAGTAAGGAAAGACACCAAGGACAGGGAGGTGATGGACTGCACTTGACGCATTGTTTTAGTTACAGGTTAAATCCAGCGCTGGTCCTTGTCAGGATGTTTCCTGAGGTGCCTTTCACTGCCTGAATCTGGCAGGTCAGCTGCGGAGCAGCACAAGGTATGTCCTGGAGGTAGGGGACACACATCTCCTGCCTGCCAGGGGCCCCTCTATTTTAAAGGCCACGTCAAGCCAATAAGTAGGTGTGTTTGTGCTAATCTTTACAACAGCTCTGTCTCCTCAGGCTGAAGAAGAGGAAAAGCAAAGGACTGGCAAAGGACTCTTTAAGAGGGAATGATGGAAGAGAGCACTGTCAGGGGTCAGAGGACAGGTTGTAGCCCTGGGGAATGACAGGGCGAGTATCAGGAGGTGCAGTACAAATCTTGTTCAGATAATCTAGTTCAGTCTGTGATCTGGGAGTACTTTGGAAATTGGCAGGAGACTATGGAAAAGATAAAAGGAAAAGCCTTGAAATAGACCACAATTCTTTCATATGTGTATTACACTGGAATTTTATGTATGTAGCAGAAGGACTCTGTTCTTTATATCCTGAAATTACATACCTCCATAATATGTGATGTTGCCCTTCTGGAAGAGTGAGGGTGATAGAATGGGACACAAACACCACCAAGTGCTTAATAACATATGCAAATATTGGCACACTTATTATGCATGATTTTAGTTGTTATTACTTTTTTCTTTCATAACTGTGCGTTGGCACCTCAGCATTTCATTATATTTCGTATTCATTGTGCAGGGCACTTCCCAAGTGTTAATTTAACAACCAGGCGTGGTGGAGAGTAGGATGGTCAATGGGAGAAGCGTGTAACAGCGATGCTTCCATGTAGTCACACAGGCTCTATGTGTGACTATATTCACATTTCAGATGCTGAGCTTTGCAGTTACCCTTTGAGAGGAAAGAGCTGCTAGTGTTTTATCTCTAACTTTCTCATTATCCCCAATAGTGAGTCTTAAAAAGAAGGCAATGGATATCCAGCTCAGTTCAGGCATGAGCAGGTTGTCCTTTTGCAAGATGTCGCAGGTGATTTCAGGTGAAACTCCTCCTTAACATCAAAGAGGCCACAATTCCTCTTGCAAACTGGGTTTGCTTTTTCGAAAAGGAATCAATGAACCCAATCCTCAGCAAAACTGATTCAGGGAGAAGGTTGTTAAGGCCACAGTTTGGAAAACTGAACTGCCTTAATCCATGAAGTCACACCATTTACAGGTAGCCCCAGACCTTTATGTAGTAAGTAGCCCTGCTGGGAAGCACCATGATTGTCATCAGCATGAACAAGGGAGATTTCACTCACCACCGCCCTAAACAATATCATCTTTGTGGCCAGGCATGTGAAGCTGTAAAATTCTGCAGTCATTAGGGGAAGAAGAATGTCACAGTTTTTGCAGGAGAAAAATAGATGCCAGAATCCTCGCTTTGACAGGTTAATAAGAAGGCCCCTACGTTTGCCTTTACAATTTATTTACTTGTAAGTCTACACAGGGATTTCGTTAGGAATTTGGCATCTTAAACAGGCTTTTATTCCAACAACATTTCAATTCACCTTTAAGACTTTCAATTAGAGACAAAGTGAACTAGAGATCCATCGGTGGAATTTGCATGGAAGTTGGCAGGGGGTTGGCAAAGCCGTGATAGCAGGGTTTAGGTATCAGGTTTATAGACTCGTATTGAACTATCTAACATCTCGTATTTTCCACGTAAAACTTTTATTGATATCAGCGTGAGTTTAGCACACCACTAAAATGGAGACTGTGCCCCTAGGACACAGAATGTTGTAAGGTACCCCTTTTAGTAAGAACAATTTGGCCCCACTAAATCTTGATGGTGAATGTTTGCTTTAGTTCCCCCATAAACTTCGTCTGCTGGATTTATATATTTTGGCTCCTTTTATTTTGACTCTAGTGGCTGCGTTTGCAATGGGCTTAAGTGAATGCAATTCCACTCACACCAGCAGCAAATCTGCAGCACAGTGGGTATTTCTGGTTGTATAAATACAGGGCCTCATCTGGCAAGATGCTGAGTGGACTAACGTGGCCGGGTGAGATCCGAGAGCGCTCAGCACCTCGAGGGAGAAATTCCAGACCTTGCAGCAACTGCACCTCCCTCCACACAGCCTGTCTGCGGTCATTTCTATAGCCCTTTGTCCCAGTCAGAGCTCACGTTTGCTTATCATCTTTTCCATCACAAACACCAAAGCTAAAGTATTCCTTTTCCTGCTCTTACAGTTCTTACCTCTATCTGCAACAGAATTATTTAAATGAAGAGGATGATGAAGAGGTTTCTCCCCTCTGTAGCTCTGTGAAATTCAGCTTTCACTCGTTTTGGGGTGGAGGTTTTCAATAAAGCAGTATTTCAGGAATGGCTTCAGTGGGATTTCTTAATTCTTCTGCTCTATTTAGAGATGGGTTTTTAAAAACCCATTTCAACTGCAGTGAAAAAGTCTCTGATCTGATAAAGGAGATGAAGTCACTGCACAGGCTTATTATTTTATTTCCATAAGGTTTGAAAGTTTTCTTCCCTGCAGTGTTTTGGAGCCCAGGAGTATTCATCTGGTTTGTAAAAGGAAAGTTCTGTGGAGCAACATTTGGTCACTGCTGTCTGAATTTCATTATTCTCTTCCCCAGACTAGCAGAGGGGAAAAGTGCAAGTTAGCTGGGTCACAGCCTGAAATGTGAGAGCAGGCAACTTGTGCTGAAGTTTATGGGAATGAAAGGAAATTTAATACTGTTAAAAGAGAGATTTCAAGTTGCATCATATGAAAACAATTGGAGACGTTTAATCCTGAGGTCTTGGGGTATTTGGTAACTTACATGACCATTTGTCAGCCTACACAAGATGAAGTTGGCTTTGCCTCTGTTAAAAGTTGGCCTCTGTTTTGGAGTGGTATGCTGATGCCAAAGGAACAAATACAAGTTATCTTGGTTTTCTAGCCCACTGCTAGTTCTATTCTTTATCCTTTCAGCTCATGACATGTCTGCTTGTCTCTTCTGGGTTGCCAGTGCGGATCTCCCACCGATCTCGCCAACACGTGCTGACAAGCCTTTCATCTCAAAGGGACTACAGAGCCTGACAGCTTCCCAGACTCCTGAAATGCTGAATACATATCCATAATTTAACCTCTGCCTCTCAGCCTGCTTCAGGACTCATACGTGGCATTGTCTGTGGAATGAAAGTGATGGGATCCTGGGACGTAAGTGAATACTTCTGGTGTATTTTTAACCTAAAAGATGTTGATTAAAACATTCTTTAGATTTACATTAGTTTCTATGGAGTAAATGAAACTGAACATCTACAGAGCTTTAAAGGTCTATAAATTAGAGATGTTTTCCAGCGTGTTCCAATGCAAATTCCATCAAATAACTCTTAGCAAAATCATTTACTGTTAAGAAAATCCTCCTAAAAAGTAGCCTATGCCTCCTGTGTCATCTTCTACTCCTACCACTGATAAATCCTCTCTGGTTTTGGCATCTGCATCAGCACCTTCAGTGTTTGGCCATCACTGAGTTGCTGCTCATGCTCTGGGGATGCAGCCCAGCCCACGGGGGGGTTCTGGGCTCAAGTACACACTGAAGCCAAGTCATGGGGTGCTTCTCCTCACCCAGCACCCCAAGTCCTTCTCCTCAGGGCTGCTCTTCTCCACCCAGCCTCTGTGCTTTCCAGTTAGTGCTTCATGGCTTCAGCATTCTTTGCCATGGACAATTGCTGCAGTGCTATAAAGTGAGGCAGTGCTGTGTGCTGTTGCTACTACAAAGCCTGCAGTTGCTATGGAAGATGTTCTTTGCTTTAACACAGCTGTACACATTACAAAACCTTCTGTGCAGGACAGACCTGCACAGCTCAGGACACATGTCTCAAACTCCCAGGTTACCAGTCGAGCTCAGCCAGCCCAGAGCTGCCAAGGGGAGCCAGGAGAGCCATTGTCTCCCTCTTCTCCCATGGGCGCTTTCCAGGGATGAGACAAGCACTGCAGTGTCTGCTGATTCTGACTCACCTGATCATACAGGAAATCCTCAGACATCTGCACCGGAGCTCCACAATGGGGCCTTTAGTCAATGCTGAAAGCATGAACCAGAGGAGGGGTTGCAGATGTTGATGTTAAACATAATATTGATCTTGAAGTCATCGAGGGGTATCAATGCCATTACACCAAGGGGGAATGGCTTGAACCTGCCAGAGGGGACTGAGATGAGCTCTTAGGCAGAAGCTCTTCCCTGTGAGGGTGCTGAGGCGCTGGCCCAGGGTGCCCAGAGAAGCTGTGGCTGCCCCATCCCTGGCAGTGTTCAAGGCCAGGTTGGACACAGGGGCTTGGAGCAAGCTGCTCTAGTGGAAGGTGTCCCTGCCCGTGGCAGGGGTTGGAACTGGCTGAACTTTAAGATCCCTTCCAACACAAACCAGGCTGGGATTCTAAGGGCTGAGCTCCCAGAGCCACCATTCCTCAGCAGCAGTCTCACCAGGGTTTCTCTCTCTGCCATGCTGCAGTGAAGCACCATTGCACACAGTGTTTAACACATTGCACACCATCTTTGCTAACTCGCATCTATATCCAATTTGAAATATGTTCACAGATTTCCAGGTGTCACCAAGAAGAGACACAGAAAGGGGGGTGACCACTTGGGGCAGTGACAGCAGTGATGTGCTGGTAGGTGTGTTACCTGTGTGCTGCCCACTGAGAAGTTAAACTCAGGAAAGTGTCCTTTGGTTGCAGGAAATCCGAGGAAATCTCTGATAAGAGGGGTTTAATTGGAACACTGCAAACCAGGATGTGTTAGGAATGTCTAACAGAATGGTTTTCATTTTTAATAAGCTGGGTTAAAGAACACAGGCTGGACCTGCCACCCTTCATTAGGAAATGTGCCCCTCAGCCATCTGAACCCACTGACTCCCCTGCTTCCCACACAACTTAACCTCTCAGCTTCCACAAACACAATATTATCAGGACACCCAAAGCTAAACCCCAGCAAGTGTGGGGCTCACTCAGACCTCCTGAAGTTGGTTGGAGCTCAGGTACTCCTCAAATAAGCAGGCAGGACCTAACGGGGGCAAATCCATTTTGGCATCCTAATAAACTCCTGTTTAGATGTTTCAAATAACACTTATGTGCTAATTCACTTCTTCAGCCTTAGCTGCATAGAACTGATGCTTTCCTTTTGCTTTGTGAAAGGCTGCGCTTCACCCTGAAAGATGCAGGCATCTGGAACTACACAGGACCATCATTTAAATACATATATGTGTATATGCATTTTCCCTCTGTCATCCAAGTGGTCAGACTCTCAAGCAATTTGAATTTCTTATGAAGGGAGAAACACCTCAAAGCTGTCACTGACCCAAATTAAATCCTGGCATTGCTTTAAAATCCCATTCTTTACTTTTGTGCCATGGATTGGAAGAGCTGAGCATCTGCTGACTGCCCTCATAAAACCTCTGCTTTGAGGCTGACTGTAATTACAGAGTACTTTCACACTTCTATCTCCAGGCAGCACTGGGACAGGACAGATTTATAGTCTCTGACTCCTGTTTCATCCAGTTTTGCATGGTCAGAAGGGAAGATACAGAAAACTTTCTCTCTTCTTCCCTTCTTCCTGGATGAGTGTGTAATACTGGATCAGGGCAGTCCCAAGCACAAATACAGGCTGGGTGGAGACTGGATGGAGCAGCCCTGAGAAGGACTTCAGCATGTGCTTGAGCCCAGAACCCCCCTGTGTGCTGGGCTGCACCCCCAGAGCGTGAGCAGCAGCTCAGGGAGGGGATCCTGCCCCTCTGCTGTGCTCTGGGGAGACCCCCCCTGCAGCCCTGATCCAGCTCTGGGGCAGCAGCACAAGAGGGACGTGGAGCTGTTGGAGCGAGGCCAGAGGAGGCCATGGAGATGCTGCGAGGGCTGGAGCAGCTCTGCTCTGGAGCCAGGCTGAGAGAGCTGGGCTGGGGCAGCCTGGAGAAGAGAAGGCTCCTGAAGGGGAGACCTGAGAGCAGCTCCGGTGCCTGAAGGGGCTGCAGGAAAGCTGGAGAGGGGCTTGGGACAAGGGCCTGTAGGGACAGGCCAAGGGGAATGGCTTTAACCTGCCAGAGGGGAGACTGAGATGAGCTCTTAGGCAGAAGCTCTTCCCTGTGAGGGTGCTGAGGCACTGGCACAGGGTGCCCAGAGAAGCTGTGGCTGCCCCATCCCTGGCAGTGTTCGAGGCCAGGTTGGACACAGGGGCTTGGAGCAAGCTGCTCTAGTGGAAGGTGTCCCTGCCCGTGGCAGGGGTCGAAGCTGGAGGAGCTTTAAGGTCCCTTCCAACACAAACCAGTCTGGGATTTTGTGATCCTTGCAGGCAAGTAACCCCACAGGAGAAGACAAAGCCCCATGTGTGCTCCCCAGCATCAGTGGCAATCCTCCAGCCAGGGCAGGTCTTCCACTTAAGCTGCCTTGATGTCAGTGCCTGGGTTGTGGATGGACTTTTCTCCAAACAATTCATTCACCAGCACTGTTTGGAGATCAAAGCTGCTTTTCATTCCAACAGGGGCTGTCTCCAGTGCTTTAGCATTTATCAGGTTCATTCTACATAATTGGATCCTGCCCTATCTCTTCTAGCTCCAGCCAGCAGCCCAAGCCTTGCTGCTGCAGCAACAACTCCCCTTGTCATCCTTCATGGAAGCGCTGGAGCTGATCATCCCAAAGGCCTCCCAGTCTCACCATGGGAGGTTAATCGCATTGCAAAGGGACACCCATGACTGGTAATGTAGTGCCAGAAACAACACAAGCACTCTGCTTGCGAACTTCCTAAACTCCTCCGCTTCCCTCCAGCTCCCCCTGTCTCCCAGGAGCACTGGATAAACAGAGTCAAATGATTCAAAGCTTCGAACAGGCGCTCCCTGGGACACTGGGACTTGCTTTGCTCATTTATTCCCTGTACATCTTATCTGGGGGGTTTTACCTTGTTTTCTGCTCTGGATGCAAGGAGGGTCACTGGGACCTGAGGCAGAGGGATGACCCCACAGCAGGGAGCAGTACAGCACGGTGGGAGCCTCAGCACATCTTAAAGTCACCCTGTGGCACCCAAGGGAGCAGAGTGTGAAAGGGTTTTAACAGTGCTTCCAGAATGACCCTTATAACGGAGGCAAAGGTGCTGAACTGAAGTTGGTGCAAAGTCTTTCTGAGCAATACCATGATTAGATGCCATTGGTTGGATGGGGCTTGGAACACCCTGCTCTACTGGAAGGTGTCCTTGCCCATGGCAGGGGGCTGGAACTGGATGAGCTTTAAGGTCCCTTCCAACACAAACCAGGCTGGGATTCTATGATTTTCCTAAACTGTTTTCACCAGGCTCCAGGTGACCGCTGGGTTTCAGCTTTGGCCTTGGGAGCCTACGCCTGCGGAGCAGCTTGGTGGCCTGGGCACTCACTAAGGACTTCAAAGATGCAGTAATTTTGACCTGTGAATGAACACCTGGAGTATGGATGAAATCACAAGTGAGGTGTAACAAGACTATGGGCCCATCAGAGACACTTTACCAGTGCTGCCCTCTGGAGAGAACCAGTCCACAGGTGAAACATGAGCAGGTCCTACAGAGCAAGAGGAGTTTGGAGCTTTTCTGCCCATAGCACAAAGCTTCAGCCTCTGGTGCCTGTGCTCACTGACACTAGCCACTCAAACCATCACCCCACTGCTGCCTGTCAGCCTGGCAATGGCACCTCTGCAAGACCCACCAGACTGGGACCAGAACCCACTGAGGGGCAGTTTGGTGGCTGATTTCCATGCTGTGTATGGCTGTGGTTGCTTTTGTCAGTGAGCTCTTGTAATGTGTTTTCATCTTTGCACAGCACAAATGGAGGGCAGAAAGGAGATCCTGCATTACATAAACACGGGGTAAATATTAGAACACATACGAGGAGTGAGACATCTGGACCTGATTGGACTCCTCCGGGGCAAGAGTCTAAAGCTTGAGCCTGAAGAGAAGCAAAGAAAGAGCAGGAGTAATTTCTCATGGGTGAGCCCATCAGTGAGAGGGGCTGAGGCTCTGCATCCCTGGCAAACACAGCCCATGAATGGTGATTCCCTGTTGCTGTGGAGAGTCATTGGCTTGGAGGGAATCTGCTGCAGCACAGCCCAGAGTAAAAGCGAGTTTCCTGGGAAAATCATGACTAAGTGAACCTCTGAACGCAGAATGGAATTCTCCAGTATTCATAGTGGGACCAGTTATCCCATTCCACCAGCCAGGTTTCCTTCGCTTGCTGTGTATTCAGAGACCTGCCAGCACTCAGCAGCTGCTGGGAGCTGTAGGTGCAGTGGAAAGGATAAACACTGCAGCTGAGGTAAAGCTATGAGAGCACAGGAAGCTTTGCATCATGTGCTGAAGAGGATGGACGTGTGTCCGTCCGTCCGTCCGTCCCCCACCACCCCATGTGCTGGGCTGCACCCTCAGAGCGTGAGCAGCAGCTCAGGGAGGGGATCCTGCCCCTCTGCTGTGCTCTGGGGAGAGGAGACCCCCCCTGCAGCCCTGATCCAGCTCTGGGGCAGGAGCACAAGAGGGAGCTGTTGACATATTAGGCAGAAGCTCTTCCCTGTGCGGGTGCTAAGACGCTGGCACAGGGTGCCCAGAGAAGCTGTGGCTGCCCCATCCCTGGCAGTGTTCAAGGCCAGGTTGGACACAGGGGCTTGGAGCAAGCTGCTCTAGTGGAAGGTGTCCCTGCCCGTGGCAGGGGGTTGGAGCTGGGTGAGCTTTAAGGTCCCTTCCAACCCAAACCAGGCTGGGATTCTATGAAGTCAGTCCCAGTTGAGGAGAGCTGCGCACTGCCAGGGAGCTGTTTGCACCATTATGGGCAAGGGAGCAGTTTTTAACACACAGTTTGAAGATCACTCACAATTCCATTAGAGGAAACTCAGGACTGACCTGCTTTAAAAAGAGGCCAACCATAAACTATGGGGTCACTTCTTCACGCAACACTTAAAAGCAAATCAGAGCAGCCAAATTGGTTTCCCCCACTCCTCCCAGCTCCCTGGCTTAGTTGCTTTGCAGCCAGCAGTGAGGAAACCCTCCACGATCCCACCCCAGCAAGGGAAGCGTTGGGCTCAGGGGCTTGAATCAGACCAAAGCTCTGTGGTGCAAATGTAAATTCATCTCTTATTTGATACTCACCAATTTACATTGTTCTCAAGTTTGTTATTTATCAGGAGATCCTATGTTTCCGTGCCACATGTGTCCCTCCAGAAGAAGCTGTCAAGTAGATTTAGGCTTGGTCTTCAAGTGCTCAGAAGAAAGGAGACTCCCGGGATTAATTTGGAAGCTTCCTTGCTGACTGCATCTGCCCTTTCCTGCCCGTGCAGCTCATGCTTCCAGAGGGATTTGTTTGGCAGAAGTCACTGGAGCATCTATGCTAACGCTGCCTGACATGCAGCGTGGAGACGGAGTCATGGCTGCAGCCCCAGCCATGCCAAACAGTTTCTCCATTATAACAATTACAAACCTCCTCTGCAGCTTAAAAAGGGAAGAGTGAGCTGGGAAGCAGCAGCAAAGAGGAGTTTCAATCATAGCCCAGCACCCAGTACTCTCAGGGAACAAGGGCTTTGATTAGAGACTGAAACCTGAAGTCGCCAGTAACAATGTAAGCAGGGAATCATGGAATCCCAGCTGGTTTGGGTTGGAAGGGGCCTTAAAGCTCCTCCAGCTCCAATCCCTGCCACAGGCAGGGACCCCTTCCACCAGAGCAGCTTGCTCCAAGCCCCTGTGTCCAACCTGGCCGTGAGCACTGCCAGCTCAAGCACAGCCACAGCTTCTCAGAGAGGAGGCTTCACAGCAGTGATTTGTTTGAAAATGGGGGTTTAGCCCTTTGTCCCCTTGGTGCTTGCTGGGCCTTTGGATTTCTTCTGTTGGGTTTTATCAGTGATGGGGCATGGCTCACTCGGGGCAAGGCTTTGTGCTCCCTGGGAGCAGCAGCCTCCTGCAGCTCTTGGCACCTGCGCTGCCTCCAGGGGTTTTCCTTTCACTCGCAGATTGTGAGCGGGAGGAATCGGCAGCGCCGCGGCAGGAAGGAGCTGCAGGAGCCCAGCACTGGCACACAGCGGTTTGGTGATGGCCCTTGGCAACGCCAACACATGGACTTTGGAGACCGACCCTCGGCATCTGGCTTTGTGAAGCACTCACCGCCACATGCTGGGCTGGAAGCTGGTCTGTCTCCACATACACGGGTTGTTTGGGTTTGGTTTTCCCTTCTTCCTCTGAGCGGGGGGAACGCACACTCCACCCCTGCTATTTTTCACTGTCAAGAGGAATCCTTGTTGCCACAGTGTGTGGCCAGATTCCAAGCACAAGCATTGCTTCCTCAGACAACTGACCCAGCGTTTATCCAGATAAACTCCTGGTGTGCTCCTGCGTCGTTGGCCTGAATCCATCCAGCCCAAAGGCCATGGCTGGTCCAAAACCAGAGCATGGGGAGGACAGGGCTGCAGTGGAAAAGGCACAGTGGTGGCTTCCCCCACCCATTTGGGTAACAAAGGTATACCAAAAGAGGAAAGTCACCTACACTCATTCCCACTAACACTTTACTAACATATCTTAAGCTGTAACAGCCTTGAGATGCAGGGAGTAAACCAAAGGGGTCTTGTGGATTTACCTGGGGTTGTTTTCCAAGACCCCCTGTTGCTGGAAGGTGTCACCTCCAGGGATGAAGGGCACTGTGTCAGCAGGGCTGGTCCTCTGCAGGGCAAAGTCAGCCAGCTGGACTGGGAGCAGGAACACAGCTCAGCTCCAAGGGGATGGCTTCCTGGAAAAGGCCTGGAAGGTGCAGCTGCAAGGTGTTAACACTGGAGAGTGACAGCTGTATCCAAAATGACCCTTCTCTGTGCCCTTGGAAAAGATAGTGAGCATTAATGCCAGCAAATCTGATTATTCCAAGGACAGGCTGAGAGAGCTGGGCTGGTTCAGCCTGGAGAAGAGAAAGCTCCTTAAGGGGAGACCTTAGAGCAGCTCCAGTGCCTGAAGGGGCTGCAGGAAAGCTGGAGAGGGGCTTGGGACAAGGGCCTGTAGGGACAGGCCAAGGGGAATGGCTTGAACCTGCCAGAGGGGAGCCTGAGATGAGGCCAGGTTGGACACAGGGGCCTGGAGCAAGCTGCTCTAGTGGAAGGTGTCCCTGCCCATGGCAGGGGTTAGAGCTGGAGGAGCTTTAAGGTCCTTTCCAACACAAACCAGGCTGGGATTCTATGATCTTGCCATCCACATTCAACCAAACGAGCTCATCAAAACAATCTGTTGTTCTTCCAAAAGGAGCCTTTCAAGATGTAAGGGAGGAAAAACACCTAATAGAGCACTGCACAGTAATTGTGGCCTATGTCCCTTTAATATCCTGCAACGCTTGTTCGCTTGTTATTGCTCATTCCTGTGTGGAGGGTTCGTTGTGGGTTTTTCCTTATAGAGCAGGCAAATGGAAATCAATTCATATCATTGGTTTTGAAAGGGAAACATCCACTTGAGTGAAAAATACTCAGCCCTAATACACAGCCTTCACTGGCTCAGAGACATCACAGTTAAAAGACTGTATTAACAGGGGTAAAGTGTTTGTGCTTCTTTTCCAGGACAGTTTCCAAGGCAGAAAAAAGGCTCTGTATTATTGAGGAATTCCGTGTCTTTGTGATTTCTAGGGCCTTTTGTTGAAGCAGAAGAAAGGAAAGTACATCTGCTAAAGCAAGAGGCTGGGCTAAGGAGCACCACACAAGCTGCCAGCGGTGCTGTGCGGCGCAGAACAGCAGCACAGCCACGTGCACACCAAGTGTTGACAGGGGCAGGGCTTTATTGGCTATTCTCAGCAGTTCAATAGTGCTCTTACATACAGAGATAAGACTAATATTCCTCTTTTAGTGACAGATGTGACAATAGAAGGGGACAGGCTGACTCCCTTCACTCGTGAGCATCCAGCGCGGTGTCTGACCAAGCCTTTAGGTGATGACGGTCGGACCGGTGCGGCCAGTTCTTTCATGGAGCTGGGAGAGTTTCAGTGCAATAGAAATAAGAGGTGCCAACATGACCTGCAGAAAGGAAAGAGGTGGCTCAGAACCACAGAGCAGAGCGCACATCGTGTCCCCCCTTCCCTCCAGGGCATCTGGTATCAGCCAGGGACACCCAAAGGCCGGCACTGCTGGTCAAAGCACTGCTTCAGGTTCACAACGGGAGCTGTGGGATCACCACGGTGAGGGATGCGGTGTTACCACCACGTGCAGGTTCAGAGAGAAAACCCCAGCACAGCTCCAGTGCCATACTCCAAACTCTGCTGCACCATTGGCACCATTAAATCCTGAATTCAGTTTGTGCCTCTCAGAACGTGGGGTTTTGAGTCCTTTGTCAATAACAGCACAGCACATTATGCAAAGAGAGCTCAAGGACTTTTTACTGGGGAATAGAAAATGAGAATTCTTTTCCTCCTGTGCTGCTGACCTCTCTTGTAGGCATTTCTAAATGATGCTGTAAAGAACGTGCATATTCAGCTCTGGGGCAGCAGCGCAAGAGGGACGTGGAGCTGTTGGAGTGATTCCAGAGGAGGCCACGGAGATGCTGCAAGGGCTGGAGCAGCTCTGCTCTGGAGCCAGGCTGAGAGAGCTGGGCTGGGTCAGCCCGGAGAAGAGAAGGCTCCTGAAGGGGAGACCTGAGAGCAGCTCCAGTGCCTGAAGGGACTGCCAGTTCCCACATTCTTTATTGAAATGAGCTGATTTTATCCCTAGTGATGCAACATTTCAACTACAAGGTGAGTTCAGGACTGAAACGGTGCCTTCCCACACCTGCAACCAGCCACAGCTGTAACATAAACAAACGGCAATTCTCATGTGGGATTGCAGGAGCAGCTGTGAGGGATTCTGAGTAAGTAACACAGGAGGTTTTTAAATACATCTGTTGTATAAATCGATGAAAGACTGGGATTAAAGATACTAAAGCCAAAACACCTCACACCTCCACACCGCTCTAAGCAATGCAGTGCTAAGCAAAGGTTTAAGCTTGTTAGGGAGGCTGAAGGGAGGCAGCGGTGCCAGGGCTGAGGCCCAGCGCTCACCTGAGGGTCTTCGTGGATCTTCTGAGGGTCCTTCTCATAGCTGTCGATGTAGAGCCGCACGGTGGCCCCCGCGCTGCCGGTACCGCTGAGTCTGAAGATGATGCGGGAGCCGTCAGAGAAGATGAGCCGCAAGCCCTGGTACGAGAGGAGGGGAGGGAAGAAGCCTCTGAGCCTTGTGCTTCTTGGGAAGCCAAGGCGTTTTCCATAAGGTCCAGCATGGTGGTGCCTGACCTGCGTGATCCCTGAGCTCCTCTTTAGGGAGCCACGGAAAACACCTCCGTTATCCTCTCCCCACTTCCAGAGGAGCTTGTGTCCCTCCCAGTCCACCCTGGAGAACGTGCTAGAGCTCCTCAACACAAAGCGTGTTGCTGCTCTGAGATCCCTCACCCCAGCACTTGCTTGGATGGAAACGAGCCAGGTGCTGTCAACCACTGGAATAACCTCCCCAGGGAAGGGGTGGGCTCCCCAGCACTGGACACTGTAAAGATTTGGCTGGACAGAGTGCTGGGACTCTGTCTAGGTCATGCTTTGCCAGGAAAGGTTGGACCAGATGATCCTTGAGGTCCTTTCCAACGTGGGATGGTGTGATTCTATGATTCTCTGCCATACACAGCATTACCAACCCATTGCCCCTCCACAAAAATAGGACATAAAGAAAACGCTCCTGTCATCCCACAGGCAGGGCAATCATTTCTCCATTATTCCTTCTCACTCTGCTTCCACATTATGCTGCCAAACCAATCCATCTACAGGACATTTTTATACCAATCTGTGGTCACAGGTTAGTCTTCTCACACGTATTTAATAGCCCTGTGACTTCTGGAGCCTGGAATTCCACCCCCATTACAGCTGCTCTGCACCACTACCTGCCCTCTTAGGGACAAGCCCATGGGAGTGGCACCAGCTTGGGGACAAATGCATTGAGGGAGGGTTTGCTTGCAGCAACCTGGGGGTCTGGTGCTAGAGACAAGATGATGCTTGAACAGGGGTGGTTGTTCCTCGTGTTCCAGTGGGGTTTCAACCCTTCATTCAGCACAACCCATCCCTCATGTGGTGGCCCATCACCCAAAGGACCCCCCTCAACTCAGCTCCATCATTCCTTCCCCTTCAGGGTGGCTGTATAGAAGCTCTGCTCCCCTTCCAAGCCCTGCTGGGGCTGGAGCAGCCTCCAGACCCTTCCCGTTCCAAGGCAGCAATTTCCCTCACATGGAGCAGGAATCCCACCAGCAAACACAGGGCAGAAACAACATTCCAAGGGACAAATGCAGCGTTTGACTTTGCCCATTGCATTTGTGCTGCTTTAAAGGCGAGCCCAAAATACACAGCACAACACCCCTCTGAGGCCACATCCAGCCCAGGCCAGGCTGTGCCCACCTGGTTTTTGGAGACGCTTCCATCCACAGGATCATTGTACTCGAAGTTATCAGCTTTCTCAACCGTGTAGACTTTGTCACCACACGAGAGCTGCTTCCCCGCAAAGGAGCGGTCAAACATCACCGCCTCCAGATCCTTCATCATTTTGTTAGCTGCATCTGCATCCACCTCCTCGTAGTCGTATCTACAAGCAGGCAGCACAAAACAAAGGTTAGGAAGGGGAGGCTGCCATGAGTAGGAATGTTCTGTGATGTCCTTGTAGCACTGTGGTCTGCCCCATGGATGTTCTCTACTTCTTTACTGGAGGAGAGGACAGGAGAAAAGAGAGGAGGATCTGTGCACAGCAACGCGGCTATGGTCCAATACAAATCCATGGGGTACACCACAACACATCCCAAGCATTCAGTGTCAGGAGAGATGAAAGTGCAGGTTGTGCTGTGCTGTGCTATTGCACAACATCGTGGTGTTGTACTCCAACAGCACTGACTGCAAAGACTATCCATGTCAGGATCTCAGCAGGATCCTCAGGATAAAACCTTTGCCTGTGCATCCACAGCAAAGCGCAGGTGTGACTGCAGCCAGGATAACGTGCCAGTGCCAGCTTTGATCTCTCTAACCCGGGTAAGAGAGGCAGCAGAGAGCACCTGAAGTGCGCATCAGGATGTGAGACTTTGCATTACAATTCCCTGCATGATCTGTGCTGCTTTTATTCCCCAGCTGCTTGTCTGGAGCACGCAGGGGCTTGCTAACCTGCTACTACTGCACTGCTCACTCTGCAGACGTACCTCTGGTGCTAAAAGACTGCCTTTTTATTCTAGGCTTTGGCATTTTTTCCACATTCAGCTGCGTGCTGGCTTTGTGGTGTGGGGGGAAAAAGAAGGAAAGGGCAAATTCCTTCATGTGGCAATCTGAGGCACAATTTTCAGGCAGGTATTCCCAGCTGAAAGATTTCTGCCTAATGCGTTCACCCCACACAGCACTCCCACCTCTGCTTGGAGCAGGCTGGCTCTCACTTCCCTTTTTATCTTCCATATCTACTGCAGTTGAAATTAAGAGTATTTTGGGACTGGACAGAAATTCAACCAGGTGAATAACAGCCTAGGAGCCATGCATCCATTCAACACGACACGGCCATCACTGAAGACATTACAGGTTAACCTGGGATTTGTAGTCTCCAGAAACATCCTGTTCCAATGGCAAAAAAGACTCTTGCAAGGGAAAATATATTCATTAAAAGAACAAAAAAGACACTTTGCATATATAAAAGGCACAGCCGTTGATACTTATTAGATTTATGTTTAGAATAACAAATCCTAAACCAGATACTGGGACAGGCTAAGGTGAGTACCTGCTGGTTTATTTAACCCAGTTATGGTCCTGCTTGGAGGGGGGGGGGGGGGTGAAATCACTGCAATCAGCACATGTAAGGAGGCAGGAACTGTGCTGCGGTGGCACATGCAGGTACCATCAGTGCGTGGGGCCCTGACCTTGGAGGGTTGAACACAGGACAGAGGGGAGCGCGTGGCGTCTGCCCCACCTGGTGAAGAAGTTCCTGCCGTACTTCTGCCAGTGATCCTTCATGATGTCCTCCACGCTCTGCTTGCGGGTGGCCAGGATGGACAGCCAGGCCAGGACAGCCCAGAGCCCGTCCTTCTCGCGGATGTGGTCGGAGCCTGCAGGGAGCCGCAGCACAAACACGTTTCCCACCTCTTTTCATGCAAGAGCCTGTGCTACGGCCCTACCTTGCCTTCCCCATCCAACTGGCAGCCGTACAGACACACAAATGGAAGCCATTCCGTGAGCTTGATCCCTGCTGTATTGTTAAAACGGTTCAAGATATCATCTGCTTCTAGCTATAGCCCAAATAAAACATTCAGCCTCTTCTAACGCACACCCGCTCATTGTTCACAGATCCTTAATTCTGTTCCCAAGGAAGCAATGGGGATGAAACGGTCATCAAAAGAAAGAAGAAGAAAAAGGAGGGAAATGCAAAGGAACAGCTCAGGAAGGACTAACATCAACCTCCTCAAGCAGCTGTCATGAGCTGTCTGCCAAATCAGCATACCCTGAGCAGCACATATTCTGGCTGAGCACCAAGAAAAATGTCAGCCCTTGCTGAGGAAGCCAAACCCTAACGACTCCGAAATTAGCATCCCAGAATCCTTGAATGGTTTGGGTTGGAAAGGACCTTAATGTTCATCCAGCTCCAACCCCTGCCACGGGCAGGGACCCCTTCCACTAGAGCAGCTTGCTCCAAGCCCCTGTGTCCAACCTGCCCTTGAACACTACCAGGGATGGGGCAGCCACAGCTTCTCTGGGCACCCTGTGCCAGCGCCTCAGCACCCTCACAGGGAAGATATCCCCCCATAAAAGAGAGAGAAGCCCATCAGACAACACCGGGTCTGGCAAACAGCAGTGCAAGGAGACACTCCATCACATGTGGAGACTCGGAGGAGAGTCCTGTGCCCCCTCTCACACACACATGCTCATCCCATAAAGGCTGTCAAAGACCCTGCTGTGGCTGGAAGAGGGCTCCTCCAGAGCAAGCACTGCACAGAGAGCAGGAATCCCCCTTGCCCTGGGAGCACATTGGACAGGGACCACACGGCACCAGGGCCCTTGGGAAACCAGAGAGGGTGTTGCAACTTATCCAGCACCCTGAGCACCTAAATTAAACAGGGATCAGATGGCAGCCCAGAATACACCCAGCCCAGACCCCAGCCTTCTGGCTTGCGAGTGTTCCACAGATGCACAGCTTCTGGCTTTCATCGTTTGAGCTCAGGAAAACCTCCAAACAGGTATTAATGAATCCCAAGGAGCTGGGGTATGCAGAGAGCATTCTGGAGCTCCCACTCTGCCCTCTCAAGGGTAGCCAGAGTGGGCAATCACCTGGGGAAAAGGCTGGGGCATGGGTTATGTGGGGCTTTGCATAAATCCCACTATTGTGGACACGGTGATAAATTATCCTCGGGGTCCTTTACAGCAGAGAGAGCCGTGCAGAGGTGATGGAGAGGAATGCTACATAAACACAAGTCCCATGTGATGTATCAACTTATTGCTGGAATCAAATACCCAAGGAAGCAAGCAGGAATTCTGTCATGTCGCATTACTCTAATTGCTCCTGGACTCCAGTCCCACTGGGGCACAGTTTGTTTCAATTTTTACTGGGTCTATTTGCCTGCTCCTTCACCTCTCTCCCCCTTCAACACTCACATTCGGGCCGGCTCCAAGCAGCTCCTCATTAACTTGCTATCAAACAACCTTCCTTGCCCTTTTCATTCCTGAAAGTGTATGTGCCAGATGGACAAACTCCTTTTGCATCGCAGGGGGAGGCTCCAGCACTCCCAGGCCCTTTCTGATTCAGTTCCTGCCCACTCATGCTGCTGCATGGCCAAAACCTCAGACCACTCTCCTCTCCTGCTGCAAATGGACTCGTGTTTGTAATGCAGAGTCACTCAGCTACTGGGGGAGGGAGAGAAGCTATGAGCTCATGGCTGGTACAGTAAAAGATGGAAACAATTTTAGAGAGCTGCTCATTAGAGACCATCTCCTATCAGCAGCTGCATGAATCATTTGGTGCTTTTTGTTGTTATTTATTTACTGAAATGCTGGTGCCCTCTCATTAGCCAGAGTTCAGAATGTAAACTTAATGCATGCTGAAATCACTCAGGGCAAAGCTCCAAAACCTGTGTTTGCTCATACTTCAAGATTTCTTTGCACAGATACCATGTTTTGTGAAACTCCCCCTTTCTTCCTGAGGCCAAATCCCATGTATCAGAACAGCACTTAATTGCAATAGCATTGCCACTGAAGACTCCTTCAGCCCCGCAGCAAACTGTGGGCACCCAGTGGTCCCATTTCCTCAGCTACAGAAAAGCTGGGGTAGTCCTTTCTTGTCAAGGGCTGCACCCCAGTTCCACACAGCACAGTCATAGAATGGTTTGTGTTGGAAGGGACCTTAAAGCTCATCCAGCTCCAACCCCTGCCACAGAGCAGCTTGCTCCAAGCCCCAAACACTGCCAGGGATGGGGCAGCCACAGCTTCTCTGGGCACCCTGTGCCAGCGCCTCAGCACCCTCCCAGGGAAGAGCTTCTGCCTAAGAGCTCATCTCAGTCTCCCCTCTGGCAGGTTAAAGCCATTCCCCTTGGCCTGTCCCTACATCCCTTGTCCCAAGCCCCTCTCCAGCTTTCCTGCAGCCCCTTCAGGCACTGGAGCTGCTCTCAGGTCTCCCCTTCAGGAGCCTTCTCTTCTTCAGGCTGCCCCAGCCCAGCTCTCTCAGCCTGGCTCCAGAGCAGAGCTGCTCCAGCCCTCACAGCATCTCCATGACCTCCTCTGGACTCACTCCAACAGCTCCAGTCCCTCTTGCGTTGGGATTTGAGGCCATCCCTTTTCTGTGAGACACCCCCCCACAGCCTGAAATGTTTTTGTGAAATATGGGATGATGGAATGAAAACACGCAAGGTTTGAGCATGAAATCATCCAACCTTAATACCTTCAGGACCCTGTGCCTTGCGTGTCCTACCAACTGCCCCCTGGTCTTCAGAGGTCTTTAGAGAACAGGAAAAACAAGACCTTGGGGGTTATTCAGACCTGAGAAAACTCAGCCTTTGTGCATTAATTAGTTGCTGACCTAATGGGAAGGTTCCATTTCCACAGTCAGGATGTTAAAACCATGTGGTAGATGCCACGGGAGAGCTCAGGAGCAGCCGAGGCCTCCCAGGAGCACTGCGTGTTTTGGGTACGCCGTGCCGACGCAGAGCAAAACCTGCTCACTTCTGCTTCCCTGCACAAGTAATGGCTCTGCGTCACATGCACCCCCCTAGTAAATTCCTTAAGATGTTCACTTTGTCTCAGTAACCCAGTAACTTGCTCCGACTGTTCAAAGGCAAGTGTTAATTTAAACTTTATAAATCATACCTTGTTTTTCGAACAGGAAAATGAGGGCCCTATTAAGCTCAGAGATTTAATAGTGACCTGAAACCTTCCCTAATAAAACTGCATGCTCCAAACCATATTTCTTTCCAGAAATGAAAACATTTAGAAGGTTTTCCTGGCCACCAAGAGTTGAAAAATACATTTAACATTGCACTTAATCCCCACAGACTCAATGACCGGGCTAGTAAAGAGGCCCTTAAACTTCCTGCATATCTACATATGCCTTCCTAACTAACTGAAAGGAGAGCTAGCTCCTGCCTGACCAAACTTTGTGTTTGTTTCCACCAAGGATTCTTGCAAGCTTTTTTAAGATGTAATTAATTAGAAGCATTATTAACTATATATGAAAGATAAATCCCAAGCTACCCACCACAACAAAGAACTACGAGGAGGAATAATAGCATCCTTGGTGAAATCAGGAATGCTGACTTACCTGTACCAAAGCTTTCCTCTCCACACAGAGACAGCTTGTTTGCATCCATCAAGTTTCCAAAGAACTTCCAGCCAGTTGGAGTTTCATACAAAGCAATCTTTGTAGCTTGGGCCACCCTTCAAAGGTAAGAAAGGCTAAAGTCACATCACAGCTGGACTCTCAGCACTCCCATGTGTAATACTGCAACAGGAGCTTCAGCTAGTACCAAGCATTGCTTTTGGGGTAGCACGGAACACTGGGCATGCCACTGGTTTGGTTTTTTATAATGAACAATTCTTTGTCCAATAAACCTGTTTCATCCTGGTGCGAGGTTTGGAAATAGGTGGCATCATGGAATCCCAGCCTGGTTTGGGTCAGAAGAGACCTTAATGATCATCTAGTTCCAACCCCCTGCACAATTAAAGACTAGATATAAACCTAACAGCTCTGGCTCTGCTTCACCCCTCAGATGGACCATGAGACGGTCCCATGAGATGCACTCATTCCCACTGAAGACAAAAGGACAGTCCCTCTCCTTGGCTGGGCTCCCCTCTCCCACCACGCGCAGAGGTGGACGCTACCTATCCAGAGCCCCGCTGGTGGGCATGCTCCGGGCAAAGCCGCGCACTCCGGTCTGCTGGAAGTACGGGATGCTGAAGATGTTGGCAGCGATGACAGCAACGGAGTCGGAGGGGTTCACAAAGAAGCCGTGTTTCCCAAGAATCATGTTGCGATCCTGGGGGAGACAAGAGAGGAACAGCTCTGACCCGTGCTTAGTGCGGAGCGGCTGCAGCGGCAGAAGTTGCTCTGCTTGGCAGACACAGCCCATAAAGGCAGCGACTCACAGAGGGCTTCTTGACTGCACTGAAATAAATGCAGAGTTTTGACACAGTTAAATAGCACCTGGATAGGATTTCGCTTTCCTGCTGATTTTTCACAGCTTTTAAAGCTATTTAAACACAGTTTGGACTTCAGCATCGACACAGGAGCCAGCTGTTGCCGTGGTGGCACATTGCAACAAGTGGTTCACCTCTCCATTCACAACTGGAAAGGAAAGAGGGAGAATAAAAGGTCTTTGCCCTCATCCTCCTCTACTTAAAAGCAGCTGAGCAGTCAGTCTCCATAGCTGATTAGAGGGCAAAAAGGTGAGTAAGGAACAGCCCATTTACCCCATCTCCATCAAAGGCAGCTCCAAAATCGTACTCTCCTGTCTTCATAGTCTGAACCAGGTCAGCAGCGTAGGTTAAGTTGGGGTCAGGATGGTGGCCACCAAAGTCCTCCAGTGGGGTGCAGTTCACAGCTGAGTTTGCTGGGGCTCCAAGCTCCTCACACAGGATCTTTTTGACATAAGGGCCCACAACTATCACAGCAAAACATGGAAACACGTCAGCTTAGCACCCAGCTCTCTGGTCTGGTCAGTTTGGGTCTGTTTATGTAGTTTTTGGTAGTAAAGCACAAATGCTTACATCAAAGACCCAAGCAGCACATAGGTGTGCTTAACCCTGACCCACCCAGGCACACATGCTCTTGCCAAAGCAGCTTCTCAGCTGGAGGTTGTCCCACTAAATAAGGGAAACCACTCATGGGTTTAGAAGCAAGGATGAGCCTATGCCAGGGGTTCAGCATGTGAGCCAGGCCCCCGCTGTGAAGGGCTTATGCCACGAGGGCCCTAAGGTATTAGTATCACCACATAATAGACCAAAATGCACATGTGCTTCACAGATATCCAGCAATTGTGGCAAATAGAATTTACTGCTCTCAAATACTAATAACGTAGGCAATAAAAAATAAGTGAGCATTGGAATGGGAATGATCTGGAGACAGGAGAAACAAGATGCAGGAAAGCAAGGGTGCTCCTGAAAATGTCTACTGAAAGAGACTCACAAGTTTGGCTTCTATATTCAATCATATAAAACAGTCTAACGGTGCCATTTCTGCATTCAGATACCTATGGGAAGATCTTTGCCTAACTGCTGTGACCTCAAGGGGACACTGACTGATGTGGGGTCCTCCAGGACAGCTCTGATGACAGCACCAGTGCTAACCTCCTCCATCTCTCAAGTGTGGACAGATATGTGTGAGCCATTCAGCATCCCCCCCAAATCCCACCGATCTCTCTGCCCTAGGTCAATTCCTGAATCCAAACATAACAAACCCCAGATTTACAAGTGATGGATAGAAATTCCAGAAGATAACCTTGCTCTCTGAAGTAGGAGGTAAAGCCCTAGGGATATCTGCCCCCAACAATGCCTCAAACCCAAGTCCACCCCTACCTCCATGCATAGCATCTATGCGAATCTTGAGCTGGTTCTTCCCTGAAAGCAGTTCCTTTAACGCATGGAAGTCAAAGATGTTCCTCAGCATATTCGCATAAGCTTCTACTGAGTCCACAATCTCCACTGGAAAAAAAAAAGACAAAGTAAATGGAGACCAATCCTCACAGTTCAAAATCTTTGGAGAAAAGCAACTGTCCAGACTGCTCAGCCTGGAGCAGAGAAGCTGCATGGAGACCTCAGAGAAACTTCCACTGTCTGAAGGGGGCTTAAAGGGTGCCAGAGAGGGACTCTTCATCAGGGACTGTAGCGATAGAACAAGGGGTGATGGGTTTCAACTGAAACAGGGGAAGTTCAGATTGGAGATAAGGAAGAAGTTCGTCCCTGTGAGGGTGCTGTGGCTGCCCCATCCCTGGCAGTGCTCAAGGCCAGGTTGGACACAGGGGCTTGGAGCAAGCTGCTCTAGTGGAAGGGGTCCCTGCCCGTGGCAGGGGTTGGAACTGGGTGAGCTTTAAGGTCCCTTCCAACCCAAACCATTCTAGGACTCAATGATAATTTTGCTACACATGGCACTGTGGTGACAGTCCTTGGTACAAAGGGCCAAGGCTCACCATAAAGCCTTTAAACATCCCATAGAATCATTTCAGAAAGACATTAATAATGGTCCTGTATTAAGAATTTAATCACAGGCTGTCACTGCTAATCAGGTTACAGACCAAACAGACCAACAAAATCCTTAAGGCAAACACTGTTACAGCCATGGCTCCCTGGACTTCTTTCCAGAGGGCTCAGTCCCACTCTGCTTACCTGGAGAGTGGGATTAAAGGAAAAGGGGAAGCAAATATTATATATATATATAATTTTATATATAGAAACAGATATATACAAATATACATAAAACATATTAATATATATATTTATACTTTTTTATATGTATATATAAAAATATAAACAGGTCTCAGATTTCCACCAAACTCAATGGGAACTGTTCACCTAATAGCTGGAAAATATTGCACCTTTGCAACTACCAGGCAGTATAAAGACAGAGCCATGAAAACCCCATTAACATAGAAATTCCAGTACACAGAGATGGGAACTGAGAGAAATACCAACTGTTAGAATCTCTGAATTTACTTCTTTCAGTTCCAAGCATAGGGCACCAGGAGATGGGAAATAAACCCTCACAGCAAGTGTTCTTCAAAAGCCTTTTTAATGCATTTCATGTTTCACTGCTGACTGACAAAAGTCATGTGTGAAATGGAACAGCTTTCCCACTCACAGAGACAGCTTTTATATGTGAAATTCTGGGAAAAGAAATCAGTTACACGGATTACACACTGTGATTTTTAATCAGGAAAATGCACTTTAACTGCAGAGCTGTCCGATTTGCAAGCACAGGTTAATGCTAGATTTACAGACAAAACAGTGTCTGGGGAAGTTTGGGGGAGCAAATCTACCTAGTGAAGTCCAACCTTCTCTAGGACAGAAACAGTGATATAACTAAAATATCTACACAAGGTAAGATGCAGGCCAAAAAAAGACAGGAATAAACGCCAGGGAGAGCAGGAGCAATGTCCCTGTTTGACTTATCCAACGGCTGAGGAGGAGAGGTCAGAATGGCCACATCTGTCCTTCAGAAACACCAAATGTCCTTATGGCAGGCCCACGCTAAATGCACCTGAAAGGAAACTTTCCAAAAGGAAGAGCTGTCATTTACCTGTAAATGGTTTAAATTTGTTCTCCAAGTCAAACTGCTGTTTCCCAATGGAGCTCAGGTCCACCTGGAGATCCGGGCAGATTGCATACTCCTCAATTTTCTTGCTGATTTGGAAGATTTTATCCGTGATACCTTCAGGAGCAGGACCTGCAGGATGGAATGGGCAAGGGAGAAGATGTTAAAGAATCAGACTGCAAGAGGAGTGTGCTTCGGAAGTACAGCAACAGATCTGAGGCTGGGAATACCTCCCTAGGAGAGGAATGTCTCACAGAGCAGGGATGGCCTTAAATCCCAACACAAGGAGTGTGGAGCTGTTGGAGTGAGTGCAGAGGAGGCCACAAGGGCTGGAGCAGCTCTGCTCTGGAGCCAGGCTGAGTGAGCTGGGCTGGGGCAGCCTGGAGAAGAGAAGGCTCCTGAAGGGGAGACCTGAGAGCAGCTCCAGTGCCTGAAGGGGCTGCAGGAAAGCTGGAGAGGGGCTTGGGACAAGGGCCTGTAGGGACAGGCCAAGGGGAATGGATTTAACCTGCCAGAGGGGAGACTGAGATGAGCTCTTAGGCAGAAGCTCTTCCTTGGGAGGGTGCTGAGGCGCTGGCACAGGGTGCCCAGAGAAGCTGTGGCTGCCCCATCCCTGGCAGTGTTCAAGGCCAGGTTGGTCACAGGGCCTTGGAGCAAGCTGCTCTGGTGGAAGGTGTCCCTGCCTGTGGCAGGGGTTGGAACTGGATGGGCTTTAGGCCCTTCCAACACAAATCAGTCTGGGATTTTATGGACAAAGCAAACTTACCTCCATTGGCAATATTGAATTTAATGCCAAAATCTCCATTGGGGCCACCAGGGTTATGGCTGGCTGTCAGAATGATGCCACCAATGGCTTTAATTTTTCTGATGATGCAGGACACTGCTGGGGTGGAGAGAATGCCATTCTGCCCGATGACCAAGCGGCCAATCTGGAAATGAAAGAGCAAAAGAAACTTCTGTGAACCCCAAAACCTAAACCCAGCAGACCCACAAAACCCCACTGGTGACAGGTAAAGCAGAGCCCCAGGAGCATGCTGATGGCAGAGGTGCTCTTTCTCTGCACAGAAACAGCTTGTTCTGGGAGGCTGCTGCTGCTCTCTGCTGTGTACAGTGAAGGGCAGCATCTGACCCTTCCAGCATGTGAAGGGGGCCTACAAGGATAAGGGAGAGGGGCTCTTCATTAGGGACTGTAGTGGTAGGACAAGGGGTGATGGGTTCAGACTGAAACAGGGGAAGTTCAGGTTAGATCTAAGGAAGAAGTTCTTTACTGTGAGGGTGCTGAGGCGCTGGCACAGGGTGCCCAGAGAAGCTGTGGCTGCCCCATCCCTGGCAGTGTTCAAGGCCAGGTTGGACACAGGGGCTTGGAGCAAGCTGCTCTAGTGGAAGGTGTCCCTGCCTTGTGGCAGGGGGTTGGAGCTGGAGGAGCTTAAGGTCCTTTCCAACCCAAACCAGTCTGTGATTCTGTGATTCTGTTGTGCTTTTTTAGCATTTTCCTTTACAAGCACTGCAGCCCAGCTGGAAATGGCAGCTTGCACTGGAGAGCTGAACTTTCCAGGGGCATCTCAGCAAGAACTAAACAAAACCCCAGCACACCACCCTTTGTCTGTGGTACTGAACTTTGCTTTCAAAAGACACAATGGGACCGAGAGAAGCCAAAACAGAACAAAAATTGAACATCATCTCTGTTCCCATGGGAGCAGCTGCAGATTGTCTGACTCGCAGCGGGTAACACATCTCCTTCCCATGAATTCAGTTCTATCACCCAGATTAAATCCAGAACAATGTGCTAAGCAGTACAACGTGATCAGGTTGCTGGAGTTGATATAATAAAGCAGAAGATGAATATTTATCTGGAAGAACATGTTCCTTAACATAAGCCATGTTCCTCAACACAGACTTTGTTAATGAGGTGACAGATGTAAGAGAACACCAGGCTACTCCCTGTCAACCACAGAGATTAAACTCTATATATGACTGAGGAAAGAGGAGGAATTTCATTCAAACACAGGATAAAGCAGCAAAGAAAAGCAGCATTCCCAGACTGAAGGCCCAGGTTTGGTGCTAAGCCAAGGGCACTGGATGACTGTGATTCCTCTCCCATGGCACTGCCCAGTGCTAAGCCCCAGCTTCACTGCCAACAGGTTCTTGCATGCTACAGCTGTCACAGAGGGGATGGGTGAGCAAGGTGCTGCTAAAAGAGCTGCATCCCCACCAATGAGCATAAACCTGAAACAGCAGCTTATAAACCCAAAGTGAAAGCTCTTTCCAGCCTCCAAATTGTGGTGCTTCAGTTTCACCAAGAATTAATGCAGTCTCCATGAAACTCCTCTCTAAAACCTCATCTTCTTAATGGCAGGAAAAGCAGCATTATCTAGGCAAACACTTTCTGTACTGCTATGTGATATAAGCTCCTTTGGTGCACATCCAAATGACACATGGGTACACATCCTCACGTGAAGCTGATCCTCGACGCTGTCTCTCTGCTCTGCCAGGAACGAAAGCAGATATCCCCTCACATAGTTTCTGGGCACACCTATTCTCTAATCAGGTTCAACATAGGCAATAACCTTAGAAAGTAAAATATGCTAAAGACTTCAAGATTCATCTGGACAGCATGCTGGGACATCTACTCGGGGTCATGCTTTGCTTAGGAAGGTTGGATGAGATGATCCCTGAGGTCCCTTCCAACCTGGGATTCTGTGATTCTTTCGTTTCACAGCTTCCCTTTGAGGGTCACATTCAGCCATAACACCCCTCTGCATCAGTGCTCTTCCAGGCCTCATGTGCAGCTCAAGGGATGCTGGAAAGGACTGGCAAAACAAGGGAGTTTCCCTCCCAAACCACACATCAGCTGCAGGAGAGCTGGGGAACACATCAAATCCCTTGGCCTTACCCAACCTGACCTCCCCACGCACCTGAACTGCAGCTTTTGCCCGTGCATGGCAGCTACGAGGAAGGAAAAGAAGGAAAACTTGTCTCCAGATGTGCTACTCTCTGATTTGGGGTCCTCCTTGGCTTTCAGAAGTTTTCAGACGTTATTCCCACCCATCCAGTGCTAAATCCTTTGTGGAAAAGGTTGCTCGGTATAGCAGCATACTGAGCAATTCACACCTGATCTTTAATTCTCTGCAAATTCTCACAAGAAAAGACTAAGGATGAAATCACAGAATCCCAGACTGGTTTGCGTTGGAAGGGACCTTAAAACTCATCCAGTTCCAACCCCTGCCACAGGCAGGGACCCCTTCCACTAGAGCAGCTTGCTCCAAGCCCCTGTGTCCAACCTGGCCTTGAACACTGCCAGGGATGGGGCAGCCACAGCTTCTCTGGGCACCCTGTGCCAGTACCTCAGCACTCTCACAGGGAAGAGCTTCTGCCTAAGAGCTCATCTCAGTCTCCCCTCGGGCAGGTTAAAGCCATTCCCCTTGGCCTGTCCCTACAGGCCCTTGTCCAAAGCCCCTCTCCAGCTTTCCTGAAGCCCCTTTAGGCACTGAAGTTGTTCTAAGGTCTCCCCTTAAGGAGCCTTCTCTTCTCCTGTTCACAAACAGGCCCACTTTGTGCAGTGATTTTGGGTCACAGCGCTCTGAAGCGATCCAGGCAACACTTCTACCCTGGTTTTACTGAAAGCCCCACTAAGATGCACACAAGCAAGATACCTCCTGTGGCCTACCTCCTCCCCCAGTAACACAAGGCTGATGCTTTCACACCAAAACCATATTTTCCAGGCCAGGGAAACTGGTATCTACAGCTTCACTGTGCCATCAGCACACCCTTCCCATCCTCTTGCTGTAAAAGAGATGCATCACAAGATGCACCAATCCTATACACTAGTACAGTTACAGCCTCTGAATAATGACACTTCTCCTTAGGCAAGTCAAGTTAAGTGAACCAACTACCTTGGTAATTTCCTTTAACCAAATAATCATCATTAACATGGAATGTGATGCTATCAACATGCTTGGTGCAATTTGAAACCCTGTTGATCCCACATTTATAGACTTAACAGTACCTGTCTCTGGTACACACCTCCAAGGAGACTGTCACATACTCAAAACACAATACACACACCCTCCTTATGGTCTTTTTTATACTGGAAAGAATCCTTGGGCTCCTGCCTTCTGTTCTCTAAAGCACAGTGCTGATAGTCACAGGTATTAGCCAGACTGTAGAAAAACCAACAAAAAATACCAGAACCAGCAGTGAAACTAGATTTTAGCCAGACAAGAGCCACATTGCTGGAATGAAACGCATGAGAAAAGCCTCAGCTGGGGAAGATCTGTGTAATCTCACCTTTACCAGCAGATCTGTCCTAGTGTCAAGCAGTCCAAGCAGCAGGCCTGGCTCTTTGTGCACATTTCCCAGCTCTTCTGCTCAGCCCATACACTGGCTTTAGAGCAATACATTAATTTGCAATGCCAAAGAATATTTTGCCCCAAAAAGGTTGAAAATATCTTGATTTAAAAAGCAAAATAATTCTCTCCTTCTATTCTCCCAGTCACTACTTATTACCCTGTTGTGATCAGATAGGTTTTTCTGTCAAATTCCTAAGAGCCAGGTCTCTCAGCATAAAGCTTGCTCTGCCCTAAGAGATCCAGGACAGACAGCAGAGTCTTTTCTTCTTAAAAAGCAGGAGGAAACAAAGACAAAACCCCAGTGCCCAAGAGTCTGCTGCAAACATGCAAGCCTTCTGTTCTGCTTCCAAAACACAGATTTCCACACAGAGAACACTGTAAAGATTGCCACTCGGTTCCTAACTCTCATCTTATTTCAATTTTCAAATGCTCCCAGCGTATTTTATCACACAGCCATAACTTATAACCACTGGGAAAGAATCCACCTTGGTTTACCTTTCATTTTGCTGAGCAGCTCAGACCCATGCTGAAAGAGCTTCTGCCGAGCTGCACAGAACGGCGAGCCATGGCTCTAGCAGCTACCTCACTTCTGAACAGGATCTGACAGCGAGGCTATGAACTCCACAGGTGTCCATAGCTCATAGCATGTCAAAACACAAAGCAAGAGCACACAGACCCCAAGCAGCCTTTCTTTTCTTTGCTGCACGTGTATTCTCACATGCTTCTATCCAACCACATCACTTCAAAGTGAAAAACCAGCAATTTCTGTACTACCAAGCTGATTTCCCATTAAAAAGTTAACTATTACCAGTTGAGGAAAGTCTTTGGGGAAATTAAATCATGCAGTGACTAATTTACTATGGTTTTCTGCATTTATCAGCTACACAACTATAGGAAGTTAGGCATTTAACATTTACCAACCCCATTGGCAGCAGCCATTTGGACTATCAGTTCCACTGCGGACTTATTAAGGTATCTCCCATCACCTCCAACTACCATAGAAGATCCTTGTCGATCTCTTAGGTCTATGGAATAAAATATACTCTGGATAAAATTCTGCAAATAGTTCATCTTGGATTCAAAATAAAAGGTCTTCTTCCGCAATCCACTGGTTCCTGGCTTCTGGTCATTGTAGGGAGCTGTTGGCACAGTCAACAGAGGCAGAGGAGCGTCTTCCATGTTCTTTTTCCACACAAACGCATTTAAAAAGCCAATTATGCCACAATACAAAAATCAATCTTGACACCAGCAATGGCCCACCTATTAAACAGAAGTTCAGGGAAGTCGCTGAGCTTCCAAAAATAACTCCCTGAACCTCCAGCTGAATGTGGTTTCTGTAACTGAAGACGTTTTCCTGCACTTGTTGTGGAGGATCAATGTCACGGAGAACGCACAATTCCACGCTGCCATCCCTCACTGGGAAAGGAGTTTTGCCTCCTTTCTCATCTTCTAGGTTCCGCAGGCACAGCTCCTTGTCCTTCTGTGCTGTCGCCCACCGGAGCCCAGCACGGTCAATCCATCCTGTTCTCCCTTAGGAAGGGAAGCAGCTCAGCCCTCAGCTCGGATGCACTGCCCGCTGCCCTGGCACAGTCACCACGAGCCAGGCAGAGCTGCAGGGCAGTGCCAAGCCGCTGGCCAGGGCCACTGTCACGCTGCGCCCGTGAGGTGAGCCTCCAGTGGGCACCGCAGCACCCGGCCCGAGGCATTTTGCTAAGTCTGGTGAGTTAAAGGTCACTCTTAAAATGGAAGGCAACAGATCTGTTACCTACAGTGTGCTCACACAACTCCTGCTCCCACAGCCTGACTTCGCCATGGGTTCCCCCTCAGACACAGGGGTATTATCCACAATGAATAGTGGAGAAATCGCCATATGACCAAGAAAAACATGATCAATGGGTTCGACTGAACACCCACACGTCTCACCAAGGGCAGTATAAGCACCCAGAGTTATTAAAACCACAAAAAACTACTACATCTGATAAAGCTATTTGTTTTGGAGCAGTCTCAACACATACAGAAGAGACTCGTACACCAAGAAACTTTGACAAAGCATCACCTTCCTAAACACGGGGAAGGTAACTCTGAATGCTAGACTGACATCAGAGTTTCCTCCAAGCATCTTCAATAACACTTGGACTCCTCTGCCTGAGTTGCTGGAAGCAATTTATAGACATTGCTGGAGCAATTAAAGAACACACAGTTTGTAATGACTCAGTTTCTCCTATTAATAAAGAGGGGGGAAAAAGAGATGTGTACACAGCTGAACTGTGGCAAATTAATTCCTAAGGAAGAAGCATTTCATTCAGGTTTGCTCTCAGAAAGCAAAGCTATTTGAGGCATCTGTGGGAACCCCAAAGGCTGCTGCCCCACCACAGCCCATGGGGCAAGCACTGGCTTAGACAAAAGCTGGGATGCTGCAGGATGCTGATGGAACACACCACACATGAACTGAGCTGCCTGATCCCCCCAGAACCCCTTGTCTCAGAGCCCCAGGAGCAATTTATGTTGCATGGGCTCAGAATTTGATTCCTTAATTCCTCTCTTTTCCCCACCAAACCACACTGAGGTATGACAACATACATTTTACATCAGCAGCGGGATTGCCTGGGATATGCAGTATCCCAGGGTTGGTATTTATACATCCTACAACTCAGCATCCCGAAACTGAGACGCCCTTTCTTTCCAATCATAGGCAAAGGTTTCCCTCTAGCGGCAGAGAAAACAAAATCCAGCTCTCAAAATAAGCCTCACACCGAACAGTCCCCTGGAAGGAAAGGCCTGAGCAAGCTCTTTCCCTTCTTATCCCCAGCAAGATAACTTACTGCCCGCGAAATGCCCCGGCATTAAGTGACAGGAGGAAAGCACAGGCCACCTACCAACTTCCATGGGTACACAGAGGAGATGCACATGGACTTCCTGCTAGGGAAAAGGCCTTTGGAGGGTTAGGAATTTGTTTAATTAAGTGTACATGTGCTGGACAGAGGAATCAAGGTAAATAAAGTTGGGGAGGAAGGTGTTGGTCATTAGACTTCCACAACTTCTCTTGCCCAGAGAAGCTGTGGCTGCCCCATCCGTGGCAGTGTCCAAGGCCAGGTTGGACACAGGGGCTTGGAGCAAGCTGCTCCAGTGAAAGGTGTCCCTGCCCGTGGCAAGGGGTGGAGCTGGATAAACATTAAGGTCCTTTCCAACCCAAACCAGTCTATGATTCTGTGACTCTATGATCTGTGATTTGGGAGGCTTTGCTTGGGTGACTGATCATTACAGCACTTACAGGTGGCAAAGGAATTCAGCAGATCACCTGCTCCCTCCAGAAGTGATGCAGGATCAAATGCACCTAGAGCATCCTCCAGAAAGCTGATATGACTTGTTCTGAAATCTTCCTCTCCAGGAAGCCATGCCAGTGCATAGTGAACCTAGGAGTTAGAAGAGTCTTTCTACAATCTGCTGTGCATCTTCCTTGCTGTGGTTTAAGTCCTCCTGAGCTGTCACAGAAAACAAATTGATCACAATCCTCTTCCTGACAACTTCTCACACATTAAAAAAGTCCTTTAGTATACAGATTCTGCATGCTCCCTCTTTACTAAACAACCCCAATCGCCTTAACTTTTCCCTGTGGTCGTATTTCCTGGGTCTCTTACTCCTCATGGCAGTCAGAGGCTGGTGAGGGTGCTTCCCCACCAAACAGCTCATCTGCCACAGGCAGGGGACATTTGCTAGCTTAGGTCCCCTTTTACTGTCTTGTGCTTCAGACATGCAAGAACAAAATGAAAACTATGAACTAGCTGTTGAATTTTATGTTTTAAAGACAAGACTATTTAGAGAGGACTTAAACTTCAGTAAAGCACTGCAGCTCCTCCCTTGGCTCCATACCATGGATCACTGCCCCATCTCCTCTCCCCATGCGTGAGCTCTGCCACCTTGCCTCATTGCACTGTGGCCTATGGCTCTCTGGAGCCTTCCCTAAGCCTGTGACCAGGCAGCCAGGCTCTCCTGGCTTCACACTCTGATGCTAACTCGTCCTTAGCACAGCCTTACTCCAAACTACAGTGCTTCATTTTGACATTCAGGCAAGCCAAGTATCTGGGGGGGAACCCCCTGTGCAAAAGCCAGTCTGAACAGTAATTCTCTCTTCTCATCCCCTGCAAACACTCCTGGGGTCAGGCTTCTCCAAAGTCCAGGATGCCTTCTCCGTCATGAGCAGCCCTTTTTCTCCTTTCCTTTTAGCTTCTTCCCATTCCTCTTCTCTCCCACATTCAGGGGGCTGATAAAGCCAATGTAACCTACCTACTGTGGAGTTGGGTTTAGCTGCAATCTTTCTTTTCCAGCTCCACAGGAACTTTTCTGACAGCAATCAGCTGGTGATAGGCATTATCTCTTTATGCTCTTTTTCTGTGATTCGCCAGAAAGGCACACAGCATGAAATCCCAGGGAACAGAGTAAAATTAGGTATTTTACACTTATTTTGTGACTGTTCTTTAAGACAGAAATCACATTCAGCTTCTGCCCACAGGACAGTCCCTGCACACTCACCGTAAGAGGGTGCCAAGAGCTCTAAGGAAGCTGCTGTTGAGTTGCCAGAAACAGGCACTTTCTGCCTTTAGTCCAGGCAGCCACTTGCTGTGTGTGACATTTGTAATGCCAAGACAAGTGGAGCCAAAGCAAAATAAACAGACCAACTGCAAGCCTATTAGCCATACAGGGAGTGCTGCTCCAACTGCAAAACTCTGTTTCCATAAGAATCAATTCAAAACTAGGGTTTGAAGTTGCTGTAGAGATGACAGGCAAAATATATGGCACCATCTCGAAAGCACGGGGGCACATAAGTGCAACCACATACATAGGAGTCACTCCAGGATTAAGAGACACTGTTCTACACCTACATTGCACCCTAGTTAAGACACAAGCTAGATGGGTGGCCTGAAAGGGCTCTGCAGAGCTGGGGGTGAAACCATCATCTGCAAGGTTGCTGTAGGTGAGCAATGGGCTCCAGGTTTGTCACACTGATAGGGGCTGATCCTCCCTTTACCTTGAGAGAAGTACACACCAGCATCCATGATTGAGAAACATGCTGTTCAAAGGTCAGCTGCTCAAAGCACACCCATTTTACCTTGAATTGCCAGGGCGTTTGCTGTCCTGCCCCTGCAGCGTGGACATGAGAGGGATTCCATGTGGTTTACCTTGAGCAAACCCAGGAATGGTCCAGGATTTCTGGCCCCAGCCTGCTGAGAGATAGCCCCTGACCCTAGGCCCTTTTAGAAACACCAGCACCTGATCCCAAATGCTCTAGAACTACAAAATGCAGACTATGCTGCGGAGCAGAGGGAAGCACTGACTGAGTCAGCCTGATGTTAGTGCGAGGTGCACAGATTTATCTGGTTAAACCTTGTAGAATCAGGGATAGAAGCTCTGGTCTGAGGTGTACAGAGCCAAACTGCTGTATGGAATCCACAGTACATGTATGTGATGGCAAGGTGGCTGTACAGAGCCAAGAAAAGCGCACATAAATGAGAGGAGAAGACATACCCAAGTGTTTTCTCACAGACATGAATGTACTAGAGAAGCTTTGTCTGTGGCCCAGGAGTAAAAAGAGACTCAAGTACATTAGCAGGAAAGAGGGCTGGAAGGGCTGTAGAGAGGTCACTCAGCCCCTGCCCAAGGCAGGGACAGCCCAGCCCAAACCCTTCTCATTAGAGGTTTTCCCAGACAGACTCAGTGACCTCCCCAGGCAACTCACTCCTTTCATTAGCCTTAAGCTTCCAAAATGCTTTCTAATGTCTAACCTAAACCTTTGCTGTTGCAATTGTAGTTCTTGCCCTATCCCCATCAAGCCAGAGAACAATTTGTTACCTTCCTCCCTGCAGCATCATTGCAGACATCTGCAGACTGCCAGCATGCTTCCCCATCTCTAGGCTAAGTTCATTCCTGCCTCACTGGCCTCATCTGCCCAACCTCAGGTCATTCCTGCTGGAGTCTCCCCCAAGCAGATTGCATCCTCTCTGAGGGCTAGGATCCCAGATCAGATTCCTGGTGACATTTTATTTCCTGGGTTTCTTACTTACAACAACCTTACTTGAAAATCTAGGAATGACATTTGTTTTCCTGGGTGTCTTTGTGGTTACTCATCAGATCTGTGGCTTAGTATGTTATTCTCCAACTTGTACTACAATTATAAATGTACATGTTACGTTCATATTTTACTACTTCTGCCTATGCAACCTTTGCATTTCTTCTTACTGAAATCCTATGTTATTTCTCTATTTCTAAGATATGTTCCAGTTCATCATTTGAAACAGTAATCAATATACTGGCTAGCTCACAGAGAACCACAACAGGATGTCAAGGACCACCATAGTGGATTTCTTGATCCTCAGTCGTGACACAAGACATATGGGTAGCACCTATTCAGTCCAGCTCACCTATCCCAAACTTTGCCTTGACAAAGAGAAGGCATTAGATCCCATCCTGCTGCCCTACCAGCACAGCCAGAGCTGAGGCTTCTGGTTAGAGGGAGTCATTGTTCCAGGAGATTACAGTTAAACCCCTGTTAGCATGGATTTCAACTCTTGGCTGCTGGATTTGCAGAGATTAACTCTAAAGCACCTTAACTCTTCCTTTCAGCTGGAGTTTCATTAGTGTAGAGTTTAAAATTCCAAAAAGGAACTGTAACTGGATGGCCTGACCACTGCCTTAATAACCCTCAGTTGTAAACTGATATAAGCCTATTAACTTCACAGGCAAAAAGAAGCTAAAGTAGTGTTAAAGCAGTCTCCAAGCCGCAAGAGCTGCTGCATGCATGGTTGTCTTCTAAAACTCACCATAATCTGAAACCAGGACATATCCGCATGGGAATGCTCATGGCACAATTGGTATCTATTTCCTTACTGCAGATGGCACAGCTCAATTTCCACTTCTGCTACTGAGAAAACCAGTAAGGTAAGAAAGATCATAAATTCAGGTTTTTCTTAATGCCCATAGCATCTAGTTCTGGTACACAGGGATTGCTTTTTGGAAGAACTTTCTTTATGATCACTTTAGTTCAATGGTTTTAATACCAAGAGCTTTTACTTGAAGGCAAGATCTGACCCTGAGGATTGAAGGAGACCATTCTTCAGGATAATGATGCCAATTGCTGAATGGATTAAAGTCTGTAAACAACAAGGCTAAGGCTGACTGCACAGTGTTGTGCAGAGATAGGAACAAGAAGAAGGGTCATTGGTAACAGGTTTCTTTAAAAACTAGGTAAGAAAAACAAGTGAGGCTCACATAGCAATATCAAATGCTTCCCATCAGCAGGCCTAAAGCAGATCAGAGATGTGCAAACCCTGCTATGCCCCTTCCACAGCTGGGATGCTGAGACTGGGAACGTGAGCACGCTCTAACTGGGAACAGAACGTGGTCCTGCAAGCCTGTGCCACACCGTACTGCTTATTATGGGCTCAGTGGCGCTGTCAGAATGGGGACTGGTCTGGAGGCTACAGCAGAACAGCACAAACAGAAAGGGAGCAGAGCTACAAAGTGGCAAATAAAGAGCTGCTGAGCAATGCAACAGAGCTTAAAAGCCTGGTTTCCCTGGAATAACCGAGCAGGGAAAAAAGTTAATAGCAGCCAAGCCAGGAAACCAAAACTTTCTGGGGCTGAGAGCACTGTTTGTCCTGCAGCAGTAAAACAAAACCAGGCTAGTATTTAACATGCAAAGCACTGCCTGGCATTCAAAACACCTTCAAGCTATTTGCTTTAATGTAG
Organism: Pezoporus occidentalis; assembly: GCF_034315485.1. Taxonomy (NCBI): domain Eukaryota; kingdom Metazoa; phylum Chordata; class Aves; order Psittaciformes; family Psittacidae; genus Pezoporus; species Pezoporus occidentalis. Next base: position 953,389 of record NW_026913833.1, on the reverse strand, counting down.
CTACTTTGCAGCACTTTGAAACCCGTTTATTTAAGAAGGAACCAGGGGCACAGTAAATCAGTTGACTAGCAGGTGACAGTTACTGAATCAACCTGGTGTATGAGCAGAGCTAGATTTACACCTTCCCTTCTGCAATTTTAGTATGCTTTTGACATACAGCTATTGTACAGCCACATAAAGCTATTGTACAGCCACAATTCTCCTCTAACAGGAGCTTTTAAGCTTTTCTTCCTGTAATTAGAGTCAGACTCCCTATTTGGGAATAACATCAAGGAAACCTGGCACAAGGGAACAAAACAAACTAGGTAGGATACACTGGTTGCCAACTGAGAAAGGCAAATCCAACAACCTCCCTTTTAGTTTACTTACACAAATGCAAGCTTATAAACAGGATAAAAACTCTTTAATCATGCAAGTACAAATTGGGTTATTGCTAGTCAAATGCTACTACTCAGTTATATATTAACCATTCAAGATGCAGACAAAACTAAAACTCACTTAAGCATCCCTTCCTTTCATGTTGTAAAGCTAACGATCAAACTGTGGTCCTCAGGCTCCAGAGGACCATGCAAACAGATCTTAAACCCACATGATTTTAAAGTACCAATCCAATCACCTTTTAATCCCTAGGACCAGAAATACAGTTTTCCAGTGCTTGCTTTGGCACAGGTGGTGGCTGGCTGACTTTAGATGAGTGAATATAGCCTGGTACAACGTACCTGTCAATCAAGAATCAAAAGAGCTATGTTAGGAAGACTGTAGCCCAAACTTATCTTCATTATCTCGTTACTCCTTCCTTCTTGTTTTCAATTTTACCACATTCAGGTTATAACTATATACCCTCCTCACATGCATTGTAATGATCACTTCTCTACAGACAAAACAGCACTGTGGGTGGATTCAGGTGTCCAGACAGAGCAGTGCAGCCACATCTGGAGTCTTCCCCAGATTACTCAGTGTTTCTCAGCATGACATTACAGAGTCTTTCTCTGAGACCTGGCTGCTGGAATCAGGAGAACCCCAGCACTCAGACAAAACCACAGCCTCCTGGAGCAAGTTACCACATGTTCTGCAGTACACTTCCTTACCCGTTAACAGAATCAGTCCATCCTTCCCTTTGCAGGGTAGGTGACTTCCAGTTACTTCATATTTATTACGAAGAAACAGGATTTTCATAAGGTCTTACTCAACCACACTGTGGTAACTATCAGGGAACTAATACTTTAGTTTCAGAGACAAACCACAAAGCAAGCATTCCCTCACCATTTCAAAATAGGAAAGCAAGTAGATAGAAATTTATTCAAAACTAGCATTTTGTATTCCCTAAAGAAACTACTTTCAGGCACCTCATTTCTCAGGACCTAACGGTTTTGCCATTCTTGAGTTTGGCAATGCAATACCTGTACTTATACAAGCCAGTGCCAGTCAAACTTAGCCAGCAGCTGTGTATCAGGTTTTCAATGACTCTGTAACCTGTAGATCACCCCACTGTTCCTCCTTGTGGTTACTTACTTAGGCTTCACCTGCAGTGCATCTAATGAAAAATTTGGGGGACATTTGCTCTTCTGAGTGCTCCCTTATGAGGTTTTTTTCCTCCTCCTTTCTAAATGGGATACTTAAATCTACAATTTTGCAGTGCTTTTGACCTACTGGCTCTCTTTGAATCTCTAGGGAAGAAAAAGGGGTAATTTCATAGCACTCTACAGCACTGTGGCAAGCCTGTAAGACTACCTCTGTCCTGAGACAAGGGTATAGAGAGCCTGCATCAGTAGATGACTGGTAGTGCTGTGATATTGCCAAATTTTTACTTGAAACGGTCTTACCATTCTGTCTCAGGCCATGGCCAGTATCTTGTTTTATACATTAATGATTCAGAATGAAAAGCTTTTAAAGTAAAACTTCTCACTTCAGGTACTGGTGTCTTGGCTCTTCACCCATGTGTTCTTTCACCTGCTTTCTTCCTCTGCCTCCTGCTTCCTCTCTTACCTTCCCAGAACATTTTTCTGACTTTAGAGCCAATTCTGTCCTAGCACTTTGAACACACAGACAAACTGCTACAAGGCAAATGCCTGTCAGAAAGCACACCCATTGGGATCTGCTTATGCAACTGTGACAGAAAGCTCAGCGCCGTAGTGCTGCACGTATGTGAGTGCCTGACCAGGGTGGAGGATTTGAGCAGTGACTGGTCCTCAACCCCCTCCAAGGAGACACCTAAATCAGACCCCAGCACAGTTTTACCTTCAGCCCTTGCTTACTTCTGGGATTCAGCTGAGGTGCAGATGGCTGAGAACTCCTCAGCGCCTGGAAGGCTGCCACATCCCACCAGGCCCTGGGTGAACATCCAAAAACCTGCACAAACTACAGCTTTATCCCAGGGAACAAGACTCCCAGGCTGCTTATTCATAGGGATCCAAGGTGCTGTCTGTGTGCAGTCAGGCACGAACACTGTACACTTCAGCTCCAACCCCTTCTGAGAACATATAAATAAACCAGTGCCTGCTGCTTTTCCCATCAGGGAAGGCTGTGCTATCCATCACTTCCATAGGAGCACACAGCAAGGATGGTGCTGGGATGCTGGGACACAGACTGACAGTTGAGCAACTACCACAAATCAAAAAAGATGAATTTCTATGTGGCTTAAAAAGAAACCGTTATTTCCTTCTTTCATAGAATCCCAAACTAGTTTTGAGCTGGAAGGGATTTTAAAGCTCCTCTAGTTCCAACCCCCTGCCACAGGCAGGGACACATTCCACTAGAGCAGCTTGCTCCAAGCCCCTGTGTCCAACCTGGCCTTGAACACTGCCAGGGATGGGGCAGCCACAGCTTCTCCGGGCACCCTGTGCCAGTGCCCCAGCACCCTCACAGGGAAGAGCTTCTGCCTAAGAGCTCATCTCAGCCTCCCTTCTGGCAGTTTCTTTATGCCATCAGAAGGCAGTGATCTTTAGTTTTATTTTTTCTTAAGAAGGCAGACACCTAAAGGCACTGAGGCACCTGATTGCTACTGAGAAGCTGAAATAGGCAATGCTAGGTTACTACCCTCATGTCCAAACCTAACCACCAAGCCCACTCTCCTTGTTTGACTAGGAGGAAGAACGCTTGCTGCTGTTGAGGATGAGCCAGGTGTCCTAGGAGAAGGGGTTGTTTTCCTTTGGAAAAACACCAAATGTGGGGAAAAGCCTCCCATTGCAAACTCCGTTTCACCACGGTGATCCACACTTACATCACACTCCCTGTTGGACTCCTGTTGGGCTGACCAAGTGACAGGACCAAGATGAATAGGTAGGGATGGGAGTCTCCAACAGTGAGACACAGTTCAGTATCATGAAATCACAGAATCCTAGAATGGTTTGGGTTGGAAGGGACCTTAAAGCTTATCCTGTTTCAACCCCTGCCACGGGCAGGAGCACCTTCCACTAGAGCAGGTTGCTCCAAACCCCGTCCAGCCTGGCCTTGAACACTGCCAGGGATGACATGGTGCTCCACACGCTGTGCCACTTGTATGTGTTGGAAAACACAACTATTGCCAGAAGACAGAAAAAGCTGGAACAGGGATACTGCACGTACTTCCCCACCTCTGCACTCGCTGATTCTACAAGCGATTGCTGCTGCACGTACCCAAGGGAGGCAAAGACTTCCAGGTGATTTTTAGCACCTGAAAGGCGAGCTGTCCCCACGCTGAGCCTCACCAGCTCTCATGTCATACACCCATTGACATTCAGACACGACACGGAGCTCCTGCCACCGCCCGTCCGGCGGGGCCCTGCCTCCCTCCCGGGGCGATACGATGCCGCTTTCCCGAAAGGAAGCTCCATTGAGCTGAGGCCAGCTCCGCCCGCTCGACTTACCCCGTTGGCAGCAGCGATGCGGACGATGAGGTGGATGGCGTCCCTCATGTAGAACCGGCCGTCCCCCCCCACCACCAGCGTGGCCTCCTGCCGCTCTGCCGGCGGCACCGTGTCCAGGATGCTCTGGATGAAGTTCTCGGTGTAGTGGGCATTGCTCTGGAAGACCGTCACCCGCTTGCGCAGCCCGCTGGTGCCGGGCTTCTGGTCGCCGTACGGTTTGCTCTTCACGGTCACGATCTGCACCATGGCCGGACGCCGCTCGCAGTTCCGGGCGGCCGCGGGAGGCGGAGGGGGGGAACCGGAGCCACCGCCGGAGCCGGCCCCGCCAGCGCTCCCGCCCCTTAAAGGCGCCGCCCGCCCCGGGAGAGGCGGGGATGGCTCCGGGGGATTCCTCCCGCTGTGCCCTCGCAGCCCCGGACCGGTGTGAGGAGGCCGGGCCCCGACCCGCAGCCCATCACCGCACGGCGCCCGGGCACCTCGGGGCTCCGCTGAGCAACCGGAACAACCGGGAGACCAGGCCGGGGCCCCCAGAGGGTCCTCGGTGTGGGCAACTGTGAGAAGAGGCTGCATTATAGCTCCAGCTGTCCAAAGAAAACATGCCCCATCCCTCGCAGTGTCCAAGGCCAGGTTGGACACAAGGGCTTGGAGCAAGCTGCTCTAGTGGAAGGTGTCCCTGCCCGTGGCAGGGGTTGGAGCTGGAGGAGCTTTAAGCTCCCTCCCAACCCAACCCAGTCTGGGATTTTATGATTTCAGAAATTCAAATTACAGCTGCTAACAGACGCCCCTTCTCCCAAACATCTCCCATCAAAGATGCTAGCATGTGTGTCCAGCCCCAAAAAGAGAAGCTAGAATGTTTTTCCATCACTACAATGCCTGGACTTGGAGCAAACTGCAAAAGACTCTGTAGATAACAACGAAAATCTCTATTCTCATCCCCTCCAAGGGCAGGAAAAGTAGAACCATGGAGAATTCTGTTCCCACCTAAAAAGTTAAAATAATGAAACTCTTCCCAGCAGCAACAGGATCAGAAAAGTAAAAAGGTTTCATGGTGTATCACTGTGAGATGTTAAACTAAACCCTACCTGCAGCAAACCCAAGTCTTCTCATGTGCAATGATTTCTCAGCTAAGCGCTTTTTCAGGTTTAACCATTCCTTTCCTAAAAGGCACAAGGAGCAGTATATGAATTCCTGCCACATCTAATAGGGCTGATTTTATACACAAAAGAAATGCAGATATCAGAGTGCTCACTTTGTACTGTCTGCTGTACACAGAGTGTTTCATCATTTCCCAGCTCCTCCTTCAACAGGCAGCAAGGAACTTCACACCCCTCGCCTGGAGCAGCATTTCCAGGGCTCAGACATTTGCTAGAAATCACCAAATATCTGTGGGGCCTCCCAATACAACTTCCACTAGTTTTTTATAAGAGCACATAGTGATAGGACATGGGCGAATAGCTTTAAACTGATAAGAGGGGAGACTGAGATGAGCTTTTAGGCAGAAGCTCTTCCCTGTGAGGGTGCTGAGGTGCTGGCACAGGGTGCCCAGAGAAGCTGTGGCTGCCCCATCCCTGGCAGTGTTCAAGGCCACGTTGGACCAGGCTTGAAGCAAGCTGCTTTAGTGCAAGGTGTCCCTGCCTGTGCCAGGGGGTTGGAATTGCTTTAAGGTCCCTTCGAACACAAACCAAGCTGGGATTCTTTAAAGCAATTCTGAAAATGAAAATACTGTCTGCTGTATTTGCTAAGAAAAATAAACCCTGAACACTAAAGATCCCAGCAAAACTGCCTGAGCACCAATTGCAGAGTGTGTAAATCACAGCCAGCCTCCAGCCCAGCTCCCATTTAGTAACTGACATTTACTCACCCAGTGTACAATTACAGAGGAGGAAGAGCAGGGTGCAGGAGTTGCTGGCAGATAAATATAGCTTTACCAGGCTACTTGCTGCCCTTGCAGATGAGGTCACGTACATTTAATGTCTATTTTAAACTCAGACACTTTTTAAGCATCCACTGGCCAGGGTCATTACTTTTTTCCACATTAACAGACATTTAGCAGAATCAGAAAAACATAAAAGCTGAGTATTTTTAGTACCTCAGAGCTGGTTTTCATTGCTATTGCAGCCTAAACTTGAGGGGACTTCAGATTCCTTATTTCAGCTACCCTGGAAATAATAAATTGCTGTTAAAAGTCAAGAGCCCAAGACAAAACTTCATTTTCCTCAAATAATGTTATTTCCTTATCACATATGAAAAGGCAGATTTTATTTTATATAAAAGAGTATAAAATCAGGCAGTGATTACTCAGAACAAGTGTAAGATTAATATTATCATCAAATAACAGAAGAAAATTAAATACAAAACTAAGTCCTTTATCAGGTGGCCATACAACATGATGAACCCCACCTCTTCATACCTCTTGCATCGAAACAAGAGTATTTAATCAGGAATCCATCAGACCCATTAAACAAAGCTTTTCTTCACTTCCACCATGTGATGGAACTATGTTATATGTTATAGAAAACAAAAGCATGTTTAGGGAATTTAGCCTTTATAAAACACAGTTACATTAGAACCGTCAGCCCTATTACTGAACAGCACTAATTTTTACTGTCTTGATATTTTAATGCCAATTTATTTTGTTAGACTGTATCTCATGAACACTATTCTGTCAAAGGATTTTACATACTTACAGTCACTCCATCTATTTTACATACTTACAGTTTTTAAACTATCACTATACACGTTTCTTAAAGCCATTAGCAGAAATGTGATAGCAGAAATAAGTATTTAGATGATTCATTGGCTTTAACAAATCAACCTCAACAAAGTATAAATGTCAGCTTTTTGAGAAGGACAAGACTATAAATTGTCTAAAAGCTGCCAAAACAATCTGCTGGCTTAGCCTGAATGCTACCAAGAAGCAGCTTCAAGTGGAATGTTTAACGTACGAGGGAATGCACACAATTATAAAGCCATTCTTCCTGCTCGTTCAGTGGCATCATATGCTGAGAAACCTGCACACAAGAGAGAAAACAGAGGTGAAATAGTAGTTTATTGGAGAACTGCATGTTAACTAAAGTGCTAGTAAGCAAAATGAACTGTTTCAGTACTTATATCACAAAGATTTAAATGACGAACATTGATTTCTGTCACAGTTTGTATTCAAAACTTAATATTCGATTTAATTGTATGACAGCAAAACATCCATAAGGGGCACTAAGCCTACAGCTTATACTGAATGAAACTGAAACTTAAATAACTAAAACACTTTATAGGATCAGGCTATAGATATCTGAAGTGCCAGCAGCAATATTAGAATAGGCCCCAACCCTGCCTCTATCATGAGACTGTACCTGTTCAGAACATCTTTGAATGCATCTACACTGGGAAGCAGTGATACGAAGTTTGGATGCCTCTGCTTTTAAAGAAAGGGACCATACTTTTAGAATAATAAAAACTGAATTTTCTTCATTCATTCATGAAGAAAAATACCATTTAATGCATTTTCAATCTCATTCTATCCCTTACAACCCTCATGTAGGTTTCACTAAAGCCTGCCTAGCTCTGGAACAGGGATCAGCAGATCAAATTGCTGCATGGGTACACATGGTCTGCAAGTCAAGCCTGCAAATCACATTGTGCATAAGGGCTGCAACACATACATTTTTGCTTCTGAGTAGTGCATGCTTGGTCTATATCTCATAGACATCAAAACACCTGGTTAAAATTCACCAAGTAAAGAAAATACAGCCTTAAAAAAAGTATTAAAAATGGAAGAATATTAAAAACATTAGTAAAGGGTACATGTATTGAATGGACAACTGAAACAGGCATACGTATGAAAAACCAAATAGCTATGGACTTGCATAGCAATCTGCACAGATGCATCAAGTACAGTTCAGCTTTGAAACACCTGATCTGTGCTGGTGATGGGGATGCCACTACCTACATTCTCACTATCATGGTAAAAGACCTGCAGAAGGAAACTGTAAAGATGTCATGTGATTTTGTCTTTTGCTTCGATTTCAAGTTGGCTGAACAGTACAAATCTTACCATCATGGATTTTGGTGCCACTTCTACAGCAAAAACAGTAAGACCCCTATTACTCAGGCAGTTCTTGCTCTGCTCATTGTTGACATGAATAATCACTTTGTTTTCAGACTGCAAGTGAAAAAAACATGAGGGAATCCATTAGTCTCAATGGTTAAGTGGGTATTCTTTTTGTAACAACTTACACATTCCTCTCACTTGCTCCAGCTTTGTTATTTCAGGGGACAGAAACGCTTTAAGAATGCTGACAACCACTCTCTTCGAAGAATAACAATTTCAAAACTTACTTTGGCCTCACCAGAGCCCATATTCATTGCCAAAGCCATTTAAGACTCATTCATACAATGTAAGCACTTGTGAATATACAACTTGAGAACACTACTGAGTAAGAAAACTCTTTGCCACAGAACATTACTGATACTAATGGTTTACATAATTTCAAAAGGCAACTGGAGAAAGTCATGCTGGAAAAAGTACATTAAGGGATTTTAAGGACAGGGATTTTAAGAATTTAAAGGACAGAGATTTTAAGATTTTAAAGGACAGGGATTTTAAGTTTCTGACTCAAGTAGTCTGTGAACTGCAACTAACTAGAGACTAGGACAGCGCCTGGAGAAGCATCACTGGATGCTTGCCCAATGTTTGTACTTGCAACATCGCCTACAGGGCATTTATGGAGGCAGGATACAGATCTTGAAGAAGCTTTACCTGTCATTGTGCAGCCATTTTGATTTTCCAAAATCCTTTCCCTCCAGCAAAAGGCCACTTTAACCAGAGCTTATACTACATGTTCTTAAATTCTCAACAACTACATAGGATTCAATGGAGACCAGGCTCCTCACAAGTGCAGTTCAATGCCCAGTGTAAGCACTAGGAGCATCCTTCATGTTTAGTTTCCTTTCATATGTTTCCTTAGCAAACTTCATATTTGGTTTCCTTTCATAATAAGTGACCGGGATTGACTATTTCTTTACTGCCACAAATCAAAGGTGCTTGTAAGAGACACTCATCAAGGGGTGACCCATCCCAATATAATTATAATCACTTAAAGAACAGATGTTCTTGCTGTGCAAATACTTCCAAGAAGGATGCAAGATATAAAACTGAAAGATATAAAAACTCATCAGCCATCAGTTTATCCCACGCAATACTCAGACATAAGACCCAAGGACATGATACATTCCCTGCTATTCAGCTGTCTCCAGATAAATTTCAGTTTGACACAGACGCTAGAACACATTTGATTCTTAGGCAATGCTACTCACCATTCTCTCTGCACTGAGAAGTGGAAGAGAAACACAGTTACACCACACAGTCAGCCTTATACAGCAAAGAAGCTACTATTAGACTGGTAAGGAGTGACTGAAAAAGCCCTCTGGTGCTCACAGTACAAAGGGTTTCTGGCCAGCAGAGTGTAATAGTCATTTTTGAAAGACGGTATTGTTGCAGATAGGTAAACATAATCTAAGCTGCTTTCTGACTTCTATCCATCTGTCTGGCATCACTTCAATGAAGTCCTCCTTTCTACATGGCGAACAAAAGAATTAGCCATGCCCTAAGTATCCTCCTGTAACAGGAACAAGGTCACAAAGATTCACCTAGCACAGAGAGTCTATTGTAGTAAGTTTGTGCTTTGGATGACAGGACTATTTCTTTTGGCACACAAATGGGCTGACAATGGATTGGGTACTGCTTACTCCCAGAGAAATGTGAAGCTCTGTGCACAAGGTCTTTTCATCTCCCCAGCTCACACCCTGGCTACAGAGCGTAGGGTGTAGCCCTACGCTCTCAAGAAGACAGACACCTTTCTCTGCCCACTGACTCAATACATATGCAAGACTGAAACAGAATCCCTGAGGAACTGGAGTATTTCCTTAATTTAATTACAGAAATAACAAAGAAACAATTATTTCCATTGAAATCCTCAGCACAATAACTGAAGATACAATCAGGCTGCCTGCACTGTGGGAAGCTTAGAAGACAGATGCATAAAATTTCCTTTCTCTCTTTCACAGAATAGAACCATGGAATCATTTACGCTGGAAAAGACCTTTAAGATCATCAAGTCCAACTATTAACTCAGCACTACCAGGGCCACCACTAAACCATGTCCCTGAGTGCCACATCTACACATCCTTTCCACACCTCCAGGGATGGTGACTCCCTGGCCAGCCTGTTCCAGTGCTTGACAATACTTTCGGGGAACAATTTTTCCCTAATCTCCAATCCAAACCTCCCTTGATGCAGTTTGAGGCCATTTCCTCTCATCTTGTAACTTGCCCCTTGACAGCAAAGACCAGCCCCCTCCTGGCTCCATCCCCCTGTCAGGCAGTTGTAGAGAGTGATAAGGTCCCTCCTGAGCCTTCTCTTCTCAGGATTAAATCCCCCCAGGTCCCTCAGCCATTCCTCATCACTCTTGTGCTTCAGGCCCTTCACCAGCTCTGGCCCCACTCCAGCACCTCAATGTCTCTTTTGTAGTGAGGGCCCCAAAACTGAATACAGCATTCAAGGTGCAGCCTCACCAGTGCCACGTACAGGGGACAATCACAGCCCTGACCCTGGTGCTGATAAAAGCCAGGATGCCTTTGGCCTTCTTGGCTGCCTGGGCACAAGCTGCCCAAGTTCAGCCACTGTTGACCAGCATCCCCAGATCCTTTTCTGCTGAGCAGCTTCCCACCCACTCTTCCCCCAAGCCTGTAGCGTTGCATGAGGTTCTGGTGACCCAAGTGCAGGACCCAACACTGAGCCTTGTTGGACCTCATACAACTGGCCTCAGCCCATCGATCCAGCCTGTCCAGATCCCTCTGCAGAGCCTTCCAACCTCCAGCTCCATATGGTGTCATCCACAAATGAAACCCAAATGGTATACATGGCAGTGGTCAGTGATTTTTATTAGACAGCATCCAGCTGCCTCTGTACAGACCTCATCTCCTTCTCCGACATGTACTGGAGTTATTTATATGTTTGAGGATAGCCACCCTAAAGGGCGAAGTGCAGATCTAAACTGGTAGTTCCAAGGAGACTCAGCATTCAGTGGACTAATATTACTTGTGCATGTTTGCCCATTTAAAAATATACTTCTTGCTGTGATCTTTCAGGATCTAAAGCATCTTAAGTTCAACATCTTACTGCACCATATTTATTTACTCACAGTTCCTGATATAAATGAAACTGAGAATGAACAGTACATTCATTATGTTCTATGCAGAAAGGTTTTAAATCTCTGCTTCTCACCAAGCACTTCTGCTTGGATTTACAGTTCTTAGCTTGGGTAAGTCATAAAGCAGACCGGTAAGACTGGCCAGTTAACAAGTCACCCATAATATGCTTATAAACCACAATCAATGCAGATCAGTGCTCTTTTCCTGTCTTATTTGCACTGTAAATGTTAAATAGGGTAAATGCGGTAGTCTTTGGTCTTTCTATAACTGTGCTTCCTGTTGTCAGTATTCATTTTCTGGTACTATGAACATATTATGTCTCCAATAATTATTAACATATTGAAAAATTGGAATGTGAACACAAATATTCATATTCTGTACAATACTTACAAGTGCTTGCCTCTTTATAAGAAGCTGTCCCTTCAAGAGCACTGATCCAGACTCTTTTAGAGCCCGAGTCATATGTCAAAATCAGCTTGGCTTCTTCTTTTTTCTCGTTTTATTAACTAGATACAGAAACTTTACAAGAGAAATATCAGAAAATGTAATTCTCAAAAGTGAAGCAAGGAGGGAGGAGGAAAATAATAAGAGACATTAACCCAAAGTACCTTACAGAAGTCTCATGCCATACCTTATTCTCAATAACAGACGTGATTCTCCCACCCGTGCTGTAGGTATAGACGATGACATTTTCACAGCCATCCAATACTTTGGCCTCTCCTTTACTAACAACAGAATTGCAAACAGCCCTGTTGAGTTCTGAGCTCCCTGCCTCTAGATACATGGCTTTAATTCTGGGTTTGCACTTTTCTGCATAGACGTCAATGACAAAGGGGCATGCCTGCAATGGAGAAATGGAGGTTTATCATCACTTTAATCTGCAGTTTTTCCCCTCAGATTTTCATCTACAGCTCCTAAATATTTTTTTCATTGATGCTCTAAAGTAGGAATACCGAAATACAAATATGTCACTGAATATTAAATACCCAAAACCTGAGAGCTGTGGCCACCTTCTAAACCAAATGAAAGCTCAGGACAAATGAATGTTTTTCATACACTCTATATGCAGTTTGGTACGTTTGGCTCCAACATAGCAAACCCTTCCTTGGACACAAAATGTACAGGAATTAAGATGAAGTATGAATGTATTTCAGGGTCTGAAATAAACCTGTCTCCTTTACCTGTTACACTCTTGCTACTTGTGCCACTTCATACAGAGTCAAAATATCTACAGTGGTGCATTAAGCACTCTGCTGTTACACTCTCTTGGCTAAGATTAGGTACATGTAACAAACAGGAGTTTGTATATTCTCACTACTAGCAGCTCAAGTTTTTCCAAATGGCTGTTGGAATCCATAAGGATTCCTCAGGTTCTGTCCTTAATTTGTTAGAGGCTCAATGCTCCTGAAATACCAATCTCTTAAGTCATCTGAAATCAAGGAATTCAAGGGTTAAGTTACTGCACAAGTTAAGTAGGGGTACATTTATTAGATGAATGGCTAAAGCATTCAGACAGCTACACTGTCCTTTGCAGCAAAGGCTATAAGCCAGGAACCACAGTAAGTGTAAGGCACAAAATGCCTTTTTGAAATTCCTAACCTGAGGGAAACCTCCCCAAAACCTTCTTTCTTAGAGGAGAGCTCCCTCTTACGTCCGAAATGCAGAAAGACGCTTAAGGAGTTGCTCTGGCCAACCATACTCGCAGGAAAGGGGGAAAGTGCTCAGCATTAAGAGATCTGTCTCAGTGATCTCGGGTTTTTCACTCAGGCAACTGATGTCTCTCAACCATACTGAGGATTTTTGGGTCTGTGCGTATTTGCTTCACGCACATCTATTTGATAGAGTGGCTACACAGACCTGTTTTAGTTTCACAAAAGTTGAAGAAATAATATAATCAGACAATGATTTTTAAAAATCATATTTTCTTGGGAATGATCTTTAAAATGTTAAATTGTCTGCGTATTTAATGTTTTATTTTCCATATTTAGTTTCTCTTTATTAAAGAAATCCTCTTTCCTAAGTGAGAGCTATTAATACCAGCACAATTCTGTTGTGGCTTGGGCCAGGAAAGTGACTTTCATAAGCAGAGCAAGTCCTGCATTTTGAAGGTTTGTTGACAGGTCACAGTTCACTGTCACTGTCTCCTTATGACCTCCCACCTGCAAGGTGCCTGAACTCTTTCAATAGGTACAACCCAGGATTCCTTCCTCTGTAATCCCACAAAATACCAGCTTTCCCTAAAGCAAAAGGCAAAATTCTTCCTTTAAGAATGTATCAAGGAATAGGATACCATAATGACTGAAAGTCATAGTGTAAACCCTGTATTAACAGCGTTTGGACTGGATCACTGACCTACTGAAATCAATTTATGACAGACAGAAACACTCCTGCAGTTAAGCATGTGCACCATCTTATAAGTGAAGCAGTTATTTCTGCTATATGGCTGTCATACCTCTGTCATTTCTAATGCTTTATTGTAGCCCAGAGACAATAAAGTGACCCAAAGGTCACTAGGATCCCCTTCACGGTCATTGGCTTCCATGAGATTCAAATCCATAAATCCTTGTCTTGTTAGCTCATTCTTCCTCATATCAAAATTCTCTGTTTAAAAAGAAACATAAGGTAGCACTTAAATATCTGTTCTCTCTACAAACACCCTTTATCCTTCCAAAACCAAACGTGCACTTATGTTAACAAGGTTTAAAAGATGGAGCCATCCTGCAGCCTCAGACTCTCCAATATTATTTGGGAAACAGTATCCTTGACCAGCTCTTTCCAGAGCTTCCCTGTGGATTTTAGATAATGACTAGAAACAGCTGCTCCCTGTATAACCCAAAAGAGGGTGAGATTTCAAAACAGAAAGAGTTGATACTGGGTTTTGGTTTTCTTTTTGCTAGCAGTGTTTGTTATGGTTGAGATTTGGAGAATGGGATATATTAGGAGTAGGAAATGAAAGTCTGCTGGAGCCAGCACCCTTAGTGCTTGAGGTCCTTGATACAGAAATGATTTACTTAGTTCCCAAAAAGCAATAAAATGCCAGTAATCCTAACACCCTTCTCTAGAGAGGACATCATAGATTGAGCACTCTAATGTCAGCAAACACATAATTGAAATGTCCTTGTGTCAGAGACTTTTAAAAATGGTTTTCCCATCTTCATAACAATGCTAAATCTTTACTATATATTATTAAAAAGGGATTACCGATTTCATAAATCTATCTCAGGGCACAGATGCTATAATAAATGGCTTGAACTTTGGTGTCAAGATTTATGATAGTAATCTGAACCCTTCCACTGATTAATGACCTGGTAAAAGATTCACCATATTCTCTTTTTCCTCTCCTATACATTTCACACACTCCCCTCCTACTCATGTTGAGACCAGTGCACAGAGATATGACACTGACAAAGTCATCAAGCGTGGAAAAGCATGTACAGGGATGAAACAGAGGAGAAACTCAGTTATAACAAAGTATGTTTATATGAGTTTTCCATCCTATATCTTTGGGGAGAAATAATTAGCAGGACTTGCCAAATCTGAAGTATCTTGCAACATGTCATAGCTTACAAAGGAATTCCATCAAACATGAACTCAGCTGATACACAATGATATGCCACACTGACATGTCAGGTATGAGTTGCAGAATCATAGAATCACAGAACACTGAGGGTCTGAAAGGACCTTAAGATCATCTAGTTCCAACCCCCCTGCCATGGGCAGGGATACCTCACACTAAACCATGTTACCCAAGGCTCTGTCCAACCTGGCGTTGAACACTGCCAGGGATGGAGCATTCACAACTTTCTTGGGCAACCGATTCCAGTGCCTCACCACCCTAAATAACTTCTTCCTTATATCCACTGGAAAAAAAAAACTGCATTTCTTATAGAAACTTTAATTTTCATACAATGGCTTCTAAATTTCCAGCTGTTCACTCACTGCAGTTGAACTGCCCGTGCTTTGGACCCACTGCTTTCGCGCACTGCATTATTAGAGCAGCCTACATTCACTGGTGGTTCTGTTACAAGGTAAATAAATACCTTCATTCTCAAGGCCTTTGCAAGCTTAAAGCAATGCCACAGAACTCCTTTTTTTTTTTTTTTTTCTTCAAAACTGACATTTGCAGCCCCACGCTGCTACTGCAAGCTGGCAATCCAGTAACACTGAGGAGCTGTATTGGCAAATAGAAAACAACACTGAAAGAGTCTTAACTCCTTATCAGCTTCCTCACCTCACTCATGGAGGTCTCAGTATCTCTGAGATACTGATGGACAAACTGACACACCATATCCGAACCTTCAAAAGACAGATTTTTAATGAAAACCTGCTTACATCTGAAGAAAATATATCCTTGCAATAGGTATTTTCTAATGTCTAATTTTCTGAACAATCATCATAAGCTCTAGATGCCATTTTTAAAGCACCATATACACACTAACTGAACATCCCCTCAATGCTTTCTGAAATGAAAGTAGTATCAGCTAATCTGAAGAATGGAGACTGATGAAACAATTATCTGTTACAATTTAATTTATCATATGATCCAGGATCCATGCCCCATTCCCAGCAGTGTTCAAGGCCAGGCTGGATGGGGCTTGGAACAACCTTTATAGTGGAAGGTGTCCCTGCTCATGGCAGGCGCTTGGAACTGGATGAACTTTAAGCTCCCCTCCAATCCAAACCAGTCTAGGATTTTATGATAAGAAAACCTGCAGTTTTTCACAGCTACAAAATCTTTCACCCACAAAACTTTGCAATTAGCAGTGGGAAGAGTTTTCTCAGTAGAACGTCAGCGGCACAGAAACCAGAATGAAGCAAAACAAAGGACAGGAGACTAGTCAAGAAAGAAAACCGAAGGGGGAGGAGAACAGTATCTACATGTGTTCTTGGTATAGGCTACGAAATACTCACTAGTGCCACACTAGCTACATTAATAGCATGCTATTAACAACAGCTTGTAAGTAGATTATAGCCCTAATTATTTGTATCAAGCACAGCAACAAACTTACCCTTACATACAGCCCATGCTTCCTCATCACACTTCTCGCCACTAGTTCTCAGCTCAAAGAAGTTGTATTCCTCCAAACACAGAAGGCCATTTCCATCCAAATCAATGGTTTCAAATATATCCAGTAAAGTAGCTCTAAAAGATTAAAAAGGCAGAACTATTTCCAAGTACTTCTGTTCCCTTTACTGTTTCTTAATATTGTTGATACCTAGTCAATCTATTTGAGACTATTCTGCACAAACAGTATTTTGTGGCTGCCCCATCCCTGGCAGTATTTAAGGTGAGGTTGGACAGGGCTTGGAGCAGCCCGGTCTGGTGGAAGGTGTCCCTGCCTGCGGTAGATGGTTGGAGCTTAATGAGCTTTAAGGTCCCTTCCAAACCGTTCTAGGATTCTGCTTTAGTAACATACAGCTTAAAAAAGCTAGGTGTTATTTGGAGCACACACTTTTACAACGGATACCATGCCTATTTGGGAATACAACTCACCGGAACTCTGGGGTCAGAGCCAGTTCTCCATCTTCATCTCTATACACCAGTTCTGCTTCTTCACTAATTTGCGTTTTTACCTTCTTCAGCTTACAGCCAGTTGTGAATGGGAGCAGCCAGTAAACACCTGATCCAAGCTCCCCTTTCCAGCCAGACACCTACTCTTAAAGGAAGGCAGCCAAGTTTGTAAGTTACTTCTCACATGATACCTTTCTTTATTACTAGTAATATTCATACCAACATGATTAATGAATTGAAAGCACTGGCAATGCTAGGTTCTTCACTTAAAGAAATGCCTGAAGCAAGATGCTGTGTAATATCACTTTAAAGACACAAAAACTGGTGAATCTCTTAAAATCTACGAAAACATATATGACCAGAAATGAGGGGAAAAGAGGCATTACTAGAAATGTCTACTAACAGTGCTATCATTTTTCAGATTTGTAACACACTCTAATTGTTAAACTTTAAAACAACAGCAGGCTGACAAAAACCACTGAGATTTTTATTTCCTCCTTGATTATTCATCTTAGTTCAAACTAGCAACAAAAACTTCCTATGTAAAAAGTCACATGTGACTCAGCATTTAAGAACAAGCTGAATTCCCTGTGCCTTGGAAGGGGGAAGCAAGTTAATGCTGCCATTTCTCCTTCCCTATTCCTGCCACAGGATAAGAATATTCTGTGCACTGTGAAGTTCAGAATCACGTATCAGGCAAGGAGAAAGAAAATTACAGGGAATTTCAACAAATTATACCTTTGAAATTTTGGTTTTGAAGGTCAGGAATACAAGTGAGTTTCCACAGAGTATCTATACAGCTATATACAGATCTATCGATATGTGGAAGCATAGAGACTTTCCACAGAGTATATATACAGATAACCAGCAACTCAACAACACTTGCCCATACACCACATGGTAATATGGACCTCAGAAGAATAAACTTCTGAACATGTGGTTTGCAATTCAGCCCATCCAAAGGGCAAAACTAAGATAGTGTTACATCTTACCTTGCACAAGTGCTGCCAGTTTTGAAAAGGAACATACACAGAACAAGTGTTCCTCCTCTTCTCTAGTCTGATTAGGTACAGATTGAATTTCTTCAAAAAACGTGGGAACTCACCCATGCACCATTAACACATACACTAGAGATATAACAAGTAAAATAGGAATACAACAGAACTATCTAACCTCTTGGTTTTGTTGTTCAGTAAAGCTCACAAGCTGCAGATTTTCCTGGGTTTCATTTTCCTTCAGAATATACAAAGCTGTATCCACTGACAACCAGTGACAAGATATTCCTAAAAAGAAAAACATTCCCAACACAAATGCTCAATAATGACACAAAATCCTTTTTCTTTGAACTCCAAAGTCGATATTTCCAAGGTATTTATACTAAAGATCCCTGTCAATGTAACATAGAAAAGAAGAAGCCATTATATGCTATCTGGATTTCCTTCCTATTTAGGCTGCTCAGATAAATTGTTCCAGATCTTCTCATTGTCTTACAGATAATGATTACTATTAACAGTTCTAATATTAAAACCTTTGGTCATGTCTGATTTGTTTGGCTTGGGTTGGATTGGAATGGTTGAATCATACAAATGTTGAATCGATGCCATTTGAATCTCTGATTTCTCATAGCTGCTCAGCTCCTGATGGCAATCAATCAATGAGCTACTAAGTGGTCTTGATCAGACCACAGCAAAACAATGAATGCAGAGGCTTAGTTCTACAGTTAGGACTCAAGAACACCAAAAAGTGGCTACACACCACGCAACTCTGTTAAAAAGTTGAAGATGTTTTTGATTTCTCACAGGAAGGTAATTGCTCTGCTATCATGAATCTTTTCCTTACATCCCAGTATAATGCTTTCCTCTTCATAACAAAACACAAAGAAATTTCTATGTACAGGACAATAATGTGCAAAAGTAGCATTTGCTTTACAAATTGTAAGTAAGTACTCCTTTGGTAACAGAGATACTTACCTTCTTCCTGATGAATGTTCAAAGGCTTGATGGTGATACACATTGTAGACCTTTGAGGTACGTGCAACCTGTACTTGTGACTAATGATTTCACCATCTTCTTCTAAGTAGAAGCATCCTTTGGACTGTGCACAGTGCCACTCCTGGAAACCAAGCAAACATCAGATGTTGCCTTCATCTTTGATCAAGATAAAGTTTTCTCTCTGAAATATTAATTTGATGATTTAAAAAAAGCCTACATAAAATACACCCCAAAATACAGCACTGACCTTCTACTTAAAACAAAATATATATTGACTCAAATAGTCCTTTTTGCAGTCCATTTTGCAAAGCAGTAACATTGCTCCACTTGCAAAAATGCTTGACAAACATACAGATTACCCCAATGCTCAAACAGTTGAAATGAAATTTGAATTGCCACAAAGAATCAAACTGAATTTATGAAATTCTCTGAACTGTGTGATTTACTGGCATTTTGCTACATTAGTTCCATCAGGCCAATCAGGCAAAGAACATAACTGATGAGCTGAACAATGAGGAACTACTTGCTCAGACATATCACAAACACAGGTACTGGTCAAATTAACCAATTCTGCCCAATTGCTGTCAATGCTATTGGAAAGACAAACTGAAAAGCGGTGTTTGTGAATAATATGGTTTCTAGAGAACCCATGAGTGTGCTGAGAATCTGTAACAGCTACATGCTTCAGTCTGATTTTTTTTAACAACAGGTCCCAATTTTCAACTTCAAATATCATTTGACTGATATTTCGTTAGCAAAATAAAACTAAAGTCTATACAGACATATCTCACGTTTTGAGGAATGGAAGACATTCTTGGTTATCTGCTCTGGATTAGGTCCATGACTTCTAGTCACTTCCCTAGCAATGGAAGATAATGTTTCTCAGTGGAGCCTAGAAGAAGGAATCTTTCAGTGTAACTTTAGCAGAGAGCTTTGTGCAGGTGGCTGTACCTATGCTCAGTCTTGAGTGCCTCAGGTAAGCTAACACTGACTTGAGAAGAGAGATGGTAAAAATCGGAGCAGCTCTGCATGTAACTCCCAGTTATAAAGATGACAACTAACTCCACTTACGGTCAGTCTTACCAGAGTGCTGTGTTTCACTTCCCTTCTTAAAGAGCCACTTGTCCTTACAACACACTCACACTCACTTGATGGTACTTTACAGTCAGTGACCTAAAGGTGTCAGGCAAGAACTGGACTTCACTCGTGTACATCCACTCAGGATGCTGAGCAACATTTGGAATGCATGCAGCTCTGACCCTGAATTTGGATTTCCCCACTCAGATCTCCAGATTTCTTAATATGAATTACCCCTGGATTTAAAAGCTTTCAGTCCTGCGCCAGTTTTGCCATTGATTTTTATGGCAACAGGATCAAGTCCTCTATACTAAACATTTCTCATTCAAACATTACCAAATTCATCTTCATTATAGTCCTTTCTACTTGAAGTACTTTTATAAATTAATCAGAACAAAGAGAGATGTACCTTGAGCAAATTCACCCCCTGTGTTGGCATAGTCAGACTGCAGAGTCTAATACTATCTCTCACTTAATTTTCTGCCTCTGAATATGCAGTACATTGAGATTTTTCCTTAAAGCCTGACACAGCTGAGGAAACTGGTTGCAAGCTCACTTAGTCCCTAAACTTAATACCTTACAAAACTGTTTAAAAACTAACCATTTCCAAAAGATAAAAAAGTCTGCTAGAGAAGCACTATGGCTGGTTTTTGAGACATAAAAAAACGTAATACACGTTTTAACAGCAGTCCAACTGTGCTAGAACTATTCAAAATGATACTGTGATGACTTTTATGTTCAAAAATTACTAACAGCCATGTTCTATTGCCCCTTTTCCACTATGGCAGTGGTCTTCAAACCATCACTTCAAGATAGTCCATGGAGAGTAGGTTTGCACCTGTTTTTCTAGCTGTCCTTTCAGATGGAAGACTACCTCTTTTGCTGTTTGCATTCAGGTAGACATTGCTACAACAGAGACATCAAACAATCCAAGCAAGCAGGGAAAACACCTCAAGGAACAATGCGTAGTTTAAGATGTGAACAACAGTAAGGAAAAGTTTGGCAATGCTCCGTGAATCAAATACTAAACTGTTATTCTTGCAGAGACCATAAGGTGGTGCTATGCTCTGTAAATTACCCATGTCAAATTACAAAGAGGGATGTAAATTTGGGAAGCTGAAAGATGATTTTCTGTTTTGATTTTAGTATGTCACTTCAAAACATAACAAGAGTTGTCAAAGAATAGCTATCATAATCGGAAATGGTAGCATTAGAAATGTTAATCATGAAGAAATCACATACTGAAATAGTGACAGAATGAAAACACTGCTGCTGTCAGTGCTGGTCGCTGCCCAAATAATGAATTCTACTGCCATTACATTTAGTTATTATTGAAATTGCCCACACAGTCATGCATAACTCCAAATAAAAAGCAATGTTTGTGAGAGGAATTGTTTCTCTGACTAAAGCAAAGAATTTCAATGCTTTGTCTTATACAAACCTGTTCATACACAAAGAGAAATTATTGCTAGTTCAATTGCATGAGGCTACTTCACAGGTAGGAGTGGGGTCATGCAAGTGCTTCTTTCAAGAAAAAGTCTTTTTGTCAGGTATTCCTTCTCCTACCCTCTGTGTGTACAGGTCTTTCACTGACTTAAACAGCACAGAATGCAAAAGTGAGACTCCTTAGCAGGGATAATTTGGCTACCCAATGCAGACAGGAGATTTCACACAATACACTGCTTGGGATTTGGTTTTCATGTCTTTCAATCTTGACTGAAACCAACACAAAGAAAACTTGGTAGAAATTTAAGATCTCCACTAGCCTTCTTTTAATGACTTGTGACTCAACTCAGTTGAAGTCCAACAGGACAGTATGCAGTTTATTCACATCTGCAGCACTTCTGTAAATGATCTTTTCTCCCCAAATTTACATATATGGTTTTGAACATTCATTTTGAACTCCACTAACTAAAACACAGAGAATGTACTATGAATACATTCATGTTTTCAAGGGATTCTGAATCTAGACTTTCACAATGTTTTGACTTCCACTATTTTGCTCTGTCAGAAATCTGTTCCACTGCTTTCTTCTGTCAGTAGTGACAGTACAAGGGGCTTTAACCTGTCAGAGGAGAGATAGAGATGAGCTCTTAGGCAGAAGTTCTTCCCTGTGAGGATGCTGAGGTGCTGGCGCAGGGTGCCCAGAGAAGCTGTGGCTGCCCCATCCCTGGCAGTGTTCAAAGCCAGGTTGAACAGGGCTTAAAGCAACCTGCTCAAGTGGAAGGTGTCCCTGCCTATGGCAAGGGTTGGAACTAGATGAGCTTTAGTGTCCCTTCCAACACAAACCATTCCAGGATTCTATGAAATCTAAGCTGGCAATGGTCCAACTTCACAGTGGCAATATTTTGTCACTGTCCCAAAAAGACAGGTAAACTGCAGAAAAAGAAAAGGTAAATACTTCTGAATATAAGATAAAGAAGAAGAACTTTGGGGTGTTAGATTCTGATCCACACCACAAACGAATCACTGTGTATTTATTCATTGATTTTGACACTGAATTTGCATTGTGGCCTTAATAGTTAGGATTTAAAACATTACTAGTTCTACTTACATATTTTCCTGTTTATTGATTGATTTCAGGTTTGTATGATGCTAATTAACAATAATCAATATCTGCAGCTGCTTTTTTTCAGTCAGGTTTTACTAGCTTGTACAAAGAAAGAGGAATCCAATATTGGGGAAGTGTGCGATGGTTTTATATACTACATATCATGTTTGAACAAGGTGAAATTGCAGGTTAAATTGCATGGAGGTCCAGATACCTAAACAGACTGCAAAGAATTCCTTTGAGATTCTGGTTTGAAATTTTAATATAGAGCAAATGTCACTGTATAGCAGTGTGGAAGATATAGAGGACTTCAGAGTTCAATAACAAATACAGAGTTGTTATTTGAAACAAAATGTAACTCATGAGAACAATCAGTTCAGTTTTCCAGCAGCAGTTACACTATGTGGTCATAACCATTTTTCCCCCTTTATAGAGGAGTCTCAAGGTGCACATTTTTAATGTACCCTAGCAGTTTCCAGTTAATGTTTTATATTTCTACAGCTATTATATTCTGGTGAAAGAAAACTAGTAAAGGTTCAGTCAAGAAAGGGAAAACAAAGGAAAGAGATCAATATTAACACTCTACAAATATTGACTTAGCAAAGTGACTTTGTTGTCTTTTTCCCACAGGGATTTATATTGAATGAGTGATTTATTTAAAAGAAAATCCTGATAGAGCATATTAGTCTAACTAAAAATCAATATTTTCAGGCTACAGCATATATTTACAAAGTAATGCCCAACAACTGAATATGCTCTCAGCTCTGTTATTTATTTCCAATTACGTTTCATCTAAAGGTTTATGATACGCAATCTTTCAGGCTATTTAAGCATTTAAAGTTCTCACCAACCTAATCAATTATTAACTTTCAAATTTCTCAAAAAGTCATTAAATGTTTTATCCAACAGTGGTTTCATTTATAAAGCACACACTTTGTTCTACTAAACCTTCACACCTGAAAAATTATTGTCAATAGCTAAGTGTCAGCAAAACCAACAATATATAAAAATGTTGATACCAACATGGATCAGGAAACTGCTCAGTAGTTTATAGCTGCCCTTGACAAACTATTACTAAAACATAAGCTAAAAATTGGAGAAAAATGGTTTCTTATTTAAAATGCAATAACGTGCCTACAGGAAAACAGCATAATCCCAATAGGACTGGCCGACATGATACCTTCATGGTGTCTGGCTCAGTTAGCTTTGTGTTTCTGTTGCTCCTGGCAGCCATGCTGATAGTGGTAGAGATAGATGCTTTGCAGCTTTGAGCTGATGATGGTCTTGAAGGAGTTCTGCTATCACCTGTAAACATAGGTATTTGGTTACAATTACATCATCCTACTTCCAGTGCTATTTAGCATAAAGCCTTACATTCATAGGTGTCCGGAAAAACTGGATGACAAGAAATTAAATCAGAGAAGCTGACTTCCCTTATATGTATATAACAATTAACAATTCATTAGTCAAACATCTTTACTTCTCTGAATGTACATCCCAGGTGAATGGGAATACAAATGGCAAAACCTTGGAATCAAATCTGCCTGAAGGATGAGACAGTGTTACCACATGATTCCATTTACCTTGCAACCAACGTAAACCTCTCCTAAGTGGATAGGTTTTACCTGCTTCTAATTTCAAATTATTTCTTTTCAGGACAATAAAGTTTCCCTGCCATATAGTGCATCATTTACACAGAGCTGCCCAATGCAATTACTTCCAAGGATTTACTTTCTGGCTCTTTATTTTGGGGCAATTCTACTAGTACAGTTGTTATCTAACCACATAAACTCAGTCTTCAGCACTGTTCTGTCATTTTTACACCTCTTCAGTATTGCCTAGAATTGAAGCAACTTAAAAGGCACACACTACATGCAATATTTCACACATGGTACCTTTGAAGTCCGTTAGCCTGTGGTCTTTTTCCAGTTTGGAAAGGTTTTAGATATCTTTGTAACTTCAGGAAGAACATTAAACTCTCATATTGATTGTGCTTTAAAAGGGGCCTCAATAATTGAAACAAACATACTGCACATTGATAAATGTTTAAGGTTTCATCTCTGACCTGGGAAGGAAATAAATAATCTGCCTGTATTACAACATCTGAGCATTCATTTTCTCTCTTCCCTCTGGACTGTGTCATATGAGAGTCACAAAATTCACCCTTTACAATACAAGGGCTTGGGAACATCGAGGCAGCCAAAGTCCATGTGAACGTGGAGGTCGGACACTCTACGAGACATTTATGTGATTGCCACAGCAGAAATGAACATTAGTCAAGAACATCCTCACTACCCTGAGAACATTAAACAAATACCCAAACGTTCACTGACCCAGAGCATGATCTCCAACAGAAACACAACTCCCAACATGAAATACAAATACCTTTTGTAGCTGACAGTTTGTGATCAGTTTTCCTCGAGACTCTTGGTGATGGTTTTGACACAGGCAGTGTGATCTCTTCGGAGGAAGGATCAGTTTGATTTCCAAACTGCTGCTGCTTCAATCGAATATCAAGTTCCAGTCTCTCTTGTGCAGTCTTGCAGCACTGCTCTCTGGTTGTCATGTATAAATCACAAAACTTGGGACAAACAAAAATAATCTGGTAAGTGAAACATTCTTTCTCTTTAAGGATTAAAACGTAAGGAAAGGACAGGTCAATAGTTGCAATGCTTTTTCTTAAAGCACAATACTCATTTCACTCCAAGCAAGTGACAGAGAAAAATAGAGCCAAGATTCAACAAGGAAGTCCAAATCCTGATGAGAAATTTAGTGCAACTTTCAACCCAAGAGGTGATTTATATTTATAGATCCCTAAGATCCTTAATAGGGAGTTTTTTTTCTCCTGTTTTTCTCTTGTGAAGCTATATTTATATACAAATGATTGTGGACTGTTTATTCAGTTCAAAACTTAATCATTTAGCAGTTTTGTCAAATAAAAACCCAGTGAGATGCTGCATCTTGAAAATAAGATGCTCAACACGTACATTATGTGCCCCACATAAGAACTTATGAAATGCCACAGACGTGTCAGCTCTTCCTGGTCAGTTAAGTTTGCTGTCAGTTGTCATCTTTACTCTGCCATTCCTTTAACTCTTGATTTCACACAGGCTGTTAGGCTTCATGCTGGCTATTAGGCATTGCTTAATGCATTAAGTTCACTTGCAGCAAGTGACCTTTTCAAGGATAGCAGCCAGATACAGTGAGTGAAACAGAACTATACAACAGCCTGTGTTCCACTATGTAGGCAGCTGGGGGTGGCCTAGGCCAAGGTAATCAACAGATGGAGGTGGTATGTATTGTGTTTGATAACGCTAATACTGACAGTAATATCAATCCAATAAAACAAGAACAAATATCACTGTTTGCCATACCTTGTTGTAGTCAAGTTTGCCACCGCAGTTAAAATCAGCTTGTTCAGTAATGGCATTCACTTCATCCTCAGTCATTTTTTCACCCCTCTGCAATGAAAAGCACCACCTCAGGTTGGGTTCCTAATCAAGATTGGTGTTCATCTACAGAGGACACTTAACGAAACCACAAGGATTCTTTCAATATATTTTAGGGAACCTTATCTTGCAAAAGATCTAAATGCATTTCAAGGCGAATCATCAAAATAGATGTTGACACTCTAAGAAATTATTGTCCCTACAATTCTCAACAGACACATTGCATCAGTTTATGCAGTTTTGATGGTGTCCTCTGGAAACCTACCACAGATGATAAATCAGTCTCAGAAAATCTTCCACAACTGGGGAATCCCAGCTCTCATTCTCACTTACATTATAGCACGCTAACAACCAAGAGCTAACTTCACAATGGCTTCACTTACTTACTTGAGCTATCCTATTATAGCAGGCTACATCTGCAACTCAGTTCACTAAAAGGGTTACTCCAGGCATGAACTTGCCTTGTGCCTATCTCTGCTTGGAATAATTAGTGTGAAACCAAAGCAGTTTCTCTCCTTTAGGAACCAAGCCTGAAGCTGCACCATCTCAACTGCCCAACCTGCAATGTGGGCACAAGGTACATCTCTCAAGAAGAAAGCATGTCTTCCACAAGGTCCTCCAGCAACGTCCTCTGCACAGATCCACAGGGCTGTTAGCAATGACAAGGCAACATGTGTTTGCTGTACAGAAACCTACATCACATCATGTTTCAGCTATATATCCATGGCATAAATTTGGGACTGAAAACTAATGCCAACTTCATTGTTGTTGAACACATGATATGGACATACTGTACCAGAGCCAGAGTGGATTGCAACAAATCAAACCTTGATCCTCCCCTCTTTGAGCAGCACCAGTTGCTACTGCAAGTAAAAATCCCTCAGTCTAGGTCTATATAAAGCAATGCCCTGACGTTGTTTAACAATACAGAGTTTATAGCTCTTCATGGAGTAACTACAGTAGTACTCAACTTCTGTACTTCTACCTTTCATTATATAGAGTATTTCCTTACCATTGCAACTGTATCTTTTGGTTCGTGCAGAATGAGGACTGAAGGTTCTGCCTCAATGTTTGAAGTAAACAAGTAATTCTGTTTTATCGAGTCAAGCACAACAAATACAGTATGTGAACTGTCAGTTCCTTCTCAGTTCGCTCTCCACATTTCCTTAAAATTGTTTTATTCTCACTTTTAAGCATTCTACTAGAACTCTACTAGTACTTTTTAATTGTAACTGCTCCTTAGTGTATGTGCTGTGCAGGGTGGTTGGCTTTTACAATGAAGGAGGTGGGTTTCATCATCTGTGATGTACATCTGTCTAGTTTAAAGGCAGAGCATTAGCTCTACAGCAGCTTGGAAGACTTCTGTATCAGGGGTTGTTTGATTGCTTTGCAGATCCTCAGAAGACCTGGTATCATTTTAGAGTATACAATGAAGCCTAAAACTATGGTGGCAGCTCAGCAGCTAAATGAGAAGTTTTAGGTATTTTTTAATGTCATTATTTTAAGCAGCATTAATAACATATAACAGATAAGCCTTATGACATTTGCATCCTTTAGGTGGATAATGCATAAACTCCAACCGAAGTATTCACTTACCCCAGTAGAGTTTACTTTTAAGAGCCTGATGAACTATCTGTAAGATCCAGTGAAGTCACTGGCATGACAGAACATCAAATAAAATGAAAGCACTGACTTTTAATATTTTATGTATAACACAAAAATATTATTAAACTTTGTATCTGAACATGCGTAGATACAGCTTGCGAGGGGAGAATAGCAAAGGCATGTAATTACTTCTCATGGTAAAAGCTTGTAAACCCCAAAGGGATGAACAGAGGGTTTGCACTAACTGACGCAAGGGAGAGACACAGGCTTCCCTTTCTGCTGCTGCACTCCATTATAAACAGGGTTTACAACAAAGCTTTCTCTCAAACTACGCAAAGCAGCTTTTCTGGCAGCTTCTACCTTCAAGGCACAGACAGGTTATCAACTGCACGGCTGTAAAGGGAAAAAGTGGAAGAAAGATCAGCTAACCACATAAAATTTGGGAAAAAACAAAATCAAACCCAAAGACCATGCATCAGGTTTTGATCTTTTGATTCTTCTGATCAGAAAGATGTGTTTACACATGCAGAACAGTTTTACCAGCTCATTTCCAGAATCATAGATTGGGTTGGGTTGGAAAGGACCTTGAGATCATCCAGCTTCAAGCCCCTGCCATGGGCAGGGGCACCTCACGCTAAACCATGTCACCCAAGGCTCTGTCCAACCTGGTCTTGAACACTGCCAGGGATGGGGCAGCCACAGCTTCCCTGGGCACCCTGTGCCAGTGCCTCAGCACCCTCACAGGAAAGAACTCTTCCTTGTATCTAACCTGAACTTCCCCTGTTTAAGTTTAAACCTATTACCCCTTGTTCTATCACTACAGTCCCTGATGAAGAGTCCCTCCCCAGCATCCTTGTAGGTCCCTTCAGATACTGGAAGCTGTTCTGAGGTCTCCACGCAGCCTTCTCTTCTCCAGGCTGAACAGCCCCAACTTTCTCAGCCTGTCTTCATACAGGAGGTGCTCCAGCCCTGATCATCCTCGTGGCCTCCTCTAGGCTTGCTCCAACAGTTCTACATCCTTTTTATGTTGAGGACACCAGAACTGCACACAGTGCTCCAAGTGGGATCTCACGAGAGCAAAGCAGAGGAGCATGATCACCTCCTTTGACCTACTGGTCACGCTACTAATAATTAAAGATGGACAATTAAGTTTCCACTGATACTTACCGTTGTGAGAATTCTATGAAGTTCATCATGTAAAATATATCCAGTCTTATCTTTATCTATTTTTCCAAATGCTTTCAGCAGCTCAGTTTTTGTAGCTGGTTTTTCTTCTTTTAAAATAGTACAAAAATCATCAAAATTCAGCGTAGTTGTTTGTGAAGTCCAGTATTTATTAACTGTCTTCTGAGATGGATTTCTTCCAGCCTGTTGAAGCACTGAACAACAGAACACAATATTAACTATATCATCCAGCTGTCAGTAAAGGAGTTTGTTGAAAACATCCTTTAATCACTTCCCATGTTCAGACTTTCTATTTAAGCCCCATCAATCCAAGGGGAAAGTGAGTATGAAGGACTCAATCCTCTACTGATACAGTCTGACCTTCCCTGGCCTTGAATTCTGTGGTTTGCACTAGAGAGGCTCAAGCAGCCCGAGGGGCAAAAGAGCTCACTTGCATCTTCTTTTGAAAGGAGACATCAAACAGGCAGTGTCTAGCACCCCACATCATCCCTTGAGAACTCTGATCCAGCACAGAGGTAGTACTGCTGAGAATCACACTCACTTTTTTCTACAGAAAAAGGAAGAAGCTAGAGAGCAGTTTGTGACTTGCTATAACACAATGATATCACAGGAATTGTTTTGCTCCGGCTCTTAGCTGCAGCTGCCACTTACTCATGTGCACTGTTGTACTAAACTCAATGGGATGTCATCCTTAAAGAAAGTTAATGGGTTTAAACCCTTAATTAAGCAAAATATCCATAAATTCAAAGACAGTCTCCTTAAGTGACAAGTGAAAATTCAGCCTAGTGTCTATATTTCCCTTGCCTTAATATCAAGAACCCCTTATTTGTAAGCTACTACATTACAGAATCCTAGAATGACTTGGGTTGGAAGGGACCTTAAAGCTCACCCAGTGCCAAGCCCCTGCCACAGGCAGGGACACCTTGCACTAAAGCAGATTGCCCCAAGCTCTGTTCAGCCCAGTCTTGAACACTGCCAGGGATGGGGCATCCACAGCTTCTCCGGGCACACTGTGCCAGCGCCTGAGCACCCTCACAGGGAAGAGCTTCTGCCTAAGAGCTCATCTCAATCTCCCCTCTCTCAGGCCCACCTTGGCCTGTCCCTGCAGGCCCTTGCCAAAGCCCTTCTCCAGGTTTCTTGTAGCCAGTTTAGGCACTAGGAGCTGCTCTAAGGCCTCCCCCCTTAAGGAGACTTCTCCAGGCTGAACCAGCCCAACTGTCTCAGCCTGTCTTCATAGGAGAGGTGCAGCAAGATTATTAGATACTGTTTCTACTGAGATCCATATAAGACTTTCACCCTTATTTTTCCAAGAACTGAAATCTAGCATAGAATTTATCTTCAACAATATTTTATGTCAAATCTATACATCTGAACTCATCAATTCAAATTACACAATATGTATTTCAAACGTAAAAGAAAAATGATACCAACAGCCAATACCATACATGCAACCAGTATGCAGTATGCAACCAGACCTGGCATTCTTCAAAATCCATTTGCTGGATCTAGTTAGCCTCTTGAAATTTTTACTGAAAATATCCTTTCATCAGCTGCCAGCGTGAAGAAGGTATCATGTTAAACTGAAATCCAAATGCACAGTCTATCTGGAAATGGAGGGATGTTTTTGTATCTTCCCATATAATCAAGTTTTTAGGGAAATACAAATGATCCTTCATCTCTTCCTACACTGGCAGTTGGATTTTCAGCCAGCTGACCAACGACCAAATCTATATAGGCTGAGAGCAGATCAGTAGCATCTGTGAAATGAGGTGGTGGCATCGTTACAATTCTCTGTAGGCAACTGTGTCACCATCAAGAACAAACACAACCAGCCACCTTTGTTGTTAATCTCTGATTGAATGCCAAGGACTAAATAAAGATTTCTGTCCTGTCACCTTTGCAAACAGTCAGGAGAATACAGCAAAGCTCATTTCTTTATCCATGCAAAGCCTGGGCATGCAGCAATAAACAAGGATTTCAATGTCAAGGTCAGGCAAGGAAGGGCAGTTTCTCCGTGTGTTTGTGTACATGGATAGCTGAGCTCCCTGGAAAGTCAATATAGCTCAGTATTCACTTACTTTAACAGAGTATCCTTCAAATATATGATAATCCTGTATTTTTATATAGCCAGGGAGAACAGCACTTGCCTCCCAAGTCTGTATATCTGGAAGTTCAAATAGACTGCACCTTTTATCATAGAATCATAGAATAGTTAGGGTTGGAAAGGACCTTAAGATCATCTAGTTTCAATCCCCCTGCCATGGGCAGGGACACCTTACACTAAATCATATCACCCAAGGCCTTGTCCAACCTGGTCTTGAACACTGCCAGGGATGGAGCATTCACAACCTCCCTGGGCAACCCATTCCAGTGCCTCACCACCCTAACAGGAAAGAATTTCCTCCTTATATCCAACCTAAACTTCCCCTGTTTCAGTTTTAACCCATTACCCCTTGTCCTGTCACTACAGTCCCTAATGAAGAGTCCCTCCCCAGCATCCCTATAGGCCCCCTTCAGATACTGGAAGGCTGCTATGAGGTCTCCACACAGCCTGCTCTTCTCCAGGCTGAACAGCTCCAACTTCCTCAGCCTGTCTTCACATGGGAGGTGCTCCAGTCCCCTGATCATCCTCATGGCCTCCTCTGGACTTGTTCCAACAGTTCCATGTCCTTTTTATGCTGAGGACACCAGAGCTGCACACAATATTCCTTACAGACTGATCCTGCTAAACACCTTCAGTAATATTACAACACAGGAAATGAAGTTACATTCCATGAAAAAGTCAAACTCTGACAAATAACATTTTGCAGGGCCATTCTCTAGTTAATATTTTAGTTTAGAATTTAGGCAAACATCATGTAGCAAGAGATGCTTAAACACCGGCACCAGCCATTTGATAAATGCCAGAATTTACTTAAGATGCAGTAGAAGTCTGTAGTAACTCTGAACGCTTTCAAATTCTAAAGATCTTAAATATCTCTAAATAGACTGGGAGCCTGAGCAATTAACTGCCCATTCTGTGTTGACCTTGAAACCAAAATGCCCAAACACATGCTACATGGCAAAGTAGCATATGGATAGAGATGAAAGCCAAAGCATATATAAAAGAGATGACATTTGTTCACACCACTCCTATCTTAAAATCCAGATTATCCAAAACTATCATTAGGATCCTATAAAGGCACTTTTATTACAGCTGAGAAAGCCTGGATAAACACTAAGTCACGTGGAGAAAGAAGGTGCTTTTCAATGGGTAGAACTTCATGTACTGGTATAGGGAAGAAGCTACGCTCAGCTTTTATAGTGGAGTCTGCACATGGAGACCTCACATATTTTAGGCATGGCAATGCAGGCATTAGTGAGAAATATTTCCTCACATGTGCAAATAAAACCTGGTCATTAGAATTATGATATAACTAAATTATTTGACAGTTCAGCATGGTTTTGCCTTTAGCTGTTGCTTGGGGGTTTTATTACAAACAACTGAAATGCCACAATACACACACATACCTTTTCCTGGCATCATAACCTATGAGGAAGCCTTGAGAAACCACAGTCCCAAATGCATTCTGAGCTCCACCCCAAAACCCACAAAATAAAAATCATTAGGCTTTTAACGACACATTTTAGTTTTCTTTATCTAACTGAAGATTTATGTTCTCATGATTTCTTGCCAACCACATGAGCTGGAAACATGTTTCCAATAAAGTAAGATAAGATTTTCACATCACAGAACTCCAGGTAAAAAACAGGACAGAAAGACACTTGCATGAGTTTCCCAGCATAATCCCATGCTGTTATATACAATCATGAATAAACTTCATGAAAAGACAAAAATGCTCTAAGAAAGAAAGAAAACAAACAACAAAAGACACCAAACACAATCCTACAACTCCAAGAGGTAGCAAAGTTGGAGTATATTTGTTTGAAAAGTTTTATCTGGGAGAGTAAAACCTATTTCAAAATTGAAACAGGTTTTCACTCAGTCTTATCTTACTCCTTAGCTTACTCAGTCACTAAGATATGTTATACTAACACAGAGCCCTAACTACCATTTCTGGAGTAAACTTCTGTAACTCCACGAAAAGAACTTTGAAAGTCCATAGGTTTTCAAAACAAACAGCTTTCAAAACAAAACACCTTTATCCAGCAGGTATTTTTTCATGTTCCACTGCTGACAGCAATACCACTTATCCACAAATATCAGAGGGATGAAAAAACAGAAACCTCATTTTAGTCTATGGGAACACTGTAATTCAGTAGGAGGTTAAATAAGAGTAAGATTTTTTTTATGAAACACCAGTGTCTGAAACAATCCATTTGATCACATAAATTGGGAGAGGAAAGGCAGTATGTTCACTTACTCAAAACTGCTTTGAGGGTAAATTCCTATATCTGCGCCTCCAGTACCAACCTCTTCTCCGAGTCTGCAAACCTCTGTGCCAATTCATGGTGATTTTCTGGGCCAGGGCAATTGCCCACAATTATTAACTGTACTGAGACCAACTCACTCATTTGACAGGGAGAGGGAAAAATTTACTGTAGAAGTGTCACAATCACAAAGCACTAAACAGGTCCACCTCAGGTAAGCAACAACACTACCATCAAATTTGGTGCTTTTAAACAACTCACTTGGGTCCTCTGTAAGCTGACAGCCAGCATGGACTTTTGCCCAATCCTGCTGGTGATTTACAGATGAAAAGCTCTGTCTACCATTCCCACTTCCATGAGTCTTCCAGCGCTTAGGAGCCAAGATTAAGGATGAAAATGTCTTCAAAGATGCACCTACCAACACTTGAAATTTGAACTCTATCTAAACCTACTGTAAATTGCTTGAAACAGTTACTGAGTTTATGCACTGGGTTACACACTACTGAATTGCTGACTGCTGCTTGTAAACTACCCGTTGTAATCATCACACACAGTAGTTACAGGGAAAAGAAATAATCTATTAATTACCTAATCTGAGTTGTTCCTTTGACTTAATATTTTCTAAACTGCTTTTTAAAACAGCTAGATAAGCTGCTCGGCAGTTCATGTAAAAGGTGGCTTCTTCTTCATGCTGAGACTTCTTTGCTTGCAGACTTCCTGGGTGCATGACTTTCTCACTGGAGAGAGAAGTGTCATCCTCAGGACTGCTGGCCATTCTGTGAAGGATACAATTACAGTTACAAATTGTTACTGCCCTTCCTGTTTAAGAACACATCTGCTTTGTCCTCTGAAACACAGACTAGCAAAACCTATCCTAACATCAAGGTCATGTTTTTAATTCTCATTTGATATCACAATGATTATGCAGTCACGTCATTTGAAAGCATAAAAACAAACTTTCAAGTTATCTCTGATAGAAATTGCTGTCCATGTTTAGAAATGAACCACTAGGACTTGTCCTTCCTACACACTTTCACCAGAATTTCTATTCTTGCCACATAAGCTAAATTCTCATAATGACAGAAAGAATGGGATAATTTGTACAGAAGCACACTTGTTGGCTCTGAGGACTTTACTACCACTGTCTGTAGTCTGCATGATCTGTCACAATGCTGACATTAATGGACATAATATTATTACAGTATGTTCATATTAATAAATGAATATACCATACCTACCGCTGTTTTGCTCTCGGTGCCACTCTCACTGTTGTTAGAGCTCACCAGCAGTAGAAAGGTTGGAGTGGTTTTGGGGGAAAAAAGTAAATTTAAACATGGCCACAGGTGTGAGAGGCACAGAATTATCTAAAAGATTTTTTCACCAAACAGCAACAACAGTAAATACTACCAAGAATGGATGCAGTGCTCATCTCATTGGAGACAGCTCTGTGGCTGCATGAGTGCAACTCACTTATGTTGGATTCTCTGTTATATTTCTTGGTGTTAACAGCAGAGTAAAAGCCTCCTTTGTCCTCCAGTGGAAACCACATGTGACCATGTTTATGTTGAACTGCGTATTTGTCAGGATTTTCACCCTCACTCAAAAGCTAACTTTCATATTTCCAAGACTGATACAGCTGGAAAACCAGGTAGCTTTACACAGCTTCATCAGACACACTGTTGATGTCATAAACGCCATATAATATCCAGTGTTAAAGAAGTGATATAGTTATTAAATTGATTACATGTTTTTTATGGTGCCAACCCACAGTAGACTGAGCTTTTGTTTGCTGATTTTAGTTGTAACTCAATAAAACATATAGCTAATAGTAAAATTGGTCAAAATTATAACCCTTAATCCTTCAAGTATGTGAAGTAAAGCACACTATTCTACTTTTAATAGTTATCTGAATATAACGTGCATAAAACTGTGCCACTCAGGCCTTTAAAGTACAAGAACACTACCCATATAATTGTAAATACATGGTAAAAAGTATAAAATGTGTTTTTTCTACAATATTACAGCCACTCAAAACAGTAACTAATACTGTTTGCTCACCAATGGCCAGTAAACTCTAACAGCAGCTCTCTGCTTTTACCAAGGGTGATTAAGGTTTTTAGAAGGCCATCACAGAGGGCCACTAAATCCTGTTGGTCTAACAGCCTCTCCTATTATTTTATCCAATGTTGACTTCAGAAAATATATTCCAGCATAATAAATTAAATATCTCAAGTTCAGCAACAAGACGACGACATCGTAGGGTCCCCTTCAGGACTCATTGGATTTTTACTCAGAAGGCCTAAATCACTTGCACCTTGTTGAGTTATATAGGTCTTTTACACTTGGGAAAGAAAGATAATAATTGCTTATCATGGCTGAAGTACCCTATTTATAATACACAGACCGCCTGTCTGACACTTTAATATTACACTGGCATTAAAAGGACCCCATAGGGACACTGTGATAGAGTCTGGTTACTGCAGACGGGTGTCACTATAATTAAGCACCAGCATTACACACACAAAATGGAAGAGGGTTAAAGTCGAGGAGGAAAAGAAGAATAAATGTTAATTTTCCAGCAACTAGTTTATAAAATGTGAACTCTCCTTTATACTCCTCCAACTTCCCACTACCGAGATATTTCTTACGTGGGCCACAATTCTGACAAGAAGTGCTGCCAATGCACTGCTCAGAAATCCAGCGAGCAGTAGCTTAGCGCCAGCTCTGCCAGCAGCCCCATGGTACGTTTTTCCTGCACAAACGACGCTTCAGACAAAACAGATGGAGGGGAACGATCCAGCCTTGGCCTGAAGTAGGAAGACAACACTACCTATTACATTCAGTTTTAGTTGCTACCATTCTAATGAAAACGATGTTCTAACTACGAATTAAGCCATACCCATCACCGCCACACGGACCTTTCCCACCACGGTCCCAGACCTCCATCCGCAGCAAACACACACCAGCTGCGAGCTTCCCACTGCCGCTTCCAACCTTCCGAGCGCAAGCGCCGAGGCCTCACCTGAAACACGCAAACTTTTACCACACAAATCTCGTCATCTCCTTCTCCAGCGGGGGCAAGGGTTTTCTCGGGTTACATTTACCACTCAAAAGACACAGAAGTCATTACAACCCCTTTCCCCCAGCCTCTCATATAGGAACC
The DNA here is from genome assembly GCF_034315485.1 of Pezoporus occidentalis. Lineage (NCBI taxonomy): Eukaryota > Metazoa > Chordata > Aves > Psittaciformes > Psittacidae > Pezoporus > Pezoporus occidentalis. Next base: position 917,431 of record NW_026913833.1, on the reverse strand, counting down.
ATCCCGCCCTCCGGTCCCCCTCCATCCTGCCCTGAGGGGACGCGTTGGCCGCCCCTCACCTCCCGCCCAAGCTGCGCTCGCACCAACCTTCCCGAGGGGAGGAAGCCACCACCGGCCTGGCTCCTACCGCTGCACAGCACCGGGGCGGCGGGGCCCGAGGAGCCACCCCTCCGCCCCGCGGGCCTGCTCGGCTCGGCTCCCGCCCCGCCCCTCAGCGCCGTTTCCAGCCGGAGGCCTTTGGCCGGTGCACGGCGGCAGCGGCGGGAGATCCGCAACGGCGGCGGGAGCGGCTCCAGGCGAGGCGATGTCGTAGGTACCGGGGCGGGCGGCGGGGCTGAGGAGCTGGGCTCTGGGAGCCCCTTTCCCCCCTCCGCAGCGGGAGGTTTTGGACTGGAGAGGGGCGGGAGATGGAGCCGGGGCCCGTGTGGGACGCTGAGGGGGGAGCGCTCCTCCTTGGCGACCCGCGGGCTCCTGCTCCGGCAGCGAGCTCGTTCCCTGAGGAGAAGCGCGCTCCCCCGGCTGTCCGGAGAGGGGAGGAGCGCTGCGCTCTGTGGGAAGGGCGGGTTTTATTCCCAGCCTCGTCTCCCGGGCGTTGGGTTTGACCGGGAAGCGGCTAAGATGGTGTCTCCCTGGGGCAGAGCCCTTGTCCAGGCGGAGTCCCCGGGGACGATGCCTGCTGGTATGGGGGGAAGTATAAGTTACGTGACCGTGCCCGGCTTCCCCAGCCCAGGGAGGGAGGGGGGTGGTGGTTTATCGCTGCGCTCCCCATGGATAAACGTGTCTCTTCATCAGGGATTGTAGCAATAGGAGAAAGGGTGATAGGTTAAAACTTGAACGGAGGAAGTTTAGGTTAGATGTAAGGAAAAGTTCTTCCCTGTGAGGGTGCTGAGGCGCTGGCACAGGGTGCCCAGAGAAGCTGTGGCTGCCCCATCCCTGGCAGTGTTCAAGGCCAGGTTGGACACAGGGGCTTGGAGCAAGCTGCTCTAGTGGAAGGTGTCCCTGCCTGTGACAGGGGTTGGAGCTGGAGGAGCTTTAAGGTCCCTTCCAACCCAAACCAGGCTGGGATTCCGTGATTCAAAGTCTGGTGCTGTTCTTGTGTATCTTTGCTAATCGTGGGCTTCTGAAGAGCAATAATGCGTAGGATGTTGCTAACTTTAACAGCTGTTAAGGTGAGGCCATGAGGCTCATGCTACCTATATACAGGCTTGGGATAGTATCTCAGTTTACAGCTCCTTACACAACTTCAAAGATAACTTATGTTAGAGCTAACATAGGTTCCAACATCTGCCATTCTTGACCACTTGAAGTAATCATGCCAGACAGTAGTAATACAAAGAAAACACCAATACACAAACTTTGATATCGTTTTGGTGTTTAAGTCCCTGATTGCACACTGAGTTTAACTGCCATTTAAACCGAACATAGAAAATGATTCAAGGTGATTTCTTCTGCTTTTCGTATTAATAAGACATTTTTGCTGGCAGGTTTTGAAGATGAAGCAAATATCATGAATATGTAAATAGCTTAGAGGTACTTTCTTTTTTCCCCAGTAAAAGCAGAACGTTAAGTGGAAGCTAACTGAAATGGCCTCAAAATGCACTACAGTACTCCCTAGGGTATGTTTAATGAAATAATATGATCAGGTCCCTGATTCTCTATGTTCTTTTTTGTGTATTCAATCTGTATGTGGCTGTTGCCATTGCATTTATTCATAAATGAATTGTGGAGAGAACGTTAAGTGTATGTGGAATTAAAAACAATATAAATAATTTATCTCTTTATGGAAAGTTAAATTGCATACCTAAGACTCTCACTGTTAAACAGTTCCTCATCTAAGTGGTTTCATCAAAGCATTGTTCAAATGACTGAAGGTATTAGCAGGACTGACAATATGACCTGGAATGATTGATGAACAATATGCTGTAGAAGTCATATGTAGTTCTTTAAGCTGATAAATCCTATGAACAAAATAATCATTGCAGGATGAACATTAGCCATAAACATGTGCCATCGTGCTCTGCCTAGTTAAGTTGTCAGGCCAACAATTCAAAGGCAGAAGGAAAACTCAGGTAAATAAGTGTGCTGTCATTACACACGCCTCATTTTTCTATCTCCTTTTCTCATTCACATTCTAACATTTGATTCTACACCATAGCCAAAGGAAGGCTTTTATAGAATCGCAGTGTAGTTTGGTTTGGAAGGGACCTTTTCCAGCCATATAAAAAAGATAAACCAAACCAAAGTTGGTGCTCTTTCTCCATAGTGCTTCCTAAAATACTTCAGGATTTTGTTTGCACCTAGATGCATGTATGGGGTTTTCTCCATGTTCATCTTTGGAACAACCTGAAAGAAGACGCTTTGGCCAGCTGCGTCTTCATGTTCGATGTCTGGATGAATTTTGTTTCAGTTGTCCTAGCCACACATTTTAACTTAATATGAGTGAATCACAGTTGCCCAGAGATTTACCTTCTCACATTATGACATCAGAAAGACAATCACTAAAAACAAGCAAACCAAGCTGCTGGGTAGGGTGGATTGGGAAAAGCAAAGCAAAGTTGAACTCCTGAAACCAAAATTGTTATCTCCCTATACGATATGCCAGCTCCTTCCAACATTGAAGTGCTTGCCTGGAATGAGGCTGCCTGTTCGCTCAAGGTGTTTGCATGGGTTTTACAGACCAGCAAAAAGAAATCTGGGCTGTCTGCATCTCTACAATATTTGACAGACTTTAAAGAACATAGCCTTGACCAGTTCACAACTTTCACCATAGAAATTTTCTAAATGTTTATAATTTACTGGGATTTTCATGTCATTTCTCATTTATCTTCATCCTACAGCTATGTCGAGTCCAGATTCTGCTTTGCTTTGGCTTCCAGCTTCTTTTGAAGTCCATCATAAAAACTTCCATCATGACATGCCTTAGTATAACATGCAAATGCATTGGCCCCTAGAGCATCCTTTCAGAGTAGATGTATTAATAAATATAATGTTTCTCTGCTGCCACCGGGGTGAAAGATGGAATGGAGTCTGCATTCCTTAAGCAATATGGGCTTTTATTAAAAAAAGAAATACATTGTAAAGAATTCCATCAAACTGTTACAGCTTTGACTGCCCTTTGGCAAGAATTTCACTCGCTTTTTTAATTTAAATGTTACCTGTTTACTTGGCTTTTTTAAGATAGAATACTTCTGTTCCCCTTCTTGTAATAGAGATAGTTGTAAAACATATTCATATCACACTGTTATCAGAGATGAATTTCAAAGATGTGTTTTCATTCTATTTTTCCAATCCTTTAATTTGCAGTTTTGGAATAGTAACATAAATTTTAAAAGGATATGTTTGGAATAAGGTCATCTTCAAAGTCAAAACATTCTTTTCCAAGATGAGAGCAGAGCTAAGTCCCTGAAATATGATGCATTTTCCAAATCTTGTTTGATATAATAAATATAATTGTATATAATAAATATGTTTCTTGGGGATTGTTCTTAAAAAGATTTTTAATTCCCCCCCCTTGTTTTATATCATGCTTTAAACTATTGTTAAGATTTAGGAGTGTGCTTAAAAAGTTCCAGTTGTCTCTGGGAAAAATAGTCTTAATTTATGTTGACCTTTCTTTCCTTGGAGCATTTAGTCTGCATTCAATAAAATTTTGATGACTGCTCTTTAGAAGACAGCTGTACGATATAAAGTATTATAAATATTCAGCTTTCCTCTTCTAGTGTTGCCATTAACAGCTGGGCATCCAGTTCAGCAGAGCAGATTTTGCAGAGAGCTTGGCATGTTCCTGAATCAGTATAGTGAGGAAGACTAGCAGATAGTTTCGTATGGTTTGGGGACCTGTAAAGACATAGAGCATCTGTTCCCCAGTTAAGTCATAGTCTGGTAGCACTGAATCATGTTAAGAGCTAAAATGATGGGAAGAACTACTTTTTTCACCTTGGTTGTACCTGTGTTTTAAATGCCTAATACGTTATTTCTACTAATGGCAAAATAATTTCAACCCTTCTTCAGAAGGTATGTAAATAATAATGCTTTTGCATTCTTTTCTTGTGTTTAGCCTTGAAAAAGAGACAAATATACAGTGTGATTTCACTTCACTGTCTTGATTTTTATCTCTAGTATAAAATGGAGAAGTGGATTTTCTTATGCAAACATTTTATCCTTATAAACAAGCAATGTTTTTGGTACACGGTATTTTAATCAGTCAAATTATTTTCTTTGGATGACGTTAGTTTTCTTGCATAGTATTAAAAAAATGTGAAACACAAGAAAGAAAAATGTCGATAAAATTACCAGTTATAGACCTTACTAAGAGAAATCTTTGTGTCTAGATGACCATAAAACTTGTCTGTATTTTTCTCTTGCAGAGCTAAGAGAGCGTTAAAGCTGGACAGTATTAAAAAAGATATTGTAAGTATTTTTTGGTGTGTGGAATCATCTCGTCTGTATATATGTGTATATACATATATTTATATCCACACGTGTGGATAGACATGGTATTTTGTTAGAGCTTCATTTCTATTGTTACAGATTGGATGTTGTCTAGGAAAATCTTAACAAGGCACAAAACTACTGCTGAAAATATTAGTATAAAATTTATTATATTCCATTTGTCATGGAACTGCCTGGCATTAAGTAATGCACATCTGCATGAATCACTGGAAAATAATGGAGAAAGATGCATCTTTATATTGCCATCACTCTTTACCCAAGAGCTGAACGAGTTAAGATCCTTGGTGAAATCATTTATTAGAAATTAGCTCCATTATCCTGGAAGCAAATGTTCTGCCATGTAATTGTACGTGGAACAATATGGAATTATGATCATGCTGTAATCTGCATATTATAAACTGCAAAATTGAAACGAAAACATTAAAGGCATTTTCATGTCAAGGATATAATTACCTCCCTCAGCTAATCTGGCAGAATGAAACACTAAAGTACCAACACTGCAATAAATTTCACCACAGTTATCACAATAAAAATAAAATTGTACTGTTGCTATTATTTTCTGTAAATGCAGCTATAGTATACTCCGAGTACCAGCATGTCATGACATATGTCAGTTTATTATCTGCTCCTACCAACAGTGGGTGTTGCTGCAGGCATCAATCCAGAGGAGCTGGTGAGGATGGCAGTGTTTAAAGGAAGGAAAATTTTGGAGAAGTAAATAGAAATAGCTGGTCAGCAAATGAGCTCCCAGTAAATCGCTCTGTCATTTTGCAGAGATTTGCTTATATGCAGCACATATTTGGAGCTCTCACTGGTATTTAGTAAGACAGAAATTTGCCATTTTGAAAATTTTCTAGATACTTTTTCTTTTGAATTTAAACAAAGGTGGCAAAATACTGCAGTGGCACTAAAAAAAATCATTAGCAATTTAATTAGCAGCTTAGTGTACCATTACCCAACTTGTTCTGCTCAGAATGCAGCTGTGACTGTAATTTTGCATCTGTTTCTTGGGCTTTAGTAATGTTTTTGTAGATGAGTGGTCCAGCTGAAATTACATAAGAGTTCTTCTCCTTCCCTAAAGCTATTCCTTCTCTGCTCCCTCCCCATAAGATAGTTACTTGATGGTTACTTGCATTCAGATTCTTGTGCTGCAAAAAGTCCATCTGAATGATAAAAACTTCTACTGGAATCTCAGTAATGTAGGTTTATGTTATGATTTTTAGTTCATATGATGCCTCTAATGGGTACATGGCAACGATTTAAAGTGTACCTGCTGGACAGTAGGGGCTTTAAGTCACCTTTGTATCTGTAGCTTTCTGATCTGATCTGGCTGACATCCTGACATGGTTTGTGGCTTTCACACGTGTTACCTGGTAAACCTGTTTTTTGACCTTAGAAGTACTGCAGAGCCCTTTTGAGATCTAAAACTGCTGTAGTTAAAGTTTCCAGGAGTTATTTGTGAGACCTTAAACCTATGAGGTTTAGGCCTTCTCAGAGTTGTCTTTCCATGCTGTCCCATGCTCCCAGCTCAGCTGCCTATGCCCTCAATTATGTCTCCAACCATCCTTTTTTCCAGAGCATGCAGGAGATTCCTGTGCTGAGGAATCCTTACTGGATTCAAAGATTTGTGTGTCCATTGTTTCATCTGGTTTAAAAAGGGGCAGTGTGAGGGTCTTATTCCAGCAAAACAGGGCAACATATGATTAAGTATGAATAAATGAGTTACTAATTTGAAATTGGAGTGGATAGGTCGGTTCCCAGAGTGCAAATATAAGGTTGACTGATATCCCCCCCCAACCTTGGCTTAAGTACTGTGTATTCTTTAATGAATATAAATCCCAGATACTCACCTTCTATTTCATTCATGGTGTTGAAACAGAGTAATATGCTTACCTATTATACTTTCTAACATTAATAAATGGAATAATAAATGGAACTTAAAGAGATTATAGAATAATCATGTACAATAAAGCTTTGATTGAAGAAATACTGTAGGAAATTGAAGGACTGTTATGAGTGACATGAAGACAAATGATAGATACTCAGTTTTACAGATGCAGTGAGGCTCAAGTTGGTAGAAAAGGGTGGTTATTTGAGAAGTGAGTTAGTCAATTTTTTGCTTACTACATAGAGATAAATTAATTTGCTCCTCTAACTCAAAGCCTCAGGAGTGTAACAATGAAGAAATCACTTATTCCATTTTAATGTGAGATTTGTTTTGATTATACTATGTTTCCAAGGGAAAATAACATACTAACCAGTATAAAAAAATGTCTATTGCAGTGCATTGGACAGCCCATCTTTAAGCCCATGAAAGAATTCTGAAAGGGACTGGAAAAAATGATGCTGCCCAAAATGTCCCTTTATTCTTTGTAAACTGATGCTAATACAGTGCAAGGGGTTTGGACTAGATGGCTTTTGAATGTCTGATCCAGACCATTCTATGATTCTATGAAATCAGTTGTTCACTACTTGGATTCTTCTCTACAGAGGTGGCTAGTCTTGTTTGGAAGCAGTAGTTTACATGCCTGCAGATTTTATCTCCTTGAAACGAAAGGTGGGCAGGACTAGAAAGCTGTCATTCTGCAGCTTGCTACATGGAGTACCTGCCAGCACTTTTGTTGAATAGTTGGATCAGCAGGTCATCGAAGTGGGTCTGGTAGTATGCACATTGGTTGTTACACCAAAGCCCAGAAAATCCTGTGGCCACTTATCAGTGGTTTCTAAGAGTGTAACATGACATTAAGATGCTGCTGGTGCTATTGGAGCCTCCTCTAAGTCCTATATGTGTTCTGTTACTGCATATGTCTCATTTGTGACAGTCGTTGATGGTGTTATTTAAAACCGCTAGACTTAGTTGGAAGCAAGTTGTTACTAGAGCTAAAGCCCTTTATATGCAAACCAAGTGTGGATTTGTTTTTTTCCTCTGTATATTAGTTTTGCAGTAAAATCCTAGTTTCTCAGAGTTGCAATTCAGCATTAGAAATAACCATGGTTTTATAGAACTAAAATAGTATTAAATAGACAGAATGAGAACTACTTGTTTATAGTTCATGTGTCTTAAACTCTCGGTACTGTAGGAGAAATAATACCAGGGTTTAACTGCTTAAAAAAAGCCCAAACAATCAAATGTTCATGCCAGAGTAACTAAATATCTGGAAACCACATACCTTTTGTATATGAGAATTGGTAGGTTAGTATTTGAAGGGGTTTTTATTTGAGTAAAACTAATGTTACTGAGGATGGGGAGTGATATAGCAGCTCAGTGGGCACTTGGCAGCCAGCAAATATCAACCCACCACAACCTAGAACATGGACTTTCCATAAAAGGGAGGACATAAAGTTGGGAATTACTAAGGAAAATCTATTAGCAGATAGTAAGTGTTCAGAGAGGCTTTGTCTAGTTTGGGGGCGAATATGTAACTACTGATAGGAAGGGTAGAGGTGACAATGTGTTTATTTTGCAGAAGGGAAGTTTGCAATGGTTGTAGGTTTAGATGGACATAGGTACTTATTTGTCTTTAGCCAAAATTCATCTGGATTCTTTGTCTTTTGCTATGATTTAGCGACATGATGCAACACCTTTGGAGACCAAATTGAAAAATCTAAATGCTTACTCACCAACAACAGGAACACGTGAAATGAGCCCATTCTCATCTCCTATGAGTCATGATGCACAAACTATCAAGAAGCACCTATCAAATGGTTAGTTTAACATTTTGTCTTTCTTAATGCAACATTTTCCTTGTTATTGACTTGATTTAGTAACTTATGTGGTATGTTTGAATTCCTTTTCCTCTTAAAGAATTTTGATGTCTTCTGGAAAAGCTGATGCTGGTTTTTAAAGCTTGAATCTTTCCAGTGTAAATCTTGGGGGTGTTTATGAAACAACTTGGTTATGCAACAAGTTCTGCTTTCTGTTGATCAGTATTGAAATTGCTGCCTCAGCAACAAAAAAAAAAAAAAAAAACAAACCCAAACACCTGCATTGCATTTTTCTCAAGAATTACAGTAATTCCACCGGTTGGGTATGTTCATCCTAACAACGTCATTTGTTTGCTTTCTTTCTAAGTCACAGCTGTCACTGGTGCATGCTACTGACAGTGACTGTTCTTCGGATTATATGGGAGATGCTCTGAGGTTGCTAGGTGCAAAATTACTGCAAGGAAGTCATAGAATCCCAGACTGGTTTGGGTTGGAAGGGATCTTAAAGCTCATCCAGTTCCAACCCCCTGCCATGGGCAGGGACACCTTCCACTAGAGCAGGTTGCTCCAAGCCCCATCCAACCTGGCCTTGAACACTTAGTTCTGGTTGAATGCAAAGTCCTGGTTCACTCTAGCGAGGCAGTGTAATTCATTGTTTGTAGCACACAGGTGAGGTCTGGACACTCTCATGCTCAGGAGAGCTGAAAAGAAAAGATGTTTGCAGCTGGTGCATGTTTACTCTTTTGAGAACTACGTTGAGATTTGCAGTGCAAGTCCTGGTCTATGTACTTCCAGGTTTCTGGTGGTAAATTCTTGCATGGATGCGTGCATACATGCATACAAGATTTCTCAGCTCTGAGTTTCTGTTTATGAATATTGAAAGTTATGTAGATTTTATCAAATCAAAGCTAGAAGGGAAGTTCAGTTTAACTCTTCCACTTTGCATTCATTTATGTAATTTTTTACACTTGATTTTCATAGTGAGGATAACACTGAATGTCATTAGCTCTCAGAAAATTTCCAGTTGACTTCAGGATATATGTCCACTTACTAACACAATCACAGGTTTTGATGCAAACTATGACTGCTTAAGAAGTATATTTTCTTAGACTAACCTGCCTTTATAGCTATATAGACTGTGTTCTTTTTAAGTGTTAATGAACCATTAGGTCACCTGATGTGACTTTTTAATATGAAATAAAATAACAAAGAGACTTTTTTTGTCATCTTTCTCTTACAGAGCCTAAGAGCTTTTATTTCTTGCAATACAACTCCTGGAAAGATGCTGAAATCTTGATTTGAGGACTTCAAATTATTTAAATACTATAATTTAAATAATTATCATTTTAATAATAATAATAGTAATATCTGTCACTTCCCTTTTTTAGCAAGTTCCTTGTTCAATTACCTTTGCTATTAAAGGAACAAAATTCTCCTGTCTGATTTTGAATGTGCCTGGCTTTAATTTTGAGCCATCACTTCTTGTTATGCCTTTTTGTTGGGTTAAAGAGCTTTTTATGCCCCATATATTTTGGAATTTATGTGCAGTAATTGAGGCCTCACTAACATTTGTGAATTATGATGAGCAGAAATATTCTGAGCAGGATAGAATAACCACCGTTTGAAATTTATCTAGAAGTCTGCAGATTTTTGCACTGGTTCTCACACCGTATGCTCTTACGATGGAGCTGAAAAAGTGGGGTTTTCCTCCAGGAAAAAAAGGGAGTTTTATTTTTTTAAAGGAATGTGATCAGGAAATTTTTGTCAGAGGTGGCTGGCCAAAAAATGGAAATTACTGGAAGCCTTCAAGCTGAAAATAGTACAATTTGTGAGCATTACCTCCCTTTTCCTTATTAAATTAGCAGAGTACTTGAGGAAGCATGGAAGCATGGGGTGTTTTGGTGGCAGTATAGCTCTGCATAGTTATAGTGCAGAGGGTTGGTTTTGGTTTTTACTTTTCCTAAGTCATAGTCATTCTAGGAAACTAAACAGAAGCAGCTATATCCTAATTCTTTAATGTGCTGTCAGTCTTCATTATGACCTGGCTTTATGTCCTTATTACCTGTCTGTCAAACAGCTTTAACACAGTTGAGCACTTGCTGCCAGTCAGAACGTTCACAACTCTCCTACTAAGTTCTCTGCTGATTCCAGTTCTTCCCAGAGTAGCTCTTCTCCTCCACCAGTGCTGTTTTTGATTTGGGCACCTGGACCTAATACAAAAATGACTCTGTCGACCATTGACATTCCAAGAAGCCTTTGGAGGAACAATTACCCTAATTTCTACCTATTCTTTCAGTGAGTGATGGCATGTCTCAATTACTTGTGCAAACCTGGTACATAGAATCAATCATAGAATAGTTAGGGTTGGAAAGGACCTTAAGAACATCTAGTTCCAACTCCCTTGTATTGAAAGGAACATCTTTGCCTTTACAAATTTTAACATATATGTGGTTGGTGTGTGTTTAATTTTGTGGCCTTCTGAGAGCTATGTTGACATGTGCAATGAAAGGCTTGGTTTATTCCTGGGTTGGGATGGAAGAAAGTCTCTTGTCTGCCAGAAAGCGCCTTTGCCACAGTGCCCACCCTGTCTTGTGAACAATTTCTCTTCTCAAAACTAATGGCTCCTTGATTCCTAAAAAGATGTTTATTTTGGGTATCTCCACATTCCCACTTATTTTAGATCCAGAAATCTTTAGTGACATTTAATCAGCCCTTCAAACTATTGACCCCCGTATTCTTAAAAGACCATAAGCAGTTTCTCTTTAGGGTTATTTTTCTCTTCAACAAAGTTGCTTAAAGCACTGTGTATTTCCACAGATATCCCTAGTTATGTGTTGAATTTTCTCCTTGGAGCTTAAACCAAGTTAGGTAGCAGTCTAACCCCACTGTTTTCCAACTTTCTTCTAGCTATGAAAAGTAACTCTTCTGGTGAGCAGCATTCTGACTTAGTTTCTTGGGAACTTATGTCTTTGATGTGTAAATTTATCTACCCTACCTTTCTATAGAGAGAAAGGTATTTTCAAAGTATCCCCAGGACAGATTTCTAAGGCAGTGGTGTCTGCTTTCATCAGTAAGAAGGAAATACTGTGTTTGTATGTATTAACTCCTTTAGCAGTCTCAGGATTTGATGGTGCTTCCTGGATGGAATGAAGAGCCTATGTCTTTTTTTTCCCTTCCTCTTGGTAAATATGAATCTCTTCATCCTATACAACAAAACCTTTCCATGAGAAAGGTTGTCAGTAGGTGTTCTCCATCACATCAGAGAGATGGCTGTTCTTAGTGCAATCAGTGCCTGTCGTGGCATCTGTCATGTCCTGGAAAGGTCAGCTCATACCATGGTCCAATTAATTGTTTTGTCATGATGTGGCATCCTGTGTTCTCACCCCAAATGGAGCAATAAGTATTCAGAATCAAGCAAAGTGACTGCATGTCACACCTAGCTGCTGCTTCTGGCTGAATCAACATCACCTGTATCCTGAGGGAAGAATCAGATTGGAACAATCTATGTCCCCACTGACTCCAGTGTGAGGCACTGGCAGCAGTAAGCTTGCTCTTAGCGTTGGCACATCACAAAAGCAGCTCTGAAGAAAACCCATGTATAAATACAGATTTCCATGTTATGGATGTCTGCAGAATATGAAACTATACCTTAACCTGGCTGGAAATCCACCTGCACTTAAACACTTTGAAAAAGGCTTTTAAAATTGTATATCATGATAGCAGTCAGATACAAAATTAAAAATGCTGTGGCTCTTTAGAGATGTTCTCTTGAATATCCCTCCATGTTTGTAATTCCCTGCTTTAACAACCTCTTTTCCTTTCGTTTTAGTCGATGCCTTTTTGGTGACACAACACATGATAATACACAAACATTTAAATCTACTACAAGTAGTAAAACTTCTTCAGCATCTCTGCATTTACATTAAATGCCTTATCTCTGAGGTGGAAAAAAAAAAAAAGAAGGAAAAATGTCTTGTACTAAAATGCCTGTATATTAGGATGTCAATGCGAAAGGTGAACCTGTACTGGATTTCCATAGTGATATTAGGTATGGACATAGGGGAGCATTCTTTTTGCCTATAAAAAGTCTGAGCACATGCTCATAGCTGACATTCAGATGGATAATTATTCAGTAATGTAGTACCAGACATCTTTTTTTCCTTGTGTTCATATAGCTACAAGGTGATGGTGCATGAGACTTCCTCTTGTATCACAGGTTTCAGGCTGGCCTTGTAAACCCACAATTTCTTTCCTCCTTCTGAAAAGACACTTTTAAGTGTCATAGATTACACATATCATCTGTGAGGCCTTGAGTGTGATCTATATCCTATTTTTCCATTATTAATATGTAAGAAACAACAGAATGAAAATCATTGCAAATTAATGCCATTAGCTATGAAAATGTATTTTGCATTGTGTGAAGTACAAAAAGTAGCATGAATCTATCTCACTGAGAGGACAGACAGATGGGAATTACTCGTCTAATGAATATGGCTTTCTTTTGAATACCAGTGTGGAGGAGTGCCTTAAAAAAGACTAAATACCTACAGAATGCCAAGATTGTTCAAAAGTAACATTTATGTTAGGAGAAGACATGAACCAACCCAATTATAAGATAGTGGGGTTTTATGATGTTGTCCTATGTATGTCCTGTAGGGCTGCCTGATAATTCATATATTGCCCAACTACCCAAAATCTCACAACCCATTTATGACGTAAAATTCTAAAATAAGAGAATATTGAATCATCATTGGTTTCTCATCATTATTGGTTGATATATTTTTAAGATTTATTTTAAAACAATCTATTTTTAATCAAATCAAACCAGTGTTCCACTATTCCATAGCATTTGTCTGAAAGTAGTATCTGTTTGATAACTGATGACTGATTTAAGTGCAAGTTCTATGAGTACTTAGAGTTAAAATGAAATCTTTTAGGGTCTTAACCTTTAGCTACTGTAGTGGAACAGCTTAAAGTTTCATAGCAGCTTGTCGTTCTGAGGTCTTTGTAAATGTTTTACAAAATATTAAAATTAGAAGTTAATTTATCCTTTAGTGCTGATACTTGTATGTAATAATTTAGATCTAGCAAGAAGAAATCAGTGTTTAATGCATAGTGTGGCCTCTCTTTTCAAGTCTGATGTCAGAAAGGAGATGTATTACAGTGAAGTGAGAATTGCAGAGGGTCTGCTCCAGGATCAGTATTAAGGCCACAGTAAAGACCTGTTGGATGTTTCTCCAAATCTTTCCCTTAAAGGTGAATTTCACCTTATAATAACAGCTGTTGAATATGAAACATCTTTAAGATGTGTATGTATCTGTTGGAGAGACAGTAGGTAAGTACTCATTTTAAACACCTTGTGAACCTCTTTGGCACAAGAAAAGGAGGTCTTTCTTGGGTGTTGGAGAGATGAGCAGCGTCTGAATGGCTACAAGTCCAGGGAGATTGAGATGAGCTCTTAGGCAGAAGCTCTTCCCTGTGAGGGTGCTGAGGCGCTGGCGCAGGGTGCCCAGAGAAGCCGTGGCTGCCCCATCCCTGGCTGTGTTCAAGGTTGGACAGGGCTTGAACCTGCTGTAGTGCAAGGTGTCCCTGCCTGTGGCAGGGGGCTAGAGCTGGATGAGCTTTAAGGTCCCTTCAACGCAAACCAGTCTGGGATTCCATGATTCTAAGTCACTAATTGTCAAATGCACTAGTTATCTCATTGTTCTCCTTATTAAGGGAAAGCTGTTACCAGAAAAAAAAAGAATGAATGTATGGTTATGCCTCTCCTCCTTCCTATTTATGCATACGCCTCACTGTTTTGTGTTTAATGACTATCAGATTCAAAAGAAATCCATTGCATAGGAGAGCAAAACTGTGTCCAAACCCAGGAGCTTTTACATTGTAGTAGAAAATGAAAGACAGAGTAAGTGACAGATACTGTTAAGGGGGGAAATTGTGGCAGTTACAAACACTCCACATTATATGGTATCTTCAACTTCAGCTGCAGTGAAACAGAGATCATTCCTACTCTTCAGATGTGACCTCTGTATTGCTGGAGCCTCAACAGATAAAACACTTGAAGCACTGGAAGGTGACCATATAGATTGTGTGGAGCACAATACCATGAATAGTTACAGCCTCACTAGTTTCACTAGAAACCAGGCAGTTTACCCATTTACCGACACCACATGTGAGCCTAGGAAGTTTTATCAAATCCATGGGAAAGGACTTTTGGGGTAATACATTCCTGTTTCCTCCCAGAAACCTGCAACTGCTCAAAATATCAGTGCACTGAAATGTAGAAACATGACTTGCCACGCAGAATAATGGCAACTGGCATATGATTTATCGTACCCCATCAGAGGACAAGCTAGAATATTATACTGTCGGTGTAGCATGTCAGAGCCTCTGGAAATAATTTGCAGCATCTCTTTGTAGTTGTTTACAAGATGGAGTTGGGGGCCAGGCACTTTTTATTGAAGGAAAACAGGTTTCATTGCTCAGTCAGGACAGTGTTTTCATGATAATGCTCTGTGCTAATAAGCTGTACTTAGGCAGTTAATAGGATAAAAAGCTTCTGAGCAGAACATGTAACTATCTGTCACAATTATCCTAAATTCCAGTAACTATTACTATAATCCCAAGATTCTCACAAATATAAATGTCCTGTGAACTGACGAGGGGTCAAATTATGAAAGAGTAAATATAGTGAACTTAGTGTGTTTCATTACAAGGGAATCTGTCCTGCTTTGTGAGTGAGTTTTGGTTCTTCTCCTCTTCCTAAAAGATCGTACAGCAGTCAAGGTTCATACTAACACTTTTTTAAAATGCTTTAAATACTCAATATCTCATTTTCATCTTCTTTTTTTCTTCCTTGTGAACCCCTTAGGAAATAGAACGGAGCAGAATGGTTCAGCAAGCAGATTACCCAGAAGAGGGCAGCCTCAAACAGAGAAGGATGTGTAAGTGTGCAATACTGTGAATTTTACTTATGAAAGAGTAATATTTCATACAGAATTAAATTAATAGCAATTATTTTAAATACTTTTAATTCCACAGGATTGGCTATTGGAAGGCACTGAATGGCAGCCTTGCAGTTACAGGCACAGGGTTTGCAATACAACTGTCCAGCCAGTTCTGCCTTTCACTGAAGTGTGGGGCATATGACACTGCCAATTACAGGAGCCACACTCACAGTACTATGCAATGAGGTGTCCTAAGTCAGCTACTGAAAGGAAGATACGTTTTGCCTTTTCAGACTTCTGGAAGTGTACATTCCTTCACCTTATTTTTGGAAGCATTAACTGTCAAAGTTAAAGGACCAGGAATGCAGGACACTTTGATTAAAAACTAGCCACAAATACTCATGGTGAAACTTCATGTTTGCTTTGCAGAATCTTTTAAAATTCTTGTCTTTTCTTCCACAATCTTATTTTAAGCTATAAGTTTCTTGACATTAATGGGTTTTGGACAGTCCACAGTTAGTAAAGCACTTAAAAAAGTGTTTCAGGTGAAGTGTCCAGTAAACTGTTTTCCTAAACGTGCTAGATATGAGGAGGGAGAAGCAATAAACTGTGTTATTAGAAGTAAGAGTATTGTTAGCATTGCTTGATCTTTTCTGTTATGCAAAACATATGTAATTGTTTTTAACATTTCCAAATCTCAGCTGAAAACTGAACTTTTCTGCACCACCAGGGAAGTGTCAGGCTAAATGTTTTATGCATTTCAACCAAAACAAACACATCCATCCATAAGAGCTAGATGAAGGAAATATTTGTTTTGTGTTGGGGGAGAAGTGGAAAACTGACTCTCTGTAAGTTGATTTGTATCAGGGATGTCTTTCATCTTTGCCATTCAGAAATCCTGCAAGTTACGAAGTTTCTTAATACACAAGTTGTAAATGCTCAGTAAAGCTGCTTTGAGTTTAAGCTTTAGACCAGCTAAAAATCTGCAAGTTTCTTCCCTCAGTGAGCACAATCATACTTCTTGCTGCTAATACAGCATTATCCCAGATAGTCCCCCATCCATTTCCATCCTTTTTACTCAACTGGAATTGCATTCACCAGACCTTTGTGATCTTTTCTTAGGAAAATTGGTTTAAAAATTCTTCATTCTCATTCTCCAATAATCTACATTTTTGTTCTTGAGATCTTCTTATCCTGTTGTGTTGTCCTGCTTTTTTATTTGATGCTTCAACTTGTCCTCTGGTGGCATCTTGACATATATCTTTGACATCTATCCCAGGCAGTCTAGTTCCCAGCTCAGCATTGACATGGCTATACCACATCTCCTCTCTCCTACATTATAAGTTATTTCTTTTATCATTCTGTGTAACGTGATTGTCCTGGATGGCATGTTAGATAGTAAAAACTAAAATCTTACAGTTATAACAGTGGAAAGCTGTAAACTGATTAACTGGGGGGTTTTGTGATTCAGTAAATCCCTTGGTCAACATATCCAGACTCAGTGATAGTAACCTTGAATTGCAGAACAATTTGAGTAATCATAGTCTTCATTGACATGTAAATGTGTGCATTCAGTAATTCAGTATGGTTTTAGAAACTGCAAGAGTTACAGAAGGATATGTCAGTAAAACACATTTACAAACACAGTAATATTTATGTGAACTTCCATACACTTTAAGTGTACAGGTGGAAAATATACTGTACAATGCACTGACATTAGCATCTTCTTTTGTGCATAGCATTCTGTTTCCATGTTGAGATGCAGCAGTGAGAAGTTTTTCTCATACTATACTCATATATATATCATACTGTAGTTCTATTTCTAAATTTGAGGTTTCTTACAAGGGTGATTCTCTCTTCTGTAGGAGAAAGCAGTAAATAATAGATTATTTCTCTGTTATCTCCATTTGCTTTACATATTTAAATGGTTGAAAGAGAAAATAAGCCTGAACATTCATTGTAGGAATGACTTCAATACGTATTCAGTGCAAATCCTTAATCGTATGTTAAAGTCTGCCATGTAGATCTAATCTGATTGTATATCACTTTAATTTTTATTGCAAAGCCCATTAAACTCTGAAAGCTGACCATCTTTATACTGGTAGTAAAATATTTGTAGCTTAGAAGCGGAGGCAGTAGGAAAAAGCTGAACAAATTACATCATGCAGTGTTAGAGTCGTAGAATCAACTAGGTTGGAAAAGACCTTTAAGACCGTCAAGTCCAACCATTACCCCAGGAAATGGGGAATGTTGTCTCTGTTGGGCTCAGTTTTAACTTCCTGTGTTTCCTACAGCTACAAGCAGTGTTGTATGGCATTAACCATGGCTTTGGGGAGCACATCCTATTCACTGAATTCCTGTTCTTAGGAACAAATGAGTTCAATTCCTTCTTTTACCATTGTCTTCTGGCACAATCCTCAGAAAATCCTCTAATACTGCTGAACCTGAGCTCCTGTCCTTAAAATTATATATATATTTGGCAGTCTGTGTATAAATCCTACCCAAAGGCAAGTTATATTTGGTGTTCTATGACACAGTCAGGTTGTACAGCCCATCTGTTCACAGCTTATCTATATCCATCCTCATTACAATGTGAAGAAACTCAAGGCAACATTGTAAACACTGATTTTCAGCAGCAAGTGGGGATGTGACTAGTGGAAATGGTTTGATTTTTACCTTTTGATGCAGGTTCATGGAGTTGCAGTGCAAAGTGAAAAGTTCCCTGGACAGAATCCTGAAAATAAGAGGAAATCTGACAAGCCTCCAGGTCTGCTTTACACTGATTTACTTCTTGAATCTACTTTTAATATAGGATTTGAAATAAAAATGAAAATCCTATGGGCAACATTTGAGTTTTAATGACTAAGGAATCAAACACAATACTTTAAAGCTGGGAAGTTTGACTTGGAAATCCAGAAAGTGCAAAAAAAAACCCACCCAGAATTTAGTAGATTATTTTTTTAAACTAGTAGTTTTCCAAGTGCACCATTTTTATCACTGCTCATTTTGTCCATGAATAAAAGCATATGAAGCAGTTATCAACTGTTATTTCTAACTTGAAGTCAGAAATATGACTTATTACTGCATAGATTTTTGTTCATGAAGATTAAATACCCCTTTGTGTTGAAGTGATTGTACTATTTAATTTACCACTAATGCATCATCATGGAGTACTCTATTTAATGCATGCTAAAATGCAAATCACTTTCCTGCTTTATTCACATTTTGTTTCCTGAATAAATTTAGGACACGGTTCGTTGCTGTATATTGTTACCTGTGAAATTATTCGGTGTATTCAAAGAACTGTATTGATTTATTTTGCTTGCATACATGGCCTGAGAGTGTTTTACTTACAAAAAAAAAAGCTTGGTTCTAATTTAAAATATTTGAATTTAAAAGTTTATTTGGAAAACTATTAAAAAAAAAAACCCTCTATTTCTCATGAAAACATAGTTGTATGTTCTTAGGTCTGCCACAGTGCTGAGGAGTGTGTTCAAGTATCTTAAATGCCTGTAGATTTCCATTTTACTGACATATTATAGCTTGTCCATGTGCCAAGATTGCTTTTCTGGGGATCAAGTGCTAATCTGTTTAGACAGCTGAAGACTTACAGATGAAGCGTAAATAACAGGAGATTTTTAAGCAACACTTTCCAAGGCACCTGAATGCCATTTTCAGAAGCAGGGTTTGTTCCTATGTCCTGAAAATTTAAGTCCCCTTAGCTCGCTGTGAGTTGGAGCCTCGAGCATCACTTAGAGCTTATGAAAACAATTCAAAAGTTCCTTCTTTCCGATGTTTTTAATAGACTGTAGACCTCTATAAAGAAACACTTTGGGATTGAGATGTAACAATGCCTTTGGTTCTTTCTTTCCAGGCTTTAGAGGGCAGTAGAGAGCTTGAAAATGTTGGTGTCTCAGTCTCATCTGGCAACTTGAGGGATGAAGTGCGGAAAACCCAAGAGCTAAGTAAGGAGGATGTTCAATAACGTTTATCCCCTTTATAACAGTTTATCTGTGATCTCTGCTAGAGTCATACCCCACTCTGTGTTATAATGGAGTGTTATACCCCAAGCCTCTGCCCTTAGTCTTTTAGTTGGGACAAAAGCACCTCCTTGTGCATACAACCAGGGATGTAAAAGAAAGGCTACCCCAGCATTCCACTTTTCTACCTCCCAGTCACAGGTGGGGAGGGAAAACTTGCAAGAGCAACACCTTTTCTAATGTAAATAGTTAGATACTTAGTGGGTAGTTAGCTCGTGATTAGGCTAAACGTTTGCACTTTGATTGCATTGCCTTTCTGCTCCTTCTGCAAGGAAGTTGTTTTGTTTGTTTTCCTGTTAGGAGGATTATGCTGAATATAGGTTTCCAGGCTTTAAAAATTGTTATTCATGTGTCTTTAAATGATGGACATACCAGATGCTTATTGTGTTGGGATGAAGGCACTTTACAGATGGCACATCTGTTACTTTTCCAAAGAAACCCAGAGAAAGCAAAGATTTTCATTTATATGTGTCCACGTTTAGGAAACTATCCTTACTCCAAGTCAGAGATTCTTGGAACATGTAATCCTCAGCAGCAAAAAGTGCATTCATGCTTCTCTTCCCAGCTGCCTCTGCAGCTACATGGGAAATATGTGATAGGGAAGTACTCCGATGGCAAAACATTGCACTGTGGATAGTTGCAGGAAAAATAGGTATTGGCCTTCAGGGAGAAAAATTAAAGATCTCCCTTACCAGGTAATTCCTTTAAAAGTGGTGAAATGTAGCTGTAGACACCCAAGGAGCTCCAGTATTTATCATAGAATCCTAGAATGGTTTAAGTTGGAAAGGACCTTAAAGCTCATTCAGTTCCACCCCCTGCCATGGGCAGGGACCCCTTCCACTAGAGCAGCTTGCTCCAAGCCCCTGTGTCCAGCCTGGCCTTGAGCACTGCCAGGGATGGGGCAGCCACAGCTTCTCTGGGCAATTTATGCCTCAGCACAGGTTGTTCATTTGTTTTCACAATAGCAGCACCTTTATCTGTTCCCAATACATGTTTGTGGGACAGGTGTGTCTCTAAAACTGCATTCACCTACCACTACTTCTCAAAAGTCTGTGTATGTAATACTGTTCTTGTAGACTTTTCATACCCACCTCTGATTATCTAGTTTCCAGGTGAACAGGGAGTATGAATAACATAACCATACATGTATTCCCTGTGTCCAGGCTTTGGATAAGCATGCAGAGATGATGAAACAGCTTCCTAACCTGCAGCAAACAGGATGTTTTGTTGGTTTACATTATTCTACAACCTCTCTGGTTGCTTTGTTGCCTGCAGAGTGTAAAAACACTGAACTAGCTATAGGAAATCAAAACCTGGAGTGACTGCGACTGTTACTTTGTTTGCAGCTGGAAAGAGGTGGACAATAAAGGCCCCAGTGCTAGAGAATTTCTCTTAGCAAAGAGCCCTGTAACCCTTCCAATTCATTAGCTGAATGGACCCCAACAGTGGAATTTATGCACCACACAATTCCAGCAACTACTGTTGTTTAAATTACCATTTCTTTCCTGACTCCTATTCCCATGCTCATTCCGTTTGCATTTTGCATGTCTATACACTGTACTGTTGCCACTGTAATGCGCTTATCCAGATGCTTTCTTATACAAAATGAAGTTTTCTGAATATAGTCTGTGTTTACATTACTACCCTACACCAGGGATAGGGCAGTGACTTCCCAAATGAGCTGCCAGGCCTGTTGTTGACACTTGCTGTTAGCTTCTTATTGCCTTCCAAATGGGAAAGAATCATCCTTTCCTCCCACCTCTGAATTAGGAACAATGCACCGTGTCAGTGCTAGAAGACAGAAATGGGAACAAACAAAGCACAACTCCTCAAAATGATGTTGATTTTGAAATGGTTTTGTTAATTTTTTGATTACAATTACACTGGGGTGTTTTTTTTTAATCATCACCTGAAGGAAAATCCAAATCAGAATCCCGGAATTGCTTGTGTTGGAAGGGTGCTTAAAGCTCATCCAGTTCTAACCCCTGCCAAGAGCAGGGACACCTTCCGCTGGAGCAGCTTGCTCCAAGCCCCTGTGTCCAACCTGGCCCTGAACACTGCCAGGGATGGGGCAGCCACAGCTTCTCTGGGCACCCTGTGCCAGCGCCTCAGCACCCTCACAGGGAAGAGCTTCTGCCTAAGAGCTCATCTCAGTCTCCCCTCTGGCAGGTTAAAGCCATTCCCCTTGGCCTGTCCCTACAGGCCCTTGTCCAAAGCTGCTCTCCAGATTTCTTGTGCGCTTTGAAAATGTGAAAAAGGCAGCATAGATATTTTCTTTGAAATCTCTGTGGCAACGTTTACTGATTGCAGATTTCTTTCTTCACTAGTGAGTCAAGCAGAAGAACTGCAGCTGCTGAAAAGAGACCATGGAAAACTTCTCGCCCAAAGTAAGAAACTGAATAACTCCTATGTAACAGGTTTTGGTGATTCCTGTTAGGTGATTAGTTCTTTCCACTTGCAGTTGGGTAACCTTTCATATGTGAAAATGATGATCATCAAATGTGTTTCCTCTGAAAACTTTGGAATTACTCAAATGTAAATTTCCTCTTTTCTGCTATTTTCTTTGGATTGGGTACTTCTCTATGAAACTGTGCAAGGAGAAGAAATCATTAATGGTGTTATACTTGAGGCATGGTCTAGAAATATGTGCAGTCAGGTCCTAGAGAGCTTACATATCTTTCATATATAACAGTTATCCTTGTTATTCCTCATTCTCCTCCCTCCCCTTGCATTTTTAGTGTACAAACCAGGTAGCAAACAGCCTTTGCAGCAGAAACTTTTTCACCTTATATGTATTGTGAGGTATTTAGCACGCTTCAGGGGACTGTGAAATCCTAGCTGTTTGGTTTCTTCATAACTAGTGCTGTGAAAACATTTGAAGTTGGTGGCATGTCATAGAGTATGGCTCATGTAGTCACTATAGTGCCTTGTCTAGCAGGAAATGTGGCGGGGGGATTTATGTTTCCCAGTAAAATCAACAGTCACCACTGATACTCTGATATTTCTGTTATCTTCACGTGTCTTCACATAGAGCAAAACCAGAATTAAAATAATTGATGGCATCTCTGCTGCTCTATTTGTCAGCTGCCCCAAGCAACAGCACTGTTTTGCTGACGACACTAAGTTATGTGGTTCAGTTGATACACTGGAGGGAAGGGATGCCATCCAGAGGGACCTTGACACGCTTGTGAGGTGGGCTAATGCCAACCTCATGAAGTTTAACCATGCCAAGTGCAAGGTCCTACACCTGGGTCGGAGCAATCCCAGGCACAGCTACAGGTTGGGCAGAGAAGAGATTCAGAGCAGCCCTGCGGGGAAGACTTTGGGGGTACTGGTTGCTGAGAAACTGAACATGAGCTGGCTTCAGTGTGCGCTTGCAGCCCAGAAACCAACCGTATCCTGGGCTGCATCCAAAGGAGCGTGACCAGCAGGTTGAAGGAGGTGATCCTGCCCCTTTACTCTGCTCTCGTGAGACCTTACCTGGAGCATTGTGTGCAGTTCTGGTGTCCTCAACATAAAAAGGACATGGAACTGTTGGAACAAGTCCAGAGGAGGCCATGAGGATGCTCAGGGGCTGGAGCACCTCCTGTATGGAGACAGGCTGAGGAAGTTGGGGCTGTTCAGCCTGGAGAAGAGAAGGCTGTGTGGAGACCTCATAGCAGCCTTCCAGTATCTGAAGGGGGCCTATAGGGATGCTGGGGAGGGACTCTTCATTAGGGACTGTAGTGACAGGACAAGGGATAATGGGTTCAAAGTTAAACAGGGGAAGTTCAGATTGGATATAAGGAGGAAATTCTTTACTGTGAGGGTGGTGAGGCACTGGAATGGGTTGCCCAGGGAAGTTGTGAATGCTCCATCCCTGCCAGTGTTCAAGGCCAGGCTGGACAGAGCCTTGGGTGGCATGGTTTAGTGTGAGGTGTCCCTGCCCATGGCAGGGAGATTGGAACTGCGTGATCTTCAGGTCCTTTCCAACCCTAACTATTCTATGATTCTTTGATTCTATGTCACAGGCAGCCCCTTCGATTTTGGTTGTATCTGCTCTTCCATGTGCCTACATTCATTCTGCTCTGGAGAATTCTCTTAAGGGAAAGAAAACTGATCAAAATGAAGTATCCTCAGCTCCAGATTACCAGGAAGTTATAATGGTGGATGCTGTGAGCCAATGCAGATGTGAACAGTCATTGCTTGCTTTGTGCAGTGCTTTTGAATGGCCACCAGGGTATACATTTATAGTTCTATCTTTGCTCCCAGTGCTAAACACGCTTCCAGCCTTGTTAGATGAGAAATGAGATATTTTGTGAAACTGAGCTGGAAAATAGAATTACGAGTTTAAGTTGACCAATTTTGATGAAGTTTCTATGTCAATTTTGCTTTAGTAAAGCATAAATTTGCTTTTGCAGTCTTGCAAATGCAATAGTAGTTGAGGCAAAGAAGCGTGTAGTACAAGAAGAGCACTTGGAGATGTTTTACTTTGCCTTTTAGTTTTGGATGTGGTTTTCCATAATTATTTTTAATTAGTTATGCCCAAGACTTAAAACTTATGACTGTTCAGTGGCTTGATACAGATGGAATGTCACATTATCATCACATGGTGAGGCACGAAATTTATTTACTTTACATAAAACAACCTCTACTTAAAACAACTTAATACAAAACATTCCTTGCTCAATGGGCACCATTATATAGAACTCAATATATCATTTTGTGTGGCCAGCATAACAAATGGCATCTTTGTCTGTCCATGACTAGCATTTACAGTAAACAAAATGTTTTTGAATAGAATGTAAGCAAACTGCAAAGCGACTGCCAAGAGATGAAATCTGGTTGGTATGTTACAGTCCAAACCATGCTTTGTGCCTCTTGAGAAGAAATGTGTAGGTTGTGATATGCATATTTTAAAGGAAAATTTAATGGGTTCAGAATCTCAAGGAGTCAAAATAACATTCTAAACAGGAAAGCTGGTTCTTAAAAATCATACTAATGCTTTGCTTACCAGAAACACTGACATTAATCATGTCCATGCCTCTGTCTGCTGTCCAAGTAAAGAACAACAAGAGAGTGTTACAGGAGATCAAATAGTTGCAGTGTCAAGGAAAACTACTTTCAGGCTATGTCTTGTAATGAAATAGTAAATACTTTCTTTTCATGTTGTTCATCCTGCCAAGCCCAGGGCCAGATACGATCACCCCTATTAAGGTTAGTTCTAAACATTTCTAACTTTCATATTGTTTTTAATATGAGTGACTGAAGCTTGCACTCTTTGCAGCAATAGTGGTGGCTTTCCAAGACACTAGATCAGGGTTAACTTGATGTTTTTCTATTGAATGCCACTTGAAATTCTTAATGAAAGCCAAACTGGAGAGATCAGGGACTAAGTAATACTGAGTTCCCACTCACCAGTCCAAACTGTGTATATATGGCAAAACATTAACTCCCATTTCAGAAACACTGTAAAATATGGACTTCTCCTTAATAAGCAGAGTTCCTTCTCAAAACAGATAAAATAGTAAGACTTTTATTGCAATATCCCACTATTTATTCCTATTCTTGTCAGTTTGAGTTTGGACTTTGCACTGGATGCTTGTGTACAAGCAACTGAATAGCTTGGGCCTGGACTGCTGGTGGCTTGCTGTGAGTGAGGGTGAATCAAGTTTACAACATATTTCTACATCAATCTCATACCAAGTAGAATAGATTTGCTGACCTTTACATATACTCAGGGGTCTGTCTCCCACCCATCTTTCCTTATCCTCCTTTGGGATCTTCTGTGGAAAAGGGAAATACATTAGACCTCAGATGTACATTTTCAGGAGCATATCTGTGGAGTTTTCTGGCTGTTTTTCAGCCCAACTTTGTATTTCCTTGCAGGGAAGGAATGTCATTGTGCCCTTTCTGGTCTTGTGAACTGGCTAAGCAGAAATATATTAAGTGAACTGAATGAATTCACAGGTAAATTTATTCAGAAACTGAGTTTCTTTCCAGAGTTTCCATTCCTTGAGAGCAAATAGAACAAGTATCAGGACTGTCTTTGCTTATGGCAAATACTCACTTTTTAGGGAAGTGATGAGGTGGATACTGAAGTCAGACCTAGGGTTTGGGAAAGGCCTCTTTACCAAACAGATCTGTAGGCCCCTTTCTTAAGAACCAGTACCTGAGCTGACTACAGATGAACCTCATGCTCTTGTTTATGCAAGCCCCACTTCCAGGCATTTGTGATAGAGGTTCATCTGAGGTTCAGTTCTTCCACGTTTTTAATCTGTTTGGGAAAAGCTGCTAATGCTGACACAACAGTTCCTTCCTTCTACCAAGGTCCTTTCAGTTAAATCCTAGGCTTCTTTCCAGCAAAATTTGACAAGGTCTCTCTAGCAGCTTTCTTTGTGGTGTACATCATCTCTAAAAGCAACAAAGATGATGCTGAAGGACTTCTTTTTTCCCAAATACATTATTATTAGATGGAGATTTAGAGTTTGTGTTTTCAAATTATAGGTTTACTTCAATTCTTAATGCTAAAGGTCAGGCTTGATGTTTTGTCCCACATCAGAAACATCTGCTCGGAGTTAATGTCCCTACACCGTGTTTGGAAGAGAGATGGGGTCATCAGTACTCTTTTGCTTGAGTCCTGCATCCCACCAAGATATGAGCTGCCCCCTTGGCCTCACCAGAGAGGCTGTTGAAGTGAGGCAGAAATTGCCTTATGCCATCAGTAAGACTGCTTCAAGAAATCATAACTTGGTTTATGTGATGCTGGGGGGAATCTGGCCTAGTTCTGGCTCTCTTGGGTGGAAGATGTGTCTGTATTTCTGCTCATAAGGCTTTTCTGCCATTAGACATGGGAAAAAAATTAATGACAGTTACATTTTTAAGTTATACCTCAGTGTGAACACTTGTAAATGGGACTGCATTCAGCAAAACTGAATTAAGAGTCTGCCGAGTGTGTGTGTGCGCACATGGACATGGTGCACCTTTGAATGTCCCCGTGCAGAGACCCAGGGAAACCGCTCTGCCCTCCTGCATTTGCAAGCAAAACTAACTGTGAGATTGCCCCGAGAGCACCCAGAGGAGGAGTGTGTTCTGGTGTCATGTTCTAATTCATATTGTGTGGGCTAAAAGCTGTCGTTGCTCAGGCTAAATCTGACTGTACATCTCTCATTCTGTGCAAGCAGGTCTAGTTTGTAACCATGCAAAGTCCTTTACAGTCTAGAAGAGGTAACAAAAGCACGTTCTGGTGCCCAGAATTTGCAATGCTGGTGGTTTTCCTAGGACAAGTGAGTAACCTCGTTTACCAAGAGGTGAAGGAGCTGGTGGACAGGTTTCTGTGTGACCTCAAACAAACAGATGTGGGTCTGTCAGATCGTACCCACAGCTTGTATTTTAAAATACAACCTGAGATTGGAGAAGTACCTGGCCCTGAGGTCATTGGCATGATGAGCTCTTTGGATGGAGGGAAGGGGGCAAATTACAAACCTCTCCAATGATTTAACATCCTCTGCTATGTAGATGAAATATTAAGCTATTAACTTCTGTGGCAGATACAGAAATGCACATGAGAGATACGACTATAGGCCTCAGACATATGTACATAGAGAACTGTCAACCTGCATTTTGTATTTGGGTGTCAGCCCCATTTATTCATGAATTCCACACTTGTGTTTATTCTCTCTTTTCCTACGTACCTTTTTATGGACACAATAACTGTTAATTTTTAATTCTAGTGGATTTAGAGTGTTAGTATTAAGCGTAATGAAAAATTAAAAGGGACTGTAGTTCTTTCAACAGCTCCATGTAGCAGCTCCTCCATGAGAATAAATACTGCTTTCTCCCATGAATATAATTATTTAAAATAGAAAAGAAACATTAGTTTGGGCTCACTTAGTAGCAATTATATGTTTAAGAGGTGTAAATAACTCGCTACCCAGACATTACAAATATCCAGGTGCTCCGTATGTGCTGATGACAACAAAATGGAAAAGAAAGACTGTAATAATTCTGACTGGTTTTCTCTGCAGAAGATATTGATTATTTGTGTGTGGTGAGAGATTTGGAAAATTCAATTAAAGGAGTTGTGCAAAGGTTTCATAAATTCCCCTCGTACAGCGTGTACACAGACATTGGTGCGTATTAAATCAATGCAGCACTTCACAATATATTTTCTTTGAAACATAAAAATAAATAACATTTAAACAGTTCTGCTTACTACAGAAACAAATTTTATTTGCTGTGAAGCATTTAGTCATGTGCTCCCCCTGACTCATACACATTTGCCAGCTGTAACAAATTTTATAGACGTTTTCTCCCGAGACATAGCTCATATACTATGAATTTTTAAATGAGCAAATGGTGAAGAAGGGATGTCAGCAATATAAAAATTGATCAGTTAAAAGATAAAAGCATAAGTAAAGAGATTTGTATGGTAGTCTTAATAGGTTTTATTAAATAAAAATACTATAAAACGACAGTAATGAATAGACTGAAGGTTTTAAGTGTGGTTGAGGTGGAGAAAAATTATTCTGGCACATTTAGGAGAAGATTGGTTTTATATCACCTGACAGGTGGACATTTTTTTCCTCTCTGCTTTTCAGATCTGTAAATGTTTCAGAGCAGTCAAACTTGGGGAAGAACGGTGCTGGGAATAGCAGGGGAAAGAAACTTGGGAAGATTTTGCCCTTCTAAGGCCAGGTTGGACAGAGCCTTGGGTGACCTGGTTTAGTGTGAGGTGTCCCTGCCCGTGGCAGGGGGGTTGGAACTGGATGATCTTAAGGTCCTTTCCAACCCAAACTATTCTGTGATTCTATGATTCTAATGCTTTTGTGGGCCAGGGACAGGAGACACCATGCCAAGGGGCAGGGCTGAGGTTCCTGCCTTGCCATTCGCACCCCCAAAGTGCTTGAGCTGATGAAGGAGCATGAACTGGGCCAGCATCCACTTAGTGCTTGAGCCAATGTCCTTCTGGTCACCTCTACAGACCCTGCCCTTCCTAAATGCCCTGGGCACAAGAGGGTTTCATACTAAAGTTTTGATAATGTTCTCTTTGGGTTTTTCTGGTGTTGGAACGGGATGATCTTAAGGCCCTTTCCAACACAAACCATTCTAATATTCTATGTAGTTTAACTTCCTTAGGAGTTCTACATAGAATCATAGAATCAACTAGGTTGGAAAAGACCTTGAAGATTAAGTCCAACCATTCCCCAGCACTGCCAAGGCCACCACTAAACTATGTCACCTATATAAAATACTAAGAGAGATAAGGGTTGTTGCTAGGGGATGTCTGTTCTGTTGGGGTTAAGAGCAACTCACTAGGTTCACACACCCCCCAGAAATATATATATAAAACCCTGAAACTGCTACAACAAGCACTGTAAGTTATTGGAGCACATGAGTAATAAATCATAATATCTATCTGATTCCTTGAATAGCTAAATCTCAATGACATCTGTATAAATATTATATAACTAAGGCTTTGGTCACAAGGTGTTGTCATGGTATATGTGTGGAAAGAGGGACAAGTTAATGGTGTTTGATACGAATCTGGGCAGCTTACATTTTTTAAGAGGGTTTCTTGGAGTGAGATGCAGATCTTGGCATGGGCACGGGTTCTGTAAGTACAGCATAGCCTGAATGGTGCAATCAGTGCAAATCAGGTTTGGAAAGATTCAATTAGGGACTTGCATTCAGGATTTGTACCATCTTGTAATTAAATCTTTTTGTGTTACTGGACAGTTTCCTATTGTAAGCAGTAGTGGTATCTGTGTAAACAAACGGTGTTTATTAGGTGTGATGCTGAGGAGCTGTGCTTGAGGCTAAGTTGAATGGGATGCCTTTATCTGGAGTAACTTCAGACTCAGGATAGGACAGGATTTCTGGCTTGGTCAGCTCCAGCTCATGTCAGATCCACAGGCAGGTCTGTGCCACATGCTGTATGTGACACCTAAGGAGTCACTGCCTGCTAGATGAGGAGAGCCTTCCCACTGACCCTATGGCTTTGATGCTTCTCTCCATCTAAGTTTACATGCGGCCCCTTTCCTCACAGTAGTCATCTTAGCTATAAACCACTGTAAATATCCGTTTGTTGGTCTTGGTATGTTTAATATAAAACCAGTAATTCTGAATTCTCTCTTCACCCTTTGGTGCTGGTGGAATCCAAGTGCAGCATGACCCATCAGCAGGCACTCAGGGTACAGGGACCAGAGCTGATCCTCTGCTGCAGTAATCTGGGGGGGGGAAATCTTGGCTCTCAGGCACACCTGCTCCCAGAGCCTTTCCCTGTGTTCTCATTCCCTGAATTCCTTTCTGCCCTTGCACACTTTTCCTCTACTTCTTCCAGCCATCTGCTCAGCCCTTCACCCTGGCCCTGCCCTCATTGAGCACAGGACTCAGGTGCTGTTCCCTCTTGTTTTGCTGTCCTCTCTCAGGACACAGGAGATGGTTGTTCCTCACATAGTACTTGACTGAATCTGCTCATATCCTTACAGACTTACTCTTTTATTATTAATAGCAAAAAAGAAGGAGCAGCTCCTAATACTCGTAACATGTTCTGTACTGCTTTGTCATCATTGGTGGTAATGTAGTCTGTTAAGACAACCTCCTAAATTACTGCCGAGACACCGTAACTGTATGAAGTAAAAGGGGTTCTGTTGAACACTGCAGTAACTTTGTTAACGTCTATTTGTGGGGGGATTTTCACAACTTGTATAATAACACCATTATTATGTTTAGTTTTTATATTTTTGTTCTGTTTCCAAGGAATGTTTTGCAAGGGCCTGTAGTGATAGGACAAGGGGGGATGGTGTTAAACTGATGGAGGATAGATTTAGATCAGACTTCAGGAAGAAGAGGGTGTTGAGGCACTGGCACAGGGTGCCCAGAGAAGCTGTGGCTGCCCCATCCCTGGCAGTGTTCAAGGCCAGGTTGGACACAGGGGCTTGGAGCAAGCTGCTCTAGTGGAAGGTGTCCCTGCCCGTGGCAGGGGTTGGAACTGGAGGAGCTTTAAGGTCCCTTCTGACCCAAACCATTCCATGATTTACCAAAACTGATTTTCCTTCTCCATAGGATGCGTTCAGACCACCAGTAGCTCCGCGTTCCTGAAGTCTCTCCTTGACTGAGGTGAGTAGTTCCTCAATCCACTCTGTGCCTTCTCCAGCCACCATGTACAGGTCAGGTTATCGCAAGGGCTGAGGTATTTCATTTTACAACACTTGCAGGGTGCCCCAGTGTATAGGCCTGCAGTGAGGACTGGAATAGCTTGGGGGGAAAACAGTTGTTATTCTGCATGTGGTATTTCCTGTTTCCGGTTTGTTAAGCAAAATGAGGTACTCAATCTGTAGAAACTCTGTCCTATGCTAAACCATCCAGTATCATTTCACCTTGTCAAGACTGTCAGTTTCTAACGGCATGGCTCTTTTCAAGAATGGCAATTCAGCTGTAACACATGTAACAAAAGCAAGAAAATTTGTGTACTTGAGATTATCCCTTCTTAAATGCCATGGTGATGACCTGGTTGCCACTTCCAGCCCCCCACTTCCTCAGGAGCATTTCCTACCCCTATTCCATCCATCTCTGCTCATGCAGCTCAGGCATGTTGGGGTCACTGCTGTCCAATCTGTTTCATAAAGTCTCACCGGACAAAGAAGTCTTGAGAGATGAGAATATAATAGTCATAGAATGGTCTGGGTTGGAAGGGATGTTAAAGATTATCTGCAGATTATATCAATTGCCCATGTGGTGTGAGAACATCTTTCCTCTGGAAAGTTAATGTATTCCAATTCCTGTAATTGAGGAATATGAGACAGTGCATCTACAAGCTATGTAACTGAGTGAGTGCAGGGCTGAGCTCAGATACATGCATTTTGCTTCTCAATGAAGGCTTTAGCCCTTTTATCTTAGAATCACAAGTAACCTAGTAGCAAAAAAGCTTTAAACCCCTGCTTGTCCCCAAGCTAATGCCACCCTTACACTTCCCAGCTGCTTATGCCAGAGATGCTTTCTCCTCTTTACTCCTTCCAAACCAGCTCCCACACCAGAATAACGGAGGGGTGGGAAGCCCTGCAGGCAAGCGGCACTAGTGGCCTGTTTAGCAGCTCATTTTCCATTCAGCAGAATTTCAGAGTCCCAGAGACCACAGAGTGACCTTTCTATGGTACAATAATCACTTTAAGCCTTACCCTGGCTTATTAGCCTGAAGTAAACCCATGCTGACAACTACGAGGTTTCAAGTCGAAGTTAGATCAGAAAGCACTCATCCCCACTATAAGTTTATGTCCAAGACTAGTGTTTAGTCAGTGAAGATTCTGGACCCTATGGTCAAAAAAGAGACACATTTACTCTTCCTGGTTCTCTCTACCCCTTTTGTAAGTGGAACCATCACTATAAAGCCCTTTGTTTTCTTATTATTTACAAGAATTCAGTTGTGGCAGTTAAATGATCTTTCAGCAATTACTTCTCAACTTCTTCTACAGATAAACTGACAGCGGTTCCTTACAACATCTGAAATGTGGCTGCAGTGACCATCTGTTGCTCTGCTTTGCCTTAGGCTGTCTGTGCCTCTGTCTGTCCTTTCTTACGCAGTTCTGGCCGCAGGACAGCCATGTAATGCTGAGCAGATCACATGAATGATGCTGCTGCTGCCTAATTGCTATTTATTTTAGTCATTCCTCCTCTCCACACAGGCATTATGTGAAAAATGCATTCCACAGCAACCCAAAGTTCTACATCTGTGTGGCTGTACTTAAAAGGAGAGAAGAAATGAGTGTAAACCAATCTCCCCAGCAAATACCAGTTTGGGATTGCTCCCTGTGATGGGCAGGTGCACATCTAGATACAATTTCTGGCATCTATTTAAACTGAACAATGTGCACAACCAGATGATCCCAATGTAAATAATACATCCTGGTTGGTTTATGCAAGCAGGAGTGCAAAATGCTCATTTAGCTTGGCTGCTGCATGGAAAATGTATGTTCTTATGGCAAATAGAGATTTATGCTGCCTTGGTTTTACAGCAAATAAACCAATCCCCCACCTCTAACCCTCCCTACAAGAACCAGGCAAGAAGAAACTCTGGTCAGAGATGACCTTTGCATCCCAGGCCTTCTGTGGGAAATGACTGCTTCCTGCCCTGCTCCTGTCATCACGCCACCAGCCCCACAAAAGCCAGTTAACTGTGACTGAAATAAATGCATCCAGCTTTGCAACAGCCTGTCTGGAAATTTATGGCTTCTGCTAATGAGGATTTTTTGAAGAAAGCTCTAGTGTGCAAGAAATTATTCCAAGTGCTGAGCACACTGAAGTTGTTGGCAAACAACTTCAATTTCTATGGCTGCCACAGTTACAGATGTCATCCACGGTCCTGTCTCCTCTGACAGCGTAGAATGGTTTGTGTTGGAAGGGACCTTAACGCTCACCCAGTTCCAACCCCTGCCACAGGCAGGGACACCTTCCACTAGAGCAGCTTGCTCCAAGCCCCTGTGTCCAACCTGTCCTGGAACACTGCCAGGGATGGGGCAGCCACAGCTTCTTTGGGCACCCTGTGCCAGTGCCTCTCCCTCATAGTGGAGAACATCAACTCAAGACACACAATAGAAAGGTGTCACTTTCAAGCCCCCAGTGTTCAAACACGTGGCTCTAATACCATTCATTTTTTTTGTCAAGATTTTACCTTGGTTTTGGAATTCAATGAGGTATGGGAAGAGTTGTTACAAACCACTATCCTCAAAACCACCCCTCCAGCCTATTGCAGCCCCTGCACCTCAGATCACTGTGTTAGGTGCAGCCTGTCTCATATTGGAAGAGTAGGATGATTTTTCTTTATTTTATATTCCATTTTTTGCTATTCTTCCAGATAGTTCAATGTAAATATGAATAACCCTTTCTACTGCTGCAAAGAGCTGATTTTTACAACTAAAATACCAAGGACCAGAATGCTGTGTTATAGTGTGGTTGAACACTTCCACACTGGAGCTTTGGGCAGTTAATAAAAATCATAGAACACCAGGGTGGAAGGGACCTCAAGGATTGTCTGCTCCAGCCTTTAAAATGTTTACATAATACCTGTGCAATCCAAGTGGAAAAGCTGTTAGTAACTGTTGGAAGGGAATTGTGGCAGTTACTCCCTTCTGCTGTTACCTTCCTGCGCTGTTTGGTGGTGGTTGTACTCACAAGATGCCCCAGCTAATGGCTTTAGGGATAGTAGAAGGTGAGCCCAAACCAGCTCTAGCTTATATATATCTAGTTTATATAACCTGAGTGTAACCTTTGTAGCTAGGAATACTTTTGATCTAAAAAGCATCTGGAAACCAACCACACACTCATCTAAATCAATCCCTTCTGTCTAGTCTTGGAAGAACAAAAGACAACATGCATACAATAAAAGACCAATAAAGGTGATGGCTAATGAGTCAGTGGTGCCTCACACCATGGCAGTTACTAAATAACATGAAATTTGGTGTTTAATAATGTTTTAGGGAAGCAGAAAGCTCTATACTGAGATTCTACTGCAAATGCTCCTCATTACATGCCTGTGCTAGTTGAGCAGTTACTGTTCCTTTGACCCCTTTGCTGTACCAGGCTGCTGCCTTTCAGAAACAGCTGGGGCTGTTAAGAACCATTTCCAGTTCCACACAAGGTGGATCGTATGACTCGCACTTTATCACCCCTTGAAGCCATCTCAAGGACAAAGAAAAGAGATACACTCAAAACTAATGTTTTTATATGGGGGGAAGGATCTCACCATCACCTTGTGTTGAACACGAGACCAAGCCCATGAGAACCTGAAGCCCTTCTGCTTCCTTCCATCTTAATTTGCCGTTTCAGATGTTGCCTGGGTCGAAGGAGATGTCCTCCAGACCGCCTCAAGGGCTGGTGGTCCCTCACCCCATCACACGTGGAGGGAACACTGTGGGCTTTGGCTTTCACAGCCTCTGGAGACAAAGATCCCCATTTACACATCCTGATACACATCTCTGCCCCTCAGCCTACGCTCCTCCAAGGAAAGGCCACGCTGTGGGCAGAGCTCTTGTGTGCCACCACGAGGGTCACACCCTCACAGAAGCTCTACATACTTGTGGAAATACTTAAGTCACATTGCTTTATAGTGAACTGTTACAGTGTAGGCCCACCACTAACCTCTACTCACCCCCAACACCGTCACAACTACTACTCCAGAGCACCTTTTGTGTTCTCCCTGAGCTGCCATGGTTATAACCTTGTGGAAAATGTAACTGCAGCCAACAAGTAAAGCTGGAAAAGCAGAACAAACGCACTCAGCTTGTAGACATTTCAGTTACAGCATTCAGAGCTGACACAGGTGGAAGTTCCCAGAACAGCTGATTCACACACTCACCATAACACTGCCAATGTCAGCAGCAGTCTGGAATGTGACAGCACACAGAGAAGCCTTAAATGAGGATGGGTTTGCTTTTTGTATGTGAAGGAAAAGGACAGACTGGCTCCTAGTTAAACTATACTACCAGGAATGGGTTTATGATTTAGTTTCTGTGTGCTTTATATATATATATATATATATATATAAAATTATTCAATCCATTTTTATTCTCTCAATTATTTGCAGCAGAGGCTGGGCTGTGCAGAGGGAGAAATTGCAGAGTTTAGTTCCATTTACACCTGCAAATTATGCAATAGGTGGGGAGTTTACTGGGGGGTTTTATCCCTGAAGCACCCAGTACCTACTTTCAAAGCACAGTGTGGTATCCTCAGCTTTATTTCAGTAGAACCAAGAGCTTTTGGCCTTTCAGCCCTGTTAGAAACAGTTGAGTCAAGAGACTACAACTGTGTTAAAACCAAATCACAGCTGATGACTACAGTGAAGGAAGATGCATCCTCCAACCTGCTGCACACGCACGAGCCTTCCCCTTCCCAAACATCACAGCCTCTACCCCTGCACCCAGCATTAGCTTGTGTGTGTATCTGTGGCTTAGACAATTCTTCAGCATTCCAGAAGTGCTGGTACTGAGGAAAGGAACACGTAACACAAGAAAACCAAAAGCCTGTGGGTGAACCAAAGCTGCTAGTGAATTGCTGTGCTTACGGGCTACAGCACTTGGGTCTGTGCTGGGGCTGAGCTTTAGATCCCATCTGCTGGAGACCACATGTCCTCCCCTCCAGCACCAGATGAAGAACCAAGAGAAGAGCATACCCCCCACTTGGGTAGCAAAGAGTGATGTGGGACAGAAACTGATACAAGAAGAGTTTATGTCATAAAACAATTCAGTGAGACAACTTCAGAGCTACCAGTGAGGAGTTTCTACTCAATACTTAACCCACTTGCTCACACTTTTTATGCTGGGAAACCTGTAAACTCAATGGCATCAAGCTGCTTTGCCAATACAGGCGGGGGACTTCAGCCTTAACTCAAAATTTGGTCCTTTATTAGGGAGTTTAAGTTTACAAATGGTAACAAAAAGTATTACACTTCTGCAGACGACACCAAGTCACATTTCCAAATGCTCTTCACAATATTCCTTCCTTTAAAAGTCCTTGATTACTTTGTGTTTCAATACACATTATGTGTTTCCTGATTTTCATTAGGATACAGGAATTGTATTACAGCATGAGCAGGTTTACCTGCAATGCCAGACACTGCTCATGGAGAATACAGTTTAGTCCTTGATCTTCACAGGTTCATTAACTGATTTTCTTCTGACTTCTACTGTTCTTTGAGTCCCACAGAATAACAATGTTAAAATACACCAAAAATAGTATAAAATGTAAGCAAGAAATAATAGACACAGCTAAAGGGAATAAATCCGGTAACCTCTGTGGGGGATGCACCATGGCACTCATCACAGACAGGACAGCCATCAGGGTTATGGACATAAGGAACTGTAAGAGAAGGAATGATGCATTAGCTAATGATGATTCAAAACCTCAAACAAATAAGCTGTTACTTTACTACTTGGCTGCTCTGTATTCTTCACTCTATACTTGCAGAAAAACATTCCAGCACATCTTTACACAGGTGCAGTGTGGCTTTCCCTGTTTGGGGCTGTATCACAGAATCCCAAACTGGTTTGTGTTGGAAGGGACCTTAAAGCTCATCCAGTTCCAACCCCTGCCACAGGCAGGGACACCTTCCACTAGAGCAGCTTGTTCCAAGCCCCTGTGTCCAACCTGGCCTTGAACACTGCCAGGGATGGGGCAGCCACAGCTTCTCTGGGCACTCTGTGCCAGCGCCTCAGCACCCTCACAGGGAATAATGTGCAGTTACAGACATAAAACTGGTTCATTCAACTCCTTCAGTACCAGGAAGAGCTGCAGGGAAGAGCTGTGGGAATTAAAATGGCTCACCAGCATCCTGACAATCTTGGGAAAGGACTTAAACCAAGAAACGTATCCCTTCAGGGAAAGGGAGAACTGCTTCAGCTGCAGGTCCTCGGCTGAAGTCTTCTCAAATATGGAAAAGGAAGTGGTGCAGACTGACAGGAACGCCAGCATGGTCACAGTGTAGGCCAGCAGCAGGCCATCTTTCAGCAGCAGAGGCAGCATGCTGTTAAAACAGAATTACCCACAGAAGTGAGGGCACAATCCAAGTTATACTTTAAAGATCATAAAAAGAAAGGGGAAAAGGAGATGTTTATACTGGAACTGGGGAAAGAACAGCTATTTAAACACTATTATCAGCATCCAACTCACCTGAAGGTTGACACGAGTAAAAACCACGTGGCCATAAAAGGGATTTCATTTATGATTAAGCAGACTGGTCTAGAATGAAGAGAGGAGAAACAGATAAACTCTGAGTGACAGCACTTCCCCCTCTACCCAGATGCTGTGCTCCCAGTCCTCCAGGAGGTCAGGCAGAGCTCTATTCCACACTGGCACAGGCTTGGAAAACCCAGGAACAGGCCGCACCTGAAGAGCATCCTCTGCCAGAGCCTCTCAAAATCCTCCTTTATCAAACATTACTTTCAGATACACACAGGACATCCAAGCTCAACCTGCAGCCATGCTGGGCAGCTGAGTGACACCTCTGCTTAGCATGGACCCTCACCTCAACCAGCCCCAGGCAGGCAGCTATGGCCTGTACCTCTCCGTGCTCCAGGACACATGGCCCAGAGATGGGTGAAGCAGGAGAGAGCAGCATGGCTCTATTTGCATGCTTTCACTTATGAGTTATTCAGAAAAGCAAATGTGTGGAGTTTTTACAATCAGATGTATTTGTAAGTGAGGAAGCAGCATGCAATAACAAGGTGAGGAAAAGAAGATCAAAATATATCCCCAGAAAAATCATTTACTTACACTGACACTAGAAGAATAGATTTTTCATGTACTTGAAAGGAGAACAGGAAAAATGACAATGCACAACTAACCTTAGGAAAGCAAATCAGAGACACATTAGTCTATGTGACTGCAATGCAAAGGGAGGCTTTAGTTTCTCTGCTGGCACAGACTTTACAGGAATCTCTGAGCTAAATGATGTAGTTTTCTAATTAACTGCTACATTTACTCCAGTGCTATTTCCAAGTGCATAGAGGTGCTTCTGTCACCACCTCTACACACTGAGAAACACATTGCTTGAAAGTTTACTCAGTGTAGTCACAAAGCACTTAACACAAAGAGCCCTCACTCTTGCCCTGCTTTACTGCCAAGAGCATCCCCAAACTGTGGGACGCTGTTGTGTGGCAAACACAACATTCACATACACAAACACTGGCAAAGCTCAGTCCTGATGAGAGCTACCCACCTCTCTGACTGAATTTTGGTCATTATCATGACCAGCCAACACCCCAAAGTTAAATACAGTCCTTTTTCCTCCCACCAAACGAAACACAAGACACTACAACGTAAACCAGTTCTTAGAAAGGATAAATGTTAATTTTAAGGCAATGCTGTGATGAACTTTCAAAACTTTACTTGCATAAAATTAGAAGTATAAATTATCTTTTAACTCTTGAAACCTTAGGACCAGCTCCATAGGATTTTGATTTCGAGGAAACACTGATTTTCACATGTAAGTCAGGTTCATGTGCTCAAATTCAATGATATGACTAAGGAAAGGCAAACATTTGGAAAACAGTATCATTTTCAAACCACCAAGAGCTCACATGTCCATCTGGGGACATTTGTTACTGATTTTTGCAGCTGAAGAGTAAGAAAAACCAGTACTTTGGAAGCTAAACAATAACAGGAGACATTCCAACCCTGTATAAGGCTTTAATGTGTATGGAACCTTCTAGAGACTCTTCAGAGGAAGATAATAAGAATGCACACTAAATAATTGTGGCTCAGGGAGAAAATCTGGATTTAAAAGACAGGTCAGAGCCCCGGACACATGATAACAAAGCACTTCAAGTGATCTCTTCAGCAGCAGCACAATGACATTGACCGGTACCACAGTTCACATCACAGCGGGTGGAACTACTCAGTGGTTGATCTAAACCAAGGAGCGCTTAAAAACATGCACTTACCAAAGCAAACTTAAATCCTCGCAGAGAAGGCTGGGCTGTGAGCTTTACACAAGCAGGCAGCAGGCTCAGGAATGTTACAGCAAAACTAAGGAGTTGTGTAAGAAAACCAGTTTCAATACACGAGGAGCTACATCCACGCTCTCATATGATCACTTGTGAAGGTTATCTAAGTTTGAAATTTGGTTTTTGTTTTCAGAAGTACAAAATGACCCAAGGAGGCTCCATCACAAGAGCACTGAGTGCTCTTCACTGACAGACATGCTTTTGAACAAGGAATAAAGCATTTATTAATGGCAGTCCTAGGGTAACGGTTGGACTCGAACTTAAAGGTCTTTTCCAACCCAGATGGTTCTATGATATCTATTGATATTTCTGGTTCTGCAGACCTAGACTTGAATCCTCCCATTTAGTCAGAAAACCGGACCTGTGAACTCTAACTTCCAAGAGCACTACAGGAGGTAGTTCTTTAAGAGGAAAGCATGGAAGTTTTATCTCAGTTTTAACCAACCAAGTAGCTCAAATCACTACATAACCAAGCAGGAATTTTTTCAGTCATCAATATTCCTAACAGCACTTGGGGAACAGAATCATAGAATGGTTTGGGTTGGAAAGGACCTTAAGATCACCCAGTTCCAACCCTCTGCCAAGGGCAGGGACACCTCACACTAAACCGTGTCACCCAAGGCTCTGTCCAACCTGGCCTTGAACACTGCCAGGGGTGGAGCATTATCACCTGGAGCAAGCATCGCTTGGGAGGAAGGTACAATAGAGGAAAGAAAACATTTATTCAAGATTTTAAACACCATTTCTCATTCTTTGACCAAAATCAGTCATTTTGCAGAAATTAACACCAACAATAACTTATGTAAAACACTTCAGTTATGTCTTACCTGAGTTTTAGTTGAGTTTGAGGCGATATTACATCCTTTATCTTTATAAGGACACTTAGACTGCACCAAATATTGGCTACTTTATCCTGGAAGGGGGAAAAAAAGGTAATTAGTGATAACAACACTCATTTGAAGTAATATTTGTGACAAGAATGGGGCCTGGGAAGTGGGGGATTATTGGGTTTTACCGCAATAGTGCAAAGAGACACTTGCAGATATGCTTAGATGTACTTTATATTATTCTGATCTTCCAAAATGAGAACTTTCAAAAGACTCAATTAAACAGAATCATAGAATGGTTTGGGTTGGAAAGGACCTTAAGATCATCCAGTTCCAACCCCCCTGCCATGGGCAGGAACACCTCACACCAGACCATGTCGCCTAAGACTCTGTCCAACCTGGCCTTGAACACTGTCAGGGATGAGCATACTTCAAAGTCACGGAGAAATAGTTCTTCAGCACAAGAGGCTGCCCCTGAATGCAGGAGATCACACACCTTGTGAGAATAAGGCTCTGAACCTACCTGTCCCTGAGTAAACACTGCTGTACGCAAATCTTTGCTCGAACGTGAAGACATTCTGTACCCTGCCACGTTTCGTGACGTACCTGCGTGTGTTTAGCCGTGCTTACCGCCTGCTAGCAATGACAGAGTTAACCCCTAATAAATCAAGAGCTCTAAGGACATTAGCAGTTGTGCTAGGATCACTTTCAAAATTAAATCTGTAACCACAGCTCTCATGCTCCTGAAACTCATCCCGAAACAGCTGCTGGAGGCACAGCTGTGTAGACATAACACCGCGAAAGCTGCTCGCACCAACAACTGAGCCATCTTCCTCACATGCTCAGCAGCAATACAGAGTATGTGCCTCAAACCTGCTCAGGATTACAAGCCAACAGAGGGTTTGGCAGCACCAGCACACACACACACACGGGACGCCTACTTAGTAGCCAATACTGTTTTACAACCAGCAGCATTTGTTACTGCTGCTGTAAATGGGAACTGATTCAAAGAACCTGTTCCAGGCACCCCAGTGTAAATTTACTGCGCGTTGCTTACGTGGACAATTCCTTGGTTTATCTCGATCAGCATCCAGCAACTCACCCCCTGATCAGCTCGGGAAATATCTGGGCTAATATTAGACTAAAATCCGTCAGCTCTTTCTGACTCCTTGGTTATTGTCATTTACACATTTTAGTTTTAAACTTGGTACTGAATGAAAAGCGTGACGATCAAAATTATCCATTTCTAAATTCCAAATAATTCCTAAGAAATAGGGTTATTGTTGGGGCGAGGGGGAGGGGTTGCTCTACTTTGGGATTTTTGGACATGGTCTTTTTTTGGAGGGGTTGTTGGGCGTTTTGTTTGGTTGTTGGGTCATTTTGCGGGGGTTCGGGGTTTGGGTTATTTGCTTTTAACTAACCTAGCAGAGAATACGCTGAGAACACTTCAATAGCACTGCCTAAATAAAAAGGTGCCTTTGGCCCTTCAGCAAGA
The DNA here is from genome assembly GCF_034315485.1 of Pezoporus occidentalis. NCBI lineage: Eukaryota > Metazoa > Chordata > Aves > Psittaciformes > Psittacidae > Pezoporus > Pezoporus occidentalis. Next base: position 876,490 of record NW_026913833.1, on the reverse strand, counting down.
GAAAAGGGCCATTTGTGATATTTATACCTAAAGAAGATAAAAACAATATTTAAGATGAACTAACCTATGTAAATATTTGCTTAAATCCCCAAGACATCAAACCCTGCAAACTCCAAGCTTCATTTTAGTGCTAGAACTGGAAGCTGAGAAGCTGCTTTCTAAAGTGCAATATTAAGATTCATGCCCTAACTAAGGAAAACAGCAGCAACAACTCGGTGTTGCTGAGGAAAGGAATCCCCCTTCCTTTATCAGCAGGACTCCCTGGTGCTGTGTTAGCATTAGGTGAATGAGGAATTGCTTTCCTGGATTAAGGCTTTACTTTAAGGTACTCAGCACCCTGCAGCACGCAAATCTCCATGGCCTGGGGAAAAGGAAAAGCAGAACTGGCCTAAAACCTCTGGAAAACAGTGGATTTTCAGTGCCAGTTTCTGCAAAGTGGGACAAAAAGGAAGTTGTAAAATGCACTCAAACCACTATTTTTAATTATTTGATTTTAATAATGAATCCTGTCCCAAAGAAGCTGAGCAGGACTACAGACAGAGGCTGAAGCTGTTGACTTTCAAGGTTACATCTTCTGACACTGTCAATTACGATGGAATCTATTTCAATGGAAAAATGTATGGATTGAAGTATGGGTTTGATGATGGGATGTTGTCTACTCGTATAATATCCTGGAAGATGCCAGCTGAGCTGGGGTTAAATACTGGATTAAATAACTGGCAAGAAATGACTGCTGAAGAAGGCAGCTCAAATTACGAGTTCTGTGGTGTGTCTCCCACATGAAATCCCTAAAGGTCACGCTGAAGGTTTCTCAAGGGATCTAAGAATACAGAACATTTACAGTGGGGTGGGGGAGAAGAAAACATGCATGCCTCAAACAAGCCTCGGTCAATGGGAAAGAGTCTTCTGAGTACTTGCATGATTTGTTCCATGTCGGTACAGAACGGGAGCCAGCAGACAGCGAAGGAAACCACCACTGTCCCTGCTATCTTAGTTAGCAATACTAATCTGCAAGCAAGAGAAACACATCAGAAAAGATCAATCCACCTACTGGTAACACAAGTCAGCTTACAGCATAAACCTTTTACAACACGGGGTACAGAACTGAAGGCAACAAATCTAAATCAGGAGCCACCAGCACCACAGGAAGAGCTCATTGTCCCCAGGTTAATGAGAACAACCTCATGAAAACCATAGAATTACTGCTGTCAATCTTATCTGCTTGCCTGCTGCAGCCCAGATTTAAGTTAGTTTCCAGCATGAAGAGTGCTAAACACACCTGAATAGATTTTGCTGTTTGTTCAATGGAAATACTTCATGTAGACCTCAACAAGATATATTTATCTTGCAGGAGAGGGATACATTACAAGAAGGATCTTCCACTAGAAATTAATGCAGAAGTGCCCACATGCAAACAAGAATGACATTCCCAATGCCAGGAAGTGGATACAATGGTTTAGGTCACTTACCCCTTTCCTTTCAGTCCCTTCTTGAAGCACTTGCCAAGCAAATAGCAGAAAAAGGGCAGAGAATGGTAGAGTTCCATTTGCTTGTAATTTAAGGCCAAGCAAAAGGCCACTGAGCCCAACAGGTCCCAGTCATAAGACAAATAAAGTACACCCCACAGGGCAAGGCCCAGGCTCACTGAGTTGTATATGGTTTTTTATGTCAAGGACAAGATACACATCTTCATACTGAAGGCAGCAATGAATGTCCAGAGGGATGAGTGTAAAAATGGCACATAAGAGTTCTTTCAAGTTAGTTTTAAAAGCACACTGCCCATTTTAACCATGCTGGTCACACACAGAAGTAACTGTACTTCTATTTAAGATTTACAAAGCCCGATTCAAAGTTTGCACAGGCAATTTTGAGGCTAAATAGCCTGTATATTCATTATACAAGTAACATCTAAAGTCAACCAGGATTTTGGGGACTATATTGTCAAATACATCAGGGTCAACATGTTTTTCTTGGTATTTACATGATTAAAGATAAACACTTCAAGAGTGTTTCCTCCCAGGTCTCAAAAGGTACATACAGAACATTCAAATACATCAGTATTTAAACTATATTTTACTTAGATCAAGGACTCCTGAGGATTTTGTGATATACTCACACCACACTCTCATCCACAAGCAGTCCCCTTAGGTGCTAATACTGTACAAACAAGGAATAAGTTGCTAAAACCTGTGCCAGCGCCTCAGCACCCTCACAGGGAAGAGCTTCTGCCTAAGAGCTCATCTCAGTCTCCCCTCTGGCAGCTTAAAGCCTTTCCCCTTGGCCTGGCCCTACAGGCCCTGGTCCAAAGGTTTCTTGTAGGCCCCCTTTAGGGCTGTGTTTTACTGCCATGTATATTTGAGATCTCAATTTCACATCACCATCAAAAGGCTCTGTCCTTGCAGAGATGTGCAGCAGCAGTTCAGGTTAAGTAAATCTATTGACTTCTTGAGAGCTGGTCACAGCTAGGGAAGTTATCCATGCAACAGGGCTGCAACAGAGCACAGGAGACCCTGCACTGCGTCTGTCCGCTTCAACACAGCATCTGCTACACCTGCATCACCCAGACATGAGGTTTGTGGAACCTTTTCTTAAGGATTTGATGCTCAGATTCCACAATATCCACAGTCTATTCCAGCATTCCACTGTAGTTATGGTTCAAAGATTTTTCCACGTATTTAAAAAAACCACCCAAGTATTCCCTACGGTGACTTAGGGACGTTACTTCTTGCCCTATCCAACGTGGAACACACAGAGCAGATAACTGCCTTCCTCTTTATGCATACTAGAAAGTGTAACCCTGTGCCACCTCCTGACCACCACCTTTTCTCTAAGAGATGCATCCATTCCCATCCCTATCCTTGTAAGTGATGTCTCCAGACAATCTGTATCTTTAGAGTCAGGCCACAAATACAATTTCAGATGCCCTGAACTGTAAGTCAAATACCCAGTAGCATTAGGAACTCTTTTCCTTTGAAATCTACATTCTAAGATATGCTGTCTTCCAAGTTCACCAGGCCCTCTCTTAGAAAACCACGTTAGTATTTGATTGTCAAGACTTGATTTAGTAGACACAGAGATTCAACATCTCCTTGGAATAGTTAAATATTAACTATTAGTATATTATAATATAGTATATATAATATAGTTAAATATTAACAAGAATTAACATTCATTACAACTCCAAGATTGTGTCCCACTGGCTCAATGGCACTACCTAGCGCAGCCTGGAGGAGTCAGCTAACAGCATTTGTTTTATGATGTGCAAAACCAGTGTAAAACCAGCAATCTTGTTCAAATCTCATTCAGTCTTAGTCCATCTGAAGGTGTCTGCCACCGACACTGACCAGGCAGCCTGACAGCCTAACTCATGTTAGGTGCCCAGCTGGTAAATGGTTAGGCATTATGTGAAGTGAATCCAGTCTCATGTAATGGCAAAGGTAAGACAGGATGGCACATTTTACAGAAGTGAACATTTTACATACTCCATCTGACTCACCCCTCTGCCACCTCAGGTAGATCTAAGGTGGTTCTCTCTCCAAACACAAAGCACAGGAGCACAAGCCATCATTCTTTCCACTCTATAGTGTTCTCGATGTCATGCTAGTGATGTTTTCTGCAATAAGGTGACTGACAAACATGAGCTCAAGGCACAGGAAGAATGCTGTTCATGTCTGATTTGTCCCAATCTCAACTATTTATCCCAAATATATTCCAGACTTACAGTTTTCTCTGTCATCTCTGCTTTGAGGTAGGCAGAAGCCCCCCAGATGCCTTTGTACACAGAAGTAACCCCCTGCCCAGCTAAAGACAACTACTAAAAGAACAGTGGTACTTCATAAATCAAAAGGAATTTCACTGCAGAAGAAGGATACTGAAAGTGTCCATGGTCAATAAGAATGAGGCCTGGATAAAGCAGTATGCAGAGAGCACTGGAAACCTGGCAAGAAGGATCAAAAAAAGAGGAAAATAATTATTTCTAAGTTAGAAATAGAGGAACTTATACTACTACTCCAGTACAAAAATTTGCCCCTCCATGGTGCATCCTGTATGTAGGAATCTGATTTTCTACAATATTCTTACAGCGATATTCTGAGTAATCAAGAAAGATCAAGATTTTCCATAAGTGAGAAAACATGGAATAGAGACCAGGCTCCCCTTTGCCAGCCAGCTGAGATCACCCACATCCATCTTAAGCCTTGGAACCACTCCAAAAACCATAAGACTTATTCCACAATGCATGGGTTCTGCCATAAGGACTGTGCAAGGCAAAGCAGTTCCTGGATTCCCCTATCTTGGGTTTACTATCCAAGTTCATAAAGAGACATAATTCAGGAGTTCAGAGCATCTTGTTATTGAAAGCATTATATTAATTGCTGTCAGATAATTAATGGCTTTATCTTTTTAATTGAAAAGCCTTTAATACAAGATACAACAGTTCTATGTCAACTAAAACCATCACAGTGTTCTACACATTAACTCTCGTACTGTTACATTTCTCCCCTGTTTTAAGAGGATGCTCTCCTTGTTTCTTCACTTACACACACACCAGATACTTGCCTTCTTTTTAGTAGATGTTTCTTTCAAGGAAAAACAATATAAAATAACTGCAGGAATATAAACCAGCAAATCAGCAACAATCACTGAAAAACAAAGAGTAACTTTGTATTAGAAGCCTCACACATACCCCATTTAATGCTGCTTGAGTCACACATCTTCATGTGGATTGTGAATCGTCGACTCTTACTTACGGTTTTAACTTCTGAATGCTCCGTGTCTTGGTTGTGTTTGGTGGTTATCACTCAGATGATAACTAGACAGTGTTGGGGTGAGACTAGTTGTCTGCCTTTTGAATGTGGGCTTTACCTCTGTACCCTCACTGAAAACTTCACTTAGTCATTCAATTCAGCTGGATTTCACAAGTCCCAGGGCTACAGCTTCAGCTGAATAAGCTTTTCTATTATCTTACATTGTGCTACAGTATGTTTCATTGCTTTAAACATAGCTCCAGTTGGCAGCTACACCAAAGCTCATTTTTTTCAATAGTTTTGGGAAAACCAAGGAAAAAATATAGGGAAATAAACATTAAAATATCAGAAAGTTCTTCACTGGAACAAACTGGGGAGTTTCACTTCAAAGGACAGAAAAAAATGGGTGCACAGAATTTGATCTTGTTAATGTCTCAAATGCTATCATTTCTGATGTCCAGAAGCTGCTGCTTCCATGCGTTCAGCTGTTTTGGCTTCTGGCACAGCCTCAGTCAGTAAGAGAGCACACTCTAGTTCCTCACATGCCGAAATGAGAGAAGGCATTCTTCGTTCTCCAAAGAAATCAACTACAACCAGATCCAGTCAAGTTGTTTGATGAAACAAATAGTCTGGAGACACAATTACGAAGCTCTAGGTTATAACTATCCCTAGTCTGTGTCATGTGAATAAACAGTCTAAAACTAGTTATTTGGCTCTCATCATCTGCCTGCAGCAAGTATTTGTACGAGGGTGGACAACAGAACCAGCAGGCTCACCTGACTGGAATTGTGTCAACTCCTGCTCATGCTTAAACCACCAGGTGAATTGAGTGTTGTCTTAAGAGTCCAAGAAAGAGTCAGATTATTCCTATACACCAGTTTCAGTTATTCCAAGAGGGAAAGTATAATTTGCCTCTTTGCAGTCATAGGATTTGGAAGAGAATGTTTAAAGACATCAGTTATTCAGTGCTGAAGCCATAATTAAACAAATAAACCCAAGGCATTAGCAAAACAAATCCACTGACACTTCAGACAAAGGTGCGATGCCAAGAGCTGACACCGACCACCCTGAATTATTTGAATGCATTCTTCTAATGGCTATTGTTAAAAAGCGTTTATCAGCTCTGCTCCAGCCATCAGTGGTTTGTCAAGTGAGTTGATTTCAAAACTAATAAAGCCCATTTCAAGGGTAATTAAGTTCTAGTGATTTTTATTTCTTTCCAATTCAATCAATTCCTAGGACCAGACAGAGGTTTGTGAAGTACTGTAAAGCTACTGAGGAACAACAGATTCTGCTGTTGCAATCCAAAAACATTTTGTGCAATTCCAGTGCTACACAAAGCAAGAGAAACCCTTCAAATGAAAGAAAATAGTAACAGGATAACACAGCATCTACCACTGCTTACAGAACAAGAGCTCACAGGCCCCATTGTTTGCAGACCCACTGACACAGCTACTGAATTAAGTTGTTCACATGTATTTTTTCAGCACTTATTTTAGCCTTTCCTTTGTAGCTCAGAACAATCAGAAAAGTAACTGCAGGAAAATGAAGTTTAGGGTAAAAGCGGTAAAATACAATTTTACCTTTTTGTTAACAGTTTATCTCTAGAAAGTGGTGACTCTGAAAGTGGCAAATACATCTTCCTTTAAGATAAAGCACACAGCTCATAATGAACCTCTCCAAGACCTCAAGAGGTTGTTAATGCCAGTCTACATATGAAATAATTCCACAATTAAGACCAAGCCAAGCTGTAAATGAAAAGCACGTTTATGAGAATGGAAGGGAAAGCAACAAAATGTTTTCCAATTCAAAAATGCTATAGATTATGCTATAATCTATATTGTATAGCTATAAGCTATATTACAGCTATATGCTATAGCTAAGTGGCTTTGTCTTAACAGTTTTTACTGAATCAGCTAAGAACTTGTTTCTGTATTCCATCAGCTTCACAAGTATGGTAGAAGAGAAAAGAACACAGGAGTTTGGTTCATAAATGGAGCTGCATGGCTACCCAAGTCCAAGAACTGGGAATAAACTGGTAAAGCCAGAGAAGCTGCATGACATTAAACCCTCTAAATTAGTAAGCAAGACAATCTGTACCTTCATCCTGAGGAAATATAATTTTCCTACCTGTTGTACGCATAAATAACTTATGTGGCTGACTCTCATACCCCCGAGATGTGTGCAGGGCAATCCAATCAGGATTTATTAACTTTGCACTGTAAAATAAAGTATAGACACATCAAAATGTAGACAGTTCTCATTTCCCTTTACACTCCTCTCAGCAATAAAGACGACACGCACAGCAGCATATTCCAAGAATTAAGATGAACGGAGAAGGAAGATTTCAAAGAGCAATAGTGATCAATGAGAGATTTCCCTCCCGGCTACATCAGTTTATGCTATAGACTTTAGCTGCTATTTGGCAATTAAAAAGGAATCATCTTTGCAAACAGGACAACTGGAATACAATATTTATTAGGACAATGTAACCACCTTCAGTGTGGTTCCACTGACTTTTAGAAAAACAATTGTAAATACCTTTCATGCTTAAGTATTAAATATAAACCATTTACAGTTCACATAGATGCCCCACATAACTCAGCCGGTGCACTTTAACCTACATTCTTATTCCATAAGTCTCATTCCAACAGCAGTAAAGCCCTTGTGGAAAAAGTATTCCAATAACAGAATTCTATTTACATGATATCCAGTCATCAAATGTCACTTGGGCTCTCAACACACGAGAGCTTTCCCATGAGATACGCACAATTCCTACGGCACTTTTCACTGATCCAACAGTAGCTTCTATGGAAACATAAATGTCTAAGTCACGTCTAACTCTGCTAAAGTTTACAGACCTTGCAGAAGGAATGTAACCCTTCAGACCCCCTCGAGGTAATTACAAGGCAGAAAACCAGCAGTATTAGTTTTAAGCAATAGGGATACACATAAAAGCTATTCCCTAGCTTTAAGGAAGCAAACAATACTCTCCGTTTCATCAGCTGTCCAGATTGGTAGTTTTTAGCTACTGGTTTCTCTCCTCAGGAGAGACAGACACAAAAAGGGGAGGGGAAGGGGGAGAAGAGAGATGAATTTGGTATTTCATAAAGTACTTTAAATCATGAACTTACATGTAAGCACACACAAGACTGTGGTAGGCAGTAAGAGGCGGATAATCCAGGCCCCAGTACAGCAGGTTGTTATCAGTTGTATTGAAGTACCTAGAATAATAATTAAAACCTTAATGAGGCTCTACATTTCCAGCTTTGTTTCTGCTCAAGGCTAAATATTAACCCAAATATTTGTATTAACATCAAACACAGGAGTCAGTAACTTCTACATCTGCTTTTTTACTGCACACTAAATACCTCAACAAAACAAAAGCAAAAGTGACCCAGAGCGCTTGTGTTTGCAAAGTATGTTTAAAAACACTGCTAAAGCTACTTACCTGGAGAGGGAAAACCCTTGATGTGAACAGAGTCTGACAAGAATCCAAAGACTAAAACAAAGCCTGCACAAGAACCACTATAGAAATCTACTGCAGCTCTAGGCTGCTGCCTGTGCTGGGGTTTGTACATCCTTACCTCCATCTCCAAACCAAACCTACCTTTGTCACCCATGTCAGTAATTCCAGGAGACAGCCAAAATAGAAATAAAACCAAGGGAAATTGCAAAAGAAATTTCATTCACTAGTTGTTACTCTTCTTCCTTGTATTTAAACCTATTCCTCTCTTTCCTGGACTTGGACAGCACATGCAGTATGTGACAGTGACTTTGGAATAGTTCACCTTTCTCTGCTCCTCTGTCAGACTGTAATGTAGCACATTGTAAATTGCTTCTGCTCAACAGAAAATCTGGAAGTGCTGAAAAACCACCTGTTGAAGTTATACTGCTGGAAAGCAACGGAACAGAAGTGGAAAAGGGTGGCATAAGGATATTACACAAACAAAAAGCAGCATATATCTGGAAGAGAACTGTGTCACAGCAGGGGCACCCAGGCAACAGTGTCAGCATGAACATAGGAGTAGAGGCTAAAAAGTTCCTTAGAAGGCAGCACCAAGTTATGAGAGTAACCTCAATAACCATACAAGGGCACAAACCTCCACCAGATACATCAGCCACAACCACTTTACCTCGTTCTGCCTCAAAACTCAGGGGGAACATGTGAAAGAAAGGAAAAGGATTTGCCCATTTGGAATTACGTTGTGTCACGTGTATGGAAGACTGGCAGCAGTCAGAATTAAGTCACCTCTTCCAAATGAGAAGCAGAAGGTCTTATCCAAGGAAAACAGTAGTCATAAAAATAAGGCATTAGACCCTTTATATCTCACAGTGGAACAGACTGACTAGCCTAACTGCCATGGGGCAAGCTTGTGGCTCTTCCAGCTTCTCTTGTCAAATGCAGCCGATTTTTGACATCTATTATAGTAAATGATATTTCTTGAATTCTTCATGAGCTGCCTGAAGAATCTGATGAGCTGATGATAAATCACATTTCTTTGAGCTGCATCTCTGCTTCTTACCCTACAATTCCAGACTGTTCATGCCAAAGCACTTCAGATTCTTCATGCACATTGTAAGGGCCCACAACTTTGTCATCAACTTTCTGGGTTTGTCTTAGGTCTGGGGGTTTTGTTTGGTTTTCTTTAATCTTACTGTCCATAAACTCATAGTTTCAACAGAAAAAACAACCCCTCTACCCAGTAATACTCAGCAAAAAAAGCTGTCACAGTTTTAACTAGCAGTGTAATAAGGAAGGATGATCTTAGAGTAGCCTTTAATAAATAATATCAAGAATATAAAGAGTAATATAGAAAAGAAATACTTAAGTTCTGGCCTCTGGCTCAGAGATGTCACACAAGGAAACTAATACTGTAGTTTACTGCACCAATTTGTCTTACACATCTTTGTTTTGGACCAAAGAAAATAAGCATGGAACACACAGCTATATAACCTATAGGTGCCTGTTTAACAGTCAGCGTGACAGCTCTCCTCCCAAGAGCTTCTCTCTGTACGTACAGAGCCAAGTTTACAGAGGAACACTTGCTGCACAGACAGCTCTTCTCATACTAAACAAGCAACAGCATGAGAAGTGGTTAGAATCTCAACTTCAAATTTAAATACTATTTTTACACCCTGAAGTATAATGTCTTTTGTGCTTATTTCTACACTACAGGAAGAGAAAGACAGCTTAGCTTAGTTTTCTAGAGTGTAATCCCTTCCATGGCAGCCAAAATGTTCTTTTCCACCACCCAAAACTGAATATGACTTTGCTGTGTTAGAAATTCAATTCTCAAAGCAGACCTAATCCAAAAAACTTCTGTTATAAATAAAAGCACAAATACAACAAGGCTGAGATGCCCAGCTGGCAGCCCAGAGGCGAAACCCGGCCTGCAATATAGTTTCATCTGCCCTCGGGGAATGCCTAGAAGTAATGCCTGCTATAACTCTTAATTTTAAGTACATATAGTTCCACGTAGCAGAGTGGATCAAAGCTGCCAACTCCATCATTATGTCAGCTCTTCATTATCCCAACTCTGGCACAATGAGGGTTTAGATATCCCAGAAAAACACAGAAGAGAAATGATAATATAGATACAACAGGATGATCCAAAGTCACAATATAAAGTCATCTGCAGGGTTTCAGAGTGTCGTACTTTCAGAGCTGACCCCGCATATATTTACAGCAATACAATTGAATTAATATTCTATTATGTCATATTAATCTTTTTCCCAACAGACAGCTAAGGATAAAATTACAGCAAACAGAATGCAACCATTCCCATTGGAAAATGAACTGAAGTTCCAAAGTGTTCCAATTTACATTGTAGCATATACAGGGACAAAATCACGTTTGCCATTCCATGCAAGCTCTAAGAAATAACAGGAACAATATAAAAAGAAATAAAATATTTGGAATCATTTTCCTACTGGTTTAAGTGATCTGTACAAATGAAGCTCACTCTCGTTACAGCTAGAGTCCAGGCACCCACATTTTAAAACCTATATTAAGAACATGGGTATGAACAACAAATGTGCAGGTGTAAAAACCAACCAGTGCTCCAGCACAAGAAGTCAAATCTCTGCATTTACTGGCATGCCTCTACCTTCCAGCTTAGGGGAGATGAGCAGAGCTTGGTTTGGTTTCGTCAGTGCTGATAATCATGCAGGTTTTAGTGTGTTACAGATCTGTAACTCAGGAAGCTGAACTGATTTTTTTTCTAACCCAGGAGAATAAGCTTCTATAAGATCTCATATAAACCTGATAAAAAATTGCTTCTGGATCTTTCCATTCAATCCAAAACAAAGCTGGAGCTTCACAACAGAGAAGTCAGAAAAGTTTGTTATAGAAACTCATAGCTAGCAAGTCAAACTTCCAAATTTTAGCTTTTTTGAGAAGAAAACAGTGTCTCAGCTCAAGAACAGGGTAATACTGCATTAATCAAAACAGATTTTAGCATAGTTCAGGGAACAGTAGAGATGTTGCAGAGATCTCAAAGGTATATTAAAGGAAGATACAACCCAAAGGTTCATTACATTTACCCCTTTGTAACCCACACACTACGTACCACTGCCTGATGGGCAAATTGTAAGTAACTTCTTGCCAGTGCCTCTGAGCTTCATAGTCTCCATACACAGGTGGTTTTCCTGCACCTAAAACGAAACGGCAGTGCTTAGGGATTTATTAAGTTTATGCAGATTGCTTTTCCTCTAGATATGCATTTGCATATTGATATGTCACTAATTTTATTCTCCATTCCCTTATGATATTTGGGAACGAAATAGAGACCTCATCAGCTACGCAGTCTAACAGGGAAGGGAAAAAAGAAAGTTACACATTCTTTTGGCCTTCTGGATATTTCTGCAACAAGCATTTATCAAGATATTCCACTGTGAAGAACTGCTTCCTCATCTGACAAAAAAATCATTTCCAAGTGTAGATGAAAAATGGGGCACTTTCTCTGAAATAAGAAAATGCACGTAACAGACACCCTGTACTGATTCTGTGTGAGCTACTACGTGTCCTTAGTATATAACAACTGACAGTGTTCTCGCTTGTGTTTCAGCCACGTTGTGCTGCTTTGCTTTTAAAAGTAACAACCAGCCTTATTCTTTATATTTCCTTAGAACCAGGGACCTGCTGCAAGTCCCCCAGATCCCTTCCCTCTGCTGTCTGCCTAGCAAGAACACTGCATCTGTCCCTTAATGAGGAGTTCAGATGAGCCATTTACCGAATGAGGCCATTCAGCACACAGAATAGGCTTGGAAGGATTTTTTCTTATGATCTACAAAGCTTTCTAAATAATAACTGCTCCATTTCGGTTTACAGGAATTCGCCCTCACACATTTTTCAACTGAGTGATTGCTATGTAGCAGTTCTGCGGAGTGAATTACATTAAAGGACACTTTTCACGGATGCATACATAAGTCTCTCAGGAAACCAAGATATTCCTTTTATTTCCACAGGACAAAAAGCTTTATCAATGCAAATACTTCAGACATCTACTCATAAACAATCGCCTCAACATAAGCCTAACTCCGATAATGGCAGTATGTTAAGCATCTTTATCACAGAATTTATTTACTTCTATTAACCTGTGCTTATTGAGAACAGGAACTGGACTGATAACACTTCCAGTAAAATATTGACACGAGCCAGACAGAGATTTAAGAGTTTCTCTAAAATATAGGAAAGCCATCTATATTTTTTTCACATGATCCATGTCTGTGGGAGTCACACAAGCTCCGATATGTACTACTTATTCCTGGGTAGTGGAGAGAACATTATCTCTGCTATTTTAATCCAGGGGAGTAAAGAGATTCTCTCCACGGTATGGCACATTCAACTGAAAGTCTCCCAAATAAGTGAGGTCACTGGAGAATAGGAGGTTTAGCAGTGACTGTTCTGTAACTATAAATCTAGAACAAAGAAACTGTCATACGGTTACTGAAATATAAGAAAAGGTATTATCCAAATTACAGTGTTTGTGTGTGTTCATATGCACATCGGTACATATCTAAACCCACACATTTTATTTCAGCTCTCAAAAGAAAAACCACCACAGGAAGAGAAATTAATTCCTTCAGAATGACCAGGAGAGATCTTAATCCTAAAGTTCGATTACTGAAAGCCAAATACAGAGCTGGATCATGCATCCGTCTTAGTCTGAGAATGCACATTTAGCTTCCACCTACAGCAAGCATCAAGTAATGCAGCTAAACAGAATTCAGAATTCATTAAAATTGAGTGTTTTATTTGAAAAGGGTCACAAATACTTTTAATTTAGTGTGGTCTTACTGAGTTCTATTGTTACCTGGAAGCAGATGTTTTTAAGGGTCTGAAGCTGCCTTTCAACAGGGATGTTTAGCTTTAATTTAGCAGGAGTTTAGCAATGCATTAAAAAAATATGCATTAATGTATGAAGCCAAGGTTTTCCTCAATACTTCTCCAAGATCAGCCAATCTAAGGTGATCATAAATGGTGACCTTTCAAAACTAGGTATTAGTTATGGGCTTCCAGAAGGCAGATCCAAAAACACGGTGGATGGCTAGCGACAACAGAACAGAACCGATACGGCAATCCAGGACTCTACAGTAAATAAGGGCAGAATTAACCCCCTTGCTTCTGGCCAGCCACACCACTTCAGAGCATGCTGAATCACTTCTACTAGAGCCCGCTTCAGTGAACGATGACTGCTTCCAATCCTTTGCTCAACTTCACTGCAGTGAGCAGCAGTGAAAGCAACACGAGATCACAGCCGTTTAAGCACTACCCTGACCATTTTTTGCCTTGCTCCTGTTATTAAATGTATATTACACCTGAAGGAAGTCAAAGAGGAAAAAAACCACCCAGTGTGGATAGGCATGACCGCTCTAACATTCAGGTTTGCCTTTTTTTTTATAGCCAGCCAATGCTCAAAGTTAAGCACACGCTTTAATAATTAGCTGGATTGGATCAGACTCAGCTTTTCCTATTCCAAAATAAGTTATACGATCATTGCATAGGAAACAAGATTAGAAAATATGATATTTTAGCTCAGGCTTCACTTTAAGACTCTCAAAATCTGGACAGGTTTGAAATTAAATTGACTTTAAAAAATCTACTTAGCAAAGTAGTTGTAAGTACTTGCAATGCAACAGGAATTTAGCATTGTGTGGCAAAAGAGAGGGTGTTTAGTTTGCTGTCTATGGATGGGTAGAAAAGCCTGTTACCTACAGAGCAGATTTCTTACAATGGCACCTTCAGAAATCAAACAACTGTGCAAGGTGTGCATGCAACTTCACAAGCAAATTCCTTCAAGTAAGTGAAACCCAGGAGCTACCAGTTTAAAAATCACTCGAATGCTACAGAACAACTCCAACTACTCAGGGAACGAAGCTCCCAATTGCCTTAACGGAGAACTAGAGTTGAATTTGACTGAGCTTGTGATTCTTTTAGTTGATGGGGATTAAAAGTAACGGTTTGGGTTTGAGGGGGTTTTAATTTGCAGAGAGCAAGCTTTGTGCAAGCTCATGCCAAGTGCAGGAATGGCACTGACTGAGAGGTCTGGAAAAAACAGCTTGCTAGTTCGTTCAAGCATGCTGAGATGGGGAGGAGAAAACCTCATCTATTAAAAGATTATAGCTCTAGTTTATGCTGTAAACAACCTTAAGGAAGTATAGCTACAAGGCAGAGTGTAATCGCTCACTCCACATCACACTGTCCTCATTACCACCAGTACAGTTTTAGCTAAATATAAATTAAGGCTGTATCTGTTATAGAACTTAAAGGACAAGATTAAACAAAAGTACAATTGGATTGCAATAACATTCTGCACCTCCTGAAACAAAAGGCATGGGGTGAACTGGCAGCTGTTCTTCAGCTCCTAAAACATTACTGACCACCACACACACAGAAAAACACATTGTGGTGTTTTTTCCTCAGCATTTTATTCCAAGCAGCTGTGATGTTAATCACTGCACACTTCAGAAACACAGGAGCAAGGCATTACACGAACCCCAGGGAAACAGAGAGGCACTAAAATATGACAATACTTGAAATAACACATTGCTTCCTATTTATGATTTTACATGCAAGTTTATTTTAATTTATCACAAGCTCCATAATTCACCTTCATGTGGTTGCTTTACAGACCATGAACATGTATTACCTGAGTAAGAACTGAGCGACACAGTCCAGCGTACAGTAAGTGCCAGTAAAACAGTGATTGTCATTAAGCTCCACTTCTCCATAGCTGCTCTTTGTAACAAGCCAAAAGGTACCTGAAAAAAATAAACCCACCATAAACATTGCTACAGCACTGTCTGTGGGTTTGTTCCTCAGGCATTTAATAGCACAACAGCTAGTCCCAGCTTTCTCTCCACCCAGAAGCATTCGGTTACTGTCTCGTGTCTGGAAGCGTGCTACAATCAGGAGGGGTTTCAGTACTGGATAATTTCTAACCATGAAGCCCAAAGCTGCCCAGAAGCAATTTCCTCCACTGCTGAGCCAGAAGCTGAAAAGGCATCTGCTAAAATGCATAAAAACAGCAGCAAGAGGGGTAAAAGATTTCAAACCACCTGAGAGAATTCAGTCACCAGATCAACACTGCACTGTATATACACATACAAACTTAAGCATCCTCTCAAAAAGCTCCACAATTTGTTCTGCAAACATATAGCATGTTTTTACCTGTGACAAGAAAAGATTCTACAAGAGACCAGGAGCAGCAGTCAAAATACTCATGCCAACCATATGCATTAAGTAGCTCACAAACTACTATTTGTCACTGAACAAGAGAAACCTCTTCTGAGAGGTCTGTAAAAATTACTATATTAATAACTCACTAGGAAAAAAATTATCAACAAGCACAGTTTTAACAAGTGTCCCACTATTAAGTATTTGCTTGATTAAGAAAACCACTGCCAAATTACACAAAGTGCAGCCTTCTCTGCCGATTTACACATATACAAAAGTGATTTAAAAGATAACTATGTGCTGGCAGGTGTTAGGCTGGATGAGGTATTATCTGTCCTCCTGCTGCCACTATAAAAGCACAGAGCCCACTATAAACTCTGTAACAAGTGTTCTAATTCCACAGGAATACAGTCCAGTGCATAATAAATGACCTGCATACAACCAGCCTAGGAATGCAACATCTGGCATTAGCGACCAAATGCAAATCCCTGAACTAAACCTTACTTCAGTCTCCTCAGTATTCAAAACGGGGTTAAAATTCTACCTCCCCTTTCCCAAGCACCAGCAACGTCTCCCTAGAAGATACATCAAATCAAACCTACCCAGCTGGAGAGCTCTTCTCCATCTTTCTACTCCATAAGGCAGGAAGACTGATTTCCCACCAAGCCTGCTCACCACAGTAAGGATCCAATAAGATACATTGCCAGAGCTCTCAAATTAAAGGCCACATGGATCAAACTCAGAAATCAAGAAAGTAATGATGTTGCCCTAAGCAACCCCCCCTAAGTATAAAATACACAAACTTTGACCCAGGGAATCGAAAATATTTTAGCCTGAGTCAGAAAAGAAATGAAAAAGAAACTACTCCAGTGTTGACAGGGAGAGGCAACAGTAAATCCAAAGCTGCACTTTGCCAGATCAGCAGCAGCCGCACCATTCCCTCCAGTCAGCAACAGATACGTTACAGATGAGTGGATGAGCCTGGGTACAACTGTCAAGAGACTTTCCTTGCAGAAGAGGCATCATCCAGTTTAAGTGAGTTTAATACACTTGCCACTGCCAAAAATAAGGCAACAAAACCCAACCCACACAGCAGCAGCCCTGAACTGCTTTTTTAACAAACAGCATCAAGACATGATTTTCTGTTCAAACTAAATCCGTATTTGGTGACCCAACACCACTACCAAGGGTAAAATCAATGTTACTTTAACAACACAACTGGATGACAGCAGCAGATCACCATCTATAGGTAGAAAGGTGAATACAGGTATCCACAATGCTTGCAGTGCTACAGCTGCGCTCAAACCACAGGTGAGGCACCTTGACCTAAGTAACAGATACTGAGATTGACTCTGTGGATCATTTCACCCTGAAGGAATGTTTGTGCTTCCTAAACTTGGGTCAAATAAGCCCAGAATCTCACCTGACTTCCCAAATCAAGTGTCACGGAGCCTGCCCCTTCTCTTCTATAAAAGTTACATCAGCTCTTCCTTTGTATTTGCAGTTAGAACAGTTATTAATTACAGCTTCTTAATTCCTTTGTAACTCCCTCATCTCTGCTCCTCCCTGTATCTCTGCCATTCGCTGCCTTTGGGGTAACATTTTCAGGGGTACCGAGTTTCTTCTCTCTGCTCAAAAGTGGTTCTCCAAATATTCTTTCCTCCTCCTTAATAATTACTCCATACCCCCTGAAACAAAAGCAATCCCTTCATTAGATTCTAAAGCACGGATCCCCAGTTTTTGCGATACCATTGGGTAACAAACTTAGTTTTCAGGGCAAGATAAAGCTGGTTTGATCAGTCTCAAACTTTGTACCTCTGGACGAGCAACACCAGAGGGTCCGTCAGCGAGATGCCACCGTCTGTGGAGCGAAATCACAGCCCCGGACACCCCCGTCCTTCCACGCTGCCTGCTGTAAGGATGCAGACACACAACACGGATGCAAACACCCGCTCCCTGCAGAGGGAACCCCACAGAACTCGGTCCCAGATGCAGGCTCAAGAGATGCCATCACCCAGCACCACCGCACCGCGTCCCTCCTCAGACCACAACCACCACGTTAACGGCGTGCTGTGTGGAACCAACCCCCGCGCCGTGAGCCCGCTGTCCCACCACTCCCGGTCACAAACCGCGTTTAACTCCCGGATCTCCCACTCAGCCTCCCCGGAGGGACACGAGGGGTGGATGCTGCGGGGCACCGGGGCCTCCCCTTCCCCTCAGCCCCCTCCCGCACCGCGGGGTACCGCGGCACACGCGCACCGACACCGCGGATGCTCCAAGCCCGGGTCCTGCGGGGCTCCACAGCGGCCCGAGGAGCCCTGCGGGACCGGGACCGGGACCGGGACCGGGACCGGGACCGGGACCGGGACCGGGACCGGGACCGGGACCGGGACCGAGCGGCAGCCGCCGCCCCCCTCCCTCCCTGCCGCCCCATCCCGCCCGTTCCCGCCGCTCCTTACTGGGCACGTCCCGCGCGCACGCGCTTCCGCCTCGCAACCGGCTTCCGGCGGGAGCGCGCGCGCGCCCCCATGAAGGAGGCGTGCGTGCGTGCGTGCGTACGTACGTGCGTGCGTGAGTGCGTAAGGAAGGGAGGGAGGAAGGAAGGGAGGATTCTTTGCGCCTGCGCAGTTGTGCCCGCGGCGGGTGTCCTCGGGCGGGAGCGGCGTTGAGGGGGGAGCTGGGGCCGTGGTGCCCCCGGGAGGGCGGGAATGGCGGCGGGCAGCGGCTTTACCTCAGGGATGAGGGAGCCGTGAGCAGCCCCGGTGGAAACGGGCAGGGGCGAGCCCGCAGTGCGCAGCTGCCCTCGGAGAAGGAAGGTGCGGCTGTGTCCCGGCTGCGGCTGGCGTAAAACCAGGGAATGGTTTGGGTTGGAAGGGAGCTTAAAGCCCATCCAGCTCCAGCCCCTGCCACAGGCAGGGACACCTTCCACTAGAGCAGCTTGCTCCAAGCCCCTGTGTCCAACCTGGCCTTGAGCACTGCCAGGGATGGGGCAGCCACAGCTTCTCTGGGCACCCTGTGCCAGCGCCTCAGCACCCTCACAGGGAAGAGCTTCTGCCTAAGAGCTCATCTCAGTCTCCCCTCTGGCAGGTTCAAGCCATTCCCCTTGGCCTGTCCCTACAGGCCCTTGTCCCAAGCCCCTCTCCAGCTTTCCTGCAGCCCCTTCAGGCACTGGAGCTGCTCTCAGGTCTCCCCTTCAGGAGCCTTCTCTTCTCCAGGCTGACCCAGCCCAGCTCTCTCAGCCTGGCTCCATGGCCTGAGAACTTTATTAGCTGAGATCATGAGGTTAAATCAGAGGAAATGGTTTAAAGCCATTCCCCCCTGTCAGAAGTGGGTAGAATCATAGGATCATAGACTAGTTTGGGTTGGAAAGGACCTTAAGATCATCCAGTTCCAACCCCTCTGCCGTGAGCAGGGACACCTCACACTAAACCATCCCACCTTTTATTATGCTCACGTGCATCCTTCATGGCACAGGTAGTGCTTAGCTCCTACTGCAGCGGTGCAGGGAAATGGGATAATGGGTGTCAGTGGTGAAGAGCCCAGTCCTGACATGTGGGAAGATTCAGGCCATGAATCCAAGTGTTTGTTTTAGCAGAGGAAGGGAGCAGCTGGAAAACTTGTTCTTTAACCCTGCCAGAGAGCTGGGGAGCAGCTCCTCAGCCTTTGTGTCTGGGAGCCATTGTATAGTAACCAACCCGGAGAAGAAAGATCCTGTACACCACAGGCCTCCTTCTTACAGCCTTCCACCTTCACAGGCTTCAATTCACTTTAAATACATAGCAGAACATGGTGCCCCATCCCTGGCAGTGCTCAAGGCCAGGTTGGACACAGGGGCTTGGAGCAAGCTGCTCTAGTGGAAGGTGTCCCTGCCCGTGGCAGGGGTTGGAGCTGGAGGAGCTTTAAGGTCCCTTCCAACCCAAACCATTCCATGAGTCTGTATACAATCCTAGATCATCTTTGTACATCCCTTACCACTATTTATATCGCTGTGTTTTTCTTCTGGTTGTGTGTCTGACTGAGGCTGGTGTATGAAACTCAGCAGAAAACGCATTGGTTTTAAACAAACGCCATGGCTTCCTGGCCAGACTCCCACATGGACTGCCATGGGTGCTCTCCTTGGGACTGCTATCCCAGGAAAGTTGGGAAGGGTTTAAACTCAACCGCTACAAATGGAAGTATGGTCAAGAAGTATTTGATCACTTGTAACAGAGACATTCAAGTGACCAGAGGTGGCAGGAAAACAAATTTCATCCTAGATTATGGTTTCAGATATTCAGGTTGTGTTTAAAATACATGAACACTTGGCAAACATACAGTATTTCATATTACCAGAGCTGGCTTTCCTTCCTTGATGTCCTTCCAGTACAATACCGTATGGAATACCGATTTCCACTCTCCCAGCCATTTTTCAGTTGAGTGCAAACTACTTGGCTGTCCTGGTCCCGCTCAGATCCGCTGGAATTCCAGGAACTGCCATTTGTGAGTGTTGCTCCAGGCGGGATGGTGTGAAGAGGCTGGAAGTTTGTAGTCTTCTACAGGTGAACATACAAGTCATGCTGTTCTACTGGCCCGTGGAGGTGTCTGGAGTTATTATGCTGTTGAAAATGGTGGATTATGATCATCAAATGTATATATTTTACCTAGATCTGTTAGATTCAATCACTCAGATTGCTGCGAAGTAAAACAGGTCCATTTTAGGGAGTTAATGAGATCCTGAGGGAGGTCTGGAGATATCTGTCAAATAAGCAGAGTCCTAACAATCCATCAACACCAAACTGGGAGAGGGGAAGAGTTACAGCTCCTGAACCCTGCTGCAGCTCCAGTCTGACTGAAAACACGCGATGCAAAGCGAACTCCCAGCCTGAACAGGGAGGGGAAATCACCAGCGCAGGTTCCTGTTTCAATTGCTCCTCTCCCAACCCCTCTCTTCGTTCCTCCCTCTCCTCCCTCCACGATTTTCCATGCCTGGAATTCCCTAATCGCTAGGCTGGGGAACCCCAAGTCTATGAGCGTTGCCTATGGGCCCCTACTGCAAAATAAACCAGGAATCCTTAGGCTTTGCCTGGCAGGTTATCGATAGTTCGTTCGGTCCCGGGGCCGGTGTGGGAGCGGGACGGGGGCTGCCCGTTCCAGTGCGTTACTAGGATTAGCTCCTTGTTGGAGGGTGAAATCATTCCCTTCCCGGGAAAGCTTTTTTATTGAGTGCTTTCTAAACACTCGCCTCGCTCCCATCGCCTGGAATCGAGTCCCTGTCACCAGTGTTCCCGAGGTGACATTGACCAGATCAATGACTGGAAAAGGCGTTAAGGACACATCGACGCGGCGGGGCTCGGCTTTAGCGCTCGGTGGTAAAGAGAAACCGGGAACGAGCAGCTAAACGGCTTTCCTTAACCCTTGGCGTCCTCGGGAGGCTCCCGCTGCCTCTCCCGATGGAAAGCCGAGCGGTGGCGAGGGACATAACTCCCGGGTATTCCAGAAATTTGGAGTGAAATGCGGTCGGAATAAAGAGGCAGCCCCAGGGAGGGCAGGAGGGAGCGCTCGGGGAGCCTGCGGCCATCCCGAGTTCCAATCCGGCTCCTTTAGGATTTAGTTTCGGAGCGGAGCAGGCGGGATAACAAACTCCGGAGACGTTTTTAATTGCAGATTCACGATCTGAGCTTTTCCCGGGTTCCCGAGGCTCTCCCTGGCGAGAACGGGGGGAAAGGCGTTTGAAACCTCTGCCCTTATCCTCAGGGAGGCTGGATTTGTTGTTGCTGTTACTATTATTATTACCGTTGTTGGCGGTTTCGTTATTATTTACTACTAATATTTGCTATTAATATTATTTTCTAATATTATTACTACTATTATTATTTTCCCTGAAATATTAGCACTTAATGAAGTAAGACTCGAGTTTTGGGGTTCTTTTCTTAAATCCCTGCCGTCCTCTGACGCCCTCGGCTCCCGGCTCTTCCCATTTAGCTAAAGCTCCAGAAAACTGGGATTTTCCCGAACCGGGAACCGAAGGAGAACCTCCTTTTCCATTTCGCCACCTTACTAAAGCAGCGAAGCGCCTGGTTCCTCACCTTGCTTACCCAATCCTGCCTTCATAAAGTTTACTTAGTTATATCAATAGATTAAATGTCACGTTTAAAATGGAAGGGGAAGGTTCTCCCTTACTGCCCTGTTTTCCATTGCTGATTTAGAAAAAGGCAGGATTAGCATGGATATTGCATTCTCAAGGACCTCGCCACTATTAAATAGACTGTTAAGTGCATTTTATGGCTGAAGAGCCCGTTCCCAGCTCAGTCGGGAAGACGTGCTAAGTTCATCTCTGCCTCCTACATTGAACAGTCACTGACTACAACGCTTCCTGCGGATGGAATTCCTCCGCTCTGGAGCTGCTCGGTGCATAACGCTTCCTGGTTTAGGGTTAGTAAAAGGTAATTCAATAAAACTCCCTGGAATAGAGGTGTCGCCATTGGAGAAATCCGCTCCGCGGGGTGCGGCCAATTGCACGGCAGAGATTTAAGCGGGCGCGTATCAAATGGGATGCGCTGAACGCTCGGGCCGAGCCCCGTCCGCAGCAGCCCCGAAACGGCGAGGCGGCTTTTCCGTCCCGTCCCCCCCCGTCCTCCCCCACCGGGAGCGCACACGGGAACGTCTGCCATACCTCCCCACGAGAGAAATTCCCATCGAATTCCCGGTCCCTCGGGAACCGCCAGAGGAAAACCCGCCCCCCACGTAAAGCAGAGTCTCCGGTGGGCTTTTCCCGGTAGTGAGAGACCCTCGCGGAGGATGAGAACGGCGAT
This sequence comes from Pezoporus occidentalis, assembly GCF_034315485.1. Classification (NCBI taxonomy): domain Eukaryota; kingdom Metazoa; phylum Chordata; class Aves; order Psittaciformes; family Psittacidae; genus Pezoporus; species Pezoporus occidentalis. The sequence continues at coordinate 854,273 of NW_026913833.1, read as the reverse complement.
TCCCAACCGGAGCTTCTCCCCCCTCCACCCCGTGTGTTCCCGGCCTTGAACATGGGGCCGGCGGCTGGGACCGGTTCGGGCAGCGCAGGGGGTTTGCGGGGCAATCTCCCCCCGGTTCCCCCGGCAGGGACGCGAGGCAGCGGGGAGCCCTGAGCCTCCCGTGGGCAGTGCCTCCGGTGCCGGATTCCTCCCGCACCCCTCCGTGGGACAGCCCCAGGAGCGGCGTCTCCCCCTGGGACGCTCCCGCCGGTGCCTCCGGTCTCAGCGCTGCCCTTCCGCAGCACCGGGGCTCTGGGGCTGGACACGGCCGCTGCCCAGGAGCTGCCTGCGGGGCTCGGGGGCTGAAGGGCAGACACAGCCGAGCTGTGGGGCTCCGTCCTGAGGAACAGCCTCCATGTGCAGTGAATACATTGATGTTAATGATTCAAACAGACGTTTTCCTGCCTTTTCCAACGCTCCCCGCGATCTTCCAACACCCCTTAGCCAGCAACTTTCCGCCCTGCCTAGAGGGGGATTGATCATAAACGGGGCGGGGGGAGCGCAACTTACGAGGCCGCGCAAACGAGAAGGTGCCCCGGGAGAGCCGCAGCAGTCGAGGACACGGCCCTGCTGAGCCCGATTCGTTCCTTTTGCAAACAAAAAAGTGCGGTTTAGATTAGAGCCAGGTCCTGTCTCCATAAATAATGGAGAGTCAGAGGGTGCCTGGCTGCAGACGCTCATTTTCATACAGTCGTAGGATCCCATAATGGTTTGGGTTGGAAGAGACCTTAAAGCTCATCCAGCTCCAACCCCTGCCACGGGCAGGGACACCTTCCACTAGAGCAGCTTGCTCCAAGCCCCTGTGTCCAGCCTGGCCTTGAGCACTGCCAGGGATGGGGAACGTTTTCCCCGTGTTTAGGATCCGGTTACTTTCAATGCACCCCAGGGACCGACACGACACCTCTTATACTAACGGGCATCTGTCACCGACCGTGTCGGGTTTTGCCATACGCGCCGGGCACAGGTTTGTGGAAGAAGAAAGATCAAGAAAACGGCTGCGGAAACTTCACCGGGAGACGCTGTCTCCGGTTTCCCCGGCCCGGCCCGCTCCGCCGTGCCGCCGCACGCAGTGAGAGCCGGTTACGAGCCCTCCCCGCTTCGGGAACCGGCTTCTGGCTCCCTCGTCCCGCCGTGCAGGAGCGCGCCCATCCCGGGCACCGGCCGAGCTCCCGGCCCCAGGGGTGAGGGGACCCGGTCCCCGCGGGAGCCGCCGCGCCCCCTGCAGGCCCCGCCGCGCCACTGCAGCCCCCCCCGGCTGCTGCCGCCACCGGGAGCCCTCACCTGCCCGCAAGGCCCCCGCTGACGCTCCCGGCCCCGCCGCTCCTGCGGGGAAGCAGCGGGCCCCGCGGGAGGCGGCCGCCGGGAGGGGGTCCATGGCCGCTGCATCCCTCCTGAGCCCCGCGCCCTCCCGGTGCTGCCGAGCAGCCGCCGCCCCTTCCCCGGGAAAGGCTTCCCCAGCGCCGCAGGGTCCTGCTGGAAACGGGGACCGTTGGAAAACAGGGGGTGAGGAAGAGAGAACGGAGGTAACGGGGGGGTTGGGAGGGGAGAGGCGCTTCCCGGGGCCGCGGCACGGGGAGGGGGAAAGTTGCCTGCGCGGCGCAGATGCCGAGCCCGAGGTATTGCTGCTATGCGGGGAAACATGAGCGAGTAATTTTATAAGTAACAAAGGCTGGGGTGGAATGAGCCCCGCTCACCCGGTGTCCTCTGGAAGCCCCGGGCCAGCGGCTTCCCGAGCCGAAACGCGAACTCCGCGGCGGCTCCTTCCCCTTTTCCCAGGGGTATCCGGCCCTAAATATAGAAATAACCTCGGCGGCTGCCCGACCCCCCCCCCCCCCCCCCCCGACCATTTGCTGTTTGCGCAAACCCGATGAGGCACAACTGGGAAACGACTTGTTACCCATGGAGCCGCCCCCAGTAAGACCCAATTCGGGGGGACACCCCCCCCTTGAACCCTCAGGTGAGGCCCCCCCTTCCCTTCCAGCCCATCACCGTGGCCTTATTAAAGTTCAACCTCCCCCCTCGCCGGGCCGCTCGTTTTATTTTAGTCTCTGTCTGCCGAGGTCTAAATATTTCTTTAGGATGAAATAATATTTACCGCTTACCGGGCCGCTTTTATTTACTATTGGGTTCAATCCGCGGCTCCCGGCGTGAAATGAGCGCCTCGGCCGGTTCCTCATCCCGCCGCATCCCGCCGCAGCCGGTTTTCCTAACAAAGACAGCGAATTATTTGGGCGGAAAAAAAATGAATATCTATTAAAAAAAAAAACAACACCCCAAATCCATCAAGGTTTTAAACCCCCAACGTTTTACGAGGCAGAGAATAAAGTGTCAAACACGGTCCGAGGGAAACGGTGCCCGAGATTAAACCCTACGGAATCCTACAGATCTATTCCTTTTTCATTTCAACCCTGGCGCTGTCTTTATTTTACCCCCGTGAATGCAGAGAAACACACACAAATACACTGCGTTCCGAACGTTCGCAGCAGGTTTAAAACTCGGTTAGGAGGAATTCGCTGGGAAAGGCCGTTCCCACCCGTGGGAACGCGGAGCCGCTTCCTTAACCCCGCTTATTCCCCCGATTTAAACGAAAGATCCGCGCTCGGCCACGGCTCGATTTTCATTTTATCGCCTCCCACCCTGCAGAATAAATCCGAAACGTTGCTTAAATCGCCCCAACGGCTTTTCTTTTCCATCATTTCCCTTATAATCAGCCCCAAAAGCCAACCGCGAGCGTACCTATTCCGGCTGAAAGGGGCAGATCCCGCAGCGCCGGGATGCGGAGCCGAAGCCAGGCTGGGAAACATGAATACACCTAAAGGAAAAATCCCGACACGGAGCGGGGGCCGCGGATCCACCGCGCAAGTTTTAATACGCGAAGGATCGGGCCGATGCCGATGCCGCTGCGCGGCCGCGGATGGAGCATCGGGACCGGCGGGAGGTGGGAAGCCCGGCCGCATCGCTGAAGCTCGGCGGGAAGGGGAGAGCCCGGCGCTCCGCGGATGCGCATTTCCAGCCTCCGCGGGTGCGGAGCTGGTCCCGCGGGTGGGTGCGGAAAGATGCGCGCTCACACAAAGGCGGGCAGAGCAGTTTAAAAATTTATTTACAAAGTTGTGTACAACACGAAGGGATAACATTTAGAATACATATATTCATCCATATATAAACAGGCTTTATAATAGAGTGACAGCGATCGCCTCCTGGATTCCTTTTCTTTCGCTCCAATTTTTTTTCTCGCCCGTTCAATATTTAAAATTTCCCCCGTTTATTATTATTATTTTTATACATTTTTTTCTTTTTATTTTTTTCCTCCCTTGGTTTTTTTTTTTTTTCGTTTTATTTCGGATAAAACCGCTCGGAGCGCCGGAACCTTCAAAAAAAGTGAAAGTTCGCAGCTCCTAATGGCGACCCTCATCCGCCTCTTTAGAAAAATAAAAACCCCCAAAGCAACGTCAGTGATTTTTGATACAAATATGTACAAGCGGCGGGGGCCGGCAAACGGGGGGGAACACGGAGGGACGGTGCCCGCTGCGCCCCGAAGGGGCGGCCGGAGCTGCTCGAGGCTACCGGATCTCCCTCCCCGCGGCTGCGGGATGGCCCTCCCCGGGGCTACCGGTTCTCCTTCCTCAGGGCTACCGGCTGTCCGTGCCCGGGGCTACCGGATCTCCCTCCCCGGAGCTACCGGCCTGGGCTACTGCGCCGGCCACTTGGTCTGCACGGCGGCGGCAGGGGCCGCGGGCTGCAGGAACTGCCCCGCGATGATGTTGGTAGGCACGCTGAGGATAGGGGCGATGGCAGCGGTGGTCCTGGCCAGCGCCAGCGGTTGGTGGGCCATCAGGGCCGACTGCACGGTGACGGGCGGCCGTAGGAAAGTCTGGGCGCTGGCGGCCGAGCTGGCGGCCGGGACGCCGATGATGTTCTCGATGCTGAAGGACGGGCGGCTGCTGGGCTCGGATTTGACGATGGAGCCGGCGGCGCCCAAGCTGTTGAGCTGGAGCTGGAGGCTGGGGCTGAGCTGGGAGTTGAAGGCTTTGCGGCTGAGCTCGCCCGACGGCAGCAGCGGCACGGCCGGCGGCAGCATGGGCCCCACGGGGGGGATGTAGGGGTACTGCAGAGCGGCGGCGGCGGCCGCGGGGTGCGTGTAGGCACCGGGGTGCAGCCCGTAGGGGCGGCCGTAGGGGCCGGCGAGGCCGTAGGCGCCGAAGCCCTGCATCATGAGCGCCGTCTGGTCCCGCAGGTGCTCCTGCTGGTGCCGTTTGAAGCGCTTCCTGCGGCGGAGGAAGCTGCCGTTATCGAACATGTCCTCGGACTGCGGGTCCAGCGTCCAGTAATTGCCCTTGCCCGGGTTGCCGGGCTCCCGAGGGATCTTGACGAAGCAGTCGTTGAGGGAGAGGTTGTGGCGGATGCTGTTCTGCCAGGCGGGGAACTTCTCCCGGTAGTAAGGGAAGCGGTTGCTGATGAACTCGCAGATGCCGCTGAGCGTCAGCTTCTTCTGCGGGCTCTGCAGGATGGCCATGGTGATGAGGGCGATGTACGAGTACGGCGGCTTCACCAGGCTGCTCTTGGGCTTGCTCTGCCCCGCCGCCGCCCCGCCGCCGCTCGCCCCCTCCTCGCCGCCCCCCTTGCCGCCCTCGGCCGCGCCGCCGGGGGCCGCCCCGGCCGGGCTAACGCTGCCGCTGCTGCCGCTCTCCGCGCCCGCGCCCACCTCCGCGGGCAGCGCCAGCTCCGCCGCCTCGTCCAGCGGCAGGCGCGGCAGGGCTGCGGGGCTGCCGGCCTCGCCGTCGCTGTCCTTGCCCGGCCCGTCGTCGCCTTCTCCCACCACGTCGATATCCACATCCTCGGCCGCCGGGACGGCGGGCCCGGACATGTCGCTGGCGCTGCCGCCTCCCGACAGGGTCATCCCCGCTCGGCGGACGGGGCGCGGCGGCGGCTGCGGCGGCGGGGCCTCCCTCCCGCACCCGGCGGCGGGGGGGGCAGCCCCCGCGCCCCCCTCCCGCCGCTGCTCCGACCGGCCCCTGCGGCTACCCCCGAGCGGACCGGCTGCCCGCCGCCGCGCCGGCCCCGCGGGGCATGGGGCGGCCGCGCCCGCTCCTCTCCCGTCCGCCGCGTCCCGCGGCGCGGGGCTGCGCGGTCACCTCCGGCTGCGCGCCCCGCTCCCGCCGCCGGGCATCGGGCGTCAGGCGGCGATGCTGGCTCCCGCCCGCCGCGATGCGCGCCCGCGGGCGCCGGGCATGGGGCCGCCGCCGCCGCGGCTCCGCGGGCACCCGGCGCTCCACCGCTCCGCTCCGCGGCCCCACCGCGCTCGGCCCGGCGGGGTTTGGGTCTCTTTGCTCTTTTCACCCCTTTTCCCCGGGCTGGGCTTTTTCCGCCCCCCCCCCCCCCGAGGGAGGGGACGCGGCGCCGGGCGGGGCAGGGCAGGAGGCCGGGGCGTCGCGGGGCCGCGCTCGCCGCTTGAGAAGCGCGGCGGGGTCCGCTCTGCTGATGGATTTACTTTCCCGTTAAAGATATACTCGGAGGCGGTGCCACGTGACCGCGTGACGTCAGGCGCCCCGCCGTGAAGTCATGCACAAACTCGGGTCCCTTCGTGGGCTGTCAACAAAGAGCGCGGAGGCTCCGCTCCCCGCCGCCCGCCCCGTCCAGCGCCCACCGGAGCCCCCCCTCCCCGCACCCCGAGCGGTTGAGCGCAGGCTCCGCGGGTGCGGAGCTGAGTTAGGGTTTAACACCCCCACCCCCAAATCTGGGCTCCGAAATGAGGTGTTGGTGTTTTTCTCGATGTATGTTGTTTTATCCCGAGGAATGGCTGCTGATCGATCTATCCGGTTAGTTGAGAGGGGAAATCAAAAAGACGTAAAATAACAAAGGGAAACTGTAAATAAAGAAGCTTTGAGCCGGTTCCTTTATTTTGTTCCTCTTTTTTCCCCCTTTTTTCTTTCTTTTTTTCCCTTTCCTCCAGAGGTGTTAACGACTTAATCATTGCGGGCCTTAGCATATGAAAAAGTAGGAAATGAGGGAGTGTGTGGGAATGTGAGCACCGTATTGCCGCGGCCCCAGGTAAGCCCCGAACAGGGGAGAGGGGCCCACTGGGGCCGCAGGGGCCGGGCCCGGCCGCCCTCCTCTGTCCCCTCCCGACTCCCAGCTTCGCCGTTCAGTTCCTGCCGTCACCCCTCTTGCAGTGCTCGTTACGAGTCGTCGGGTTTCGGAAATACAATTACATCGGGGAAATGCCCCGCGAGCGAACGGTTTCGCACCGTTCTGGGATAGGAAAGGCAAATCCACCCCTTTCCTCCCCCCAAATCCATGGCAGCCTCGAAATAACGGTGCCCCCGAGCTAATACCCGGCCTCGACGGGGCCTCTCTCAGACCCGTTTTTACGCGTTTCCCTGCGGAACTCTGCGGCCCGTGGCCCTGCCCTCCGCACCCGCGTACAGCCCGCTCACACTCACATTCTCTCAGCCCCCCCCTCGTTACACGGCAAAGCCTCTCCTAAGGAAAAGGAAAGGAAAAACAAAAGACCAACTCCTCCCCCCCCCCCCTTCATTTGTTGCGCTTTTGTTCGACACAATAAAAGTCAAATTAATTGATTCATACTATTAATGACGGTGCTTAGCGTGAAAAAAAACGTTTCCCCTCGATTAGGGCTCGACTGTACTAAGCCCATGCTGAATCACGGCTCCGCGCTCCTCCGCGCCCTTCCGCGGGCATGCAACCGGCCAAGTTTAAGGAAGTATTTAGGAGCCCACCCGGCTGGATAATATTTAGGAGGCCACCAGGGAGGAATGGGAAAAGCTTTCCTAAAAATCAGGGAACTTATCCCGCATTATCCGGGCCCCGCGGAAGTCCAAGGGCTGAGCGGGAGCTGCGCCCTGCGGAGCACTGCAATAATCAAAAGGGCTTCGGGAATAACGCCTCCAGAAATAGAAAGTGGGCGCCCATATGGATAGATAGATTTAGCAACAGGAGCGAAAACAAACTGTATCGTCCGGATCGATACGGAGTCAAATAGAGACGCGGCAAGCGGCGGGGAAGGGAGGACGGGTACAAGTTATGAGAGAGAGGGAGAAATTAATTACAACTCAATTTGATTCTAATATGGCAAAGCAAGATCCCGGCTGCGGAGCGAGTTAAAAATAAACCCGGAGGCTGAGGCTCGGGGGCTGGGGCGATTTCTGCTTCTGTAATCGTTTTAAAGGAAGGAGAAACCCAAGGTGTCCCCTTTCATCTCCTTAAGCCTATTACTTTCACTAATGAGTTATATAAATCGTTGACCTGACCTGGATTAAACCAGCATTGTGGTTCGTTATCAACGCGAAGGGGACGGCAGGAGAGGGGCTGCGGGGAAAAAAAACACCATCAAATAACATATACCCCCGTAAAATAACACAGTCAAAGGAAGGGGGACGCGACAGAAGCATCCCTCGGCCGGGACCGGGGCTGTGCACACGGCGGGGTCCGGGGCCTGGACCCCCCCCCCCGGCCGGCTTTTCCCTAAAGACGCAGCTTTCCAAATAGACATATGCCTATTTCTATATATATATTGGGTTTAGGCCTCTATTTGCAAGTGTTTCCTTTCTTTTTTCTGTTCCTTTTTCTCCTGTTTTCCTTTTTAACTTCCCCCCCCCCCCCATCTATTTATTTATTTTTTTTCATCGTAGTAAATCGCCTCTAAACCCGGCAGACCTCAGTACAAAACGAAATCGCTCATGTTTCCAAAACGGTTTCGGATTTATTTGTATTGGAAACGTCTAAACATCCATTCTGTAAAAGGCAACACGTTTAATTAACGATGAGAGAGCAGTTAGGGGCAGAAAGCTAGTAAAATTGTGTGATAAATTTATGGCATTGTTAGCGTGCTTTTAATTATGGCTATTATGTTAATTATTTCACATTAGCATGGAGTTATCAGCAGCATGTCAGATTTAATCAAAACCAGCCTTTCTCTCGAAAATTGTGCTTTTCATTCGCCGGGAGGAGGAGGACGGGGGGGGGTCCCGACCGAAACCGCTGCTTCCCCCCCATCCCTTTTTCGTTATTTATTTAAGATAAATAAATGAAGGCTTTTAAAAGAGGACTTCCCGTGGCAAAGAAGTGGCTGGACTTGATTCGGGCTGGTGCAGGCTGCAGATCCCTTTAGGCTACTGCGAGCAGCGCAGGGAGGCGGAGGAGAGAAGCGACGCTCTTGTTTTTTAGGAATTCACCATTTTCACCCCCTCCGGAGAAGGCATTTTATCATTTCGGATCCTTCTGTCAAACAATGTGATGTTGCTCATTTTTATCTGTCCCGTTTTACAAAAGCCCCCGTTCGACGCTGCTGGCCAGGACAACGCGCCTGAGTACAAAAGAATAAAAGAGACAAGCCGGGAGGATACAGGATCGCTGCCGGGATCAGACAGGAGGGAAGAGGAGTGTGAGTGTGTGTATGTGTGTGTGCAAAGGGGGGGTGCGGCGGGGCTCGCAGCGGCCCGGGGCCGGCTCTTTGCCCGGCGCTGCCCCGCAGGAGCGCGGCGGTGGCTCCCGCACACGCTCCGCAGCCCCCGGGGGGTCGGGGATGTCGGGGAGTCGACCCGCCGGTTCCCGGAGCGTCTTCGGTGCTGCCCTGCGAAACGGCAACAGAAAATAGGCATTTACAGTTATAATGATAGCGATAAATACATCGCAGCGGAGAAGTTTTGGGGGGCTCCGTCCGCGCCGAGATGCGGAGCTGCCACCGCGCCCGCGGACAGCAGAGGAAGTCACGGCCGTCCTCACAGCAGCGCGCCCGCGGACCGGCCGCTCCGCGCAGAGCCCCCTCCGCCGGGCGGCCCCGCTCCCCCTTCCCCACGGGAGCGGGGGGCTGCGACCACGGCAGCTGCTGGCTTATTTTTAGAGCATTTCCATTCCTCCGGTTAATTTTAGATCGATTCATTATTTAGCCCCAGTTCGCCTTTAGGGAAACCCAAGCTGGGGGCGGCCGCGGGACTGTCCCCCCGTGCGGGGTGCGCGGCAGCGAAAGGCAACTTCGGGACCCCCCCCGTTCCTTTCTTCTCCCCCCCCCCCGGGGCTGCTGCAGGGGAGACAACCCCAAACCAACCCAAGCCTTCCCTCTGGGGAGACACCCCAATATCCTCCCTTTCTGCTCCATGGATTGGGATGGGGGGACCCAGCTCCCCTCAGCTCACAGGGGGAGATCCCTGTGCTGGATACGGGCAGGAAAACGTCCAGGGGACGCGGCAAAAGAAGGCAGCAGTGCTCAGGTGTCCCCATAGCGTATCCCCTCGGGACTGAGAAAATAAACCCGGAATGGTCAGAAGAGCGGAGCCCAGCAGAGCTTCGAGATTCGGGTGCTTTAGAAAACAGGGAGAGAGCGAAATTAATCAAAGGATTTAAACCACGGAATTATTATTGAGTAAATTGGGCTGTGTGAGCAGAGGAACTCTACTGCCTTTAGTGCAAGACGGCTGCGAAGTCAGTTCAGGTCTGATTTGGGGGACACCCCCCCCCCCCCCCAATCAAACAGTTGTCAGTTGTTCAACCAAAATTCGTTTAGTCTTCAGGTTTTCGTTTTGCAAATCCCAGCTCCAAGCAATTGGAATAGGTGCCCCCGGGTTGTGCCTGCCAGTCCTGCAGAGCCCCAGCATCGCTGGTTCCTGGAAGGAATCATATCCCGTCCACCTCCAAGAAAATGGCTAAAACTTGTCCTCTGGACACCCTGCCAAATCCCTGTCCCCGGAGGAGGCTCCTGTGCTGTGAGGGGTAATAAATACACAGGAACAAGCAGAGACGACTCTCAAAAACTCCTTTAAATTTGCTTTATTTAACTCTATCAAGGGAAGAGGATGGGTGGAAGGGGTGACCCCAGACCAGCTGCTGGTACAGGGCAGAGGGAGATGTGTGGCAGCCAATAAATCTGCTCCATGCTGGGTGCAATCAGAATCCCAGCCTGGTTTGGGCTGAAAGGACCTTTAAGCTCATCCAGTTCCAATTCCCTGCCACGGGCAGAGACACCTTCCATACACCAGGTTTCCCAAAGGCCTCTCCAATAGCACAAGCCGTCACCCTCTGGCTTTGCTCCTGGTCAGGGAAGGCGTGCGCTTGGGCTATCACTGCTCCTTCAAAAGCCAGGGATTTCCCCATGTGTGGAAGGAGAGGTTTGATGGGGATAAAGCGTTCAAGGCCAGGCTGGACAGGTGGTTGGAACTGGATGAGATTTAAGGTTGCTTCCAACCCAGACCAGAGTGGGATTCTGATTTTACATGAAGATGCCTTTATCTGTCTAAGGAAGGGGATGAAATCAACATGACGGAATATCTTTCTCATCAGCTACACGTGGCCCAAAGGGATGGCGCAAGTGATGCCAATTTGGTGACAAACATGCCTCAAAAAGGGCTGATGAATCCCAGAAAGCAGGGGCACAACTCAAAGGGAGGGTCTGCAGAGAGGCAGCGGTGGGAGCTCCTTTCACCCGCTGCCCGTGTGAGGTTTTATACTGACTTTGCAGGTAGGTATAAGGTGTGAGGGAGGCACAGCAGGCTTTTCTCTCAGTTATTCCCCTTCCAAGTGAGATGCAAATGGCTGAGAAGAGGCTAAGAGGATTTCCAGGGCTGTGAGGAAATCCCTTTGCCAAAAGCAGCATCTCCAGAAGCCCTCCATGGGCTGGCCCCGTCCTCTTCCCAGCATGAAGCCAACTTGTACTGAACTCAGTGACACCCCTTTGAGACTCTGCCCATCACGAGGGTGCCCAAGGACCACCACAAGCTGATTCAAGGTTTATTTGTATTAACCAATGCAGGACGTCGGCAGCAGCCAGCTCCATGTGCTCTCATGCTTCCCAGAGCTTCAGTTTGTGTTTTTCCAGGATATCTTCATAAGCCATTCCTCTGGCTCGTGTATAACACCCTCGATTCCCTTTATTAAGCATGGAAAGACAAGCAGTGAATGATTGCTGCTGTTAATAAAATCACTCTGCTAATATTTTTCCCCAACACATTGAGTCTGATTGATACATAAGGGCTGAAGCTCCTGATGCCTGCGGCCGGCGCAGGGCCTATGCATCACCGCAGCTCCACGTGCACCCTCCAAATGGTGCCTTGGTGGAGCGTAAGCAGAGCACAGGCCTTTTATGGGCCTTCTGCAGAGCGGTGAATTTTACCCAAAATGCAGGTTAAAACCCATGCTAGGTATTAATGTAATCAGGTCCATAATCTCTCTATCAAAACCTCCCCGAGCACCTCTTCACCTGCTGAACCAGGTAGCTCCTTATCTGGAGGATGCTCTAATGCATTTTAGGGGACTCTCTGCTTTTTCTGTCTGTGAAGAAAACAGGCATTTTTAAACTACTCCGTGTCCTGGCTCTGCAGCAGGGTAAGGGCAGCCACCAAAGGGCCGTCCTGACCTGCCACATCTCCTCCTCCATCATCTAAATCCAGGACTGAGTTATCACTATTCTAATAGGAAAAGTGGGTGACGTCCATAAACTTGTTATAAACATATTTGGCAGCTTCAGAGGGTGAAAAGTTGGCTTTTGTTCCCCCCAGTATTATTTTTGGCCAAAAATAATATTATTTGTTATATTTTTGGGGGGTAACGTGGACCATTTCCACCCAAGCATCTTCCTGCTGTACCCCATGAAGCTTCTTTGCTGGTTTAGCCATCAGGGGGCTTCTGTGAATTCAATTTAAATCTTTCACCTTATTAGAGGAATCTTTATTAAACGTTTTATTAAGGTATTTTAATGCCTTCCAGGGCATGTTGTAAAACCCTGCTGATTTCAGAAGCTTCTTTGGGGGATCAAAGGCAGCGCAGAGCCTGGATGAGCATTTCCAGCACTCAATGATGATAGCACACACTGGCAACTCAGCTCATGTACAGGGCAGGATGGCTAAAACCAAGGAGGGTTTTCATTTTGACATAAGTCTGTAAAGGGTGGTATTCCCAATTGGAAGGGGAGGATGTCAAAGATCAATATTTATTCCTTAAACCACGTCAGCATGATTTTTTGGTCAGATTTCCTGCTTTTGCCCAGGCAAGAAAGGTTTCCAAGAGGAATTCCAGCTAAGGAGAGGACAGAATAGTGTGTTGAGCTCATCAGCAGTATTTACAGCCTGTAAATAAAGCTTATGTAGGGGCTCTTGTTAAAATATTACATGATAGAGGAGTTCAACTGGCGTGTTTAGATGGATTCTAAGCAACTGGGCACAGAGAAAATATGTCTGTGGGACCATGAAACATTTATCTGCCCAGAAGGAGAAGGGGGAAAAACCAGCCAGCAACGATCTATCATAAGGGAGGAAATCTGCACCTCAGCATTTGCCAAAACATCTTAATTGCTCTGTAAAGTCATCTAAATAAATAAAATGGGGGAAGCTGCGGTGGCAGCTCTGTGATGGGTGAATGTGGTCTGTGCACAGGGAGGAGCGCTTGGGATAACAGACCCTATCCCATCCCGGGGTTTATTGCAGCCCTGGCCACCCAGTGCTGGTGCGGGAGGGTTGGGAGGTTTCACAGGGCTTGGAGGGGGTCATGGAGGTGTGTGAGGGCTGTTGCCCCCCTGGTTGGGTGGCTGATGTGGGGAGTGATCCCTGCACCAGCCCTTGGCCATGGGCAGGAGCCACTCGGGTGGCTTTTGGCTCTGCTGGAGGCACAGAACCATTGTGGCTCCTCTTTACTCAGCTCTTATACCGCTGCTTGTAAGATTTCCTGGTGAAAAGGGCTCAGTGTGATGCTCGTAGATCACTCACTTTGAGGGCTCACACAGCCCAGGTGTAAGAGGGCTCCTTCTGCTTCTTTAAAACTTTCCAGTTTGTATACTTTTCTCCCTGCTTCCCTTGGGAAAATGTTCCACTGCCTATGAGACACTTCTTGTACTTGGTCCATACAGGCATCTATTAATTTTACTTCATTCCTGCTCGTTACACCTCTTAGCACCAATGCAGAGTTAACACTCATTCATAATAAGAAGACATTTGTGCTGATGTAAAGCTTTCAAGCTTTATCTCAATACACAGAACAGAAATGAATGAATTTAAGTTGTGCAACTCATTTAATGCTGGGAAAGCATTACTGTTCCCCAGTGCAGCAAGGGGAGGTACTGGCATTCACAGGGAGCAATCCCAGCTAGTGCGCATCACTCAGGTCTGTCCTCATGGGGTTGCACACTCACCCTTCCTCAGGCTCTCAATGTCCTTCTTCTCCCCTGTTTATACTCTTTGCCCTGCTCCAAATAAGTGGGTAGGTGGCTTTCCTCCCCCAGATCCAACAGAGGTGGCTGCTCAGGGCACAAGGACATGCTACATTTCACCCTGAGAGCTCTGCAGCTATGAATGGATTCACTTCCAATATGCTCTTATTTAGTCCTTCGTGACTCTGGGTTTGGAGGTTTGGGTTTGGTTTGTTTCTGGAGTGTGAGTGACTTCCATCTACTCCTACAGCCTGCAGTCACAGGGCTGGCTTTGTTAGATCTGACCCAGTCTTCCTCCAGCTAAAGGGACGAGCTTCCTGAATTCTTCCAGTCCTATAGCCTGTGTTTCCAGAATTACTCAGTGTAGCATTTAAACCATGTCAATCAATGGGACTTAAATATATGCTCCAAGTTAGCACTGCTCCAAAGCTGAACCAGAGTTTCGTTTTCCAGGTAAGTCTAGTTAAAATTCATAAAGTAAATTTCCATCTTCATATATATGAAATACCTTCCATCCTTGCTTTCTCCTGATAGATTTTATCTCTTTATTTTCATTTCTTAGTGAACCTGGACCTGAAGCAATGGTCATTCCTGTACTGAAGCCACAGCAAATGCAGCTCCCAGGTAACTTCAAGGTGTCCTGCAGGGCTGGTCTGTGTTAACGTGTGCTGCTCATGGAGCAGCGACGATCAGAGGAGGAGCACAGCTGAGACTTTGTCACAGTATCCTGCTGGTTTGGCTTCTATTAATTGCTACCTATAGCCCGTAGACCTGCGTCCCCACTGTGGGCAAAAAGGACATTTTACTTCGAAAGCAGTGGCAGATTTTGCACTACTTTACTCATGTGGCTCCTCCTGTGCAGTAATGATTTGTACCTTGAGTTGGGAAGGACTTTTTGGGCTGTTGTTTTGGGAAGGACATATGTCTGGCATAGCTTTGGCTGACGTGTGCTGCATGTTTTACATGTTTCTCATGTGTGTGAAATGTAATATACCTATATGTTTTGGAGAAATGTATTTAGATATGATCTCATGTAAGTCTGGCAGATAAAGACATTCATATCATATAGCACTGACATACTTGTTTTTACTTAGGACTGCTTGTATTTGAGGGCTTCTTTCTGTGCTGGGTAGGGACAGTAGGAGCCTTGTTGTTGGCTTTGCTGGATCATCATCAGATCCAAATTTCCCCTTCAAATCGCAGTATCTCTTTGAAAGAAAAAGCATGTTATGCAATGTAACCATAATGTTCAAGTCAAATGTTATTGTTAGATAAGGATCCATCCTGTCAATGGCAAAAAGATTTATGCCTGTTTGTATGAGAGTAGATAATGCTTTGAAACAAGGGTGATGTTTTGCTTTCTATCTGCCCAAGACACCTCATGCTCTGTCTCCAGGGGTCTTATTCCTTAGGAGAAAGAGGTGAATGAAGAATGATGCAGCTCTTGCCCAGGTCTTTGCAACTTCTCTTTGCAATCAACTTTGTGCAACTTGCTGGCAGAACTACCTGGATAGAAAACTCTCCTTTACCTTTCTCCTACTTTATTTCCCTGAAACCATGCAGCTAAGGAGGAGGAAAAGGCAGGAAGAGGAGCATCCTGATTCCGAAGAAGCGATGGATCTGAAAATGGAGAGGCTGAAAAAATTCCAAGAGGATAAACTAAATAAATAAGTGGTGGGTATCGGAATCAAACCCACATTTCCAGGTGGGAGAGGAGCACTTCAGTGGCAAAATTAGTGAACAGTCCTGGTGCCAGGTCTCTGTGCTCGCTGCCCCTTGCACCTGTGCTTCTACAGGGCGATATTTGTTCCTACTTTCTTCTGGTAAAGTTTAGAGCTACAACTTTATAAACTGGGGGTGTATTCCCTGTAATTATTCATTAACCAACCTGCTGCAGTAAGTGATGCCCTATGCCTTCCTCTTTAACACAGCTCAGATGAGAGCTTCGTATTTAGTTTAATAAAGGGTAATTTCCGACAAAGGTAACTGTCACCTTTTGTTTCATTCTGTGCGTTTATTTTTCAAGCACCAGAGCTGACCTCCGAACTCAATCTGCACTTGCCTATCGATGCATAAATATCTGTAATATCACAGTAAATTAAATTCAGTTTTAAAGGGTTTCTATTTAACAATCTGTCAGAACTTCCACAGCGCTTGATTTCTAGTTTCCTCTGTCCACTGACAGGTTTATCTCAGTATGGCTTGATTAATGAAACCTTTTATTTGGGGTAAGCATACCTATGCTTACCATAATCTCTTAATGCTTGCTTAGGCGACATTGTACCCTGACAGCAGGGCTCCAAAAACTTCCAGCCCCTTCACTACTTGGCAGAGCAGGCAGCAGGATTTGGGGGCTGGGGACAGTACTGTTCTCCCCTGCATTATCAGGTATGCAAAATCAAGCAGCTTCCCAGTTTTTAGCAGGGTTGGAAATCCTGTTTTCATGGCAGAGGGTGTTAAACATGCCTTATTACAACGCTTTTTTACTTCAGGCTATCAAGTGCACATTTAATTTGTGATTAGTCTTATTCTAGGGGTGTTCTAAAGATGAGTTCTAAAGGATAGTTCATTGAATTTAGGGAATAAATACTATAGCACAGCCTAGAGAAGTTTGTATAGATTTAGATATCAGAGTCACTGACTTCTAATGCTTGGTTTTCCTATCATATGGCCCCGGGTAAATCACTTAATCTCCTAGCTGTAATCCCATCTCACCGATGGTCATGTGTAACAGAGTAAATAGAGTTACACCACGTGAGCGGCAGAGTAAAACTGCTCCAGCTGAGAGAAGGGGCAAAACGTTTCCATTTTTCTCTGTGGAGTGGGAATAGTAATACTGACTGCTCAGGAGGGTCTGGAAGCTGAATCATGGATTCCACTGCGCTTTCAGCATGTAGCGTTGCTGCTGGTACGACAGACTGCTTTGCAACGGTGACTTGGATGAAGGATGAGGTGCTTTCATGCCCTCAACAAAAGAGAAACAAGGAAGTAACCAGCAAGTTGCATCCATGGGTTAGTTTCACCCCTGAGATATCTTTAAGTTTAGGCAACTTAAGAGGAACTGCACCTTTCCCTGGGCTCCCCAGGGATTTTGCTCCTTCCCAGCTTGCACAGGCAGTGGTGAACTTGCAGCTCCATAGAGAGCAATGGGAGCCCTGATACTGACTTCAGCAGCCGCAGGGTTTGCCAGGAGTTTAATCCCATTCTTATTCTTGTTTACAGCAGGGGTCTGGGCTTTTTCCCAACTGCTCTTCCATGTGACTTCTTTGCTTAAGACCCAATTGTCAGACTCTATCAAGACCAGGTTGGACGAGGCCTTGGATGATATGGTTTAGTGTAAGGTGTCCCTGCCCATAGCAGGGGGTTGGAACTGGATGATCTTAAGGTCCTTTCCAACCCTAACTATTCTATGACTCTATGATTCGATCAGGTTCTGCAGAGTCCAGCCCTTCTTGAAAATGGAGACCTCACCTCCTATCCTGACCACCTAAAAAGGGATTTAACAACCTAGGTGGGCTCTGATGGTTGTGTTTTCTCCAGCTTTCCAGGGACACCTTTTGCTTTCAGCTCTCCAGGATCTCCAAGAGACTTTCAAATCGAAGTCCATGTCCTGCTGGAGTCAGGGACAAAGCTCCCACCAGAGTAAGCAAACGCTGGATTGCTGTGCATGCCAGCGTAAGGACCACATGTGGAAAATGTCACGGGTGGTCTGTCACAAATCCCTGTTGTGCAGAAATACCAAGAGCTACCCTGTCAGCATCACGTAACTGTTCGAGGTGAGAACAGTTTTAAGGTGATTTGTGTGCTTGTTTCTATAGAGCAAAAATATTTCAAGAGGTTTATTTCATTAAGATATTAATCAGCATCAGGAAATGCGCTCTCAGTTCTGCATTAAGACCCAGAAAGGCACTCTCATTCCCGTGTAAATAACTCACATATGAGGATTGTATTTATCTGTCAGTGTACCCATACAGTATTGTGCATGTCTATGGAATATCTTCCTGGTATAAGAAGTTGGAGGAACTCATTAGAAGCAAATTGTATATTTTCAATCAATAAATGCAATATGGTTCAATGGCCCTGCATACAATGTGTGTTTCTGCAATACCAGGAGCAATACTTCCAACAGACGAGTGCTTCTGGTTGTCATAAAGATGTTTATTTGCCGGGAAGCACAGACTCGTGCTCATGCAATCCTCCTTGTAGGATTATTATAACTCTCCAACACGTTTCCGACTTTTTGGGTTGTTTCCCACTCTGCTTTTTAACCTTCAACAACAAATATTGTTGTATCATGAAGACAGCAAATCTAAACAATTACATATGTAGTCCAAAGGCATACACAAGAAAATCAATATTTGACATCTTTGCAACTCCCTCTTTGGAGCAGCGCTCAATAGCTCTTATTCATTATACACTTATATCTCTTTCAGATTCGCCTTTGTCACCAGAAGCCCATTTTTTTTTCTCCTTTGACTTCCACATAACTTCTTTGCCCTGTACTTTTACAGATGCCTTCTGGCTATAAATACTAATGAAATCTCTTTGCTTAATTCAATTTTGCTGGTACACTTACAGTTATGACCTAACTTTCCCACGAGAGAGACTGATTGAACATTCCAATACCTTATGGATGGGAGCAAACACTCCACAGAACTGGACTGACAATTTCCATAATTATAGAATTCACAGCCTAATGACCTTAAAAAACAGTAAAAAGATCTCTTGTTAATTCCATTTCTGTTACTGACATTCAAGATATTTCATTTTTCACAGGACAACAAATTTACTTTTTATTTTCCAAAGAGCAGTCTATCCTTTTACCCTAGATTAAATTTTCTGAATATTGAAGGATTTCATTGAATATTTAGCATTTCTTTGTCTTTTAAAAGTTAGAATATTTATGATCCTTAGAATGCCTCTGACTGATTTATAGCAATCAATTATAAGAGTGCGTTTTCAAATAGCCCTTTTAAAAATGAAGAATAGAATAATTAAAAAGATCAGAAGCCCTCCCTTGCATATAATTATTCCATTATTTCATTACAGTGCAGAAACTGTTTTTGCTGACTGTGAACAATTGTAATTGAGCAAAAGCTCTGTGACTGTACGATAGTGAGCAGCTCTTCCTAAGAAATAAGATCCCTAATTGCCTAAATTTTTATTCAGCACAGTGAGCCTTAAAAGCCACATTGTAATATAAACCTAATCACTAGGTGCAGAGGATACTTTCACCATGGCAGAGACGTTCCCAAAGCATAACCTTGCTGTACAGCTGATTTATTCCTTCAACAGGTTTATTGCCACGGGAAGCACTTGTTTGGGTGCTGATGTGTCGCAGGCTGGGAGCAGAGGGCTCCCTGCTCAGGCAAGGCTCCCCATGCCATGTGGCTTGAATAGTGGCTCATGCCACTTATGGCCACTTTGTTTTGCTGGGGAGGCTGCCATGGGTGGCCATGTGCCTTGCCTACATTGTTCTTGTTCCTCACTTTCCATTGCCGGGCTCTTGTCTCCAACTGCTCTGGGGTTTCTATCTGCTCCACAGACAGAAGCACCACCAGAGAGAAATTAAAAGTGGGAGCCTAGCTTTGGTGTCTAGAATCACCATGTGGATGAGGTCTCCTCTCACTTTAAGGATCTGGGGAGCTTCTGCTATTGCTGAAGGGTCTAAACTGTACGTACCCCGCTCTGGAGCACCCAATGGAAAGATAGAGATGTTTGCTGCAGGTTGGGTTTTAAGTGGGTTTACTTTGACTAGAAGACCAGTTCTCCATCATCTGCTGTTGATCTCTGCTTTGGGACCTGCATTTGAATGGACACCTCCAGGCTGGTGTCTACCTGATAGACCCCAGTCAACTTCAGGCAGTGGGAGGAAGCTCCAGAGGAACAAAGAGAGTGCTGTGCACTAAAATTAGGATTCTAACATGTGTTTCACTGTCACTGGTGCTTCCCTTTGCATGGAGGATTTTGCTTGCCCCAGGGACCTCCTCTACCACCTCTCAAAAGCCATCCTTGTTCTGACTGGATTGAAACTCCCCTGGCTTCATGCAATCATGCCAAGTTGTCATCTGCTTTGCAAACACGCTGGGTCACTTGGCCACAATGGTTCTTCCTGGTGCTTGACACAAGGGAAGACAGGGCTTGCAGGAAGGGTTGATCTTGGGCTGCCCATGATAGTGTGGGTACTGACGGGGACTATATAGGATCCTGGCTGTAGGGGCAAGGCCATAGGGGCAAGGGCACCTACCAACTGTTCCTTGCTCCTAAACCCTATATAGCCCCTGGGCTGTGATATTCCTGTGTGCCAGGCACAGACAATCCATTCTTGCGGCCAGCTCCCAGGTTGAGCTGAACATCCCAGTTGAGTTCACTATATAGACCAAGAAATGCTGGTGAGGTTGGCTCTGAGTCCTTCAGCTTCATCTGAGGGACTTTCTTGGAACGAAGTAAAGTCTTTTTAATAAGTAATACCACCTTGGCTGGCACTGTGCTGGCAGACAGCTTGCGATAGCTTCTGCCTAAAGCCTCCGAGCTTGACAAGAGCAAGTCCACATCAGAGGCAGCGCGCGGTGCCTGGAAGTGCAGACGTGGAGTCATCAGGAAACGGTGGCTGCAGGGGAAATCTGGAGTTTGTCTGCTGTGAAGTTTCTCCTGTCACAGCAGAGTTGCTTCCAGGGTGCTGGGGGAAGTCACAAATGGGGCTGCTGCTGGTTTGTGAATAAGGCCCTTTGTCAGTGCTCTGCTGTGACCCCCCTGCTCTCAAAGCCTGGCTGAAACTTGTGCAAAGAAGAAAAATGGAAATGAAAGGCAAAATTCTGGGCCGAAGCAGTAGCCTTAATATAGTGTCTGAATGGGAGAGAAAAGATTTACAATGACCTCAAAGGGAGGCTGGAGTTTTCCTCCTGAGTTCACTGCTTTCCAGTCCCACCGTGAGGTCTTAAATGCAGTTTTGGTGTCAAATTAACACTGTAGTGTTAAAGTAAGAACGCTGGAACTACTAGAACCAATAACACCCAGCAGCAATCAAACCCAGGCCCATTCAGGATTGCCTGGCAGCAGATGTGATGTATCCCTCTGCTATTCTGTAGTGGCAGCCCTCAGGTACATAGTTATAATTCCCGAGAGAGGCAGGCTCTGGAGATGACAGACTGAATAGTTATAATCTATCATGAAAAGTTTTCAAGGAGGAGTTAATGATTTTGTGCAATTTCCAGGCCAGTTAGCAGAAGCCTGGAAGCCTGGAAGCTGGAATTTCACTGAGCTGTGGGATTCCCTGGTGATGGCCCTTACAAAAAACTACTCCACTCCAGCAGTAGCTCCATTTAGAATCATAGAATAGTTGCAGTTGGAAAGGACCTTAAGATCATCCAGTTCCAACCCCTCACACTAAACCATGTCACCCAAGGCTCTGTCCAACCTGGCCTTGAACACCACCAGGGATGGAGCATTCACAACCTCCCTGGGCAACCCATCCCAGTGCCTCACCACCCTCACAGGAAAGAATTTCCTCCTTAGATCCAATCTAAACTTCCCTGTTTAAGTTTGAACCTGTTACCCCTTGTCCTGTCACTACAGTCCCTAATGAAGAGTCCCTCCCCAGCATCCCTATAGGCCCCCTTCAGATACTGGAAGCTGCTCTGAGGTCTCCACGCAGCCTTCTCTTCTCCAGGCTGAACAGCCCCAACTTTCTCAGTCTATCTTCATACGAGAGGTGCTCCAGTCCCCTGAGCATCCTCATGGCCCTCCTTCCTTCCCAGTCTTTACCAAGCTGGTTTGCAGAGGCCTGAAGCTTCATTTCCCAGACTGTAAGAAACAATCTGCTCTTCCAGATGGTGCTGAAAAGCTAAAAAGTTGGGAAGGAGCCGGTGTGACTCCACAGCCCTTCCCTCATGGGTGTTTGCTGGAGCTGCTGGTACCCCATACCCTGCTTCCTGGGCACCAGCCCCACAAGGCTGGTCCTTGCAGTGTTCCAGGACTGTGGCAAGGAGAGGAGGCTCCAGCTGTGCCCAGACACATTTCTGCGGCACTGATCCTCAGCTCACAGCTCTGTCCTTTGGAAACTTCAGCACTTTTACCCTGGTGAGCCCTCTTGGTGCATCCCTCCGTGCCCAGGGTAATCTGTTCCCTTGCATTCCCAGGACAGCTCTGATGGCAGTGCGTGTTACAAAGGGTTTGAGCTGCCATCTGTGTCCTTTGTGCCTGCTCATGCTTCTCTCCCTATGCCCGCCAAGATGGAGAAGGTTATTTGTCTTAAGAACATGTTCTCTTTCTCCCTCTTTGTTGTACACCAGTGTCAACAAGCAATTTGCTCTCTCTAGCATAATTCAGTTCTGTTTGGGCCCTAATTGTCCCTCCCTGTACGCGGCTGGCTGCTTGCCTAGCTATTCCCAGGCTCTCCCTCGGGTGTTTCACAGAGCTTCATCAAAGCAGGGTCAGTTCTTAGCTGCCAAGTGATGGTTGCTGTGATGCTCATGTCCTCCATGCAGAACAGGGACTGCTCCAAGGTGCTTGATGTGAGTGGGGAGGGGGAGAGCTCCAGGCAAGCATTCTGGGGCAGTTTAAGGTGTTACTGCCTCTGGGAGAGCCAGGTATCGCTGCCCGTGGAACTAGATGAGCTTCCACTTTCAACCCAAACCATTCTATGGTTCTATGGTTTTCCCATCCGGGCGGTCAGAAAAGAGTTAGCATTTCACTCTCATAGATGCAATGGAAACATCTCCATTGCTTGCAAAATATTGCGAGGGAGAGAAGATGTAGCAGAGGGCTCACTCTTCCTGAAAGTGGTCCTGATGGCAGGAACTGTTTAAAGGGAGAGAAAACTGTGCTCTTGGGTAAGGGACTCCCCTCAGCTCAACCCAGAGCAGGCTGGGAAGACTTGATGATGACAAAGTTCTACAAGGGCAACAGGACTTTCATCATGGTCTTTCCAATCTATATCAATCAGGCAAGCCAACAGTGAGGTGCAAAAGGATGCCAGGTAAGTTCATACTAAGAACCAGTGCATGTTTTTACAGTGTAGGGAACAATTCCACAAGAGGCCCAGTGGCTCGGGCTTTTTGCTGCCCATTTTAAAATTAGGATTGTTCATTTCTCTGGAAATGAAGCTGGAATTTAAACAAGAATAAAGGCAGGATTGTCTGTGCCTGTGATATGAGAAGAGACTGAGAGATCCTCACAGTTCTCCCTGACTTTATACTCTACAAAGACCAGATTCCTGGTCCTGCCCTTACCTCCATCCCTGCAGCAGAGCCATCAGGAAGGGGCTGTATCCCTCACCGTTACCAAACAAGCAGAGTTGCCTGACTTGGGTGCCCCAGGGAGGATTTTGGGCTTCTAGGTGGTGCAGTGAGGCAGGGCTGGTCTCCCCTCCTATGAGCACGGATGCACCATGACCCATCCTGTTGCCTTCCTCCCTCTGATGCCCGAGTAATCATAGGAGAGTTTAAACCTCAGGAGTTCCCCAGAGGGATTTAGTGATTCACCCAGAGCTACCTGTGCTGTGAAATCGTTTCTGCACCCACCTCCTCTCCAGCACCACCCACACACACAGACACACGCTGCCCCTCCAATGGCGAAAGCCAGGATGTATCTCTTAGAAAAGCTCCGAAAAATCCACTTTTCTTTTATAATAATATTTCCACAGGCCAAGCAATTGATGGCTGGGCTAGGGGAAAACATACATCTTTGCTTCCAAGTAATAGGCTGCAGATTTGCAAGACTAAATCCTTTTAAAAGACCAGAATCACATCCATTCAGTCCATGAAAGAAAAGGAAGTCTAATTTGATAACATTATATGTAAAGCGTTTTCTTGACTTAGATGTATTTTAGGCGTGCCAGTTATAGAACACGGAACAAGCAGGGGGAAAGGACTTGATCACATTCAGATGATACTAAATTATCTTATGACACAGGCTGTATCTTTTTTACAACAGAAAATGGAAACAACTGTGTCCTTGACCTTCAAAAAGGAATTGACTTCCCTAGCTTAACTATTCAAACAAACAACTGTGTACTCTCTTCAATTCCTGTGATAATTTTGATTTACTGTAAATGACTGAATTTAATGAACTAAATTATGCTATTTAAATGCATTTTGTGAATGGTATTGTAGTTTGTTACTAAGCATTATGTCTATGCTAAAGTGTGCTGTAAATGATATGATATGGAACATATGTGCTGTATTCATAATTTAACTGTTGCTATGGAGTGCCTTCTTCAATAGGCTTCTTTGAAAAACGAGTTCTTTATTTACCTGGTGAAATGAAGGTGATTTCTCAGCAAATCTCTAGGTCTCACTGACCTTGCCAGAATTACAGTGCTAATATTTTCACATGGATGAACTGTTCTTCAATAATTTTTCCAAAATAGATGGCACAAATAGGTTTTCCATTAATGCTGGGACATATTGCATGTTTTCTAATCTCACTTTTCTTTTTCCTTGAACAAACGCTTATTACAGCTATTGCAAAATGACTCCCATCCTCATTAGTGATAACAGGTTTCTGAGTTCAGAGCTGGATCTCAGGGCCTTGGGCATGATTTCCACAAACGCCTCGAGGCTGATGCTGCAGACAGCCAGTGCCCAGTGGACGTGCGATGCAGCGTGTGTTGTGCTCCTTGTAGGAGCGCTTGTGTTGTGCTTCAGTAGAAGGCTGCTGAAGCGCTTTGTACGTGTGGATGTCTGTGTTTATGCTGATTTTTTATAGTGAACTCAACCAGTAAACCCAATGTTGTTTTTTACTGCTGGTCCTGCAGTTTTTGTTTACCACCGCATTGGTTGTGTTGTGGGAAACAGGGCTGTGAGACCGCCTATTCTCCACCCTCTGTGATCTGCCTCTCAGTGTCTTCAAAAGCCTTGCTGGGGCATCAGGACCGTACTCAGGTCTAAATGGAGATAATCTGTGACTCTTCTGGAGATTCAGCCTGATCTTCTGCAGAAGCTCTGATGTGCGTGCTCCTGCATAGACACTCCTCCTTATTCTACTGCCCCTTTTGCAGCTCGGTTAGGAGATGGCAAAATCACCCTCCTCTTGTGGTAACACACGTTATCAACTCTGAATCAGATGCAAAAGCCCACGTGGTTGCTCCTGATGGCTTTTCACAATCCTAACCCTGTATCTGAGCCTTACTTTTAGGTGTGTCAGTGATCAGTGTCCAGAGCAAGGTTTAATATGTGGTATTAAATAGGATACCACTAACGAACAACCAAATCCTGTTTCCAGCAAAATCAGGCAAATGAAATAGTAGTTGGAAGTGGCAGGAATACATTTCTTCAGGTAACCAGATCACTTACTGGACTATATGTGAAGTTTGGTTAAAAAGTTAAGCAAACTATGCAACCACCCAAACATAGCAGCCCATGGGTAGGGTGCATTTCCTTTTGTAAGAGATGGATGCATCATTTGAGTCCAGAAATCCAACAGGCACTTTGGCAAGTTGGTGCTATGCACACTAGAAATGTGACATATTTAAAAGGAAAAGCCTACCTAAACGGATACTTTTGGTACTGAAGGACACAAACTTAACTCTGTTTTGCCTGTATTGTTATTTTTTGCACTTAAAGCCAGGTTGGTCAAAGCTGAATCCAACAGTTGCAGCTGGTCCTGTGACTGTTTGCAAAGTCCTTCAAGTTAGGTACGTTTTTTCCTTTAATGTTCCTGTGCTAGTCAAAGCCACATAGTGATCACAAATTAAAGACGTTATATGTAAAATGGTATGTAACATTAATTCCAATGTTTTCAGAAAATGAGGGGACATTGAGTAAAGCCTGTAGAATTTCAATGGCTACTCTTAAATTTGGAGCCTCATTTCATGTTTTTCTTATTCTTTTCTTCTTTCCAAAGGCAAAACGGCAATACTTTGTGAGAGCAAATAATGCAAGAGAATTCTGGCAGCATCAGGGAAGGATTTTTACAATATCTTGGAACATATCAGTCTTCATATAATGAGCATTTAATGGGTCAAATAAGGACACTCTTTAAAGTCCTGATGAAACATTGAGCCATATATAAAACCACCTTTTAGCTAATTTGAACATTCACAATAAATTATGGCTGGGTTTCATAACTGTTCATCAACCCTCAGCTCCCAAGGAGAACAGCTGAATTTCCTGAATATTGATTCTTTGGGGAAACCTGGCTGGTTTTAACTACATTTTGTGTGCTACCGTTGTGAACAAGCATAGCACATACTGTGAGGTTGTTTTAATAGCCATACTTCCGAGAGTATATATCGCTGTTGGCATTTTTATATGTACAAAGGCTCCTCCTGGAGGTCAGTTGTGTTGTTAGATGCCCCGCTCCACAGCTTAGCATACTCAGGTAGGTATCTGCAGACCAGCCTGGGTTTCTGTGTATACACTGGAAAACCAAACTTGAAAACATAAAATCAAACCCATGCGGGGTGCTTAAGAAGCTCTTGCTGAAAAGCCCATTCTGGATGTTTGCTCAGTGGAAAGGGTGTCTGTGAGTTTGGATGTGTCTGTAGAGGGAGAAGACCTGAAGATAACCTCATATTTTCACTTTCTTTTGGAAAAATAGATGGGAAGATTTGCTAAAGGAACTGTGCTCACCCCTGCACGGTGCACAAACAGCAAAGCCTCCTCTGAAAGGGGACAACAGTTCCAAAGGCCTGTCTAAAATGGGTACCCCTGGCATCTCCTGCTGTGGGGAGCTTGAGCACATAGACGGTGTGTGCAAGAGGATGAACATGGTTTGGACCTGAGGTGAAGCTCAAGTCATCGCCTTCCTGCAGTGCCAAAGCAGAGCTTGCTGCTTCAGTGGTGGCAGTGCTGGGACCCCTGCCCACCTCCCCTCCCAGCACAACCCTGTGAGAGGGGCTTGTTCTGTAACACTTTGTTGTCTGTGTTTTTATTCTGTGTTAATCAACTTCAGTCCAAAATGATGTGCAGAAAGTGGATAATGCCTCTTGAGCCAGGAATTACCATGGCATGAGCAGTCTCCCCTGGGTACCTGTTCTGCATTGTGTACCATAATTGTGTGAGAGAGAAGGAGCTATTTTTCAGCAAGTGGCTATTGGATACTTCCTGTGCTGCATATCAACAACCAGATCTTGACCCAGAAATGTCAGTCCCCGCTCAGAGCAGACAAGGAAGCATAATTAGAGATGCTCTGGCAACGTATTTTAGCACTGACGGTGACAATGTTTAAATTTTTAATCAGGCATGTTACATAGAAAGCACATAACAAGAAATGTGAAAAGAAAATTGGCAAATACCAACGTGCTGTTTGACACTTTATTTCACTGAAGGAAGTGAACATCAATAAACATTATTCATCATAAATGACAGAGAGGAAGGCGTGTTTCTAATAAAAACCTTACCATTGCAAGGGGTGAATCTCATAAAAGCACCCTTACAGTACTGTAAAAGCCACGCTGGGCCAGATCACAAGAGGAAACATAAAGACCTTTCTTGTGAAGCTGTAATATGTACCCGGATGTGTTCCCTCTTGGCAAGTGGCTTTGGGGGCAGAGAGGTCCTTCCAAGGTGCAGGGACCTTCCTCCCTTTATCTGCCATGTCTGGACGTGGCACAGCTCTGAGCCCTGTGCTGGATGACATGTCCTCATGAAATGTCCTCCCAGGTCTTGAAGGCTCAACCAAGCATCCTGTAGCAAGTTTTGCTCAGTGCTGGCAAACACTGAGCTCACTAGTCAGATATTTCTAGCTGGAATACTAGAGACAAACCTAAGAGGTGGTGTGGGGTGCAGCTTAGTTTGATGTACTGATGCAAGGTGCGAATGGGGAGTTGTTGTGTGACCCTTTCACACCAAAACTCTTATAGTCTCCTCTTGTTTTTTGCAAAGCTTTTCAACATCAGTGCCTCTGTAAACTGTTTGGCATCTTTTCATGGCTAAACCCTATCCCTGCCACCATGCTTATTAGATATGGGCTTTGCTGAGCAAGGCCCCGTGGTGTTCTGAGCCCAGAGAAGCACTGAGCTCGCTATTCAGGGCTAGATGAATGCTTCCAAAAACTATTTGAGGGAAGTGCTAAGGTGCCAATCCAAGTATGCCAAAGTTAGAAAAGGCCTGATTTAGGGCTATTCTGGTCACTTTAATTTGTCTCTGTCATATGCCTGAATAGAGAGAAAGTCTCCAACTGCATGATTCCAGCTTCTGCAACAAAAGATGCTGTGGGGGAAGAGCCGAGAGCTCAGGGAGCAGGAGGGAGCCTGGGAAGTTTTGCTCAAGTGCCAGAACTGTGGTTTGCTTTTCTCTCTTGCTCTGATGGGGTCATAATTGCCTGGTTGATGGGAGCTGTGAGGAGAAGCAACATGCTATGTGCAGAAGACGGGGTTGTTGGAGTATGGAGTTGACAAATCCTAAAACCCCTATTGATTTTTTACTTTTTCTGTTTTAACTTGACCAAATCCAGACAGTTTTTGTGGGAAAAGTCAAGAGTTCACTCCCAAAAGCAGAAGTCTTGCAGCCAAATTTTAAGTACAAACCATACTGAAGTGAGATCTCAACAAGATGGTTGTGAGATTCCTTTTAATGTGGTCAAAGTAAAACCCTTTGCCCTGTTCTTGTTTTAAGGATGATGTGAATGGTCTCTTTTTTTGGCTTCTGAAATGTAGCAAGATAATCCATCTTGAGACAGGCAGTCATCATGGGATATTTCATCTCAAATGGGCAAAGGCTGGCAAAGATACGGGCAACTGAAAGCAGTTATTCAATGGGAAGTGTCAGACAAGCTTAACTGTAGGTACTGATCTGCCCCACTTTTCATGGTGCTCATAATAAGGCTTTTCATGGGAGCCAGCCTGGGCTAACTCCTGGATGATCACAAGCCTGCATGCTGCTAATAATAGTACCATTGGCTAAAATATCTCCATGCTTACTGAGTTTCATATTCCAGTTTTGTGTGTCTCTTTTGTCCTGCATTTTCTCTTTTGTTTTCCATTCCCGTCATGCTGCTACGCTAATATTTTCCATCTTGGTTCCAAGGGCTGCCATCATTAACTCTTGCACCACATGAACATTTGTGCCCCTCCATCAGGTCTGTGAGGAGGATGCCATGGCATGGCCAGCTCTCATGGCACTGTTTCCAGATAGCAGATGGTGACAGCTCAGTGCTGTCACCTGAGGCAGCCGGGGTGAGTTCCCTCTCTTGGAAGCATGCACCATGGCTGGGGCATGTATTCACACCATGGATGGCTGGAACTGATCAGAAAGTCTGGGGAATTTGGGTAAAGAAAGAGGATAGAAATTTTTTTTTTTTTAAAGAGAAGTAGTTTTGCTTTTATTTCAAATTGAGTCGACTGGTAAAATGATGTGTTGTCAACCCTGACTAGCCAGCAGGAGTAGCTGTTTCTATTACCTATCTCTAGTCCTCCTTTAGACTCTATGGACTTGGGCAAGCACAAGATGGTTTCTGCTGGACCAAAATCACAGCTGAAAGCCAGGAATGAATATTTATCCCAGCTCCCTACCAACTTTTGGGACAAACCTCTTCAGATCCTTACATTTGATTCATGGGGATTTAGATACTGAAGGATTTGGGTCTTAACCTCTGCTCTAGTTTCCCAGCTGAAAGACAGTAGCAATATTTCTCTGCCATACAGCAGACTTGCAGTGAGTAATTATTTCGTATTTGTAGACTACTTTGGAAAGAATGTGCTCCATATTGCTGACATTATTAACTTTTGGAACCTCAGATGAGCTGTAGAAGTGCCTCTGTGCTGTCCAGCCCTTGCTACTCTTGAAATCCAAGGAATATTTAGAGGGTTTAACAGAAAAAACCTCTTAGCAACAAAAAGAAATCCTTCCACGCAGCAAGAACTTTGGGAAATAACGGAGAACTCTCAATACACAGCTGGTCTTCTTGTTGCAAAGTGAGTGTGTTTCCAGCCTATGTAAAAGCCCTATTTAGTTATCTTGTCAGATGATTTGGCCAACTTGTAGTGAGGGCTTACTCCGGCAGCAGACATGTAAGTAGGGGTCAGGATTAGCACGGACAGGGCACAGGGTCTGGTGAGCAGGTGAGATCTGCAGAACAGCAAATATGTCAAACAAATAAGGTCATGGAGCTCATGTCTCCCTCTCCCCCAGTCATGCATATCAATGCAAGTTAAGTTAGTACTTGCATTTTCCTCAATACAGTTTCCTCAACAGGAATTCACCTTTGAGTAGACTCCATCAAGTCCCAGTGTATTGGGTTTGTGTAGCAGGGTTTTGGTAGCAGGGAGGCTACAGGGGTGGCTTCTGTGAGAAGCTGCAGGAAGCTTCCCCTGTGTCTGACAGAGCCAATGCCAACCAGCTCCAGGACAACCTGCTACTGGCCAAGGCAGAGCATGTCAGAGACAGTGGTAGCACCTCTGGGATAACATATTGAAGAAGGGGAAAAAGTTGCTGCATGACAGCAATTGCAGCCAAAGAGAAGAGTGAGAGCATGTGAGAGAAACAGCTCTGCAGACCCTGAGGTCAGTGAAGGTCACCTTGTCATAGAAGGGGATCAGGTTAGTCAAACAGGACCTGCCTTTCATAAACCCACGCTGACTGGGCCTGATCACCACATTGCCCTGTATGTGCCAAGTGATGGCACTCAGGATGATCTGCTCCATAACCTTCTCCAGCCCTGAGGTCAGGCTTGTAGTTCCCTGGATCCTCCTCTGTTCTCCTTGTGTTTAGGTGTCACAATTGCAATCCAGTCAACTGGGACATCTCTTGTGAGCCAGAACTGCTGATAAATAATGGAAAGTGGCCTGGTGAACACTTCCACCAGCTCCCTTGATAGCCTTGAGTGGATCCCATTTGGCCCCATAGGCTTGTGTGTATCTAAGTGGTGTAGCAGATCACTAACCATTTCCCCTTGGATTAAGGGGGCTTCATTTTGCTCCTTGTCTTCCAGTTCAGGGGGCTGGGTACCCAGAGAACAACTGGTCTTACTTGTAAAGACTGAGGCAAAGAAGGCATTAAGTAACTCAGGCTTTTTCTCATCCTTTGTAACTATATTTGCCCTCTCACCTGTACATATATGTGTGTTCAAAGTTCCATTAATTTGACGTGCATTGTGCAGGAATGTGAAGAAATAAACCCGTAACTTCTCATATAATGCAAAAAAGCATTAGGTTTTAAAAACATTATCCATTTCAGCATGCACTCACTCTGGCCATGCCATTTAACAGTTCAGCTGCTTCCTGTTCTTTTCCCTACTCCTGCTGGGAAACAGTTACATATCAAGGCACTGAAGGTAAAATTTAGATTTCTGTTGCCTGCAATGGAAATAGTGACCTGGCTCACTTTGAAGGCTGCAAAATGAAGGCTGGGGATTTTTTTCCTTTCCTTCTCTTGTTTTCATATGATTTTCGATAATTTCCTCTTGCTTTGTGCTATTTTAAGACGTTTAACTAAGTAGCTCCAGAAGAACCATTCACAAATAGTGTTGATCTGTGTTTTGAAAGTTTAACATACACTATCCGATGCACATTTACATACACCACTGAAATCCCGCATTTGGGAAATTAAAACAACAAAACTTGATTGCATATCATGCTTTCATATTTTGCAGATGTTAATATTTAATCATATGCAGAGCCATTTAGCTTAAGTGCATTAATGTAACTCATTTAAAAGAGGCCAGTAATTGTCCTATTAACTCCCAGCCTGGATGTTATCCATGCTGCCCTGCTGGTAAGGCCAGAGGGAGAGTCTCCTATTGGCACCCACAGAGATTGCTCTGATCTGTTGAAAATCCTGTTAAAATCTAATTACTTAGGAGAATAGGCCAGGGAATATCTAATGAGCTTCAGGAAACCCAGTGAACGAAATTCTCTTTTAATACAGGCTGAAACATCTTCTGTGTTTCAATTACAGTGATACCACACGAACATAATTACACTTGTATAGAATGGGGCTCTTCTTTGTTATTTTAATATCACTAGATTTTTCTTAGTCACAGGAGAAAATAATTTGATTCCCCACAGAGGTTAACTGTTGGTGAAAAGCTTTGTGTTATAATAAATGTAATCTTTGCTTATGATAATCCCTGCTTTGTTTTGTGAGAAGATGTTAGTAAACCCAGGTCACCCAGGGAAGCCGACCAACTCAATACATGCTGGGGAGCCTGGGGAAGGTGGGAATGTTGTTCTGCCTGTGTGAAAGACTTCAGAGATTGCTCACTTCTTCGCCTGCATGAAATTCGGTCTTACATTTGTTATGGTTATGGTAATTTAAGCTGTTGACATTAAGTTAACAAGAAAACCTGATCGCAGCAGGAAAACAGACCCCTCTTTCCAACAAGGGGGACTATTTGCAATTTCTTCTGCTTGCAGACTCTTAATTCATCTGAAAATCTCCCTGCTGTAACATGAGCAGTGTTGTCACTGGTGGCTCTCCACAGTGACACTACTGGTGCTGCTTCTACCTATGGCAGTGGCTTCACCCCATCAGGGAAAGCAGAATGTGGGACTGTGGCACTTTGTGGGTGTGGAACCCTGGACACAGAGCAGATGATCCCAAAGGCCCAGAGCATTACTGGGCTCTCCGTGGAGGAGCAGCTCAGCTCCACTGAATTTGATGGGATAAAGCTTTGAGAAGATGGCGTAGACTCACACAAGGTGGGACGCCATGTCTGCCTGCCTGAAGGAACAAGCCGAGCAGCGGAGCTCCCATCCCAAGGAACGTTATCCTAAATTACTTCCTCCCCAGCACACAGTCAGACTGATCACCCCAGAGGATAGGGATGGCAAAGAAACCAGGGACAGAGGAGGTGGTGGATAACCCCAACCCCATCCCCAACCCTATCCCCATCCCAATCCCTGTCCCTGTCCTCACCCTCGTCCTTGTCCTCGTCTTCGCCCCCATCCCCATCCCTGTCCTCATCCTCGTCCTTGTCCCTGTCCCCCATTCCTGGTCCCCTGGCTCCCTCACAGTGCTGTGAAAGACACGAGGGAGGCGGGAAAACACTGCCTTGGCAGCCAATCACAGGCTGCCATCTGTCCGCTTCTGACCAGTTCCATGCGGGGACACGTGCTCCTGACCAATCAGGCGCTTCCACACAGCCTGGCTGCCCTTGAGGGAAGGGGGCAGGCTGAGGGGCGCTGTGGAGAAGTTGGCGCCATGTTGGGTGCCTGAGGTTTCGTGTGGGGAGAGCCTGCCATGGCCTACTGCTTCCAGGTTGGTTTGGCCACCCAGCTTCAGGCGTGATGAAGGAGGTGTAAATGGAGCTTGGCAGTACACGTAACTTCATACAGTGACCGGCAGAGGTGCCCCTCGGGTATCTGCCCAGTGCTGGGGTAGGCTGCGAGCTGCACTGAGGTTTGAATTAGAGGGGGCTGGCTGGTGGCTACACAGAGGGAGGCACACGGGTGTGATGGGACATTCCCACTCCTCACAAGTTATATGAACTTGTTATAAACCAAGGTTTGCTGCCTAGAGCTTCAAACTCCTGCCCAGGGCTTTATGCTCTGATGGAGCCATTGCAGTCGGTCTGGTGGGGTCAGGACTGCAGAACAGCTTTTAAAGGGTTTAGAAGAAGCTGCGTTTGAAGCTGATCTGACTTCACAGGGAGTTGGTCTGATGTTTGCACAACCAGGGACCCAGGTAACAAGGCATTAACTCTGTTTTCCTTGTTTTAGGTGGTGCACAACCTCAAACCTGTACTGATGATTTGCTTCGGTGCTGACCCTAATGTCTTCCTTTGGAGGCATTTTGATATCAGAGGTGTTTGAATGGCAGACCATGGGAAGCTGACAATGCAGGTAGTGTACACAATGCATTTATATCTGATAAATAGCACTGTATTTTAATTGCCTTTTATTCTTTTTCACCACTGAATGCTCCTTACAAGCATGACTCTTGATCTGAAAATAATCTAATACTGCAATGCAACTGCAGAAATGTGTACTAACGGAAAGCATTAGCAAACTCTACTCTGGATGAATCCAGTAGAAGTCTTAATGAAGGCAAAATAGCATTTTAAGATGTTGAGGGCTGAATATGAAGGGTCAGAGAATAAATTGTAGAGCCCCGGGTTTGTAAAAGGCTCTTTACACCTCTTTTAAGCACTCTTTAAAAAGGTTTTCTTCAAAGTTTAAGTGGTAAGTCTTTGTCCAACACTTTGTAAACATATTTACTGTGATCATTCCAGCTAATTCAGCTGAGTAGGATCACATCCGTTGTAATTGATATTACTGGAAGTGAGGGAATGAGTACTTCATTTGACTGTATCCAGGAAAAAATGTGCTCCCTCAAGCTGAACTCCCACCCATCTGCCTAGAATTTGAAGGCAAAGTGCCTTAGAAGTCCCATATAAAATCTATCTATCTGTAATATTCCTCAATACATCCATTCATGTTCTTTTTATACTATTAAGATGCATATTTGGCAGGGAGAAGGAAACAAGCTCAGGAAAAATACTAAGATTTGGCTGAACTGTAAACTCTGTATCAGGAATCGATCCAAACTTTGATTTTGCTCTTTATAAACCACAAAACTGGATCTAGATTCAGAGCAAGTTATTCTCAAATTCTCAGGCTCCTTTTGGTTTGGAATTACAGAGTTCCCAAAAATCTGACCCAGGCCTCTGGGTAGGAAACCCTTGGAGGCAATACTGGCACAGCTTGAGTTAAAGTGAGAGCTAAAGACCCAGAGGAACCTCTTGCACACTGCAGTCTCACTCACTGAGTGATTAGAGTTCAAACTTGTGCAGTCTTTTTCCTGAATCACATCCTTAAAAGTTGTCACATAAAAATGGGATATTCCACCTATAGAACAAGCAAAGAAGCTTGGAGACTATAGGGACTTGTGGGAAGATGAAACTCAGTGACAGGAGGTTGAAAACCAAGGATCAAAAGTGGAAGTGGCTACCATGAAAGACAGTTAAACCACTTGAAATGTTCCCACCCCCACCCATCACCCTGGCTCCAGCTCAGTATCCAATCTTTCTTGTGGAAAAAGAGCCAGTCACAGTACATTCCTCCTCAAGCCTGAGCGGGGGCATTATAAAAATGGAGAGTAGCATGTAAATCATTCATGGACACAGGGAAATAAATAACCCTTTATGCCCATATAAATACTTATCAGATGTTCATAAGGGGAATTTACATGGAGTTTTATTCAGTACTGTCAGCCATTCCTCTGTTTTCCATCATTCCTGCCGTGAAGACAATTCAAAATATGGCGGTGGGGAGAGAAGCCTCTCCACCAATTGATCCACAGCACATCATGTAGAAAACTCTGAACTTGCCCTCAGTACTGCTGTTATTTTTATTATGGCTCCTAGCCGAGTGAGATCATTCTTCCTGGTTTGCCTCCCAAGAAATAATGGGAAGCAGTATGTTTAGTCAGTGGATTGATTCAGTGATCTATTAGTCTAATCCTGACTCTGCCAATCATCTACTAGGTGACTGCAGGCAAATCACGTCACTTCTTTGTGCCTCTGTTTCCTCTCTGACCTTCTGTCTGTCTTGTTTATTTGGACTGTAAGTTATTGAGGGCAAGGGCTACCTCTTGCTGTTTGTATGTATGTGCCATGTCTAGCGCACTGGGACCTCTAAGATGGCTTAATCTTCAAGTGGTGCTGCATGTAAATAATAGCATTCAGCTTCTCTTCAAGGGAATCACAGAAAGAGAATGAGTTGGCAGACAGTTGTGTAAAGTGATGGCAAGCTAGAAAGAAACAAGGAAGAGCCTCTAACAGTGCTAGGTGCTACACAAGACCAGAGCAGAGAGACCTTCCCTGCCCCACAGACCATGATGTGAGGATGCTTTGGCCATCATAAGCTGCCTTGAGCTCTCAGCACCTGGATATACAGTTTCCAGACACTTAAGGGGCATCAGGGACTGAGCCATATGCAATTTCAAGGAAGATCCATGCCAAGTGGCAAATGAAATCAAAGGTGACTTCTTTGGCCCAAATTAGGCTAAATTATGTCATATTATATGGCATCTACTGAAAATAAGGAATACAGTAAGGAGCTCCTGCAGGGCAGGTGGAAAGCTGTGGTAGCCCAGCCTTGGGTTTTTCAGCTGAGTCCTCAGATTAGGGCTATTCTTTCTAGAAGGG
Source organism: Pezoporus occidentalis (assembly GCF_034315485.1). Taxonomy (NCBI): domain Eukaryota; kingdom Metazoa; phylum Chordata; class Aves; order Psittaciformes; family Psittacidae; genus Pezoporus; species Pezoporus occidentalis. The sequence goes on along the minus strand of NW_026913833.1, from coordinate 819,055 downwards.
CTAGGTTGAGATTTCTTTTGGTTTTGGGGAACTCCCATATATGATGGCTAGCTTCTGAAATCATAGAGCAATAATTTGGATAATGTTGCAATCCCGATGAATGGTATTTTATGGAAGCAAATCCTACTAGTTTTAATTGGAGTGACACACATAAATCCCTGTGCATTGAGAAGATTAAATTAAACTCTCCAGTTTTAATTCTTACTTACGTTACTTTTTTATTTGTCATACTTGGTTCTTGGTAAGGGAGCCTCAATGCAACTGATGGCTCACTCCTCAGGCAGGCTGGTCAGTAAGGGCTCGTGAGAGCAGCTAACACCTCTCCTGGGGACAGATACACTGGCTGTGTGCGTTTTGATAGCCACCTCCATACAGTCTGTGTTCATTTTGCTATCTGTCCTCTGTGAGTGCTGTTCAAAGCCACTATCTGAAATACTAAAAAAATGCCTCCAAATGAGAATGAGTGCTGTCCTAACCTGTCAATGCCAAGTGTGTTGTTGCCCATTGCCACAGCATCAGGAGTCATACAGGAGATATTACTGTCTCACGTAAGTATTGCCTGGACTGGACAAGCAGACTGGAAAAACCCAGACCATAAACACGGGCTACTTCTGCTTTCTGTGGTAGAAAATAATACAGGGAAACATCCCCATCTTGCATAAACCAGAAATACTCCACTGAAAAACTTCAGTTTTTCATTCACATGAATTTTATGGTGCTAAACTTATTTATGCTAGATGACAACAGTTAAAAATAAACACATATGGACTACATGTCCTGTAAAGCAAACACACAGTGACACACTTGGAAAGCCGTAATTTGAAAGTTAAAGCAAATCTAAGCCTGAAATCCAAAATATGATTGAACTTTAAAAGGTTTGATAAATAACTTCTATATTAATTGTGTGTGTACATGCCTATGTGTGTATTTTATTTCTTGATATGTTTTCCTATACTTTGCCTAATATCTGAAATAATTATTACCTTTCTTCTGAAATCTGTGTGTTTTGAATTGTAGTTTCGGTCCTGCAGAAAAGTAATCAGACAGAAACACCAGAACACAAACATAAAATACCATAGTTCAATATAAAGATTTAAGTGCTTTAAATCAAAAATAACAAGATCATTGCTATGAAATTAGAAGAGACTCATCAAAGTAAAAGTAATTGTGACTAAGGACTATGAAAATATAAAGGGATTGACATATGTGTTAATAGGGCAATTAAAGCCTCAGCTTTTTCACTGTGATGATTTTATAGCATCTTCTTACTGTTGCCAGTTTGGAAGCTGCCAGCAAATATTTTCTTAATTGCAAAAGGAGACAATATGCGTCCCACTGTTTCATTCATAACATTTGATTAAGTTAAAGAGGCTGCACTTCTATTTGAGAGAACAAAGAGTTGGAGATGGAAATAGCAAAGACACATTGTGCATTTGAAAAAAGAACCCAGGAACAAATGATTAACCAGAAATTTTACAGGGGAAAAAAAAAGTCTACTTGTCTTGACAGAATAGCCTGATCCTGTAATAAACCCTCCCAAAGTCAACAGTTCATAAAGTCTTTTGTTCTAGTAAAAGGGTCTTTAATTTTTAACACAAACTCACACTTTGGTATGCATGAGCTTAAGTAAAATTAGAAGACATGTATATAATAGGATTTAATGGATTATCATCTGCATTTTCCAAAGATGTCAGCTTCTTTCGGCTCTGATGGAGTAGCACTTAATGTAAATTTAATTTGAAGTGATGTATGGAGGGCTTGAGGTGGTACTCTGTGATTCCCTAACTGCCTGGAGAGGCTCTGTGGGTAGCATCTGGATTTGGCTGCTCCACATGCCCAGCAGCATCTACTAACTAGGATTAATGAGGTGGCCTGTTCACCAGTGATCCAAAGGAGGTATGCTACATTTACTCCCAACAATATGAATAGGAGGGCCAGTTTCCTTTGGGGGCACACTGTTTGATGAAACTTAATGATGGTCTTGATATTAGGTGTAATAAATATACTGTATAGAAAGCACTTTTGCTTTGTCAGATTTAAATGTTAGTTAATCATAAAATGGTGTTTGGCTTAGCAGGGCTGAGTTAAAGATCATAATGGCCTCAGATGACATCTTTAAAGCTAATATTTTGCTTAAGTTGGGAAATAAAGTACCAACTTAAAGATCGAGTATTTACCTTTGAGACAATTCCCCCTCTCCCTGCGAAGAGAGAGACAAAATCTCTGCTTGTTGCAAAGTTAGGAGATGGTCTTAAAAAATATCTTTGCACTTACCTCAACGTGTTTATGTAGGAACCAGCAGCTGTTAACTTTTAGGCAAAACTTCTCTGTGTGGTCTCAGCCTCTGAATTGTATTTTGCCTTTGTGTCTAACTGAGCATTGAATGAAATCTCAGCTAATTTCAAATTCCCTTTGTCATCATGGTTTTCAGCCAAAAGTCTATAATAAATGGTCAGAAGATGAGCTGAGACTGAATGAATAGTGAGTGGTATTCATCAGCCAAACATAGAGTCCAGATCCAATTATATGTATTCATTAAGTGATAATGATATCATGGTCTTTAACTAGGAAGAAAAGAGTGTAATTGAATAATAACAGTTGTACAATCCCAGCGGAACACACTTTCCATCCCAGCACAGCGACCCTCGGGGATGATGCAGAATTGATGGAATTCTATTACTCTTTGATAGATTTATTATGAAGGGCTGAGTGGACTTGCTACTCCACTTTGTCACTCACACTAATCAGTATCGTAAGGCCCCGAGCGTGCAGGCTTTTGTATCCCTTTGACAAAGACAAGGTTAGGGGAGGATGACAGCCACCCAGACCTTTCCAAACCCATCCTGCAGGATGAAATGGGCCAGCTGAGCTCTGAGCTGGGACAGAATTTTAATTTGTTTATCAATGGCTCACATGTGCAACACCATAAGGATATTTGTCAGAGGAGTAACACTGAAGCTAAACTCTTTTGTTTGGCAAGTGAAGCTTGGAAAAATATTTATTGAACTGTAAAAAACAGGGTAAATGAAAGGAAGGGGAAAAGTCTAAATGGAGTGGAAAATAACTTGCATTACTGTGCATAAAGTATAAAGTATAAGGGGGACGGTTATCTTTGTCTATTTTTGTTTGTTTCACTTGAAAGAAATTTACTCACAAACTACAGTCTGATCTCTTGTTGATTTAGAATCTGGGGGGGGGGAATGACACGACTCAGACAAAACAGAAGCTGGGAAAATGAATTTCATGTGTTGGTGTTCTATTGTTGTTTATTTATAAGAAGCTTCCAGTTCAGACAGATGGATTGCTCTCATCCTTTTTCACATTAAAAAAAACAGCAAAGTAAATAAAATACCCTGGCCTTAAAAGCTAGAACTTGTAAATGCAGTCTTGGATTTATAAAAACAATCTTGTATGTGTTCAAGTGTGGCTGTTTCTACTATTCATCGTTGCCATTCAAATGCAGGCAATAGGCTCTGTCAGCATGGTCACTAGCTATCAAAGCCTGCTGGGTTCAGAGGAACAGACAATTTGTTGTGCTTCTGATCCGAACAGGAGCTGCAACCAGTGTTGGCACAAACAAGGCATTTCATAGGAGGCTGCTGCCAGGGTTTGTTTTTTGTCAGTGTTGTTGAATGATAGATATTTCCATCCTTTTCTTCTCTCTGAATTGCTTTTCTTTTTCTCTTTATAGTGGAGCATTCTGCATGCTAAGAGGGTCTTGACAATTCAGTGTCTGGGTTCAGTGTCCGGGTTCAGTGTCCCTGTCCATAAAAACAAATAACTTGAGTGGTGCTGCTGTCCTGGGTGGATTTGCCATGCCAACGCTTCTTGTCTCTGGTTGGGATTTGTGTCAGGGGCAGCACAGTCAGCTGTGACTGCAGCAGCAATTGGCTTCACTGCCTCAGCAGAAGCACAGATACCAATGAGCGGAATGGAAAGCATTTAGGAGAACATCAGTTGCCCAAATGTTGTGCTGTGGATTCTCTCTGGGACTTTTCTCCCACAGAAGCTCCCTTTTTTCCCCTGTTTTTCTCTCCAGCCGAGGCACAGTTATGTGGATGTGCCTGTGATGGTGGCCCTGATGGGTACTGCTATATGTCAAACTAAAGGGGCATCTGGAGCACAGGGGGGCATGCTCACACTGATTTTTATCTTGCCAACAAAATCAGTGAAGGGAAGACGACCCAGGTTTTACCATATGTAGCAAGTACAGCATAGAGCTGCTGGCTGGCTGGTGCTTGGGTCTGAAGCTCAGACAGAAGCTTGATATCACATCAGCATGAGTACTACATGGGGTCTGTTTTGTCTCTCTTCTTCCCCTGGATGAGTTACTCTGAGGTCTGGCAGTGGACTCTTGCTCTCTCCCAGAACCAGCCACATCCATAAACTCTGAGCTTACGGAGGTTCAGCGTAGTTGTTTGATTAGGGTGCCAGGAAATGTGTGAGTATTTCAGAACTGGAAATGGTTGTCTGCACTACAAATAGGACCCACCATGACCACAGCCCTTCTGCATGACTTCCTGTGTGTGGTACAACTGTGTCTCCCTTTGGGTTGGCTGGAGACTGCTTTCTCATACAGGTCTTTTTTTCACTTCTTTGCATCTTTCACAGCCCTGGGACCAACGAACAGATGGTGGCATTTTGCATCTGTTTTGCAAGAGGATGCCCAGAAAATTGGGTTCTGTAAATGGACTACAGGAAGGGTAATCCTTTTTAGTGCCATGCATTTTGGTGACAGGATGGGATTTCACAAGCCTCTGTGGCTTCTGAGTGTCTCCCAGGCGCTGGCATAAGTGCCTGTGAACAGCCACTCCTGTCCTGCTCTGCTTCTCTGCCTTGGCACATGGTGATCAACAAGTGTAATCAAGTGAAAGGGGGTGTGCAGCACCTCAGTCCCGCAAAGGGACACTTCCTGCAGAACAGATGTCACTTTCAATGTTATACTGCCTCCCATGCAAACCCCTCAGTCTGGCCAAAGACCTGACCACCATGCAGGCAGGCACAGCGCCTCCCAGACAGATGGGCATGAGCACGGGCAGGCCAAGCACCACATGTGAATGTGAAATATGTTGGAGGTGGACATTATGAGCAGCCAGGAACGTCATAGCATCTTTCACTCCTAACACCTTCATAACAGCAGCAAGACCAATTTATTTAGGGGTGACTTAATGCTCAGAAGCAGAGAGGGGAAGTGAGGAGGAGTGAGAGCAGAGACCCAGGCAGAGGGTCTACCTGGAAGAAGTGCTTTAACAATGTCATCCATCCTACTTCAGCTAATGCAGAGGAGTGTGTCTGGAAAAGGCCAGAATAAACATTTGCAGCTTAGCAGTGGGGATCCCATTTCTGGCATTTGCTGAGCAAAGTTATTGTAGTGAGAAGAGGTGTGTACATACCTAAGCAGACTTTGACAAGACGAGAAGAACTGGAATGGAAAATACAGCATTTAAAGCTGTTGTCAGTTCACAGCTGTCACAATGATTCTATTCACTGCAACATTTCTTGTACAGTTCCAAACATCGAACTATTTTGCTATTAAAAAAGAAATGTATTTATTAAAGAAAAAACTCTGGAATAGGAAAGGGCAACTTATGGGCAATAAAAAAGGCCAAAGATGCCGTAAATACATTTTAAATGAAGTCTGCAATACATCAGCTAAAAAACGAAGATGTTCAGAGAAGGAAGCCTTGCTAGCTATTTTCTTGACAGCCTTCATTTTCAAATGAAAGATCATTTTCCATGAAAAAACACTACATGTGCTTGTCATAGTTTGATCTACTGAGTTGGCAAAGAGCAGTAAGTGCTTGAAACTCATTATATGAGTGGGAGCTTTGTACTGCAGGGTGGAGATCGCAAGCAGAATGCTCATTCACGCTCTGTGCTACTGGGAGGATGCAATGGATTGAATCTCTTGGCACTAACATCCCCTGAGATCAGTGGAGCTGCCCTGGTGTTCACTACTGTAACCAAGAGCAGGATCAGGCCACTTGGATTTTCACAGGTTTGAATCAAGGCAGCATTCACCTCTGGATATAAGTGTGGTTAACAAGCATCCCAGGGGAGCAATGACGGGGGTCATTCACCTGGAGGCTCTTGCATGGGAGATAGATAACCAAAAACTGATTTTATGTTGACCAGGTACTTCATTATAAATGATATCAAGCTCCTTGTGAAACAATGATTCATATTCTTAGGAGAGTATGTCTGTAAGTAACATTCTGTTCCTATGGGATCTCCACCATAACTGGTGGGGCTCCAGTACTGCAGGCAGGGCTGGCCCAGAGTACACATGCTGCAGCTGAGTGAGGTGGATGTTCACAGTTCTGCCAGTAAAATGGTATGGAACCTGTTCCTGTGTGTGTCCTGGGATTTACTTCCCACAAGACAGTACAGTGTACACTAGCTGACTTATCTGTGAACCATGGAAACATTTTGAAAAGGTAAAGCAGACAGTCCACTGAAGAATCATTTGTCACAAGTAATTGCAGGCAGTCAGAAAGAGCAGAGAGAGTATATGAATCATGACGTAAAAACAGTGAAGGGCAGGCATTTAGTCTGGTCTGTGGCTATAAGTGCAGTGACACAGGTTAGTCCTGGCATGATATACAAATGTTATGTGCAGGGGGACAAGTACAATGAATAAAGAATTCCCGTTTTCTCATTATCTCATGCAGCAGAGAGGTTTTTCACTTCACACATAACTCATAACTTTTAGTAGGCAGGAGATGGCTCCATTGAATTAGTGGGAACATTTTGTTTCCTGAATTTAAATATTCTCCCTGTGACAATTTATTTCCAGTGTAAAATCCTGGTGGCGTACACAGTGGCAGGGATTTCAGGAACCAGTCATTTCAGCTGGCCAAACCTGGGACTGGGAACAGCAGAGTCACCACCACCAAAGCACCAGCCACAGCCAGTCTCTGGCAACCAGGCTTTGGATGATGCTGACAGACTATCAGGCAGCAGTGAGCAGTATAGATCAGGCTTGGCAACTTCCTGCTCTACAAGCCGGACAAGAGCTCTAAAGAAGGATCATTAGGAAAAGAATTGTGTAAAGAATTAGAAACAAACAAGACAAAATAGATTTTTAAAACTTTTGCTTCACAAATCAGCATTTCCATTTGGAAATATTCAAGATAATAAAATCCACATAGCATAGATAAGGAGATTACGATCTAGAGTGAAACCTATCATTCCAAAAGGATCGGCTGAGAAATCATATACAGTGCTATTGCTTATGAATTTGTTACAAAGGTAGATAATGGTGGGAACTTCTGTTCTTATGCCTGCTTCAGGAATTTATTATTTATGGGCAAACATATGCATGATGCATAATAACTTTTAGTTATTCTGTAATACTCTTCACTCAGGCATCTCAAAATAATCTGTAAATGTGGGTAGAATTATTAGCTCCATTTTAGAGGAAGAGGAATTGAGACCACACTGTTGGTTGTTCACAAGGCATGGCTGGATTAAGGTGCAAATGTTGCACCTCAGAGTTCCAGTGCAGAACTGGACAAAATATCTTTGAGTATGGGATAAATGGATTCCTCTCACTCCAGTTTTGTGTCAGGGTAACTCTGTGGGTTGAGACCTCTTATTCACAGTCCCATTTGGGTTTAGTCAAAGCAGCTGAAAAGGTTATCTATCTCCACTGTTTTTCCCCTCATGACTAGCTGACAGAGTAAATTTTCAGCCTAAAATACTTGCATAATCATGTGAATAACAAATATATTCAGAGGAGCTTTAAACTGCTCCAGCATGATTCAGCAGAACTCACAAGGTTGCACTCTCAGTTACTGGCACCCAAAATATGGAGAGCTCTGTAAAGTGTGTGACCCACGTCATCTGCTGCGTAACATGTGCTTGCTTCAGACTGCCTCAGTGTAAGCGAGCTATTAAAAATTACATATTACTTACACCATACAGTAGAAGTTCCTTGCAACTACAGTGTTCTCAGAACATGAAACACTGGCAGCAGCAGCACAGAACTGATTATTATCTGTGGTGAAAGTACTGAGGATGCTGAAAGCTCTGCTTGTTTTCTTGTCCAAGGGTTTTCTTGCTCTGCTTTGTAGACTTAGCAAACAGGTTAGGCTGTAGTCTGCATATGTGTCTGTAACTAAGTGACAGAGTAGTTACTTGAGAAATGCAACCCAGCCTCTTCCTCCAGAACCTGTCAAAAAGAAACTGTTTTGGGTAGTAGGATAGGAAATGAATGGCTAGGCTTGTTATAACGTGTCAAGCACATGTCATCAGCTTTCCTTTCCATGCTGACAGCAGGTTGTCCCAGAGATTCATGTAAATCATAGACTCATAAGATCATAGCATGCTTGGGTTGGAAGCTCAAAGCTCATCCAGTCCCAGGCCCCTGCCATGGGCAGGGACACCTTCCACTAGAGCAGCTTGCTCCAAGCCCCTGTGTCCAACCTGACCTTGGACACCGCCAGGGATGGAATGACTAGCCCAATCTAAAAATTCCCATTTTCAAGTAAAAATGGGAGGGAAAAAAGTTCCCAGAAAGTTGAAATATCCTGTTTTGACATTTTCAGAGCAAAAAGTGGAAATCTCAAATGTTGAAATTACTTTCCATTTCAAATATTCAAATTCTGTATTATATTTAAATGTTGTTAGGAGATAAAAAGGTCAAATTCTAAAAGGCCATGTTAGAATTATTGTTTCAATTTTGCACTGAAACTATTTGCCACATTGTACAAATTTTCCTTCATTGAAAATTCCAGATTTCATTTCGGGTCATAACAAAGACAAATGTTCAAACTTCAGAATCCATTGCTGTGAGTCTCTTCCCTCAGAATGGCTCTGAGACTCCTGAGAAGCCCAGTGGAAGCAGCCAGGAATTTTTAGGAACAGAAGGGTGGTCTTAAACCAAGCCATGAATTTGCCTTTGTGGAAATCACAAGCGGAATTGATGAATCAAAACTTTTTGTTGATGGATAAAAGAATAAATAAATCTTAAGCACCTTCAAAACAGACAGAAAAAAACACCCCAGTTTTCTTAAGTCTGTAGAAAGGAAAAATAAATTGGGAATCAAAGATCTTTGTAGACATGCTTGTGCATGTGTATTGTCTAAAGCCAGTACTGGTAAAACTGAACATTTGCTTTGCTCTGTTAGGCTTCCATTTCCAGTCTTGAGATTAGAGACGTCAGTTCCTGTAGTTCCACCTCCTTCCCATTTTGTCAGGAATTGGTTGTCATCTCATCTGTCCTCTCTTCTGAAGCACGTATTTTACCGGCTGTGATCTCTGCTGTAATTGGGTTATTCTCTTCCGTATTGGCTTACTGAGGTGGGGGAAATCTTGTTGCCTGCAAAAGAGTAAAACTGAACTTCAGTGGAACTGGAATCTCACCTTCATCTGCCTCTGCCGGTGTAACATTTTGTAATCCATTTGATTTTTTTCCTCTCTTCAATCTCCCGTTTCTCCTTTGTTAAGCAGTTCACCTTTGAAGTGAAGGATCAAGCTGGAAATCTTACCGTTTTACAAGTGAAAAGAGAGATTTGGAATCTAATGTCTTTTTCAGCCTTAACAATAACATCACTGCTAGCAACTCTTTAACAAGGACTGTTATACTCCTGCTCCTACTTAGTGGCAGAAATTGGTCTGGTTTATGTTCCTGCTCAGCCATTTCCATTCATCTCTGCCTTGCTTTTAATGGCCCAATCTGTCCCACTCTCCTTAGGCAGTGTTTACATTCATGGTCTATTTGGGTGGAACGATTTCTCACCTGAGAATCCCACAGCCATTGCTCTGTTTAGGTTTTGTGCACTGGTTTTATTTTATGCTGAATCTGACTATGGGTGGCTTTGTGCTTTAAGATATCCCTATGTCTAAGGGTTGAGTGCTCTTGGGACAAACACCTGCTTGGCCACTGGCATAGGCAGATCTGTTAGCACAGCACTGTATGTCTGTAACGTACTTCTGAAAGGGTCCCTATCTTCTGTCTAGTACCATACACAGGGTGCAGACTGGTGCGCTTTCCCCTTCAGCATTGTTTTTTGAAAGACTTCTGTGGGTAACCTAGAGAGCATATGCCATGTAAATAGATGAAAGTTATTCCTGGTACCAGAACATTCCATTTTTGCAGGACTCTAGGAGAAAGCTGGGAAAATAGGTAGAAGAAAAAAGGATGAAAAACCCTTTCTGAGCTTATTGTAATAGATCTTTTTTTCCTTTTCAACTGTGGAGTCTTCCAGCCTCAAATGAAGCTGAAGACATGAACTGTTATTTTTATACAATTAGCCCATCAGAGAAGACTTTTGAAGGCAGTCAGAACCCAGTGAATTACATACTCACCAAAGGGTGGCTGAATCAGGCACCTGCGACATGCAGAACCACAGTAATTGGAACAGTTGAGCAACTGGGACCATTTTATTTCAGTTCAAATCTTAGTGAGCAGCTGTTAATTCCAAAGGATTTGGGTTTGGATTTTGTTTGAGTCTTCTGGGGGGGGGGAGTATGGGTGGCATTTTATTGAATTGGGCTGGTTTTTCACTGCAGTTGGTTTAAATTGTGCATCTCAGCTGCGGCTTTGATTTAAATTTAATGAGTTATTACAGAATGATTAGATACAAAAATACTATTAAGAATGTTTTCAAATTTAACAGTGATCCTGATTACACATCCATAAACATCCTTTCAATAATCCATTGTTTTTTAATCACACAATTTTTTGGTGAAACTTATGTTAAGCCTTATTTAGATCTAGTTTAAACTGACTCAAACACATCCTCAAATATCTATTACTGTAAACCAGCAATTTGTCTTGCTTAACCACTGCTTACATCAATAATAATACATAGCTTTTTGGTCTGAGTAATGGCCTGGCAGGATCTGGAATGAGAACTGCTGGGCAGATGTGATAGAACTGAAGGGTGAAAAAAGTGGGAAAATGGGATGGAAAGATGGAAATTGCTGGTGAAGCTACCTTTGCTTTCATGTTGCTGACATTTTTCTAGTCATGGCTGCAGATGCGTATTGAATAGCATTAGCATATTGAGGGTGAGTAACACAGCCTGGAGTATGTTGTACTGTGTGCCATATTTTATAGCTCACTTGCAGTTTGGGAGGGAGAAGAGGGATAAGACCTAACTTTACTTACTAAGGACCTGAGCTTCAGAGGTTATAACTCCTGTTGAACATCTGTGAGGAAATAACAAAAGTATCTATTTGACTCACTGACATATGCAAGGGTAGGTAGAGGAAACTGTTCTACATGGTAAAGATAGTTAGCCATAAGAAGATGTATGTTGGATGAGATCGTGAGAAACAGATAGGAAGGAAAACCGGGAGAAAGAGGAAAGAGAAGAGGGAAATGCAAAAACTGGTCACTTGAATTGAAGATAAGATCCACCTCAAAGTGTGTGGTTTATCTGCCATCAGACCCCTGGCAGGGTGGTCACGTTTGAGCAGACGAGTAAGTAAGCAGACGATGCAGCCGACGAGTAAGATTACGTCTAGCCAGGCTGACCCTCTGCTGTCTGGGTGCTTGTGCTGGAAGAGTTAGGCACTTTGTGCCTCAGAGAGAAACAACAATGTACTTTATTGCTATAACAAAACTCAATGGTAAATGTGACAGTTCCTTAATTTGATTTGACAGCAAAATTCAGTTGATTATTTACTGCGTGGATGTTTTTAAGATAATGCAGAGGATGCTTGTGTTTGGTCAGTCCTGATTTTGGTCTGCTTCACCTCACACGCTTTTGTAACAAAACTGTTCTGTTTCGTTTACTATGCTGTTCATGTCTTTTATACCTGACAGTAGAATATCACAGATAGGTGGGAAGTTTTCCTGAGCCTTTTCTCAAATACAAGATTGTATGTTCTTCCTAGAGTTACCAACTTCCTTGTCTGAATGGGATTGCAGTGCAGTAATGGGGAAGTTGGCCACCATTTATTCAGCTGGTCAAAAAAGAAAAGTCACTGGCCTGCAAGTGATAGACAAAGTCATTGGCAGGAGTGTTACATTGTTGTTTCTTTCCATCTTGTGTTCTAAAGCAGTCATGAGCATGTTGCATTCCACCTTTTCCTTCCACAAGCCTCCTCTGAACCTGGTCTCTGTCTTCAGACCTTCCATGCAAACTGTGCACCTTCATTTGTCCTCTCTTGGCTCCAGGCATGGTATTTCACATTCTGGTTGCCTACTTTGTTTGTGAACTCTGGGAAACAGACAGGCTGTTGTTACATATATGTTCAGCACTTTCCATGCTTAGTTCTCTGCTCAGCCACATCCTCTAAGTGGCTTTATAATGCCAATAAATAATAATACTAGCAAGAGACTAAGGGTCAAACCCATTTCTGGCATTATGTTGTCTGGAGTCAGCTGTGCCATTATCTTTTTCATGGTGTGGCTCTTTTCTAGTAAAATTATAAGGTGCAACTGTAGTGGATTTATTGATTTTATTGTACTTCTGTAAGTGATCTAGGATCTATTGAAGTAAAAAACAATGTCCTGAAGAGGAGCAAAACCAAGCTCAGAGTTGTTGATCTATCTCTCTGAGATGTGGTATTCTTTTTTCCATGAAGGGTCTGGATACCAAATGTCAGTTTGTAAACCATCTGTAGCTCTAAATGTGAAGTCCAGGAACAAATTCCCACTGACTTCAGTTAAGAACTTGAAGAATCAGCCCAGTTATTAGAGACCTGTTGCCATGTTTGTGAGAGGCAGCAAGGCACAGCACAAAACTTCTCAGCCATCGAAAGGATCCCAAAAGACAATCAAAGAGATCTGAAACTTGAAAATGTTATTATAGTCTGAGGAAAAACTCTTCTCAGCCTTCTATTCCCTCGTCCTTCCTGCTGAAGTATTCCCTGTTGGCTTTGTAATATATATGCACAAGTACATCACATTGACTTGCTGTTGTTACCCTTGGTACAGGTGTAGTATCTTACTGTTATCTCTGTGGCAATGTTTTAATGTAACATAAACCTCACATGCCAGAATAGGTGTGAATGAATAATTGTGTCCCTCTAATACTAACTTAACCTTGAAGCCAGCAATGGTGCTTGTGTTAGAATCTCTTGGGAGAGGTTCAAGGCTTTGGTATGTCTAAGAATCACTGGATCTGAATTCATATGAATTTGTAGAAATCATCTCAGGGTCACAAGGGCCTCTGCAAATGCAAGCGATGTGGTCTATGATATCTGCTTCCTCTGCAGGTTATCAGCCTTCAGCTATGACAGCACAACTGCTGGTGTAATGAGTCATTAACCCAGCTCAGTCAGGAGTGATCCTGCTTCAGAGAACCTTGTACTAAACCTCTTTAAGCTAAGCCAAACCATTTGACAGATTTGGGCTAACTAATGGCTACCTGAACAGTTGTGTTGGCTGCTCTAAAGGGGGAGTAATCTCTTGTGGGAGGTGAGGAAATAGGGAGTGAAGCTGCTGCTTAGGTCAGCTACAGCACCATGGCACCATGATGAGTTACCCCTTTAACTGACATACTCTTTCCTTGTGTACACACAAAGAAAATGACCCAGTCTCAGGGTGTTGCAGGGACTGGCTGGTTGGTATTTGTCCTGCTCACACATTGCTGCCTGAAGGCTATATTTATTCCAAACCAAATGTGTTGTGATTCCATATGCCAGGCTGTTCTCGAAGCGAAGGGATAGCTCACGTCCTGTAAGATGCACTGACTGGCATTATGGAGTATTCGAGACAGCAAGTATTTGTTGCTCTAAAATTGGGAGGATTATTGAACTGCAGCATGGGAAATTTGGAAGGTTTTAGCCTGTTTTCAAAATGAATTTATACATGACAAATGGTGACATTTATAAACTGTTGGAGAGGGCCCTAAAATAAAGAGAATTGAGACTGAAAATATGAAGACCAGCCTGGAAGGAAATCAGGATAAAAGATATTAATAGCAAACCCCTCCCTGAAATGCAGAGAAGTAATAAAAGAACTCCAAGAACATTCCTATTGGTGGATGTTTTTTGCTGTGACCCTTCTCAGAACATTTCATTCATCTCTGCTGCTTTACAAAACACTGTTGCAAAACAGATGGATTGTCCATGACTACAGGAAAAAGGGCAAAGCTTTCCAGAGCAAAGCCTCACAGCTCAGTGTAGTCCTTCTGCCCTCAGAAGAGTTCCTGAGGAGGAAAACTCTTCAGCTTTGTACTGAAATCCATACAGGCTGTACACATTTGCTCCACTGCTCTGCATGGCTGTAACTATGGAGCAGCAACCTCCAAAGCAAGGCATAGAGTACAGTTCTGTTCTGAAGAGTCATAGAATCATATTATCTCAGACTTGTTTGGGTTGGGAGGTACCTTAAAGCTCACCCAGTTCCAGCCCCTGCCATAGACAGGGACACCTTCCACTAGAGCAGCTTGCTCCAAGCCCTGTCCAGCCTGGTCTTGAACACTGCCAGGGATGGGGCAGCCACAGCTTCTCTGGGCACCCTGTGCCAGCGCCTCAGCACCCTCACAGGGAAGAGCTTCTGCCTAAGAGCTCATCTCAGTCTCCCATCTTTCAGTTTAAAACCATTCTCACCCTGTGCATCTGGCATCAATCTGTGGCCTTGTATAAATACATCAGCCAGCAGTGTAGTACACAAGAAACAAGTCTTGAGAGGAATGAATTGGATTCTTTGCTGCCTCTGGCATTTTTAAGAGGAGTATGTACTAAATAACCAGTATGAAGACTGTCAGTTTTATATCCATATATACATATATGTGTGTATGTATACACATAAATATGTTTTTGTATGCATATATGTACAGATATATATATAAACCCCATTGGTACAGGTAATACAATGCTTTAGTGAGGAAACGGAGGGGTATTGCTCAGGAGGGATACACAAGGTGAAACTCCAGCTTATCTTCATGAACAGCATTTGTGGGTGTTAGGTTGTGGGGGTTTTCTCACATGTAAGCCTTTGATTTGGGAACCATCAGCATCCAGCATTCAGTAATACTGTTGGCAGTATAATTTTGCAGGAGGAAATTACAAACTCTGAACACAAACACTGAAATCTAGGCATTGGTAATAGTTGTTTATTATCATAATATTCTTTTCTTTTTTAACTTAAAAGCATTTCAGATATAATTGACAATCTTCAACTCTGTGATTGGAGAAGGGATATAACTGCCTCAGAAGGAGTCAGTCCCTTCCTTTCTGCAACTCCAGTGCCTAGGATCCTATAGTAATACAAACAGATGCTGCACAGGTAGCACATGGTGGCTTGAAACATAAACCCAAGGTCTTGAAAACTTGGGGGACTGTCTTGATTTTATTTTCAATAGCCCTGGAATCTTGGCTGCGAATGGATTATCACATTCACTCTCCATGCACCGGTTTTGAGGTCTCAGTGAAATACATTTTTCACTTTCCCTTCTGAATAGCTGACACTATTGTGGTATCACAGTATGCTGCTAAATACCTGATTCTTGCTACGCCGTATGGGGCTGTATTTCCCATGAATCCCAAATAAATCTTCTAATAGAAAATGCTGCATAATGTCAAATGATCATTGTTATTACAGATTTGGAGATTCCATTAACAACACCATAAAACGTCGATAACATGCCTGAGACTCTAAGGTATAAAGTAAGTCCCTTTGCAAAGAGAAGTCACTCTCTGTTGTATGAACTGGAGAGAGAACCATACCCCACATATTTTGCTGTTCCCCAGAGAATCCTATTCCCTTTGAGAGTTGAGTGTCATTTAAATTTCTGTACTTTCCAAGGCCTGTAACAATTTCTTCCCCATTTGATTTTAACAACTGTAATAAATCACAACGTGGTGTGATTGGGGAGCCTCCCAGCTATGGGGTTTGTAAGCACTGTGAAACTTTCTTCATTGCTGCTTAGCACAGATGGGAGCAGAAGTAATCCAGAGCATGTCAAGAATCTCTCTCTCTCTCTTGCATGGATAAGCTTAATAAGGCAAAGTTGTTGTCGAGGAAGGCACTCAGCTGGCTCCAGAGACAATTAGGAAATGCAGCAAACAAATAAGCCTCCTGATTTGGATGGCTTAGGTGAGTCCCTGATTCACATGTTAAACCCACGTTTGCCTTCCTTACACTTGCTATTATCTCACTGAATTGGAGCAGAAGCTTTCAGAAACTCACTGCCATTCACTCATTTGAAGAAGTGTTACAGTAGATGCTCCTAACTGTTAGATGTGGACCAGCTTTATCAAGGTGGCAACAGAGAGTCTGGAGGCCAGTTGGAGCACTTGGAAAAGGAATGGATTTTTTCCATCAAGTGCCAAGTTCTCATTTTCTAAAAAGTTAAATTTAAAGATGGATGCTGACACTGTGAGTGCATTTTGAAAACCTCGGCCCTGTGGTTTTGCTGTTAGCCAAACTATCAACGAATTCCTTTGTTTTTCTCTAAGATCAGTTTCTCAAGCTCTTTGAGGGTTCCTGTTGCATGAGGTGTGATCAGTGCATCACACCTCAGGCTCATCAATGCAGAAAGGAGAAGTTTGGAGTCATGTTTGTTATGTGATCATATGTGTTTTGTTATTAGATCTTACCTGCATTTTTATGCAAGAGAAGCTGATGAATTTATGTTGCTATGTTTTATTAAATATATCTGTTTTATTAATACATATATAAAGCAAAGAAAGGGCAAGTGGGAATCCCATTGTCTTGGCCAACAGACTGGTCTGTTGCCAACTCTGTGAGTATTGCTTGAGCAACCAGAAACCTAAAATGATATTATACAGCCATAATTCAAGATTAATCTACTTAAAGGAAACAAGCCACTTGATTTCCTATTACAGCCAAAATAACACCCCAATCTTATATTAAAAGGATCTTAAGGGCCTTTGCAGTGACAGAGTCCTACAGAAAAAAACGGGATATAATTATGTTGTCTCTGCATGTTGTGCTGAACTATAAAAGAGAACCAAATTAGAGTTGTTTGAAGCAAACTCAATTCTAGTATTCCTGACTGGGAGTGTTAGAGTTAATTATTTTGAAGTTGATTTCATCTGTGTGATTTCCTGAGCTGTTAAATAAGCAAATTGGGTCCAACTGGAAAAATCTTGTATGAAACATGGCACAGCTACTGCTTTATCTGGACTGAAGAGCTGGTAACTTTAGGTTTGCCACAGTGATTCTAAAAGTAGATTTTGGGTCAATGGATTGATGAGGAACAAAAGGTGTCATCCTGCTGTGCTAACCAGCACAGTACTGTAATGAGACCTACACTGCCACAGGATTTCACAGATGCTTGCTGAGATTAGAGGAATTCTGACATACAAGAAGCCTGGATTTGCCTCGTGTTTCAAAATACAGTCACAGTTTTTCCCCCAACTCTGATTCCAGTGCTGTCCACTTCCCTACTTTCTGCCGCCTTCTTAGATTAGTCCTTCTTCTCCCAAACATTTTTTGCTTCTCGCCAACTACTCCTCCCTTGCTCTGCTTTTTCCCAGCTCTTTGTCCTTATGTAGAGAATTTCCTCTAATTTAATCTCACTTTCTCTTTTAACCTCATAATCTCAGTTAATAATGTTCTTCACCTATTATCAGTCATCCCCTAATTTCTCACCTGCTGGTTTCTTCCAGTCCTGCGTTCCCTGGTCCAGTCCAGTTCTCCTCTCTGCCAGCTTTCACCAGCTCTCTGTGTCCTGGTCCATACCATTTGATGCTGCCCCTCATTGCAAGCTAAGGCACTTGTCTCCTGGGGCTCTCACTGCTTTTTGCTGCTTCAGTGTTAGGAAGGAAATAACTGACTGTAGTAGAAGGAAAGAGGGAAACTTCTTTGCACTGACTCAGGGAGATTGGATTTCAGCTTGTACCCACAGGGTCTGTGAAGTTCTTGACGACACCTACAGGTTGTCTTTTTATTTCTGTGCTTTCATCTCGGCCTAGCGTCAAACATTTAATGTTTCTGAAGCCTAAACATACTTGAGGAGAGGGTAAAACCATGACCGTGTAGGCTGCCACCAGGGAGAAGGCTAGGGTGAGATGGCTCCTCCGGCAGGAGCTGTCATCTGGGCGCTAACCAGGAGGTGGGGATGTTGCAGGACAGCGCAGGTACCTGTGCTCTGCGCTGCACTGCTCTTCGTGGGGCAGCGAGACGAAGATGGGGGACAAAGCGAGGGGGTCCCCAGTCTGTTGACATCTCCGTGTTTTTTTTTGCGTCTGGCTTAAAACGGGATTGTTGAACGATGAATAAATGAATAATGAAGTGATTTTGTAGCTGTGCGAAAGTGTCTGTAAAAAAGGACACTGTCGGAGATTGATAGTAGTCGACAGCGTCACAAGAACTTCCCAAGGCTTGAGGGATTCTGTCATCATCGCAGCATCTGTCACAGTGCTCAGTACTATGGAGAGCCTTTCTGGAGAGCCACATCTATAGCCACGTGTTCAGTTAGTGAGCAAACTACACCACACTGGACTCCCTTACCCCAGCTGAGAGGAACCAGAGCTGCACACTTCATGGTGTGCTCTTTTTCAGCCTTGCACACACATGGCTGTCATAGCTCAAACTGATACTGAGCAACTGCATGGTACAACCTTTAACCAGCTCAGTACTGGTGGGGATAGTATGATTTTGAACCGTTTCCAACAGGAACCAGAAGGTGAAGTGCCTCGTTGGTCCTAGTACTTCTTTACCAATCAAACACATTAAAGACAACTAGAACCCAATTAAAAAGCAGATAACCCATAGTAACAGCTCAGAGAGCACATGGGATGAAAAAATAATGTAGCTAAAAAGTCATAAAAATGAATACTATTTGATTAGATCCAGAGCAGTGGCATCAACTGCTTTTGCTCATTTAACCTGTCTCCTGATCGCAGTACAGCCGTCATTTAGCTGCAGGGTGGATGTGTTCATACTGAACTATTAATCTGTTTCAAAATGCCATAACATTTCCATGAAGAACTTCCTAATTTTTTTTTTTCCAGAAATTAAATGTCTGTTTAAAGTTCATTCCCTCCTGCTGCAACTAATTGAAATGAGATTTGGTTTATCTTTATGACATGAAAATGAGATGGAGTTTCATAATAATAACAATAATGATAACTCTATAGATTTTAGGACTAGTAGTTAATAATTATAGTAATATGTGGAGATTAGAAAAGAGTAATGCAGCATAAACAGCCCATTGTTATTTGTTGAGATGTGGGATTAGGTATCACTTAATATCATTTTTCTTGTTCTGTATCTGTTTTCTGTTCTCATTGAATTTTAGTCAAGTGCATTAATTAACTTCACCGCAGTATGTGATGGTTTAAGTAACCTTTTCTGAACTAGTGAACAATCCAACCTACCAAAAAAAAGGATTTTAGAAAGGGAAAAATACTGGAAAGCAAAAAGCTAAAAGAGTATCCATGCTCATCAGCTACCTCTGCTCCTCACTTCTCCTGGGGGGCTATAAGCAGAAGTTGGCCCTGCCTGTGACTGCAGCAGCTTTTGCAGTCGTTTGAAGGTGAACCTGAAGGTCCTTTACTAGCAGATAGTGGGCTGAAGTCAGGAGGGGACAGAAAGGCTCCGTGCTTTACCCAGACACTGCTCAGGCAGAACCAGGGGTACTTCCTAGTTCTGTTTGAGGAAGGGCTTTTAATCCAAAGTCTTTTAAATCACCCAGACCTGTACAAAGCACTGGTAGAATGAACTCCCTTTAGTAGTGTGAGAGTGGCAGCTGTGCAAAACCCTCTGCTAGAAAAAAGCAGATCTTTTTTGGAAATGCTGACTGTGTCTGTCTGTATATATATGTGCTGACTATATCTACACATATATATATAAACACATATAAAATGCATGCGTGTATTGTAATGATGACTCAAAAATATGTTTGTCATCTTTTGAATATTCTCAGGAGTTGTGTAACTCTTCTGATTTTGGCTGTTTCAAAGCTTATGCTGCTTATTAAGGTGATAATGGTTTGAGGAAAAAAAGTGGGACTATACCTCTGCAGAAGGAAGGATATATTCCAGAGATCTGCATCTTCATTTTCCCTCGTGGCAGTTTTC
Source organism: Pezoporus occidentalis (assembly GCF_034315485.1). Classification (NCBI taxonomy): domain Eukaryota; kingdom Metazoa; phylum Chordata; class Aves; order Psittaciformes; family Psittacidae; genus Pezoporus; species Pezoporus occidentalis. Next base: position 799,102 of record NW_026913833.1, on the reverse strand, counting down.
CTTTTTTGTTTTACCTTCTTTGGTTGTTTTTATTCACTGAAGCTGAAAGACATCCAACTCTTTCACCATGCTGAGATTTACTTTCTAATATAAATAACTACTGATTGCAATGGGCTTTTTGGGAAGTAAAGCAGTGTTTAATGTCACTCAACAAAAAGCTGGTGCTTAGTGCTTCTTTCTTATGATAGGAGTCAAGGGAAATAGACATAAGCAAGCACTGTGTGGGGAGACAGATCTCTGGGCTGAGCTTTGCAATACAGCAGGACAGGGCCATGAGAGATCAGCAGCAGAAGTGAGCACCTAGCAAATACAGCCCCCTTGGCTTCTGTTTTAAATGGTTCATGTTATTCATTCATATCATTCATAGTATGATTCATATTAGTCTGTATAAGAGATGGGAGAAAATCTGGCTAGTAGATTGGAGAGTCCTGACACTTGACAACATTCAGACTTCTCAACCAAAACAGGAGCAAAAAAATCATCTTACAGATCTCCGTCCATGGTAGGTGCAGATCAGAACAGTGGCCACAAACGCTCTCAGCACACTTGGATTTAGGACCTTTTTACACTGGGGACATATACCAGCCCCTCTGTGTGCCTCAGAGTAGGAAAACAGAGGCTGAAGATTTGATCAGGATGGGAGAGGATGGCCAGGAGGGAAACTGTCCATGTAGTGGGGGCTTTATAGTTTGGGGAGGAAGGGAATTGTTGCTATTGGAAGTAGGGTCTCCAAGGGGGACTCAGCTGAGCCATTTAGGGAGGGAATGGAAGGAATTAGTTGACACAAAGGACAATTGGCTGTAATGGCTCTTTCAGATGGTTATGTTTTATTGTGTAAATGGATGTTTATAGGCTTTTTTAATATGCAGATTTAACAACTAGCACTGCATTTAGACTTTGGGAAGAGAGCTTGTCATTGACTCAACAAACCACTGCCCCTCCTTTTCAGCTGAAGTGTTCCCTCATGCTAAAATGTGTTTGGGCAATGTTTAATGTGTGTATTGCATAATCGAAGTAGTCAGTGATGCTGCTGGCAGAGCCTTAAGAGGAGTAAACAGGGTTACATGGGTAAACAGCATCTGTGAAGTGTCTTTGAGGCTATAGACCTAAAGATTACTCGTATTATTGTGCGCATGATTATAAGATGGAAATGAATGCACAGTGTTTGAGTCAGAAGCCAATCTACTCTTAAGTGCTACCTTACCAACTGTGTTTTAGATTTTGGCTGTGTAAGTTCAGTGACTTTAGTGGAACCAAGTAACTTCTTGGGTTTTTTTGAGAGTGTTTGACACATGCTGTCCTGCTTCCAGAGCTGTGATCTATCTGCTCTTTCTTTTGTTGCTGACTCAGGGCAGGTTCAGTGAAGAAAACCGTAGACCTCTGTGTTTATATTAACCCTATGATTTGCTTAGGGTATGGACAGGTTGGCTTGAACCATTCCTCATGATGATGCTACTTAGAAATAACTTCACTGGGGTGAACAGATGGACAGACACTTCACACTAGTATCAGTGGGGGAAATATTGTCCTTAAGAACAGAAATTAGCTATAAGCACAAGAAGTTAAAAGAAGTGGTGAATGCTCCACCCCTAGCAGTGTTCAAGGCCAGGTTGGACAGAGCCTTGGGCTACATGGTCTAGTGTGAGGTGTCCCTGCCTATGGCAGGGGGCTGGAACTAGATGATCTTAAGGTCCTTTCCAAACCAAACCATTCTATGATTCTATTATTCTATGATTCTAGCTGTTCTGTTGTGGTAGACTGAAGAATCAGATCCAAATATTCTGCTTATGTCCCCCAGTTTAAGGGAATCAGCAAAGCTGTGCCATCATTCCACATCTTGCGTCAGTGCTGCTGCCCTGGGCCTCTTCCCAGCAGGATTGTGCTCAGTACCTTTCTGAACCCTTAAAAAGACATTTTTCTCTCTTTAAACCTTTCAACACCATCATCCCAGGAAGTTCTGTGGCAGATGAGATTAAAACACACTTTGAAACCTTGGAATGGTCAGGCTGCTTCTGTGGAGCAGAGAGGACCCCTTCGTCCCTTCAAAGCAGCCCTCTCGCTTGAACCCAGGTCCCTCACATGAAGCAGGAGCACAATCAATAGGCCACAAGGGCAACCCCAGAATAAATTTTCAAAGGCATGTTCTCAATTGTCTTCACAATGGGAGCGGTAATGACAGTGCTGACATGCAATGGCACTGAAAGGCTTCTGCAATAGGGCTGGTCAATTTTTTTTCTATGCTTAAAGGAAAATTAGGTTTTCTACTAGGAATATTTTTCTTGACAGATGCCACTTTCCTCTGAGCATGACAGTGTCCTGTTAAAAAACAACACTTCCAAACTGATGTATTTAATGTGAAAATGGATAGGTTTCATTTTTTGTTACCTGACAAGAGGCAGGAATTTTGCCAGGAGAAAACACTGAGGTGGATAGAAAAAAAAAAAGACATCATTTTCTTAGGAAACAAATTACTGTTTTCTGTTCCACTCTGCCTTGTACCTACACCTGTAGACTACTACTTAGATTGTGAGCATCAGTGATAACCATTTTGAAATTATGCCATATTTTAGGGAGACTGCGTGTAAAAAAGATAGTATTAAACACAACCAGTGCATGTGGGAGTTCCTGGGACATAACCAGGGAAAGGAACAGAACAAAAACCTGAAATTCATAATGTGAATTAAAATCATGTCAAGGAGCAGAGGATTGTAGAGAGACTTTTTACCAAGGCCTGTGGGGACAGGACAAGGGGAATGACTTTGAACTGCCAGAGGGGAGATTGAGATTTTAGACAGAAGCTCTTCCGTGTGAGGGTGCTGAGGCGCTGGCACAGTGTGTCCAGAGAAACTGTGTTTTCCCCATCCCTGGCAGTGCTCAAGGTCAGGCTGGACACAGGGGCTTGGAGCAAACTGCTCTAAGTGGAAGGTGTCCCTTGGCAGGCAGGTGGCCCATGGCAGGGGGTTGGAACTGAATGAGCTTTAAGGTCCCTTCCAACACAAACCAATCTGTGACTCCATGGAACACTGCAAATGACCCTGTTCTGAGCAATGCGGTCTCACGGAGATTTCAGGGTCCTCACCACAGCTAGTTAGCGCTTAGGATGTCTGTGGCTGTACTGCACTCACATCTTGTATTATGAAGATCAGAACAGAATCCAGAATGAGACCAGTTCCATCCTCAGTGGTTTAAATATATATTTGTTGGTGTTTTTTAGCAGCTCCTTCAGGCATATCTGGGAATTGATGGCATATCTGTTCCTGCATTGCATGGGAGGTGTGAGTAAAGCTTGGAGGAGAGCCCATTGAGAATGCCTGGTAGGATGATGTGTTATGTCACTTGCGACTTTGTATTCTTGGCTTGCATCATCCCAATCTACTCAGGCTGTAGTTGCACAGTTACGTATTTCTGAAAGAGAAAACCTGCTAGATAAGGGACAAATCCTGCCATTAGAATCGTATTTGTCCTCAGTAGATAGTGCACAGTTTTGGTACTGACAAAAATGTTTGTTGAAACATCCTGGCCTCAAACTACAAGGTAAATCTTTCAAATAGTGTTGAAACACAGAAAATGTTAATCTTCATTATCCCAGGAGCCTGCCTTGTGCATGTAGCATGAGTTCTTCTCTCGCATTTTTAATAGATTTAGACACATTAAAGCTGCAGGAGCTTACACAAAGAAAGAAACCTCTAATGCCATTGAAAATGTTCCCAAGTAAACCGATATATTTGGCACATATTTAATAAGCCTTTGAGCAACATTCCCTGGAATTACTTTGAATTTCCTAAAGGACAAAAATCCCATTATGCTATTAACTTTTTTAGTGTTGAATTATCATAAATGTTTTTAAAGGATGACACCTCAGACAGTTCATCAGATTTGAATTTCTCTTCTTCTGCTGCACAGAAAAGGAGGTCTTTGTTTTTTCTAGTGAACTGAGTGCAAGCAGAATGATACTTTGATTTCTTAGAACTACCTCAGGAGGCATTTGTAGAGTCAGTTAAATGTATCAAGTAGCCCTTGGGGATGAATACAACACTTATTTCTACCCAGTAAACCATGTCCTGATTGGTAGCAACTACTGCTAAGTGACTGACAAGGAGAAGCTTTTGATGTGTCAGCTGAAGGTAGTGGTGGTAGGCTTATTGTTTTGCTATGTGTGCAACACTCTCGTCCCCAGTATGGGGTAATGTCCAGAGGAGTCGCCGCGTCCACACCAAACCCCTCACTATGGCAGCAGCCACTTCAAACACAGCTTCGTGAATAAGAGCTCATTTGACCCTTGACCACAGCCAGCCTCTAAATTGGCAGACAGAGAATCAGAGTAATTTGTATCATTTCAATTAGTTACTAGCTGCATAACAGGGAGGTCATGACTTTTTGGGGATGATTATTGCCCATGGCAACCAAACTTCAATGTACCATCAGTTTCCAAATACTTTCACTTCATAAATGTAAGTTCATCAAACAAGGCCCAATTGTTGGGGCCACAACAAAGCTGATTATCTGCGCTGCTCCCGAGTGAGCGGAAGATGACATAACTTTGTCGGCAAAACCCTTTTTATTAGCAACAAGGCAAAAAAAGTCTCTGATAAATGGCTTTAATAATGTTGGCTGAATGACCGGTATTGATCTTTGACTATGGAAAATGGCGAGGCAAGGCAAGTTTATGTAAGAGCACTGTTGTTGTACTATTGAGAGCAGGCCGGTTTTGTTTCACAGTTTGTTCTATGCACCAAAATTCTGAAATTCTAAAATCAATGTTGCCATTGTTGGGCCAAAACAGCACACCCTGACCACAGACAATGCAAAGAATTCCAAAATATAGATAGCTCCCTGCTGCATACAGATAGGATTGTAAGAACCATTGGCTTGCTTTTGCTTCCCGAAGAAAGGGCGGCTTGTTCCGGGGGGCAGACAATGGTGTGTCTACATGCCTGTGAAACTTCATGAACCCAGTGCAATAATTCAAGCCTTTGATTTGAAAAATGTTTTGTATGTCTTCCTCCACATCTGCAAATCCCTCCACTTTCCCTTGATGCCAGCCAAGATGTTGTTAGCAAGGGAATGTTTTCCACTTGAGGAAGAGAAAAAAAAGAAGTTAGGCACGTACAGAAGTTTTGCTAGTTGGCTTTTGTTTTTTGAATTAAAATAAAGGTTTCCTTCTCTCATGTCACAATCTATTAGCCACTAGGATACCTGGTAGCACAGTTCTTTCCCCTTCACCCCTGCATTTGTAGCAGATTTGACGGTGTGTGGAAACCAACACAGGCACTGCGCTGTGACTGCGTCACCTGCAATCAGCCGGAGCTGCTGCTGAGATTAATCATGACAGTAGGCAATATTTCCAACATTATTAGAAGAGAAACCTAATATTTTGGGACATCAGGGATCTCTGAGCTGTTGTCCATCAAACTGAGAACCTTCATTTTCTACTCCTTGGATGGGTAACCTTAACTTTTAACCATTTCACAGACAGAAGAGTCATACACATAAACACGGGCATGCTCAATACACTGTGCCAGATGCATGAAGTTAATCCCGGGCGGTCTTTGAGTGGCTCTCAGATACAAATAGGGATGTTGTAGTGAGACCAGATCTCTGTCTCCTCTTTAGGTTTTATTGTATCATTATTCACCGCCTTAACTCCTCACCCTTTGAATAATATGTTTATAAATATGGGGACATTTGCAAGGCATAAAGCCAGACACTGGTGTTTAGCTGACATATGTCCATTCCACTGTGTAGGCTGCAAAGGGCAATTAATTTACCTTACTGATGATCTCTGCAATACAATTTTAATCAATCATATTTAAAGTATGCTTAAATGTTGAGGCCTTAGGTTACACAGAAAAGCCACCATGATGTTTAATGAGCATAGTTGAGCTGTTTAGACTGCAGCATTTTGCAAGGATAGAGCTAATACAGCTTTTGTCTGAAGCCGAAGCAGAGCAATGCCCACTTTAATGGGTTGGGAATTTTCATCACAGTTTTACTTTCCTCTTGCAGCTGTTGGTTGTAGGTCAGTGACATAAATTTTACTGAAGGCTTCATCCTGCAAAACTTTATTATGGATGGTAGAGGTTCTTGTTAGTGGTACTGGGCACAGCAGTAAGTGCACCCTTTCATGCTAAGGACTTGCAGGGTCAAGCTGTGCTCGATTTGCAGGAGCAAACAGTGCCTCAGGTTAAAATATATGGGGGATCTGGTTCTTACACTTAAGGAAAATCTCTAGGATCATGCACAGAATTAAGCACATTCAGTCCCTCATGACTGCAGTGGGAGTTGAAGGCACTCAGCACCTTCTGGGATTCGGCCCAGAATAATTGTTTTCTGACGGGACTGCAATATTTGATTTTACTTGTAAAACAACTGGAGTTCTTCCTTAGAAGGGAAGGCTGACATTGTTATGAAGAAAGTCAGGGATTTTGTCCTCACTCATCAGAGAGCCTGAACAATTGCCCTTTGATTTTTAAAGAAAGCTCAGTGCACAAGAGATCTGGACACTGCAGATCTGAGACATATTTGAGTGCTTACTTCCAAGCTGTGCCTGAGGAGCTGGTGAGAAAGGGTCTTAAAAAATCACCACTGCACCTTTGACAGAGCTGCTCTCCACAGCGTTTTGGGATCTCTTCATCACATTTCACTGTGTGCTCTGAGCTCACACACAAAGGTGAAGGTGTTTCTGGAATAAAGCAGAGCTTTTGTGAGGTGCTGTGAAGATACAGAACTAGTGATTTTTTCTATTCTCATTACAAACATCATCCTGTGAGAGACTGAGCTTCCTGGCTCTCCGCAGACTCAATAAGTCAAGTGCTGAGATTCTGGATTACATGCATTTTCCTCACAGTTGAATTTCTTTGGATTTCAGTGGCAGCCCTCCTGTCTATAGCCTCTGAAGCAACTCAGGACTTTCACATTTGGCCCGTTATGGAGCTCAGCACCCCTGCAAGAAATGCACAAACCTACCTAGCCATGAGAGTCAAACTGAAAATGCACCTCATATTCTCCTACCATTCTCATTTAGTAACATTATAAAAAGTCATTAACAAACTCCGTAAAGCAAAATGACTCTTGAGACAGCAAATAAAATCCAGTTGCTTGTGTTTCATATCTTCCAGATAAACCAACAGCTCCTTCCTGTACCCTTTCTTCCCCCCTCCCCTCCATGATGCATTTCTGAATATTTCTGGAGCCTTTTCACACTCCTTTGGCAGCTGATCCTATCCCACCTTATCCATCATCATTGCTGCCTTGAGAGCTGATTCATTTATCTCATCGCTTTAATGCTGTCACCTCCAGCTTGGGATACATAGACCCAATTTCTTGGATTTGGTCTTTCATGTGGCCTCTTCCCTGCTGGCATCCACTCAATCATCCCCTCTGCCAGCTGATCTGCTCAGCTCCTCATATGTCATACACTTCTCAACCACCTGGTGGTTGCACACACACTATCTGCATTTAGCTCTTTCTTTCCCCCTGCATTCCTTGTTTACCTTCATCTAATGCAGGATTCATCTTCTTGTGTCTCTGTGTCTTTCCAAGACTGCTTCTTCTTAATTACAGACAGAGCACAGCAATAATGATGGTTTTGTGTCCTTTCTTCTTTATGTTCAGAATACTTTTTCACCTATGGAAAATAATTTCCCATGAAATTCAGTTTTATTCCACACTTCCTTTTACTTCTTATTTCTGTCTTTCTGTCTTGTTCCTAAATAAGTTACTTGCATTTAAAGAGAATGTACGTTCTCTCTTTCCCACCATCCCCACCAGGTCTCCCAGCTGGCTTACACTAGGGTGTTATTTTGTAACCACACTTGTTTTCCACATGCCACAAACTGACTTTGTTAGATGAGATGCTGCCAGTCAGCGTTCTTCTCTTTCCAGCTGCTCACCTTTACACCAGCCCCAACACAATTAATATTCTTTGCTGCAGGTAGCATCTTCTGCATATTCCAGCACCTTTTGCTCTCTGAACATAATTCTTCTATAACTCTTGATATGATAAGTCATACTGGCCAGAGTTAACCTTATTACTAGAGATGTACTGAGCAATCTTGCAGTCATGAGATACCAGGGATATTTCAGTAATGGGAAATCTGCTTCCCATACAAGATTGATTTTACTTATGACCTTTAACTGGAATGATACCTGTAAATTCTTATCTGCATGAATTTCTTGTTTTCTCTTGTCCCTTGCTGTCTGTGTATGTGTATCTTGCAGATATGAAGAACTGGGCATGTAACATGCTGTCTTCAAGGACTTGCAGTTGTTGCAATACACTCTGCTTTATTGGTGTAAAGTATCTGGACTCCTGTTCTGCCCTTAGGACAAAGTGGTTGAGAAAGATACAAATTTTCTGTTGCTTAACAGGATTATTTTAGTGCATCTGCTTAGTGCTTTCTTAATGTGAGTTAGTAAGTTCTACATGACCACAGCACTCAGTTTACTAAAATCAGGATTTGAAGAAACAAGATTAAATTTTAAGATAAAAAATACGGTTTAATCACCTAAAATAGTGTTTTAACATCGTATTTTCTTCCAACATGCTTTTTGTGGCAACCCAGTCACACAGGTATTTGGGATTCTGTTTTGTTTTCCTTCTGATCAAGTGTGTTGTCATTGCTGGTAAGTTTGAGTTCATCAAACTGTAAAAATAAGTCAGGAATGAAGGTTGACTATTCCCTTCCAAGATGGATTACAGCTCACAGTAAGGTATGCTTATTAGAGACATCAGTGTGGAGGTCCTGTGGCCATTGTTATGCAAGAGGAGAGTCCCCTTTGACCTTAAAATATGTGTGCATGTATAGATGAGAGGACCCTTACTGTGTCTTACAGAATCTCTTCACTATTAATTATGTGGAAATCGGCTTCCAAGAGCTTCTGTTTGCTGTGGACAGTATTTGTTTGATACTTCCTTAAACAAGCTAACTTCTTTAAACTTCTGCTCCTTTGTAGACCGTGTACATTTACGTGTCTTTCCATCTACAAACAGGAGATGAAATGCATTACAGATCATTTAGTAAAATACACATCCCCTTTCCTTATTGCTGAAATGATTGCAAAAGAATATTCCTATTACATAAGGTGAAAGCTGCCATCAACAAGGTAATCTGTCCCTTCCATCCTTTAAACTCTTTTTATGCTGGTCACAAGACCTGTTAGTTGTTTTCTTCTCTTTGCAATAGTCAAGTTGCTCTTGAATATTCTGAATTTAGTTCTGGAATTAGGAGCAAGTTAGATCAAAGGAAATATATGAATGAAATATCCTGGATCTCTCTCCGATAATTTAGCACTTCTGGAAGGAAGGAATAGCTTCTCAGTTCAAACGGCATAATACTGAATTCAAACTGCCAGCCAAATTTATCAAATCATGTTGTACACATGATTCCTAACATGAATTAAAGAGAACATCTTTAACGTTCAGTGTCTTCAATTCATTCAAGAGATAAGGCAGCCTGTGCCAGGACTGTGTTCAGTTTTCCTCACCAGATATCTACCCAGATTACAGAAACACTCCTGTGTATTGTAAAGGAGGACTGAAATCTTTGTATCAAGGTGAGCAAGTAGCACATTGCTTAGAAGTCTGAAGCTGTGAAGCTTGATGGGACTTTACATTTTAATTTTGATACCAGTCTCCTTTTCCAGTGCAAAATGGGTCAGGGACCATTCTTTATAACGCATCTGATGGCTTTCTCTTGCATTATGGAGAAGAGTGCTCATGAAGGAGACCTAAGTAATAGTGTGGGCATGCTGTAGTAAAAATGTTTTCTCACTGCCTAAAATTGTTCAAAAACATTTAGAAAGGAGTGGACAATCATCCTCAGCGTTGTATCAATGCCAGGTGCTATTCTTGTCTTTGACCTTCTCATCTGTTCTTTGAAAAACATACAGTGGAAATATCAACAATTTCCAGAAGAGCAGTAAATATTGTTGGAAGCTTGAAAAACTTCTATATTATAGGAGCAGAAATGTGGTTCTTGTGCTTAGTTCAACAAGAAAGTTGATGTTATTTGTTGTGTGACGTGTATACAGAAAGGAAATGTTTAACTGTTGTCCCAGTACCCAAACAAGAGACCCATTGCATGGACATAACACTACTGAAACCAAAAAACACTTTGAAAATACAGTATGTTAGATTATGGAGTTCCTTGTCATGAGACAGTGAAGCAGAAATAGAGAAAAAGAAAAGAGCCATGGTATGAAGAAGAACATCTGCAGATACATCAGGTGAGAAAGAAATATATAAGCCCTCTTACTTCCGAATAAAATCACCTGGTATTAGGAATTTCTCCAATGGGTATCTTATTGCATAACTGTCTGTTATAGGGATTTTATATCAAGTACTAGATGGACCATTGGTCTGATTTAGTATTGAAACACCTCTCTTTCTTCCATCATTTTCTCTGAGGGATACTTCCCATCAAAGTCTGCAATGTCATTTGAGTTAATTCATTAATTTTCATTGGCTTCTGCACTGTCTTAAGCTGGGGACACTGACAAATCAATTGAGGCATCTTACACCAGTTGAACTTCATCCTGGGACCCCACTGAAGGCTGCTCCTCACCAGCTGATCCACCTATACATGGCTCCTCGGCATTTGGGTTGAGGAGTCATAGGTGGCCATGAGGAGACAGTCACTTTGATCACTCTTATGCTGGTGGCTGCAGAAGTTTATCTGCATTCCCCACCTGGTTCAGTCTGGTTTTAATCGTGTTCTACTTCTGTTTATTTCTGCAGCACTTTGGCAAAGAATTTACCTCCTGCTTTTCTGTTTATCCTTTAATAAGGTCAATAGGACAGTTTTCATTACCTCCTCCATTCTCTTATCTGCTTCATTTCTTTCTCCGAATTTCACCAGCTATATGAAATCCATTTTTCTGCTGACTGATTTTTAACAGATCACAGAGTGAATACCACACACATTTTGTCCTGGGAAACCCAGTATAAACTTCCCAAATGCCATCAAAATACATGACTGTGCCCTTATGTATTTTGTTTTATTTAATTTCTGAGATTGTGCATTATATGTACTTGCTACACTGACTCAGTACAAGGCAATAAGTAATACAGCAAAACTGCAGTGAAGATAAATTATTGTCCTCTGATCTAGTGACAAAAGTCCTGTCATGCTTTTCCCTAAGTTTGCCAAATACAGCTTTATAATTTCATGTTAACAAAATCATGAGAATAGAAAGGAAAAGCAGAAGCTGAAAGAGGGAAGGCAAAGACTGGGGTGTGTAACTGGGAGAATGGGGCTTATGGCCAAAAGGGAATGTGAGAACATCATTAGCTAAAACCAGCTCTTTGATGATGAAGGAAGATGAGTGCCATGAATTTTTCCTCTAGCATTTCTAAAAGCCTGTCTTACACAGTGCGGTCCTGTGTGAGGTTTCTTCTATGATATGTCTTTAATCATCACGGATTACTTTCTCTCTCCTTGGGCAGCCACTCCCAGTTATTGCTTGTTTCTTACCCTGTTTCTCCTGGGTCTAGTTTTCTTACCTATTTGGAGTTCTAGGAGCAGCAGGAGTAGCCATGGCTACCAAGTGCAAGCTTATGCGAACTCCAGGTCTTCCTCAGTCTCGTGGACTTTCTCCCAGGTCTTTGAGTGCCCTGTGATACAGATTCAGGACTTCAGAGTAGTGGAAAGTGTCTTCTTAAACTGCTCAGAACATGGTAAGGGACTCAGGTTTTTTAATGTCTCAAATCTATTCTTTCCTGCTGCCAATGGTGACTACTCTTATGCACCCTTTCACCAGACAGCCTGCATGTGATGTCATGAGAACATGCTGATTTGAAGTGTTGACCCCCAAAGCATAAATCTTACTGGTGTCACAGCACAACCATGAGTAAGGAGCTGAAGGGGAAGGCTCAGGTCACAGAGCCAGGTCGCATAGCCACAGGCTATGAAGGAAGGTCTCACCCCTAGATATTATTTGCTTACCCAGCTCCAGTGAAGCTATAGAAAACACAGGTGCAGGCATTTGCACACTGAGGCAAAGCTCCCACGTCCAAAAGTGGTAATTATGCCTTAAGAGGTTATCTCTGGTTGGCTGGTGGAGAGACAGAGTCCCAAAAAGTCCCATCAGAGGGTAATTTGGGAAAGCATGCAAGATCATAGCCCTCTTGGGGCTTCTGTGGTATTCTTAGCCAGGAGGGAAGCTTCCACCTGCAACCCAATCTCTCCTCCGACTTCCCCCATTAGTTGGAGCACAAATCCTATCTTGGGTTGAATTGCTCTGTATCTTAAGTCAAGTCAGGACAAGAGCAGCACCAGCATCATACCCTAATGTAACAGCATAGTGAGAACAAGGCCTTAGTTTTTCTTAGGCTGTTTTCAGTCAGTAAAGGAAACTGAAACACTTTGAGGAGTCTGGCATAAGCAAGAAAACTAAGTACAGACACGTCTAGTTCAATGTCAGAATGTACAGGCAACTGGAGACCTACTAATATTCCATGGTGTTAAGATGGCAATATATGTGGATTACCTCCTGCACAGTACATCCTCTTCCCTTTCTTTTCCTATTCTTGGAGTCTCTAGCTTAAGGACTTGTGGCTTTCATACTCTTCGATTCCCAGAGAGCCTGTCTACATCTTTTCAATGCTATTTTATCACCTTGTTCACTAGGCAGTGGAAGAAAGGAAACCCCCCCAAAACAATAGGCAAAGCGATACTTTGAGCAATATTTTAATCTCTCTGAATGTTTTAGGCTTTCTTCACACTGCTTCTGTTAATTAATCCCGCCAACTTCACTCAGAACCTACAAGATGATGGTCAGATCCAATTTAACATCTCTGGAAGGCTCTTTGTTTTGTATATTGATGCTAGAAATTCCTCCTTACTAGCACACAACCAGTTAGAGCCTTTATTTAGTAAAATGTGGAGGAGTTTGAACAGCTTTTTCTGCCATCAAACATGTAATTCACAAAGGTGCAGAACTGGCTGCCAGGGTGCTGCAGGCTCCATCACCTCAGTACAACGATTAATAGTTTACTGCTCTTGCAGTAAAATTGTGGCTCTGGGCTTTGTTCTATTTTTACACTCACCCTATATGCATCTGTTCTCACTTTATTCTACATCCTGTTGCCATCCTCCTGCTCATCTGTCTCTGCCATCTTTAGACATCTTCCACTATCAGGTTGACACCACTGTAAATTCAGCACCTTCAAAGGAATTACTTTGGAGCTATGTCAGTAAGTAAAGACTTTAGGTCTTTGCTTTTTCTCTCACACCCACCTTTCTTTTACTGCCACGTGCAATTGGACCTTCTCTCAAGTGTTCATGTGCACTGGTCATCAAAATTCTTTGCCATCAAATGCCACTGTAAAGTCAATAATATCCTTATCACTCTCTTTCTGGGCATTCTTTTAACAAGTGTCACTGCAGTATGGGATGGAGAGTATGATCTGAGGAGGAGCATGTCTGTGATCTGCCCTTCAAGCTGATGTCCACATGGGCAGCGTGCTATGTAGCTGCCCTGCCCACAAGGAAGAAGGTACTTTGGTATTTTAAAAGCCCAGGTCTTATGTTTTTATTTACAGAGTTCTAGATAATTTCCTAAATGGAATTTAAGGAGCATTTTCAACATCCCAGTGTGCCTTCCTAAGTCACAGACACTTGAAATCTCAAGCTTAGATTCGTATTACCTGAGTATTTATACTGGATTAATGAAATCACTTGATCGTTGATGGAACTCCATGATCACATAAGAATTAGTCTACATAGATCTTTTAATGAGGATAACATAAGAAAAGTGAGATTTCTGCTTTTTCCAGGCCAGGCTCAGAGGTGCCAAACCTGCAGAGTCTCTGGTTGCGAAATGCATTGGCCTGGTGTGAAACTTTGGTAAAATAATGAAAACATTCTCCTTACATAAATGCTGAATAAATCAGTGGCTCTTAAAGTGATATTTCCTTGTTCCTGCTACAAGGTTATGTGTAGCCTCATGAAAAAAAAAGGAAAGAAAGAGAATACATAACGTGCAAACTCTGTCTGCAGAAGGACCAATCTGTCATCACAGGATACACTAAAATTTCCTTAACTCTTGCCATGATCACAAAATCCCCCATGTAAAACTCTGACATTTTCTCTCTAACAGAAAACAAAGGAGAGCAATATGTACAAGAAGGCAGTAGGAAGCCTGAAGCTATTCGCATGTCATTGTCAAAGGCAGAAATAAACCCCACAAAAGTTAAAGGATTCTGGAATATAGCAGAAATCTCCAGACATGAGTCAGACACTAAAAATGCCCAAACTCATTTAAAAAGCTCTTTGTCACAGTCCAAAAAAACAACATTTTCAGTGTTTTTCCTTTTACTTTACATCCCGCTATTGCAAGTCCATGGCTAATTATGATCTGAATGATATCTATTATTCCTGTGTCCTTCTAGATCAAGCCGGATGCGTTCCAAATATGGCCACAAACATATTACAGTGGCCAGTAAAATCAAAAGAATAAGATAATTCTGTTGTAAGGGTTAATGGTATTCACTCCCACTCAGTTTGACTCACTGGACAAAAGCTCTAGTGTGCCTATTCTAGGCAGCTGTGCTGAACAGTAAAGATTTGGAGTCCTTTGTAGGCTGGAGAAAAAGAAAGTCTTTGTAAACTTTTTATTTAGTATATTCTACCAAACACCCATGTGTAACAGTTAAAACATTTGGAGTTGCAACAGGCTAAGGAAAGTTTGCACAGATAAACAGAGTTATTCTAAATTTTGTGCCTACTAAGGTCTGAATCACAAAGTCCCATTGCATTTCATTTCAAATGTATGTGCAAGAAATCATTTTTCTTACCAGGGCCATTGTGTCCTTTGGGCTTTGTTTAATCACGTTAAAAATGTTAATGCAAAGTAGAAAATGATGTATGGTTTGAATCACTCCATGTTTACAGCAATCTGTGGGTGATCATGCTTCAGAAGAGCATTGGTTTTCTTCTGGTATAATTCCCTTTACTGATGTTGTTCTTGGTGTGTGCTAATGAAGAGTCACGCCAAAAGCCACTAAAAAGCAAATGCATCTTGGCATATTCCTTCCTAAATGGGAAGTAATAATACCTAAAGGGGGCCTACAGGAAACCTGGAGAAGGGCTTTGGACAAGGACAAGGGGGAGTGGTTTTAACCTGCCGGAGGGGAGATTGAGATGAGCTCTTAGGCAGAAGCTCTTCCCTGGGAGGGTGCTGAGGCGCCGGCACAGGGTGCCCAGGGAAGCTGTGGCTGCCCCATCCCTGGCAGTGTTCAAGGCCAGGTTGGACACAGGGGCTTGGAGCAAGCTGCTCTAGTGGAAGGTGTCCCTTCCCATGGTTGGGGTTGGAACTGGATGAGCTTTAAGATCTCTTCCAACCCAAACCATTCCATGATTCTGTGATTCTAGGATTCATTATCTGGGTAGATCCCTCTGAAACAAAATTAGCTTTTAGCAATGTTCTCTCAGCCTTTGCATGGTTCAGCACTTCCTCGATATCCTGGCTGGGAAGGCACTGAAGTACTTAAATACAGAGACAGCACAGCAGAACTGCAAGGAATCCGGCTTGATGGGCTCCTCCTTAGGACTAAGCCATGTTAGTGCAGGGGTTAAAAATCCCTCCGGAATCATTCAGGTTTTGCTTCTTCCACCTTAATCTAAAGTATCTAAAGTCAGAACCATGGCCATGTTGTAAGGTCAATAACAATTAATATTGTTGTTTCCATCTCACAGACAACAGTCAAAAAGGAATGAGGGAGGTTGAAAGAGTTGGATGGCACTTGGCAAAGGACATTTCAGCCCACTAGAACCTTTACCTCTTTCAGTGATCTTGAGGGACGTCTGTGCCCTGATCATGTGCATTTGAGGTTGGCTGAGATGACTGAGGCTGTGTCAGGTGTTAGGTCAGACTCTTCATTTCTCAATCTGTCTAGTTCCTCTGTATTTCACAGCCTGTTTTATGAAGTGTAGTGTTACTTCTATTGCAAAGGGTTTCCTTTTCCAGCAGCTGTCTGCTGCTTTGAGTATCAATTGGTGGCTTTTTCTGTCACAGGGCAGGCTGTCTTTCATTGGGATCCTCTTTATTTCCCAGTTTTTAAAGTGTCCTGAGGAGTGAAGATGTCACAGAAGTGGCTTCCCCAGGAACGAAAAACAGTGAGGAAATGACCTGTGTATTGGGCTGATGACCAAATCCTCAAGATCTTACTCTATTTTCAGCCAGGAAAATTCCTGGTAACTCAAACAGGAGTTTACTTTATTAGGATGAGCCAAACTTTGTTCAGAATTCATGAATCAGGCCATATTTGAAGTAGGTGCTTAAGCACATGCATGCATCCCATTGAGTTCAGGGACTTTGGAATAATGTAGGTATGTTGCTTGTTTTTAAATATGTGCTTAAGATAAAGTATATCCTTGAATACCACAACCTGTTGTTTGTGCATTTCTCAAGTGGTTTGACGTTGTGAAGTAAATCCGAGGTTGTGAGGTAAAGCTGAACTTTTAACCAGATGCCAAAATATTTGCTAAGTCTTGAAGGAAAAACTTTGGCATTTTCTCTGGGTATTGAATAATCTCCATCTCATTAAAGATCTTCCTATTTTCCCTGATGCATAGATCTTGCCTCTTCCAGGTATTTCAGTCAATATATAATGTCATTCTTCACTGTGTTTATTAACAGCATAAGAGATGGAGGCACTTGCTTACGAAAACCATGTTAAAGGTATATGTGATGTTATTCTAGTTGCAATTATGTCAGAGGAAGGGTTGTGCTTCCTTTTCAAACTGATTTTGATGTACAGATTTGCCAAACTATTTGAAAGCCACAGACACTTTAGCATTCATGACACTATTATTCACTATCGTAAATCTAGATCAGATATGTGCTGTCTGACTTGATAGTGGATATTCTGTCGGAGAAAAATGTGTTCCCCTTTAACTTTTAGCAGTGACATTGCTTATGTTACATCACTTTTCATGTTACTATGCATCATATTGGTCAAAGATGTCGGTATTTATAGCACAGAGATTGCCTCACTATAATTAAGGTTGTGTTAGGGTTTATATTACCTTATAAAAGCCCTATTTTCAGGAGCTTGTAACTCCATTACCAAATTCATTTTGGCTGTGAAGCTTTCAGTTGGGGAATATAAGAAATGAAAGACACTTGCAGTTTAAGTGGGTGATGGCCTCTTGTCTTCCAATTTGGTCTCTGCTAGTGTGACTTCCAGTCTTTGCCATGTTTCGGGTGCTTTTGCTTTAAACTTCTTGCTGATTTATATTTTTAGGCTAACAGACAACAGGAACAAAGTATGGGTACGCTTTGGGAATCTGTGGTACCTCCTACAAGTTGCTCAGTGCCAGGACGTTTCTGGACTGATGTAAATCACCAGGGCAGTGGGTGAGTGTAGAGACCCAGCTGCAGAGAGCAGGTTGCAGTGACATAGCTACAGGCTACACTGTGTGTCAGGGTCTTCTACCATAACCTCTCAGGTCCTCTGGGTGGTACAACTGCTGCCAGAGTGCAAATCAAATACAGGGTGAAAGAGAGCATGCTGCCCTTCCTAAGTAGAACCATCATAACCAGGCCAAATACAGATTTGGTTCAAGTGGGTACAGCTCTTCCATGACAGTGAATTTATTTGCTTTTTGTAGATTGAATGTCTTATTATAAGGCTATAAAAAGTTCTCTCTAAAGAATGACACATAAACACTAACACTGCAGTCTACGGATAGATAGCTGGTACAAGTCAATGCAACTACTCTGAACATCACAGAAACACTCAAACACATACCAAGAAAAGCTGTGGACTCACTGTTTGGGCTTTTTTTTCATGGTAAGGATGTAGCTAAGGTATATTTAGACCAACCCTCATTTTTGGAGTGATTCATCACAAAATGGACACACTTCAAGTCATAAATGTGTTGACTAAAAAGCTCAGGTATTTTCTTTATAGACTAAGTGTAGAGCCAGTGTTTGAGTAATCCCTTTTATTGGACTAACTGTACACTATTGACAGACCAGCTTTCTAGGTATAGGAATCCATTCTTAGAGCCAACCCCTTCCTGACCTGCAGGGGAGTTTTGTATATCCCTAAAGCACGACTGTCAATAGTGCTGCATTAGTCCAATAAAAGGGATTACTTGAAACTTGACTGTAAATTTTGTCTCACTAGTAAAGGCTAGTAATTAAAAATATTGAGTTGTGTAACAAGACGTACTGTGTATTGTGAGGTGCTAATAACCAAGTCCTTCCAAAATGATTTGCTGTATTGCTTCCAATGCACACAGCAGATAAAAACAAGTAGGAAATATCAAACCAACCTCAACAAACAACAACCCAGTTCTGATCTTGGTGTGAGATTTTCCAAGCTCAATATGCAGGTGAGCAAATAGAGCAAAGAGTTAAACACCCTTTCTCCTGCCAGGGATGGAGAGGGCAGATGACATATCCAGCAAGGCTTTAAGGCAAAATTCTTACGTCCTCATGCCAGATAGTGGGTTGCTATCTGAGCAGTGAAAACTTCCAAACTACTCACATAGGAGGGGACTACTCAATAGCAATACAGGTATCAGAGGTATCAGAGCACATGGCCCCTAAATGTGCTTGATTAGGACTCTGTTGTAAACAAGACAGAGTTAGTACTAAGCATACAAACTACGGTTGTGTTACGAACCCTGCAGCACAGAGCCTGTACTTCTGTTCTTGTGTATGTAATATTCCAGATCATTGTATCAGGAACTGAAAGATCTTTATACTACCCTTGTTTCTTATGGGTACTTGTAAAACTGGGAAAAAACTGTTTTTCTGTTCAACAGAGAACTTTCAGCTTGAACCATTTACTTCATAGTATATTAACCCATTTACTTCATAGTTCATTACAGCTGCCCAGTGTAGACTGGTTCATAGGCTGTGTTCCACCTAAGCCCAAACCTGGACTTTCAGGGGAAGCTTGAGGAGCTTTTACTTCCCATTCCCTACAGATCAGTTACTGATCTGCTACAGATTTGCCCCAAATCCCTACAGATCAGCTACTGTTCTGTGAGGCAGTGTGGTAGCATCTCCATAGTTCTGGGTATGTGCCATCCACTGCAGTGTCCCTCCTTATGCTCTTGCACAGCTGTCTATGGCCATCATGGGATCCCCAGATGTACCAGTTTGACCTGGTAAGATGCTGGGAGGACTCAGTTCCCCTATTAATGCAGAGGATGCATACTCTGAGGGTCTTGGGCACATAGCCTGGGCATCACCCACAGCTGAGGATGCAACTTCCCACTGTGCCAAGGAATCCTCACCTGGCTCATTTTTGAAAACTGCATGTTGGAACTCCCTGAAACCAGAACCCTGAAAGCTGCCAAATCTGGGGAAAGATGGATTTGATTAGAGCTTTGCTTCTTAGGCCATTTTCTTCCAAAGTACCAAAGGAAAAACCAGCCTTGTTCCTGTTGTTCTTGCTCACTGCAGAACAGAACTTCCCTTTGAAATGGAGCCCCTGACTGACAGCTTTTGGCACCTAATCTGTTACTGCTAGTAGTGATGCAGGAGAGGGAGTGCATCAGTGTAAGTGCTCCACTGCAGTGGACTTCTGATTAAAGCAGAACAAAATGTTTAGATTTACCCTCTGGTTTTATTATGCATGGCTTCATCTGTTTCATTCCTCTTCTCCATGTCTCCTAGAATGTCAGGAAAGTACATGTATTTTTTTAACTAGCTTTATTTCCTTGGGTGCTTCAGGATCCTAAGTTAAGAAAAATTCTTCTCCACGGTAGCTTTTGGCTTTGTTCTTCTTAGAGCTCTTTAGACCTTTGAACTGCTGCCATTACAGCTGCCTCAGAGCTCGTCATGTGGCTCTTGAATTGAGCTTTTGAGTATGCCCCTGCAATGCTCTCATTCCGAACTGTTGTACTTTTAACAGTATCATTGTTTTGAATGAAATAGCACTTCTGTGCCAAAAATGGAGGTTATTTCTCCACAGCACATTCTGGGCAGGCAAGCATTCAGGCTGCAGCTCTCCAAGCCAGTCAAAAGCCCTGCAACCACATGAGCACAGTATTGCACTGGACTAAATAAACCAGATATGCATCTGGGCAAAAGTTGTCTTCAGGCACTTGACTGATTCATGGCACAGTTAGAGGCAGCTTGTCTCTTCTCAGAAAGTGTGGGATGGATATATTTTAACCAGTGGGATATAATTTAATGCTGATACAGTATTACTATTATTATTACATGATGCTTCTAGCTCATTAGTGGCTCTGATGGAATAAGGCTCCTTCCACTGGGGTTGGCACAGTGCATTCACATCAGCTGGGGAACCACAATGTAAACAGACCTTGATCTTGCAGACATTTACACATATTTTTAACTTCTTACACAAAAAACCCAATCAACTTACTCTGTATCTATCTTAATCAGGTGTGTGACTGCTCTGTAGATGGAGAAGAGAAGCTGTGTGGAGACCTCAGAGCAGCCTTCCAGTATCTGAAGGGGGCAGTAGGGATGCTGGAGAGGGACTCTTCATCGTCTTGTAGCAATAAGACAAGGGGTGCTGGGTTTAAAGTTCAGGTCAGATAGAAGGAAGAAGTCCTTTACTGTGAAGGTTCTGAGGCACTGGCACAGGGTGCCCAGGGAAGCTGCGGCTGCCCCATCCATAGCAGGGCTCAAGGCCAGGTTGGACAGAGCCTTGGGTGACATGGTCTAGTGTGAGGCATCCCTGCCTGTGGCAGGGGGTTGGAACTGGGTGATCTTGAGGTCCTTTCCAACCCAAACCATTCTATGATTCTATGATTAAGAGCTCACCAAGGCTGGTCTTTGTTTCTAACATATATATATATATATATATATTTAGGCAGTAAGCTAGAGTCTGAGTGAATGCAATAGTAACATTACCTAGAGCCAAAAAGCCCTCCTAAAAGATCATTTGGTTGCAAAAACCTATTAACAAATTTTCTTCTTGTTTAGATAGGGCCTCCCATCATTACAACGAGAGCAAATATCCTTGGGAAATTAAAGCAAGAATGTATCTTGAGTGCAGCCTTGAGTGAAACACCCAGAGATTGTGCTGCAACTGCCTATCAGGAGGACAGATTTCTGAGACAGAGCTGGGGGAAAGAATTACTACCTGATGCTTTCTACAAATGCCACTTCAGAGCTGAATAAGATACCTCCTAGATTTTACTTATTTATTCTCTTTGAAGTAGGAGCATTAAATTAAAACCAAAGCCACAGAACACTTAGCACTCAAGCTGGAGAACACATGATGAGCTTTCAAATAGTGCTGAGGGAAAGACAACAGAGAATAGAAGTGGCTTTGTATCATGTTAGACTTCGTTTTCAAGCAAAACTAAACATCAAAATATTAGAACACAAGCACAAAACCTCATTGTCAGTAAAACTAATTAGTGTTCTGCTGCTTAATGCAAAAGCCTACATGATGTCTTGACCTTTTTTACACATTGTGTCTGAGGTTGTGCAATAAAACAGAGGGAAGCACAGAATGCCTCCAGTTAGCCTCGGAGCTTTGCTTCCTCATGGAGTTCAATTGAGCACAACAATACAGGCTATGTCTAGAGCCCCTTTTTAAAGCTCTCCTCTTTCTTAGAGCTCAAGCCAGTGAATTAAAACAGTCATGCTGGCAAATAGTTTTCTCTAGAGTGGTTGCCATTCCATTTGCGTGGAATCTTGCATTCTTAACAGTATATACATAACAAAGATTAATAAGGAATGGCTTCTCCAAGAAATTATTCCCACAAACTGTTCCTTCCTTGAGTTGTTATGCAACTAGTCAATAGAGAGCCCTTTTTGAAACTGATAGTCAGATCTGTTTCATATTGCCAGGTCTTGTAGAAATGCTGTGCTCAGTAATACTTTGCTGCAAGCTAATCCAGCATCTTCTCAGATTGTAAAAGAGGCTAAAAAAACCCTCTCAGAATTTGGGAAACACAGTTTATTTCATTCTTCTCTTTAAAACAAAATCTTAAGTCAATCAAAAGTCACTCTTAAAGCACAACAAAGACCCCGAATCTCTTGCTGGTGGCACAGAAACCTTAACTTCTATTCAAAGTCACTACTGGCTATGCAGATTGCTGAACTTTGGGTATTTCCATTAAAAACACCAAGAGAGATTTAAGTAAGATTAGGTTAAAATTCCCAGTAATATTTGGTCTTCAGCTGAATGGGCCTCTGTTGAAATCATTGGTAAAATTCCCAATCAGGGTATTTTCCCAAAACAGCAATTACTCCCCTTCCATTTACCAAAAATGCTACTATTAGTGTATGAAACAGAAAACAAGCGAATATGAATCAACTAAAAGTGATGCCTAAAACTGATTTTGAAAGAAAGGAAAGAAGGAAGGCAAAGAAAATATGAAAATGATTATTTTTACTCGTAAGAAGAAGAGAGATTGGAAACCTTTTATAGAACTGAGAATGTGTTTCTTGCACTAGTACAAAATTTGTTCCAAGGTTTTTAGTGGTACAAGAAAGCAGAAATGTTCTACAGAGACCAACTTTTCCAAATGGAGCTCAGAAATTGCCCATTTATTTGAGCAAGGCACCTTAGAAATACTGTCAGAAGGACTGCAAGTCAGTCTGGGAGAGGTGTATGAGCTACTGAAACACTGCAGCTAATCCGTGTCTCTATGCCTGGTAGAAAGATGAGGTGAAAAGAAGACTGTTGAAATTATAAAGATGGAAAAAACCATGGTCTGATCCCAATCTAGGAGAAGTTTTGCATGTTGTCATTCACAGTTTGCTGCCAAGTGTTGCTAGAGGCAGGCTGTGGGGGGTTTCTGATGGGTAGAGTGAAAGTCTGTGTCAGGATCCTGCTATCAAGAAAAGGAGAAAGCAGTTCTCAGCGCTGGCTATTAACAATGCTCACTGATAGCACCAGCAGTGTGCCCACAGGCTGCATTTGTGAGTGAAGTGAACTGTGTATTTCATAGAATCATAATCAAAAAATAGTTAGGATTGGAAAGGACCTTAAGATCATCTAGCTCCAACTCCCCTGCCATGTGCAGGGACAAAACATATTAGACAATGTCACCCAAGACTCCGTCCAATCTGGCCTTGAACACTGCCAGGGATGGAACATTCATCACTTCTTTGGACAACTTGTTTCACTGCCTCACCACCCTCACAGCAAAGAACTTCTTCCGTATATCTAACCTAAATCTCCCCAGTTTAAGTTTGAACCCATCACCCCTTGTGCTATTGCTACCATTCCTGATGAAGAGTCCCTCTCCAGCATACTTGTAGCCCCCTTCAGATCCTGGAAGCTGTTCTGAGGTCTCCAAGCAGCTTTTCTTCTCCAGGCTCAACAGCCCCAACTTTCTCAGCCTATCTTCACACAGGAGGTGCTCCAGCCCTTGATCATCCTTGTGGCCTCCTCTGAACTTGCTCCAACACTTCCATGCCCTTACGTTGAGGACACCAGAACTGCACACGGTGCTCCAAGTGGGGCCTCACAAGAGCACAGTAGAGGGACTGGATCACCTCCTTTGACCTGCTGGTCATGCTCCTTTTGATGTAGCCCAGTGAGTCACTAGCAGTTGTGATGGTTCATTATACAAACTCTATGAGTCCAGTTTTGAAACACAAACTCTTCATTGTTGTGTCCAAACCCTTTAGCAAGGTGCTCAGGTTGCTATTACACTACCAAGGGCTTTAGGATGAAATACCAGGGGTAATACTACAGTATCAGGAAAGGCTTGTAGAGCAGTTAAAATTGAGGGACTGTTGTATGAATCACCAAACATGCAGAGTCCCTAAATGCCACTTTGACGCACTCACATATACTTCCCAAATTCCCAAGAATCTGTCTACCATAGCTGGAAGCACAAAATACAATTGCATTACGATAGTGTAGGGACCCATGGGGAAACGCAAGACATTGATACAGACAGAACATAAAGTGGGAGACGGAGAAGTGCTTTTGTGTGACCGCCCTGAAGAAATATGGGTGTTCAATGACCAGTCAGACTTACTAATTCTGGCCTGAGTAAAATACTCATTCTCCTCACCCATTTGCTATTGCTATCACTAAACCCTTTTATTTAGGTTTTCCTTGCATGTCAGGGTCTGGTCATACAGAGGTGGGATTCAAACTGAAGCATCCAGACTAGAGAAGAGGGCTGGAGCTGTCATTGTACTGACTGACAAACACAACCACAGGCTTCTCCTTTCTCAGATTTAACCTCCCAGGTCAGAGAGTCTGCAACTGACCTCCACAGAAGATCATATTTGTGATGTGGCGGGTTGAAATGGAGCATTTGCTAATTACAAAGGTACCTCAAGCCATGCCAAAGCCCTTTTTTGTTGTCTGGAGAGTTATAACAATCCTTTTCTGGCAGTTAGTTTTAAGATCATTAAATGATCCTCATTTGCAATATATTTGCAGAAGATTACAGCCCATCTAAATTGACCCTGAAGGAAGACTTATTTCATTAATGGGCTGTCCTGTGCTAATGCATAAAGCTAGAAAAATATATCTATTAAATTCTTAATGTGTAAATGATGTTTCTGGCTTTCTTCTTAATTACAAAGCAAAATGAGCCTGAAGTGCACTCCGTCTAGGAAAAAATGATCAATTTAATCCATCTTCCAAGAGAAAACTTTTCTCAGTGAGTTCCAGCATTCCAGCTCTTCTCAGCCAGGGCTGGAGCCTTATTGCTTTGTTCAAAACCACAATAAAATGTGCCAACACAATTTATTTGGTCCCTAGATTCCAATGAACAGAGCTTTCCCACATTAGCTTAGTTTACTCCCTGTTTGCTAAGTTTTTTGGGAAAAAGCTAATGCAAAATCTGGATGAGCAGGGCTTTAGAAATGAGTAATGCCAGGAGATTATGGGTTGAGAGGGTATATGCAGAATATTAATACAGCCCATAGAAAGAGATTTACAGTACATACGGATTTGCAATGCACTCTCAGTACAGACCCACGTAACTATGCCCTGAGTATCATCACAGTGTAATTCCCAGACAAAACCAATCCTTATTAAGGTGAAGGTAAGGCTGTAAATACATATTAATAATTTAAATGGGGAAAGGAAGGAAACAGAACAGTTCAGTTTGGGGAACCAAGTGAATGTCAGGAAATTAATCCTAAATTAGTGTTACACTTCCAACAACCAAACAATGGGAAGCGTGGAAATGAGGGAAAGCTCTGCAGGCTCCTGCCACTCGGAGCACCCTGGGGGCTGCATGGGAGAGATGCTTTCAGTGACAAGTATCCTCGCTAGCTGACATGTTTAATCTAAGATATATCTGCTTTGGCCACAGCCGTTGATGGCTGAGGGCCTTTTAAATCCTGTGTACTTTGGCATTTCTCTTTCAGCAGATGACATTTTAAACTGTGTCCAGTTTACACAGCAGAGTAACTGCAGCATAATGAGGGGTTTCTAATGTCTGCAGACATGAGTAAATGGCAGTACCGTTTTCCAGTGTGTGTCCTGAAAGAAGCTGATTCCACCTGCTTTAGATTTCTAAGATATTCCTGTAGCTGAACATTGTGGAATAAAGGAATGACTGATCTTATGTAAGGAAATATCTACTGTGCCCAGCTAGGTATGCTCAGGAAAAATGATAAGCATCCTCCTAATGTCCAGGTGCTTCTTGGAGAAGGTCCCATTGATGACTCCCTCATATTGATATCACACTGCTCTGTCAAGAGGTTCTCCTCTGATTTTGGCTGCACAGCCTCTTGTTCCTGAGCTTCAGCCACTGGGAGTCGGCTTATATTTAGACTGGGGACCTAGTGTTAGCTACTACCTTGGCTGTTAAGTTCAGAGCATGATCCTTCCTTCCCAGTAGATGTGTGGGCTTCTGCACTAGCTGATGGCTCCAGTTGTCCTACAGAGTAGATCTGTAGGGAAGTGTTCCTTCCCCTGGGACATAAACTCTCCTTCCTTTACAGCAGGTTTTTTCCTTCACAATAAGGCTTTTCCTTGTTGTGTTTTTTCCTCCTAAGCTCCTTGTGTCTGCCAAGTATGTCTTGTGGCTACCACCAACATGGGCTGGAAGTAACAACAATAATAGCAGCCATAATGAGATAATATTTTCTTCCTCTTCTTTTATATTTATATACTATATATACTTATATACTGCTTTTCCCACTGTTCTGGCACTGCAGAGCAGCTGCACCACTTGAAGAGACAGTTGTGTGTGTTTTGTACACAGAAATGCCTCACTTTCTCTTGTGGGCAATGCCTGGTGAAGCCTTATCCTGGAGCGTATTAGGGATCTGTGGGGCATAGATCTGCCAGGCTTTAATCCTTTCCATAAAAGCAGACATTTGAGGAATTTCTTCTTTCAATTGAGTATTTATATGAAATGCAACACCTTCAAAATAAAATCATAAACCAACCCCAGTGTTCTGTCATTTTAGAGAGCGAAATCTCTTCCTGCTTTGAATTCAAGCCTCCTGAAGCCTCTTTTATTTCCAATTTATTCCCACTGATTATTGCTCCATTCTGTTTAATGAATTTGATATTTAATACTTTATTCACCCATTTGATTTTTGCACCAATTACAGGCAAGACAATTACATTGTTCTTACAGGTTCCTGTATCTTCAAGGCCCTTTTTTCTCTTGCATTGTTTATTGCTTTAAAAATAACAATCCTCTTGGTATTTGGAGGGGATAACAACAGGAGCAACAGGCTTTTAATACTTAGGGTGTATTTAAATGAATCTTGCTACTTCTGTTAGGAAAACAAAACCGGTAAGAACATCTTCAGAGTTTATGCCCTTGATAGGTCAAATGAAGTGTGTCTGAAACCAAAGAAGTCCTACTACGACCATGCCAGCGGAAATGAATATTATACCACTCATACTAACAAGTATATTTCCAAAGGGGCTGGAGGTATTAG
Organism: Pezoporus occidentalis; assembly: GCF_034315485.1. Taxonomy (NCBI): domain Eukaryota; kingdom Metazoa; phylum Chordata; class Aves; order Psittaciformes; family Psittacidae; genus Pezoporus; species Pezoporus occidentalis. The sequence goes on along the minus strand of NW_026913833.1, from coordinate 772,276 downwards.
AAGACTCTAAACAGATGCCTCTGAACTTAAAATACACTTAATTCCAAAGGCTTGTCTTGTAATTCATTTAGCCAACATAGAACCTATGAAGAGAATGCGGGGCATAGCCCAGCATTACTCAGCACCTCCAAACTTCAAGGAGCATGAAGACATGTAATTTAATTTAACCAAACCAAACCATTCACGCTCATTTTTCACATTCATTTCCGTCAGGCGCATACTGGCAAACGTCAAGGAAAACATTCTCCAATTTATAGCTTAATCTCCTGCAAGAAAAATATCCATCTGCTATAAAAGGAAAGTGCACACATAAGCCACATCAAAAGGATATCACTCATACTTTAGTTTCAGTTTTTATTCACATTAACTTGGACTTGTGGTATGTGAGTCTGTAAACAGCCTATCCAACAAGTGAAGCTTACAACTGACTGTTTTAGCAACACATATTTGAAGCGACAGTTTTAACATGCCTTGTGTTAACGCAGCTTGGATTGCATTAAGAACTCCCAAATCTCAGCTGTTACGTGAGAATTGACAGCTGTATTTTTCTAGCATTAACTAATGTGCCAAGGGAGAGCAGTGGGGGGACTCCAACACGTGGCAGAGAATGAACGCTGAACTTTCCCAAGCTCCTGCTGGAAGTTGGACTGCAAACCTCTTGCTTTGAAAAAGTGTTTGGTTCTGTAACGTGGCTGCTGCCTGGCATGTTAATGGAATAGAAGATGCTGCTTCTTCCCTTCTCCAAATGGTGTTGGTATTGGAGTATCACCAAGCAAATCCCCTCTCCCCCACCTCAGCCTAGTCACAGGTGATGTTTAGTTTGTTTTAGGTTGTTGTGTGTAAAGCTCGGTGACAGAAATGACAGGAAGGAAGTAAATCCAGGAGCAAATAAACCTGGAAAATCTGATGAAAGGTGGGAAGGTCTGAATTCCTGGTGCAGGAAATAACCACGAGAACTCAAAGCTGTGCTGAATCCTAACCTAGCATACAGAGAAAGAATAGATTATCTCTTTGCTCTTTCTATAAAGTGGTAACAATGAATCAGTAGCAACATCTGTGCTTAATGGGTTTTGGTGCTGTTAACCTACTGAGGTAAATAGAATGCAATCCACCTTCTGAAACAGGTCTTGCATCAATGTCTCTTCACACTCAGGTAGGCTTTGTTTTGTGACTTCCTTTAACCTTTCCCCACATTGCCTGAAGTTTCTTCTTTTTCAGTGAAAACTCTTAAAGCATTTTTCCCCCGCACAATACCATGAGACACGATTAGAGGGTGCTCTGGGATGTTGTTATCATCCTGGTGTAGTTAGTTGTGGTTATTTCCCTCCCACAGTTTGAGGTTGACCTGTACAAGTTACACCAAAAGAAAACTACATGGCCTTCTCTTTGCTTATAGTGTACCACCAAGAAAGCCATCAATGCAAAGCCGCAGTGAAAGGCTGGTTTGCAGTGAAGACATAACTTTAGACAGCCATGTAATTTTCTTTTCATGTTGGTCCCTGACAAGAGACAATATGTTATAGTTCCAGGAATGGATAACAGGGAGAAGAGGGGAAAGAACTACAGCTTTATTTTAAAGTCTCTCCAACCCTGCTTTGTTTTTGGAGCTTTTTTGGAGTTGACTTAGGACTGGGTTCAATAAATTATAGTGGTTTGTTCCAGATTTGCAGTTAAATGACTAGTTCAGGGTGTTTCAAGACCCCTGGTCTGGTTCTCTGAATGGGATTATGATTAAGAAATACCAGCATACAAAAGCCGTTAAACACTTGTGCTTTGCCTTCCTTATAATCTAATATTTAATATATGTGATGCCAAATCTGTTGCAGTTTATGGGCTGTCTCTAACTTCAGTGACAAGCTTTTAGTTAAGCATGTTTCAGATCAAGGTACAAATATGCTATTTGTTTTCAGAACAAGTAAGTGATAAGAAACAATGTATATCCAGTTTGGAACATTGTTTGGAAAATTCAACTTGTGGAGCTGATGGGGGAATTATACCCCGTCTGTGCTATACCAGGACTGTACCACATATTTACCTTTTAAATATGTTACTGGACTTGATTTCTGTTGTCTTACTTCTTTTGTAAAAGATTTAGATTAAAATCCAGACTTTTGACCAACAATAGCTCAAGCATTTATGGGAAGATCACTGAAGATTTTAAGTACCTCTGCCTTGACTTCCTACTCTTCACTTTTCTCTCTAAAACAATGAATTTCCTTCAGTTTTCCTCCTTTTTCTGAAAAGCTCTGTACTTACTCTGAGAGAGTAACATTTTTGGGAAAGCTTAGAAATTCCCTACAGTTGCCCTGGTGGTATTTAGATACATAGGGTGAAATGACAGGAAAATTCCCTTGTAGGGACCCCATGTGAGGATTATTCCCTCCTCTCCATTTCACAGGTGAAATTGTTCCCCCTGATGTCAGGTATTTCTAAGTTCATTAGGTAACCCAGCATCCTATTGTCTCTCTAGATGAAGACTTAACTCTGTTCAGATGGTTAAGATGACACTATGTGAACTGCACTTTTGCCATCTTTGCAGGTGTTCGAGTACAGTAAGCAGCTTAAATATGATCCATGAAGCAGCAGTACATCACATCATTTAGATTCTACCTCACTGTAGCCAGCAATAGGGAATAAAACTTGTAATCTGACTGTTTTCATTGTATTATTATAACAGAACAACTGTGAAATATGGAAGTGTTTCATGCCTTTAGTAATATTATGAGGAGTATTACCACTATCTAGATCTCTAGTAAATCCTGAGGAGCTCCAAATCATTGAGTTTTAAAGGAATCTCTCATAATCCCACCCAAATTCAATATAACATTTGTGAAATTAGATTGCTAGATGTGCATGTATATATGTGTGCATGTAAATCTTGGATATTTTATCCTTAATATGCATATAATAGTGTATAAGAGAGAATGTTCTCTTGTGAGCAAGACAATTTCATAGAGAGGAGAATAGGATTTTTACTGTATCAGTATTCAGGTGATAAATCATCTTCTATTGCTGCGCTCGTGAAATTAGCAGGTGAAATAGCATTCCCCATTGAAAGGCACAATATTGGGAAATGAAATTTATTGATAAATATGGTCTTGGTTGTTGGTTTATTTTTCCTAAGCAGGTTCTTTTCAGGAAAATCTCCATCTTGTGTTTACTTCTGTTTGTTAATGCTTTGATAAATCGGACATTTTTAGTATTCTATCAATGGCAAAAGTCTAATTGCCTGATTGTATTCTGATTTATTTCTTTCCTTACTTTCTTTGCATCTGCAGCCCAACAAACGAGTCTCCAAAGAGATATATGTTATGATACAGTGTCAGTGAAATTAATCCTGATCAATTTTAAAGTTCACATTTTTATTTGATGACTTTCCTGGGGATCACTAAAACTGAGATTGACTCTGCCTCTTTTTGTTGCTTAAATATTGTTGTTTGAGAACACTGGATACAGCAGCAGAAATCTTATTATGGTTTTAGCTGTCCTGTGTTTGTGTGGGTAAAAAGCAATGTTTTACTAATTCATAGACACCAAACCCTGCTCTTTGCTGACACCAGTTAAAGGTTCTCAATAAGGATCTAATGGTGAAGAGTTACTTGCGGGTTAGCACCTTACCTATGTGAGGGGTTGATGCGCACCCTGAGATCCCTGTAAGTAATGCAGCAAGAGAAATACATCCGGTTTTCTAAAATGTGCTCAGAGAGCCAGGCTCTCTGTTTCCTTTAGGAGTTCAGTCCTGCAGCCACATTATCTCCAGAAGAAATTGGAGTTTTAGGTTATTAAAGGAAAACAGAGATGGGTTTGTCCCCACTCCCCCCCCCCCCCCCATTTTCATTGGAAAGTAGTTTCTCCATTTGTAAATGCTTCCCCATCACCCTGAAAGAGCCACCTAGATTAGTGTTAGAAAAGGCTTCTGTACCATAACCACTCAGAAGTCCAAATCAGTGCTTGTGTTTAGGTAGTTTTGGGTTTGATGTTACTTCTTTAAGTATTTGATTTGTCAACAGAACTCATCTTCCTCAGATACTCACAGGAGGTGATGCTTTTGACCCAAAGGAAACAAAAGACTTACTGTTTTGCTTTTGCAGTTCCTGTCTCCTCTAAATCAAAGGAGATGGGAGCGTACTAGAGTTATTGCTATCAAAAGGAAGTAATTATATTGTCCAAAGCACACAACAAATCACACCTTAAACCCCTCTTCCCACTCTCCCCCTACCTTGCTAAAGTTTAAACAGCATAACCAGCTTCTGTGAGGAAACCAGATTTTTATTTTTGGTTTATTGTTAATGTCAAACAAACATTTATTTCAGGTGCAAAGCCTCGGGATATGTTAGCGAAAACAGTGGCACTGCTGTTCTATTGCTTACTGCCCACTAAGTGGGTGGGAAAAGGGTACTGTGACCCTTTTACCCTTCCCACCAGTCTCCCTAACAGCTTTGGCCTTCAGGTCAGCTCAATTTCCCCTTCACTGAGTGGCCATTACTGTGTGAGGCTGTGATAAATGCTTTCTGTAAGGGGCTGCAGCGCCGGCAGCAAGCGCTGGGGAAGCCGGTTAGCCTGGGCCAGGCAGGCTGGAGAGAGGAACATGCCTGCACGCCAAGTGCTGTTACCTAGCAACAGGGCCGAGAGCACCCAAAAATGAATAGACCCACAAACAAAAATGAAAAGGAGATAAAAAAGAGTAAAAGTCTATGGGGCTCAAAGGTTAATATTCCTCTATCTAATAACTTAGTTTCAGAAAATTGCATTTTAACCTTTTCGAAGCATTCAGGAGAGAGATTTCTTTGAAATGAAATTAGATCACATTTGGGGGGGGGGGGGGGGGAACAGAAATTAAAGGCAGAATTTATTATTTTTTCCATCTTCCTACCCCTATTTCTGCAATTCCTTGTATATTCTGTTGACTACCACTGCTCCACTCCCCTTTCTGACTGCATGCAGCTAGTGATGGGGTTGGAGCTACTGATGGCTCTGGAGGGCAGTGAGAGCCAGTGTGAGCAGTATGATACTGGTTTGTATTTCTGTAGGACTTTCTCTTAAGGAAAGAGAATTCCCCACGTGGAGTAATTAGATCTTGAGTCACCTCTGTAGTCCTCATCCATCTCACACCTCTTGGAGAGAAGGGACAGTGAGTGATATATCGGAAGTCACAAGCAAAGGCCTGGCAGAAGCAGCAACAAGACCTGGGACTTGTGGTTTCTTGCTTGGGAGTCTTGCTGCTTGCTGGGATATTCCTATTCTTGCCATGCTCTGACATCCACACCAGACTTGTGGCTTGTGGTGTGCCAGGCCTCCTGCCACACAAGCCAGCCTCTGGCCCAGGCAGAATCCTAGAATGGTTTGGGTTGAAGGGACCTTAAAGCTCATCCAGCTCCAACCCCTGCCACGGGCAGGGACACCTTCCACTAGAGCAGCTTGCTCCAAGCCCCTGTGTCCAACCTGGCCTTGAACACTGCCAGGGATGGGGCAGCCACAGCTTCTCTGGGCACCCTGTGCCAGCGCCTCAGCACCCTCACAGGGAAGAGCTTCTGCCTAAGAGCTCATCTCTATCTCCCCTCTGGCAGGCTAAGGCTCTTCCCCCTTGTCCTGTCCTACAGGCCCTTGTGAAGGGACTGTACTGAAGTGATCTGAAAGCTGGAACACAACTGGTATTGACTGAAAATGGAGAAGCCTCTGGCAGAGCAAGATTATACTCCCAGTAGTACGCCCTTTGGTAAATAGTTTTTCTTGCTGTGATTCTTTTTTTTTTTTTCATTTAAAAAACCCAAACTCTTAAAGAGAAAATAACTCCAGGTTGGAAGCGAAGTCCATTTCTGTTATTTCTGTTTCTGATCTAAGCAGATAGAGCGTTCACCTTGCCTTCCAGCTCCACAGGGAACGATTATAAATTCCCTTTTTATTACATAAGCCTCATTTAAACCTCTGCATCCAAATTCCTGCTCCAGCTACTGTGGTGTAAATCTGGAGTAACCCCACTTGTTCCTGTGGGGTTATTTTGGGTCTGCAACAACATGCTGGGGCAGGATCCAGCCCATGGATTCCTTGGCTGCCAGGGAAATCCAGGGAAAGCAATTGTTCTATTTGTGTCATGGCTGTTATATTTAACTTCACAACAGAATGCCTTTAAACTTTACTGCCATCTTTAAACCAATGAGCTGTATGGTTAACTAATTTTCTTGTGCACTGTATAATACAGGATCGATAATGCTGTTTCCTCACATAATATATATGCTCTCTTTCACTCACTCTCTTCATATATATATCGTATAATTACAACTACTGAAATTTATGAAGCATGTAAACCCATGTTTTAAATACAGGAGAATACTCCAGTTGGGATGCTTGCTATTATTTAACATATTCCAATCAACATCTTCCATTGGAGACACAGAAGCTGGGAGTAGAAAGTGTTACAATACATCAGGTGAAATGGTCCCACACAGGGCATGCTGCTTGCAACTCATGCTGCTTGCTGAGCCTCAGAGCACTGGTGCCCACCAGCCCCTCTACTGAGCTGGTGGGAGATAGTAGGAGACAGTGGAAGCTCTCCTGGTGGCAGGGAAATGAAGTTTCAGCATCTCTGGAGCAGGATGTAAGAGGCATATCCGGGTTTTCCTTCATTTGGGAAAAAAAAAAATCAATTTGCTGAAACGTAAAAGCCATCATTTTAAATGACACTGTGCTGTTATCTTATTACTACCTTCAGAAGGGGCAATCAGATACTTGAGTTGAGCTGTTTCCCTCTTTCTTTCTCTGCAATGATACAGACAGCAATGGAAAGGCTAGAGCTAATTAGAAGCCAATAATTTCATGAAGGGGCGGTGGTGATGATGAGGCAATAAACTGTGAGAACAAAGCTTGAGGGGTTTTAATGACTCATCAGCCCCTTGATGGGAATTTAGCCTTACAATCACTGTCCATTTATAAGGATCAGTGATATACCTTCCTTAAGAACAGGAAAACCACTGCTAATGGTGCCTGGCACACACTGGTACCCGATGCTGAGTTCCCCCTATGCTCAAGTGTCCCCAGCTACTTCTAGGTTGCAGTGCTCATATGGTAATTTATGGTGCTTTGAACTCTTGCTGTGTCAGAGCCTCGAGACATGCAAATGCCAATGTTTTATCAGTTGTGTCTGAATGTGACTTATGATTGATGAAAGGATGGGGAGTCAGAGCAGTGGCGAGATATTTATGAATGCAAAGGGGGTGGTGCTATATACACAGAGAGAGAATCCCAGTCCACTAAGACAGTCTTGGGGGACCTTTGCTGAGCCCAACTGCAGGATGTGGTTAAAGAGCCAAGAGGTTAATCAGGTTAAATTCATTCTAGTAGGTTCCTTGAGGAAAAGGTCCCATCTTCCTCTCCTGTGTGGAATTGCATCCAGCCACATTCATGGGCAGTGGGACTCTGTGAGATCCTCACATGTGCTGCACCTTCAGCATCAGCTTTGTGGGCATCAGAGGTGGGGGTTCTGCTCAGGCGGGAGCTCTGGTGTGCACCCATTCAGGGTGAAGTGAAAGCAGCAGGGAAAGGAAGGAAAAAAGGGCAGTGATGGAGGTTTCAGTCTTATTTTTCTTAGGTGAGATGATCCCCAAGGTCTGAACAAAACCCAATGAAGGTGAAGGAAAAGCCATATTTAAAGGTCTCTTGCATTTTGCAAGCTCTGTTTGATTTTTCTCTCACTCCCCTGATGCCTCAAAGACACATTTGTGCAAGGGAAGGGATATTTCTTTGACCTTGCCATCTCTAAACTGAAACCACAACATGTATATTAAGAAAGAAGAAAAGGAATCTATCCGTGCCCACTGAACACACATCTTTCCCCAGAGAAATGACCAGAGGACGAATAACACATACTTCATGTGCCAGTGGAGGCACCCAGATACTGATGATTAATAGAATAGAATAGGTTATGTTACTGTCTACAGCAAATCCACCCAAGTGTAATTAACAACTGCTTTTCTGGTATCAGGCTTCCTCATCTCTCTTTCCTCTGTCATTCTCCCCTGTTGTTTTTTGCCTTTCTTATTCCTTTTTCCCCCCATTCTCTCTCTGTCACCTCAGTGCCCAGTTATCCCCTTTTACCTAATGACCATTTCCCCCTTATGAGGCCTTGTTGTTGCCTGTCCTTCTCTTCTCCCTTTTTCACCATTTCATCACCTTCTTCTTTTCCTTTATTATTTGAACACCTTGAGTTTTTCTCTGTAATTTTTATAGGCATGAGACACAACTATATAGTGTGTTTTAAAAGGGAGTGAGAGACTTAATTCTTTCTGGAACTGTGTTGTAGCTTGAACGATATATTATGGCTCTTTAATGCCTTGAAGTCCTCTGATATTGACCCAGGCTCTGTTAGCCTCTTGGGGTCAGTTTTATTCACCATCCTTTCCCTTGGCTCTCAGAGAACACTGAGGGCAGCCTGGCACTGTTTGCTTGGCTCTTGGGGCTCTTTGTGCGTCTCTGAGATGGGGAGAGCTGGAGGAGCAGGAATACAGGGCAGGTGTTATAAAGAGATGTCCTAATGGTAATTAAGGGAGGTTTGGGATGACTGCCTTTAAAACAGGTTTCCAGAAGGATTCTTGCATACCTACCATGTCAGATACATGGAGGAAAAGGTAGGACCATTCTGGTAAGCCGTGATAGTTTGTATTCTGTTCTGAAAATGAGATTCTGAATATAAAACTTGCTTCACTGTATGAAACATGCAGAAATGCTTCCAGTCCCATTGAATTGAGGTCATTATGTTCAATCCTACTTTCTTATGTTACTAAACAGAAAGGATTCAAACTGCCCAGAGACTGAGAGCTGGGATGGTGCAGTGCAGGTTGTGGAACTCAGCTGTGTGTCTGTATGTACACAAATCATTGCAGATGGAAGACGAATTTGCTCCCTGTGTGGGTTGTTTAAGCTCTTTGTAAGAAGTCTGCTTTCCTTAATGCATCTGAAGGTTTTCACTAAGAGTCAAGCTCTTCAAGTGGTTATGCTTTTTGGTGCAATCCCTTGTGCAAATTGGACTGTACCCGTCTTGCACATACAAAGAGAGCATGAGACTACATTAGTGTTCATCTTTGAATGAAATGCATTGTCTTCTGTTACAAGGGGGAAAAAGGCAGACAGAAAATGTTTACAAGTGAGTTATTTTGTCTCATTATAATTCATAATTTGCCTTTGCTATAATTCACATCCCTTCACAAAATAGCAACATATTAGTTAGAGCTTTTAATTAAAACCCCAACACCTGCAGGTGAGAAAACACAGATGGATTCACTCCTCCATGGAAACACTCAGTTACATGTGAACTGGCCACAGAGCCAAAGAGAGAATAGGTGTTAAAACAACACTCTGCTCCTTACAGTGACTCTATTCATTGCTACAGAAACAAACATACCTTGAGTGTGTACACAGCTTGCTTTGCAGCTTAACCCTTTGCCTCCCACTTTGTCAGCTCTAAGGTGCTACCTCCCTCTGAGACAGGTTTGGTTCTCAAAATGGTATTGAAAAAGCATTTTGTTGTGGGGTAGGTGTGAGCTTTGGATTCTGAGCCTTGCCAAAAGAAGGTTGTTGTTGTTCCTAAAGTTACCTCTCTCTGTGAGATCTTTGACTGGCTTTTCCCTCTTCTCCTCGTGCTCTTCTGGAACCACGAGTCAAGCTGAAATTCAGAACTTGCTAATCCCTTTCTGAGCACTGCAAACTGAGGTAGAGCAGGATGCAGTAAAGCTGCTTACTGCTGTGTGTGCATATACCTGTACATGTATAAAGCTGTCAGTCATAAAATCCCAGACTGGTTTGGGTTGGAAGGGACCTTAAAGCTCATCCAGCTCCAACCCCTGCCACTGGAGCAGCTTGCTCCAAGCCCCTGTGTCCAACCTGGCCTTGAGCACTGCCAGGGATGGGGCAGCCACAGCTTCTCTGGGTAACCTGTGCAGGGGGAAGAGGAAATGGGGAGGAAGGTGGTTGGGCCTGATGGAGCAAGGGACTGGAGCCTCCAAGTGAGGCATAGAAACAGCTGTTGGTTGGTTGGTTGGTTGGGCAAAGGTGCAGGGCCAAACTAGAGATGAAAAGCCAAGGTTTATGATCGAATTTTATTTCTGATCATAATGGTGAGGGACTTTGGGAACTAAGCAAACCAATAAATAACAGCATCTGCCAGGGTCTAGGTTTAAAGGCAGATCTGCTTTTCACCCACGATTCACAGCCCCAAATCATCCCCTAACAGAAGCCTACAAGTATTCTTTAAACGGAGAGGAGCTTCACTCTTTTGAGAAGTTGAGCATTACAACAGAGTGGTCAAAGCTCTTTGCTCAAGGAGTTGAATCCATTCCCTCTCCAGGCTCTTTGGGGTCTGTCCTGAACCTCTGCCTTGGCAGCAGTGTCCATTGTGGGGCTGAAACTGAAGAGTTTCTCATAGTAATCAAAGCAGACATGAGGCTAACACATGGAGGGGACTGATATCCCAGCTAAGGCTGCCTCTGTGACATTGAGGTTACAATGCTCCTTATTTGTGTAAGTGTCCCACAAAAGAAATTATGGAAACTGACCCAAATGACTCACAAAATCATGTTACTTTGACCTAAAGTTTCTGTAGGTTTTACTGCAAACTCAGGCTTAGCATATATTGTAGTACTATTACTAGTAATAATTTATAATCTGTGTAAGTTGTACCTCCACATGGATTCATGGATTTTGCTTTCACACTGAAGTATGTGTGGAGCTGTGTGGAGGTATGAAATCTTGTGTGCTCTTGAGATACTGATGTATAAATATATAACCAAACATGAGAAGATACTTTTAAACTTATCTGGTAACAAATAGAACACTCTGCACCATTATGGGATTTCATGCTAAATATGAAATGATTGGCCTCTTGGAGAGGGTTCTGATGGAGTCAGTATTAGTTCTTATTTCCAATCCTAATTATAAGTACATTCTATCTACATATAGCCTATAAAAGCATTCTGCATCCTTTCTTACCCAGCCAAATGAGGAGTGATACTGTAGGTGCGTAAGCTCTGCATGTAATCTATTGCCACACATAAATGCAAGCACTGAAACACCTTCTATAAGATGACCAGAAGAGAACTGAAAAGTTCAGACAAATAGCAGAACTGATAAATCTTATTTAAAATGTATTCTGTTAAAATATGGACTATTCTTACTCTATTAGAGATTGCACATGATGGTACTGGATGTCTTGTAAATACTGTGAAAGGATTGCTAAAATACAGATCCCTTGGATCCTCTGACAGTTCAGGTTCTCTCTGTAATTACACCACTGCACCATCTGTATTCTTGAAGTCTTTGAGTTTATAGTTTGGGAGCAACCACTGGCTGCACCCTAACTCCTGATCTGGATGAGACTAAGGCATACGCCAGTCCCTTTTCTCCCTTGCTCTCTCCTCTGGATGTCTTTGGAAGGGAGCCCTGGGTACACAGGCTGCAGCTGATCTCTTAACACTCTCCAGAGGTCCCCTCATCTGGCTGATCTACAGACCAAGACCCATGGGCATGCTCAAGTATGCTCCAAGCTATTTTTGCTGACATCAGCTCATATTTCATCCTTATCAGCTTCCCTTCCTGTCGCCTCTGAAAATTGATCTTTCACTTATACCCAAATTTACCCATAGTGTTCTGGCGGCTGTACATGAAGTTACTGAAGTTGGCTCTTTTCTCTTTACCTTGTTAGGAACTTGCTTTTCCCTCTAAATGCCTGCAGTGCAACCACAACCTTTTTTATTAGGTGGTGAGATATGACTTTTGGTGTCTGAAAATGGTAAGACAGGTTGAGCATCTTCAAGCAAATGCATGCAGAAGGTGAAATGAAGTGTGAATCCATGCTGCAATTCAGTCTGCTGTAGCTAGGAACCAGCAAATTCACTACAGGGTTACAAACAAAAGGGAAAAAAATGTTTTCCAAGCATTGAACTGTCATATTTAGATTCACTTTTCTACCTAATTACCAAAAAATCCATAGGAAGGGCTTCCAGGAAGTGATGAGGGTGTTTCATCTGCATAAGGTACTGAAGAAGCAGCGTTAAGAATGAACTCTGTGGCCTGTTCAGTCTATTTAGCAAGCTCTGGGATGTGTAAGTACATTATCTGCAAGGCTGGTAAAGAGTGCTTAGGGAGGGTTTGTGGGTCTGTGGGAAGGACAAAGAAAAATGTTTTCTAATAAATTATTCACAGTCTCAGAATCCCTTTTGGGCAGATTGTTGCTCTGTTTGCCCCAGTGCTTCACATCTTTTCTCTCTGCATTCACACACACATAGTTTCTCACCTCCAGAGAGCAGCAGAGATCTCAAGCAGGCTGCTGCAGCTAATGGTGGCAATTAATAACTTGTCATAATCCTAAGGATGAAAGGGAGGGCTCAACCATCAGCAGTCAGGTCATGGAGCTTCTGCAAAGCAAATGAGGTGCAGGTGTTGTCCAGATTTAAGAGCTTTGCTAGAGTGTCAGTGCACTGCAGTGCCAAGCCACAGACACAGCATCACCCAACAGGTACATAACTTACTGTACCAGTTTTCATGCTCCAGGTGCACACCCATTATAGAGCATCCCCCTCTCCACCACTGCTCATTAGTGCTCAAGAGGAATCCTCTGAACATTTCCATAAATCAGAACACAGCACAGTTAATTCCAAACATGTAATTGCAGTGTGCCTATATATTTGCATATAGGAGGCAGACCAGTGAAGCTTTATTTTGCATTTGTAAACAGAAATGGGTTTGGAAGGGAATGTGTTATCTTTTTCTTTTAATTGAACATTGCGGATAAATAACAGCTTGGTTACCTAATAGCATTTTAGGTCTGTGTTCTCTATTCAAGCTTGAGAAAATGAAACCTCATTATGCCTTTGGTTAAACAACAAACTACAGAATCACTTATTTCTCGACAGCTTAGTTGGCTTTTCCTTTTTCCATTGCTGTGGGTCAGTTCTGCTTGAAATGAACCAAGTTTACAAATCTCTACTGGTTTGTACACTCCTATTATGCAGACTAGGTTATGCATTTGTAACTGTCACCCGAGTCAGGGTGATACAGCATTCTCATCTGACCCTATTCATTTAAATGGGTGCGTCTTGTTGACATTGATTCATGTTATAACTTATATTGATGCATTATAATCCTTTTGTGTCACCCCACTGGTTATTTCTACTAAAATGTTGGGAATAAATGCTGGCAATGATGGTCAGTAGGATTTGAAGGGGCTTTAGGGGATGTAGAGTCCATCTGAAGTCCCAGGTCAGTACATTGCACTTGCTTTTCCTCTTCAAGACAATTAACATGCAAAGTATCCCATTCTTATGCATTTACATAGCAAAGTGTCTACTGGCTTATTAATAATTTGGGGCTGTACATTCCAAATGTATATTGCACTCAACTAAAGGGATAAGTAAACACGATTATGCATGCATGTAGGTCTTTATCAAGGTGTGGCTGCTAATGTTTTAAAGCAGAACTATTTCTCATGAAAATAGCTCCTCTTAATAGCCTCTGTCTCTTTATTGTGCTTCTTAGTGAAACATAAATCACTAATATGTTTTCAGCTGCAAACTACTCTCTTTTTCCTTTGTATTCACAGATTTAGTGGCATTTCAAATAGATAAACACAAGCAACATCTATCAACACTACAAAAAGGGGGCCTTAATCAAAGCTCCAGGTCCCAGGTCTCAGCATCTCCATTTACCTTGAGATAAATCCATTGGTGTGACCACCACTGCACAGGGTGACAAATCACCCTAGTCAGCTGAGCAGTGCAAGGGCTTATTGGCCTTTCTTTAAGTGGTCTTACCCTTCAATGAAAAGGATGGTGCTTGTCAAGCAGGGCCAGATTAAAGTTAGACAAAAAGAAATGATCTGTTATTAGAAAACTCCGATTGAGAATCACAAAACAGGAAAGAAATATGAATAAGGATTTACAGTGAGGATGCTCCCCCTACCCCCACTTTTTCTCATTCTCCCCCAAGCAGAAATTAACTTTAATTACTTTCCTAGCTTAGCACATTATGAATGTCAAGACAATGAGGCATTAACATTAAATAAATATGTGGCTCTAGGTATGTGCCTGTTGGTTTGCAGCAAAAGGGGCCTGGCAGGGCCTGGGCTGCTCCAGCTCTGCCATAGTATCATGGGAGTGCTTCTCCCAGGTGTGCAAGGGCTATGGGCTGCTTTCCCTGGAGAACTGCTGGATACTCTAGTGTGGAATTTCTCTGGAAGAGACTCATACCATCACCTGTTGGAAGGCAGTATGCTCTGCACATGAATAGCTGGAGCTCCAATAGCTGGAGGGTTCAAAGGGAGGAGAGTAACAGATGGATGAGCATAGTCTTAGGTGGGTTGGTCCAGTGCTTGTTGCTGCCAAGGACAGGTTGGAAAGGCTCTTGATGCTTCCATGGCTACATTCTGACCTTATTTACAAGGAGGCCCTCAGTGACATGGATTAGTGGTGGTCTTGGCAGTCCTGGAGTAATGGTTGAACTTGATGATCTTAAAGGTCTTTTCCAACCTAGTTGATTCTATGATTCTGTGATTCTGTGACACAACTGCAAAAGCATGAAAATCTCCTGTCAAGTCTGGACCTTGGTATTTTAGCTTACATAGTTCCCAAAAAAGCCCCTTGAGGTTTCACATCAGAAAATAGAATTGCATGGGTAGGGACACACAAAGGAAGAGCATACTGCTTTCTTATACATAGTCCTGCTCTTCAACAGACATGGCATTTGCAGGCAAAGATTTCAATAGCTTTATTGTTTTACTTCTTACAGGAAAATATAGAGAAATTAAGGGACTTGGACAAGATCACAGCATAAGCAAGCAGTAGAAATAGAGAAAGGTCAAGGTTTGACAACTCCTGAAGTGGAGAGAGCACCTGTGCTATGCCAGTTTATGAAGTAATGTAAAGCTAGTGTTTGTGTTGGTACCTGCAAAGCCACATCCAAAGCCTGGTGGACCCATGGGGAATGAGTGACTTGGTCCATGGTTACTTTATGGTGAAATTGCTTGTTTTCACATTCATCAGCAAAGCAGGCTTGTACTATAGGAATAAAGAGAGGGTGCTGTCAGAAGGCCTGCTGAGATCTGTCAATATGGCTATGATACATCTGTTACACTACAGAAGAAAGACCGTAGTTAGGTCTTTAAGGCTGTAAAGTGCTTTGACAAGGCACAGTGTATCATGGACGTTGAGAATCATTGACTGTAACACTTAGGTGAGGGCAAGCAGCAGGTAAAGATGGGTTGAAGCTGATTTTTTTCCTTCATGGGCAAGCTGTGAGCCAGCCCTGTTGACCCTTGTTGGGGCTGTAGGGCACCCTAGGGAACCCTGACCAGGCCATGTAGTCTTCAGCTGTACATGCACTGAGGATGTCAGGAGGAAGATGACCAGCTGCAGAGTTCACAGCTGAGGCCCCTGCATCAAAAGGCATAGCATAGACAATTAAAAAGTACCACCTTTAAATGCCTTTTCAAGACAATGCAGTCACAGTTACTGTGGTATCAAGATATAATAAAATATCTATTTAAACATACCAGTTGTGCAGATGCAAAATATCAAGTAATGCTCTGAAGTTAAGTGAACATAATAATTATCTGATAGAATGTCTAATAGACATAGGCATAGCCTTAAACTGCCATGGTGATTGCACAGTAATTTAATATAAATTGATTAAGTACATTTTTACTGATGCTTAAAGCCTAGTCATAGCATGGGAAATGATGTTTTGTTATCAGCTCTTACTAAATATACAGGATTTGCTGGAATAAATCCAAGCATTAGCTTTAAGGCACATTATTTCAATCGTATGCAGCTGCTGTTTCTGCACTGCAGGTTGAACACAATTGCCAAACACCTGATACCCATGTTGAAAGCAAGCATAACTTGTTTCTCCACTGACCAAAATGTTCTGGGCATTGGTGCTGTTAGTGAAAGGTATCAATCACCTTGATGCTAGATCCTCTATATCATCATAGAAAAGCAAGTAGCTGTGGTAGGTATCTTGTAGAATAATGCATGCTCCCCTGTGAAACACTAATTCAATAATTGGGGTTCATCTTCATGGTGTGAGAAAAAGACTCCAGAAGTTTAGGAGCTTCAGGACTGAACCTCTGTTGCTGAATAGCAGCCAATATGTTGTGCTTTGGACCATGGCCAGGAGAGCGGGTGAGCCTGTGTGTCCCCAGCCCTGCTGCAGTGTCACCCAGTTCCCCAGGTAGGCATAAGCTGCTCTTCAATGAAAAGCTAATTCACACAGAAAAGGGGTTGAGATTTGGGTCTGTAAGTGCTGGGAAGAGGAATTCTCTTTGGAAAGGTGTGTTTTTCTCTCTGCCTCCCAAGTCTTGTGGAGTGAGCAGGTGCTGCAGTGGAATGGTTTGGGAACAGCAGCAAAACTGAGGGAAAGAGTGAGAAGGGCTTTAAATCATTAACTAAAAACGTGTGACTGCTAAGACACAGCCCAGCTGTATTCACCTATAGCCATCTGGCTTTACTGGGACTGCCTCTGAGACTGTCTCTTGTTCAGACTGTTCTGCCACCATGTGAGTCTGCAGCTTGTGCAGCAGCAGCTTCAGCTCTGGGGTGAGCAGTGCAAGTGCTTGTCCCAGAGCCATTCCAGAAACCAGGGGGGTCTGTCAGCCAGAAGGGCTTAGCACAATAAGAGGAGCAAAGTTGTCCCTGACTTTAAAAGAAAACCAGTTGCTTTCACCACTCTAAACAGGAGAATCCTCACATTCCTCATTCACATAGGAAGGAATCTTTTGCCTTGTAGGGTGATTAAAGGCAACATCTCATTTGAGGCAGAGATGCTGACATAAAAATCACTCCAATTTATATCTCCCGGTCTGTAAGAAAACTCTTTCTGATCTGCAAATAAGTAACCTCTGGACTAGCATAAACTGTCAGATGTTGAGGTTATTTCCTACTATGAAAATGGCCTGAATATTATTAATAGGTAACTATAAATATTTATGCTGATAGAAAACCACTGTTGCTGTTGTTATCTTTTATTATAATACCATAGAAGATATGCCAGATAATTGCAAGATTCAATTGGTCACTAGGGGTAAAGGGGAATTTTTCTGGAGTTATCATTTCAGAATACAAACTGCATGTGAAAGTATAAGGATTTCTTCAAGTCTGAAAAGTCCCTATTTCTCTTTTAAAGAAGAGAACATATTCTCTTTTAAATCTTTAAAGATATCTGCTCTGCAATGCCTGCAAATCATTACTGTTTCATACTGGTTTGCCAAGTGAAGAGTTCAGCTATCCATTTTCCTGCTCAACTCTTTCCACCTTAGCTCTTACCTCTCCTTCTCTGCTTGCCTGTGTGGTTCACCCCAGTCACTCTCTGCAACACACATGGACTGTTTCCACCTACACACTCAGGTAGCAAAAGTGTAGTTTCTAAGTACTAAATGTAACCCAAAGCAATAATAATTGCAGATCTTGTATTCTGAAGCACAGAGTTTGATTCAACAGCCCTTTCTGAACTGAACATTAAGAGGATAGATATCTTTGCAGACATAATCCCAAATACAAAACATGGACATGTGAAGAAATGCTACTGCCATGAAAAGAGCCCTTTCTGAACTACGGAATTAGCTATTGCTTCAAAGACAGAGCCTTACAAATTAGGAATGATAACTGGATGGATGCCAGGGGTTTTAAGTTTAAGGATAAAATAGATGTTAATTCTTTATATACATCCTAAAGAAGGCCAGTTTTTCTAAATGGTGACTCTTCAGTTTCACCTAGCTGCTGTCAAATGGAGTTAAGAAATTTTAGCAGTTATAGTAACAAAATTAGTCAATTAATTTTAGATAATCATATGAAAAACTTCCCAGCATAACCCCTGAATCGAATCCAGAGTTTTATACAGTATATATTTCAATTATGGAGTTAGGCACTGTGCAAGTAACACAAGAGTAAGCAAAAGCACACTGATATATCATAGAACCCCAGCCTGGTTTGTGTTGGAGGGGACCTTAAAGCTCATCCAGTTCCAACCCCTTGCCACTGGCAAGGGACACCTTCTGCTAGAGCAGGTTGCTCCAAGCCCCTGTGTTCAACCTGGCCTTGAACACTGCCAGGGATGGGGCAGCCACAGCTTCTCTTGGAATAGTGTCATAAAGATCCACTTGGCATTGAAGGTCAGTCACCTAAGTCAGAATTCTGATGCCTTTTACTCTCTGGGATTTTTAGGTTCTTGCTCTGTGAAATAGGGGTTAAAATCCCACTTCTGTAACGGATGAGCCACTAATTCATGTTTGTGAAGTGCTGTGATCTGAAGTTAACATGAGATTGGTTACAGCAAAATGTTGTACTACAAATAGGAATATTGGGGATGATCTCATAGTTAACCTATATTTGTATTTAACCTGTTAGATCTGAATTTCTCTTTCTTCCAAATAGGGCCAACTGCTGATTTTCCTCACTCCTTAAGCAATTTGGCTCTTTGGATGGTGGTGAATTTTACCAGCAGAATACTCCAGCTGATGTTGAAAATGACAGAGAGGTTGTCAGCAAATGCTTGACTCCAGCATTTCTTACTCGTATGGTTTCTTTACTACAGTATCCCATCCAAGACACAGTAACAACTGCCCTCTGCTCTGCTTAGCTGAGTCACTGCTTTTTAGTGCAGCTCTTTGCAATGCAACAGAAAGTTCAGAGAAATCAATATGGCTTTTAACCTGGCTATCAAAAGTGCTGGAGATATTTAGGTCATTAAATGCCAGTGGACACAAGTAAAAGCCTTTATCTCACATCATTAGCAGTAAAGATGCTGTTTTGTTTTATTTGCTAAGTCACACAACATATATAAACTTCACAGGAGATTGGAGAGGTGTGGAAAACTGATTCAGCAACAATGCAGGGAGGAGACAAAGCCAAAAAATGGCCAAATTTCCGTGATCTCAGTGCAAACTCCTTTTATTGAATTTTACTTTTATATGCCATATTAACATTTCATTTGCATACAGATTGCACTCTGCTCTAAAACTGCACTGTCAGCAGTCTTCTTCCACAGACAAGGTGTGGTACAGCATCGTTTTAAAATACTCTTGTTCAGTTTTAAAGCAAGATCCACAAGCTTTTGGTCAATCTGCATCATCAGTTACCATACACATTTCATCCTTTCCTTTCCATTACAGGGATAACTGGGGGGTTGACTTTCCTTGCTCCTTTTTGGCTTGTTCGAATACTCACAAATGAGATATTTGCATCTTGATATTCCAGTTACTCCATGCATAGACTCCTTAGTAAATCCAGCGGTCTTCACATCAGGTTTCCCTGCCTTGCTAATGCTCCTGCACTTCTAATTGTGAAAGCAATGGCACAGGTAAAGCACTGCCAGTGAAGTGGTTTTGCTGCAATCTAATATATATTAGAGGAGGTAAACACTTAACCTCTTATCATTGATACCAGTGGTAGAATTGCATTAGAGCCAGAGAGACAACAGTAAGTGCTGAGCAGAATGAAATGTAAATGCATTCAGCAGTTACATATACACACTGTAGTAGTTGTATATGTGGTACATTTCCTATAACACAGTTTTTAATCTGTGAACATAGATAATCCCCAGATGCCTGAGTATTTTTTTGGGCAACCAGCTCTTAATTTATGAGTTCTAATAATTCTATTCTGAGGCTAAATAAATAAATACACCTACCAGGCATTAGAGGACATGACAGAAATTACAGTGTGGTATTAACAGTTGGTATCTGCCATGTTAGAGTAATAGAGATGGGAGTGATAATACATAAATACATACAGAGAATGTTACTTGGCAACTACTGATGGTGTAACCATCCTCATGTGATTATGCAGAGATGCTGTGTTTTGTGAAAACACTGCGATTTTTGGATGTCATAGTTAGTATTGGCAGTTAGCAATACAAGCCATCCTGCCTTGTAATGTTAGCAAACAGAAAAAGCAAAGCATATGAGCATAGAATCCCAGACTGGTTTGGGTTGGAAGGGACCTTAAAGCTCATCCAGTTCCAACCCCCTGCCATGGGCAGGGACACCTTCCCCTGGAGCAGGTTGCTTCAAGCCCCTGTATCCAACCTGGCCTTGAGCACTGCCAGGGATGGGGCAGCCACAGCTTCTCTGGGCACCCTGTGCCAGCGCCTCAGCACCCTCACAGGGAAGACCTTTTTCCTTATATCTAACCTGAACTTCCCCTGTTTCAGTTTGAATCCATCACCTCTTGTCCTATCACTACAGTCCCTGATGTTGAGTCCCTCTCCTGTATCCTTGTAGCTCCCTTCAGATATTCGAAAGCGATCAGAATACAGAACTCTCTGTGGTAAAAAACATTCTTCTGAGTGGAACAATATGTCCAAACTTTTGGTTTTAATTCAGCTTTGAAAATAGGTACATGACAAAAAAATGACCAAGTGACAAGGCCGCAGAGATGTGGCAGTTTGTAACTCTAAGTTGCTGTTTATTTATAGATATCTGAATATATATATGCTATATTGCTCATATACTGTAGTATTTATTTTTCAGAGCCAGAGTAAATGTACAGCACTTAATAATACCAACTACTTCGTATCTGAGAATCTTAAATGTTCGTGAACTAGCTCTTTGTATTCTCACTTTACTACCTGCAGAGCTAATGGAAACCAGCTGACAAAACTCTCAAACACAAATCGCTACCCAAGTTGTCCGTAATGTCACTGCAGTTATTAGAACACCTCATCACAGCACAGGTTCCTCTCAGTGGAGCCTTTGGTTAGTCCAAATTACACTTGCACAGACAGCCATTTACTTCCTTTTAAACTTGTCTTACTGAGGGCACCATCACTGCTTGGTTTTGACACAACTAGGATTTGGATTTGCACCTGCTGAGTATTAACCTCATGTTTTTGCGGTTGAATGGAGCATTTCTCTTTTTCCTAAGACCTTAATTTTGCCACCCAATGCATGCATGCGTCCATGTGTGTCCCCTGCGCTGCTGATTTCAGTGGTGGCCAGTGGGGTATGGTTTTCGGGGCCATTATGTTGAGACATTCATGTGCTACTGAGAAACATCTCATTCAGAATCAGCTCCTAACTGTGAGAAAGGAGGAAAACGGCGAGACCAAAGTTAAAACACATTCTAACAACGCTTGCTTTTGCCTCCCTCAAAGAAAAAAAGAGAATTCTTCAAACTTAAATTCCTTGGCTCATCTTGTTCTGTACTGTGTGCCTGTTTGTGTGCAGGCTTCACTGGGAGAAGAGGCAGAATGACCTCCAGGAAAGAGCAGAGTATGTTTTAGAAAGAGGCAGGAAATGTGATAGTCTGGAAGCTTGGAGTACAAGATCCAATCTCTCTCCATGGATGGCAAGAGCATGTCAGACATAATGGAATATTAAGAGAAGGAACCTATTGCAGGCTCAGGGGACTTCAGTAAAGGTAGCATTAAAAACTTTACTGCTATTAAATCTTGGGAAGCTGTAGATAATTTTGCTTTAGAGGAGCGTGGCTGCTGGTGTGGTTAAAAATGCTATTGAAAAATCCACTCAGGAGGAGTCCCTCAATAAAACAGAAACAATTGGGGCTACATTGGAAGTTCCTGCTAAGGAAAACATCATTTGGTAGAGAAGATTGGAGAGGCTGGAGAGTGACAGGAGCAGTGGAGTTTTAGGACTGCAAACGGGTGCTGAGGGAAATGGTAGGAAGACTATTGAGACTTTATTAACTGCTACATTGGGGATCAGAAATAGCACTCCCCACAGATAGAGAAAAAGCCTTTCACAGACTGGTGAAACATTCTGCATTAGCTGCTTGGCTAAGGAGAGGAAAGAAACCATTCCTTTTCTCTGAAATCCCTCAGATTGGAGTAGCAAAGCAGGTAGCCAACAGCAAAAAGGGATTTCCTGCAGTAAACAGAAGGTTTTATGCTCAAGGAAAACAGTGGTGTGTGTACAAACAGTAGGGAAACAGAAAATTGGGTCATATTTAAAATGTTAAAAGCTGCCTGCTCTTCTGATTACTGGATAGGTAATGGCACCACATTCCCTGCCTCCCCCTGCATTTCTGGCATTTAGTCACCAGCTTTAGTTTACTACCTTACCCAGTTCATTTTCCTCATTAAGCACAAGCAGATAAGGATATTGAAAGCAAAATAAGCATTTAGAAGAAGACAGAAATACTTGGAGGTATTTGGATTTTTTTGTTACAAAGTTAAGACATGTCTGAAGAAAAAGATACTCTTTTTATCCCTCTAAATATGTGGCACTGATAAATAAGCTACTTTTGTTAAAGGACAGCTGCCCAGAAATCCAAATGTGTAGCACTGCTTTTCTTTCTTTCTTTGCTTTTTCATGCTAACAAAATGAGTGCTGTAGCATTGCTCAAGCTACAGCGCAGCTTGAGCAGAGAATACCTGTACCTAAACAAAGTCACTGAGGAAAGATGGCATTTGTGATTCTCTGCGACAAGATGCATCTATACTTTATATAGCTGAGACTGAGCACAGGAATCAGAGAACCATGGAATATGTGAGGTGTACCTTACAGAGCTCTCTGTGTCTCATCCAGTAAAGATTCCCAGTTCTTGTGCACTAGAAAAGCTGTGTACTGAGCTGCTGCTAACTATGCAGTAAATGGTAGAAACTTTAAAGGTTTTAGCTTCTTTCAATCTTCACCTACTATACTATTCTTAAAATCTTGCTACAAGCAAAGGGGGGAAATCCTTCTGCTGCATCAAAAGTAAAAACTAAAGCCAGAGAAAAGGTTTATGTGGAAAATAGGAGGCAGAAAGTGAATGCCACTGAAAGGCCATTTCTACTTTGAAGAACAGAATTGAGCTGTACCAGAGACTAAGATCATCAAAAGTGTTATACCCCACCTGCTCTGTCCTCTTCTGCTTATGTCCTCTAAGAGCTTTCTTGTGCCTATGTCACTGCTGAAATTTGTATGATTTGTTTTTTGTTGGGGTGATATTTGTAGACAAGAAAAAGAGATCCAGTAGCTGGCCCATGGACCTCAACATAGGCCATGTTGGACAGAGCTTGGAGGAACCTGGTCTAGTGGAAGGTGTCCCTGCCCATGGCAGGGGTTGGAACTGGATGAACTTTAAGGTCCCTTCCAACCCAAACCAGTCTGTGGTTCTATGTTAAATATAAACAAGGGACCAGGGAACAGCTCAGCATCTGAAGCCTTTCCTTTCTTGGAAGAAATGTACTGTGGTATGGAAACATAAAGAAAAGGCAATTGTTACAAGAAGTAAAGTGCTTTAATGAATCACAAACGGCAAATGACTACAGGAAAAAGTGGTGTGAACAAAGTACATAAAAACCCTGTGTGCATACACTGTTGATAAATCAAGCTTTCAGCCACCATGCTTGGAAGAGACATCCAAAAGAACATATCAAATTATATAAAAGGTCAGTGAATGTAAAATACTGAACAGACTGTTACAAGATCACTTTTAATCTTTTCCATCACCTAAAAGCTTGTAGGGAGGGGGAAATTATATTAAATGAGTTGAAGAAGCTAATGAGAATTTTTGGATTATAATGCCAAAATCAGGAACCATGATTTTTATCCTAAAGATCTGGCCCTTGGTGGAATTTCTGTCCCTTTACTGAAGGAATTTGGGAAAATTCATTTTCTGCTTATGTTTTTTTCTTTAATGCAGTACTAGCTTCCAGAAAAGAAACAAAGTTTGGAAGTTTGTATAATATTATTAAAATTGATAGAACTCCTCATTTGGTTGTTGCAGAACTGCTTGAGATGGTGTTAGTGCTGGTTCATACAGGGAAACCAAGGTTATGGTCACAAGTCCCATTGTTATACCTGCATTCTGCTTACTCCAGGCAACAGCTGAGGTGGAAAATTTTCAAAGCAATCAAAAGGTAAATGAAGATGTCCCATTCTGGCCTAATAGTTTCATTTTTAATTCTTTGAAGCCTCCTCTCTACATTTAGGCACAAGAAAGCATGGCTTGATTTCCAGGACCACTGAATACTCAGTGAGCACTGGCTCCCATAGGAAGTAGAAGGAGTTGTTGTAGAGGAGCCTCACCCTTCCCCTCCTGTCTCGTTTCTCTTTGTTTTCTGACTAGTCATCACAGAGAAGAATCACTTGAATAATGCTATAGAAGTCATAATCAAAAGTATGCAGTTACAGTCCAATGCATCAGCTCCAGGCCTGTGGCAAGATCAGAGGTTTTGCTTACACGATAGGAAATAGAAGTACATAAGAAAGTAACCTTTTTTTGTTTGAAGCCTGGATAATCCAAGCCAGACTCGTGATTCAGATCCTCATGATGTGGCATACAGCAAAATCCAGACTTCAGGCTAAACTTTGCGATTTAGGTCCATTCTTTCACTAGATTTCTTCTTAGAAATCTTTCATTTATCTGCTATTTACCTCAAATATTCTTACTTTAAAAGTTAACTTAAAGGTAGCTGAAAAGAAAACTCTGGTTTGGTTCTGAGGCTCTGTAGCACTGTTACAGCCTGGCTGAACACAGAGTAGCCCTAAACCCCCCTCCAGCTCCTTCCTTCCCTCCACCTTCCATCCCAGTATCCAGGTGTCCATGCAGATTGCAGGTTGCTGTAGCGAGTTATCCCTGACAATCCTACAGTCACAGAGAGTTTAAAAGGCACATTAGAACAAGGCTGACTTGCCAAGCAACACTTCTTGAATATAACCAAGAATATTTTAGTTTAGATTTTCCCCAAGCAATTAAGTTACGTGTTCATAAGTATTTTTATTGGGGCATGTATTATTTTTGTAGGTTTGTCTTTATATACATGCATGCACAGACATGTATTTGTCTGTATGTCACACGTTTTGCACTTAGCACTGCTAGCTTTTCATATTTTCTCCCCAGAAACATGCTGTGATAGCTCCGGTATTTCAAAGAGCTTGCAATCCAAAATGTGTCACTAGGAAATATTTCTTTAAGGAAGAAAATGTGGGTTTTGTTAACTTTCTCAATCTCTCATCCATTCAGCTCTGTGCTGAATAGAGGTGCTGTGGCAGGACTTGGGGTGGGACTCCAATGGCTCCTCTTTATTTCACCATTTTGTAAACAGTTGTTAACAGGAGTGATGCTGAAGCCGTAAAGTTTGAATCTATGTGAGGTTCCTGCGCAAAACTAGAGCTTTAAAAATTCAGACTATCGATTTATAGTCCCTAATGTGTCACTCTTCACCTTGCAAGGAAACAACACATATTGTCTTGTCATATTAGCTGGAAGTGCTTTTGCATACCTACAGGAAGACATTTAGGGAGAGGAATCCATGCAATTTCTATAGCATCAAAGCCTTGTTGGGGTTTCCAGGTGACTGAATTCAGATTTATTGTTGGTGAACTTGGCTCCCAGTGATCTATTTAATTCTGAATTAGCATCTCTATTGCAATGCTTAACTGTGGCAGTGTGCTTTCCAAACATACACTAATGTGGTCTCACACCATCCCTCAAACAGGAAGCTGGATAATGAGGTGTGGGATCTTTTCTTTTTCCCTTTAAGTTATTAATGCCTGGACTATCCTGAGGTTTTATAACAAAAGGAGACAAACCCCATCAGTTTATCAGGAGAGAGAAATGCGTTGGGGCCAGCCCCATCTGAGCCTTCTGGAATCCAGCTGTTGGCTTCTCTGGATTGACTTCCACAAAATCCATCCATCTGTCACAGTCACTGATTCCTCTCCCCAGCGCTTTGTTGTTCCTGTTCCTTGAACCAAATTGTTGTACATTCTATAGAACCCCTGGCGCTCTTCATCTTCTACAGCTTAACAAACAATGTGAGCTTCACCCTATGCTTTGCCAAAGTACAGATACATGAAACATTTACACATTTTATTGCTCTGAAACCGCAATTTGCAGACCATCTGTAATGGACTCACAGAATCGTTCTGTGTGTCTTATACTGTGTGTCTGATCCATGTGGAAGAGATGTTTGTGGTGTTTTGAGTAAAAATTTGATCCTTAGGGGCAGATACTGAACTGTGAGAAGTGTTAAAGATGGGGAATTGCTTCCAGTTAAGAAAGCTTTGGAACAAATTGATTTGAAACGACTAGTTATCTTACAAAAAGGTATCTTTTTGGTGTGTCCTAATCCCTTTAGTCAGTTCAAGGTATAACTTTTCCATGTCCTCTTTATCTTTATTCCTGTTTAAAACTCTGGATACCATTAAGGCCATGCTTCACGTCCAGTGGAGACATGGATCTCCGTTTTCCTCTCTCTGACTTGTGAGAACAGTAAGTACTATAAAGCATTCTGTGCCATTCTAACTAATCACCCTTCTGGCATTCTGAGCAAATGCAGGTTAATGGTGAATCTTTTAATATTTCTATTAATTAAGTATATTATCCTAATAACTCCATTGTCAATTTTTCACTGCCAGGTAGTGACTAGAGCTGGGTAAGCTATTCATAACTACTAATGTATCTAAAGGAAAGAGTGGGTTTTGTTTATGAATCGCCTGCTGGAAAAGTCTAAGTTTTACAAAGAGATTTGTTATTTGAAATTCATTTAGGGATGTTGTGTGCAGACAGGATGGAGCAGAGGCACATTCATCAGAGGGCGTCACTGCTTTCTGGTTTGCACAGGGGCATTTACACAGGCTCCAGAAAGAGGGCTCTTGTAGGTCTTTAATTGTTAGAATTAATATTTGAAGTAGAATTTCAGCCTCATCATTTTATTAAATATAATACAGGTATGTATGGAAATAAGCACATAGTTGGTGTATTGGTATTTGAGATAGCCACTACGACCTGTGCTTTTGCTTCAATCCCTAATATAAAGTTAAGAGGAGGATCTCTGGGACAGCACCACAGAAGGGAGGAGGGAGATGAAGTAATTCACTCGGTGACCGTGATTCTTATTCTAATAAAGTTTCCTGTTTGGGATTGAAAGGACAGACTCCTGCTCCAATTGTACATGTGTTACGGTGCCACCCACCATAATGAGGTGGAAACAGAAATGCAGCCAATTCAATAGGACTTCCAGTTTGATGAGCCCATAGGAAGATTGGAACATAAGGATTGTTTCACAGCATCTGAGCAGCAATGAAGCTGAAAATACCGATTCATAAATTTCCCAGGAAGAGGAGAAAAACTGTGCGGTCATTCCTGAAAAGTTGATGAACATTTCCATCCAGTAATACAGTACATCGATAGGTGTGTTTGTGTAAAAAGGTGAAGAGACACAGAAAGCTTTTTATGCACCAGCATAAGAATAAGCAGAGGGAAATGTCCTTAATGAAACACTCATAACAGAGTTTTAAAGGAGGAATTTTAAGGAAAATCATGGTGTTTGGTTTGAGGGGGTAAAACACAAGGTAGGGGCCTGGCTGAAGTCTGAGGCAGTGTGCTGGAAGCTGAGGATGTTGATGCTGTATTACTGCAGTACTTAGATGCCCTAATTGTGGGTCAGAGGGCTACAAACAGCTTGACTGTTACCCAGTCTGGAGGCAGGAGCTCATCACTGCTGAGGGCACAGTGAGACAACAGTGCTTCACCTACGAATCAGCCTGTTGGAGTTGTGGCTGCTGGAAACCCCAAACCAAATGGTAGGAGAAGCAATAGGGCAGTGGATGAAGTGTAAAGGCAATAGAAGTGGTAACTACCACAGTTCTTTCATTTTTTAAAATTGATTCAAATACAGAAGTGGCTGTGATTTATAAACTTGAAGAAGGTTAGCCTTAATCTCCAGCTAGACATTTTCATTGCCTGAGTAAACTTTGAGCTCATACTAGCTACAGAGGCAGGATTTTGGTATTAATAGAGCCACTAGAGGCAGTTAACCACCCACAGTGTCATGGGGCTCTTACAACGAAACGTTCTGCCTAACAGAAATGACTTCGATGCTTAGGACAGCTTAGGTCCTAAAGGACCGTCTGTGCTGACAATTTAGCTGCTTCCCAAAATAAAGGAAGAGTGCAGAAGAAAACGATAATAAACCAGGAAAATCTAATAGAGAATGTGAATACACAGAGTTGCCTACTGTGGGAATCACAGAGAATCTTCCAAAGCAGCCCAGGTGCTGTGTAAAGCCCAGTGCCCATAGGTAGCCAGAGGCACAAATAAACAAGTATTGTTACTTTTAGAGAGCTTTACAGCCATGCCCACAGGGGTTTTGGTTGATTTATACAAGTATTTTGCACCTATGATCTAGTTTCTCAGTGTATCTTCCCACCAAACTATGTGCAGAGGCTCTTTTCTTAACTGCAACTTCCTTGGAGATCCAAGTAATGTAAATGACTTTAAAAAAGCCAATTAAATGTATGATGAAATGTCAGCCTTTCTGATTGCAGCCTTCATTAAGGAACTGGAAATGGGAGGTATTTTTTTACCTAATATTGAACACAGTTAATTAAAAAGGTAAAGATTACATTGTGCTTCAGTTAATTTGAAATAAAGAACCTCCATTTCAACAATAAATTTCAGATTTTAGTTATAGCAATTAATAGACCAAACTGTGTACTTAAGCTTTTATTATATTGATTCTAAAATAATTAGATTAGCAAACACATTGCAAATATATTATCTAAAACAAATAACATTATCACCATGCTTTTTTGTTATATAGCCCAGCAATAAAACATAGAACAGGGTAATCTCAAGCAATCTCATAAAATTAATAGTCATAGAGCATATATTACATCCTTGCACTAAATGACAAAAGCCAGTGTGATGCTCGTGTGGACAGTTTTAGACTGTGAGGCTTGTGAAATGTTTTGGTGTAGGATTTGTCCAAGTTAAGACATGTCTTTTACGTCTAGCAGATGATTTTAGTCACACGTGTGTTTCCTGGAGTGTTTCCAAGCATCCCTGTTAAGCTGCCCAAGTAACCTTGTTTTAACTGCATCTCTCTCAGTCCGTCTCCCACCCAACTTTCACATTCTTCCTTGCAAAGCAAATTGTAAAAAGCATTTCAGGAGCAGCCTGAGACATCACTTTTAAAAGCCTTCAGGCTGTTTGAGAGGCCTTTTAAAAAGCATGACATTCAATCAGAGTTCAGTGAGGAAAGTTTTAATGAATAAACTTGGTAAATGAGAAAGCACCGCAGCACAGTGATTAACTCTCATTTGTGCATCAGTGTTCAAATGAATTAAAATGTTTAAGCCGTAGGAGGCAGGTTACCTCCTCAAGACCTGGCTTTGCCCTCAGAGTCAGTCTGCACCCAGCAACGATTCATCTTGCACAAGATGAGAGGAGGGCTAAAAGAAAAGAACAGCCAGGACAAATGTGTTTTCAATGGGGCTTAGCTGCAGGAAGGCCACAGAGACCTCAGTGTGGCGTTGCTGGAGTGTGACATAATAATACAGTAGGTACGTTGGAGGGGAGACGCTTTGGAAACCTCCTTTCACAGGGGTTTCATTTGACTTGATGTGACAGAGCTAATTTCATTACCAGGAGGCATGCTGGTTTGTGCTGCAGTGTAAAGCAGACTGCTGGAGTCTAGCTCTTCCTGCTTTGCTTAAACTGCTCCTGGTGAACACAATGTGCCTGATCGAGCACCACGATGTTTGTGATATGGAGATAATAATTTTATACTCAGAGTTGTTACCACCTTTACTAACAGTCTTTCACTGCATCACTTAATTACATGAAAAGTTAGCTAATGTGTGTGATCCATTAAGGAATAAGGATTTCTTTTAGTGCTTTGATGGCAATAAATCTTAGCAACTGATTTTGAAACAAACCACAACCTTAAATTCCTATAAACTTATTTTCCTTTAAAAGTAATTTTAGATTAGTTTCATTCAAGAACCAGGAGCCTGTATTTCTTCCTATGCAGACCCGTTATGATGTGCCTGTTTAACAAATCTGTGCTGGTTTGGAATTACAAATGACAGCCTATTCTATAGAGGGAAAAGTCTTCTTTGACAACAGAACAACATCATATGAGTAACAGATGGAAATCTGTGTCATACAGCTGAGCAGTTTTTTTCCCATGCTCACCAAGGGCCAGTTATTAATTTTACATTGGTCAGAATTAAGGATTTTGGAGGAATTCATCTGAAAGGGGAAGTATGAAAAATTTGTGCTCAATGAAAATTACCATGATCCGCTGTAGATCTATATTCATAACTTGGAAACCTGGCAGTCTTTCCTATTTTTTCCCTCTATAGATTTCTTGTCAACAAGGGTGTCAGAGGTCAATGTCAGAATGCCCCTCTGGCACCCATTAACTATAACCAGAAAACTTGTTCACTATTGATCTACAATGTCTAAATATCTATTATGTTGGATATAAAAGGTGGTTTCACATCTTTCTAAAACAGATAATTCATAAAGGCCAAAGGGTCAGGTCTGGTGATATATTATTGTTTCACTGTATCAGTGACTACAAGTGCAGGAGGGGAACAGGCCAGGCCAAGTGTCATTGAACTCGTGCTGGAGACAGTGGTTCGCCTCCATGCCTGCTGCCCTCCCGTTCACCACCACAGCCCCTTAATGCCATTTAATGCTGTGCACTTGTGGGTTTTACTCAACACTGTGCTGAAAGAATGGTGCCTGAATAAGTCTCTTTTAAAATCTGTGTTTACCTCCTTGTAGTCAGAGCTCAGATGAGTCTGAAATCTAAATAGAAGTCAAGTCTCTGTACTGAAACTGATGCCATCGGCAAATAAATGGGCTGTGGTCCATCTTGCTGTCTGTAGAGCATTTTATACCATGATGGTCATACAGGCAGGGCTCTGTGTGTGCTGCAGTTTGATTATTGCAAGAATTGTGCACAAAAGGGCAGAGCCCCTGTGGGTTTAAGTTGTCACAGCTCCTTTGACTTCAGTAGAGCGATGACACTTGATGTACACAGAGGATCTGCCCCAGAATGCTTGTCAGGCTCTGGCCATAGTTCCAAAATCATGTGTTTTCTGAGCAGACGCTTGTGTAATATCATATGAGTGATTTTGTTTGCTCATATCAACCCATCAAATTTATGGAGGCTCTTTTAATCTCCTCATTATTTAACTATTGAGATACCTCTATTCTGCTTGAGGCTCAAATGCAGAGCAGAAGCAACTGTGAATTTCTTTGTTCTGCTGTTCCTATAGCAGAGCGCGGAAACACTGTGAGAATGGAGGACTCAATCCAGGGTTTAGTTCCCCCCCAAGTCCTGTGAATTCAACCTGTGAGACTACATGGCATTTCCCAGGAGACACCTCTTACTTTTGCAGGATGAGATCCATAGGAAGCAAACCCTCTTTGGAAGGAAGCTGATACTGTACTCTTTAATGGAGTTTATGGACTTCTAGCAACCCCCCCAAATGGTTCATATTCTTCCAGGCTCCATTTTTGAAGAAAGTAAATTGAGATGAATCATGATAAGATGAGACAGTTAAAATGTCAGGCTCCATAAGTTTCAATACATCCTTATAGCTCTGAACACTAAACTGCAACTGAACATTGGAATAAGGGAAACAAAAGAGAATCAGATAACTAGTTCTTATAGAGGGGAAAAAAGTCATTTCTGTCTGCGCTGCTACACCATGGAAATCCACATAGTACAGTTTTAGAGCTGTACCTTAAAAAAAACAATTGCAGTTTCTTTTTATCACTGGTCTTGGTTACACATCACTGCCTACTCTATGACACACTGGAATTGCAGAGTTTCTGAGGCAAACAATACACCAGCAGCTTTATTTCTGTTTACAAATGTTACCTGGGGGAAATGTGCCTGTACCTGTTGGATAAATTACAAATCATCAGCACTAAATATGACCCACAACAGTAACATAGAGGGGAAAAGGGACGGCTGCCTGTACGTACTTGGTATTAAAGAAGAGGAAGCTGCCTCCTCAGTATACTGCTGGTTTAATCAGTTAATGGAATGATTCTGCTGTAATGTTTAAACTAGATCTGTCCATGTGGTCTTGCCTCAAGCATTTTCTTGACAACAGCCACTTCTCCATTTATGCTTACCATAAGATGTACAATTAGTTGAATTAACTCTTATGATGCTTCTAAGTGACTCACTGTAGGGTTGAACCCAAGTCACGCTACCAGAAATCCAAAGCACAGCCAGATTCGTGTCCGAGGGGTTTGGTAAAGATGCGGTACACAGAGAAGTGTTGTGGGTAGTGGCATCTGAGCTACCTCTTAGTCCAAGCCTCAGAGCAATGTACAGTTGAACTGACAATAGGAAAACTTTGATAAGAACCAAGAAAAGGCTCAAAGTCTTATTTTGGTAGAGAGCCACCACCTAAACTGCTCTGCTACCACCTTTCTCTTCCAAAGGTTGGGTAGGACAGTTTTGCCTGCCATAGCTGGTGAAGTTACACTTGGTTACATGAACTGTGGACTGCGCATCTAACCCAATCGACCTTGTGCACCTGGTCAACCTGTGGTTGACCTTGACCTGGTCACAAGAAAATTAAAGCCTGTTGCAGGGCTCAGGCCTGAGCCTGTTGTAACTAGATCCCAGACCTGAGCTGGGCATGCCAAGGCTTTAGGTTTAGCTGCAGGGATAAAGCTGAACACCAAATAGGGTCAGGAGAAACAACTGTTTTGTAACTGGATCCTCTCACGCTGCTCTGGCTGCAACACAGATGGGCCAGAATGAAGGCTATCACTCCTAGTTTATAGCCATTAGCAACCGTGATCTGCCTAATATGAAACAGAAATAATAGTATTATTAATAATAATATCAAACTGACACATTATTAGCCTCTACAGATGGCTCTATTCCTCCTAATAATTTTTATTTGTATTTAATGTTTGGAGATGCTGTAAAAAGGGACTAGTGCTTCCAAATGTGACCTCTGTGAGGTTTAAAAGCTACTGAATCAGATGAGATATTAAAGCATTCAATATAATGTATGACTTAAAGCTATGTTTTTAAAACTTTAATAGGAAATGTCTGATGCTTTAGATTACTATTTCTTGAAGTATAGTAGGCTGAAGAATTTGCTTCAGAGGGTCTCTTTATATCCAAGAAGAGCTACAGTGAGAATACACAGTATGTTCTTCCTTCACTGTGCCTCTAAATAGATGTAAAGGAATTAGAGTGTATTAATAATACATCATGTTTCTACTTTGTTTTATACTATTGTACATATGTTCTTACAGCACAGTCAACACCACCGTATTTAAATATCTCCAAGCAGTTCATTAAAGAAGGTGATTAACATCTGTCATGTGTTGTTTTCCTCCTCCTGTCCCTGAGGAGAGGAGGATGTTTAGTGGCAGACCTGATTTTGGTAGGGATTTATCGTTTGTATGGGAAGCTTTTTTGTTTTGCTGAGGTTTTACTTCATCACACAAAACGACCTATTGGGATAAATGTTTGCAAAGGCAACTCCAAAAAAGCCTGCCTTGCAGCTGAAGTGAAAGGTGAAGAGATTTAACTTGAGTGGATGTGTTTAGATACTTGGGCTTGTGTGTGGTGAGAATCCTGCCACATCCTCACCTGCCCATCAGGAGGCCTCCCATGGGATGTGGGTGAAGCTCTTGATTTTGGCTTGTGTCTGAGTACTTTGGGCCTTCTTGGGCAGCCCAGAAACATCTGAAGGTAAGGACCAAACAGAATCTGCTAGAGGCTGGGTCTCAGGAAAGCTGTGTGTCCTCCAAGTTCTTTTAAGCTGCCTTTGCAGACTGGCCTTGTAGGGGTTTTGCTGTGCAACCAAGGAAGCTGTGGTGTAGTTTGAAGTTCCAACCTGCCCCTGCTCACAAGCCCCAATTTAGTGTAGGTTTGGTGGCAAGCTTAAGCTTGCTTCCCCTGCCTGCTCCTGTGTGAGCTGGGTCAGCCATGGTGGGCATTGTGACGCCCACTGTACTGAAAGAGAGTGGATGTTCCACTTGAATCTTGTTGGTTATTGAGCCCTTGGGTCAGAAAGGACCTTAAGATCGTCTAGTTCCAGCCGCCTGCCATGGGCAGGGACATGTCATGCTACACCATGTCAGCCAAGGCTCTGTCCAGCCTGGCCTTGTGGAGTGTCAGGTTATTGTCATCAGCTAGGTGAGGCTGTGAGGCCTTTGGTAGCTTTTCTGTGAGCTTTCAGATACATGAAGATCTGATACAGGCTGATGTTTTCATGGGTATTTTCATTCTCAGCCACATTATTGTGTGGGAAAGACCAGCAATCAGATTAGTTACAGCATTTTCCCTCATAGGACCTCCAAGTTTGGAATGACTGTGGTCTCCATTATAGTCAGTTTGCAGCATCAGCCTTATCTTCACAATATTTGCTTTCAATTTCACTTACTCATGGTAGCTATCCAGGAAAAGCACAGGGATTTGCCTGAGTTTCTACACTGTCTCTACAAGCTTTCATATGAACTACTAGACCACTAGTAGCTCTTAGTAATAAATTAACCTCTGTCATAATATTTACTAATGCACCTGGATCACATTAGTTGTATTTTGTTTGTTTTTCCAAGGAGAATTTGTTGCCTTCTCATTGACAGGGTGTTTTTGTACTAGCTGGTTTCCATAGACAAGTTGGTCGTTATTGTCTGCGTTGAATTTGCAGTACCAGCTTCCATCAAGGAAAGGAATTTAGTAGCTAGTTCTGTTTCACACTGAAGGGAGATGGCAAGGTCTGATCCCTTCCTTGATTTTCCCAGAGAACAAATCTTCAGACTGGGAAGAAGGTTTTCTGTACCTCCAAAAGATCTGTATATGGGAGAACACAGAGGAGAATGGGATAATAAAGGACAGGGAGAAGGTCTGTGTGTGCATACGCAATCCATGAACACACACGCACAGCCTTACAAAGATCCCAGTGGGGAACCCACACTAAAGGTTAATGCAGCCCCAGGCTGTAATTAGCCTTTTGCACAGAGTCTCCTTGTTGTGGAATCTCTATTTATGAGGGTTTTCAGGGGCAATGAACCACCAGTCCCCTCCCACAGTGCCCCCAGTAAAGCCCACTGGCAGGAAGCTGGTGAAGATGCTGGGGTTTGGGAGGAATGCTGAGGAGCAGGGCTTCTTGTCCTATGGCTGTGTGGCTCCAGCCGGTCCCTTTGAGACACCAGGGATTCTCAAAGACAGAAAGAACAGAAATGCATTGCCCTGCTCTATGCCTTCTTTCCCTAGAGTAAGGGCTGACCTGACACTCTGATTCAAAAATTCGTTGTCAGATCAGCTGGTGACAGCAAATTTGCCTGTTAATTACATGTATCTGTCACCAGAGAGAGAATTGTCCCTGTCCTGCTTTAACTAACGTAAGAAAGGTTCCTCTTCATTGAAGTGCAAGAAATTAAAGGGATTGGAGAGGGTGGTAAATATTAACACTCTTACAAACTCCAAGTTCATCTTACAGAAATGTGCTGTCTTGCTCTTTGGCTGTAGCTGGTAGTTGCAAGGCGCAGTGAGGATGTATTGCAGTGATCAACCCTTTGGTGCCTGGTGGAGTCAACTGCTTGGGGCCATCCCTTCAGTAACTAGCACAGAAAATTGCATCCAGGTACTTTGTTATGATCTGGGTTTGCGAGTCTTGCATGTGTTGAAGTCAATAACACTATTGAATTTTACCAAATGAATGCTATGTATTTTTAACATTCAAACAAAATATCTCCTCTACTGAGTATGACTCGTTCAGGAGCCAGCATAACATCGATGCACTGCTAACAAATTCCTGTGACAGCATGAAGAGGCTGGTATTTAGGGTAAAACATCATGTAATATAACAATGCAAAGACTAGAAGGGAATCAGACTTAATTTGCTTTGGTAATCTCATGCAGATGTTTTAAGCTCCAACTGTCTTCTTGGTGCACAGAGGGAGGTGGGGGAATAAACGGCACCACGGTGGAGTTGGGGGTTCTGTTCTATTAACGCTAAGTGGAATGACATGGGGCTGATAAACTGTGATAACGTTTTCCAAAGGCAAATCCCACAATATATCGAAACCTCCTGGGACCAGGGGTAGGTGTTGTCAGCTCCACTGCAGGCACAAATGCGAACTCCCACCACTGGGATATGTAACAATTTGTAATGCAACAATTAACAGAAATATTGACATAAGTATGTACTCAGCAGGGAGCTGGTATCTCATAGACTCACTAGAGCGACTGTAATACAACATATACAGTACTGCATCAATTCTTAATGCAGGCTGGTCTCCTATATAAATTACAATGAAAGCCTGCACGGATGTGGATGTGTAGCAGGTTACTTCTATGACGTGGCATGAAAAATAAAACTTCCCTTTCAGATCTGGTGCTTTGAGTTCGTTGTGGGGAAAAGTATGTTATAAAAATGCATATTTTTAAAACCTGAAATACCCGTCAAATTGCATTATCGTCATTGCCAATTTCACAACTGGCAAACCGTGTTAAACATAAATCTGCAAAATTATAATTAGGAAAACATTTTGCAAAGCATTCTCCTGGGGATTTTGAGGTTAGTGCCATTGTAAATGCTGTGGGGTTTATAGCGTGTGTGATTTCCACTCCCCCCCAGAAAGCACACGCGCACATACGTACACACACGCAGCTCCCCACCGCTTTCCTCTCGTCCTCCATCTCAACTAAAGTAAATAAGATATCCGCTCAGATAATGGAAACTCCACTAACCCTCTGTTAGTGCCTTTTCATGCCAATTAAACACATTTTATACAGTCATAGTAGATGCTCCAGTGCCTGCGTACCAGACTCCAATAGAGCTCAACCAAACAACAGCCCAGCAAATGGGATGTGGAATACTTCCTGCAAGTTTCCCTTCTGCCTTTGTTTTTAACCACCTGCAAATTATACCAATGGAAAACATTGAGTCTGAAATATAAGTGTTTAGAAATACAGAAGTGGAATCTTTGTCACTGATTACTTTGAAATCAAATTCTCACTTTGCTTAATTTGAATTAATACTTCCTGCCTTAATGAAAACCCGGCTAACAGCATAAAGAAATGTTGACAGGTACAGTTAGTGCATAAACATACATTTATTTACCTACGGTAAGGCATTTCAGTTCGATTCTGTGCTCAGGCCTTGCTATAATCCTGTACAAAAAGTACATTTGCATTTTAGTTTTTAACTGGAATTTTCTTTATGATTTTATTTTGGTTAATTTTGAAAGGGTTCCATAGGGGAATTCTCTCCCCTCATAATCTGCACCCCAGCAAATTACATGTGGCTGTTAAATCATGGGGTTTTAATCAAATATTTTGTTCTTATCAGGTGACAAATGTGAATTTACAATACAACCAAAATGCAACAGGATCAAACGAGGAGCCTTGAAAATACCACACTGGGTTATCGATTAACCCCTGTGTCTGCAGTGAGCAAGCACAAAAAGGGCACAGTCTCTTTGAGTTCAGTCCTGCCTCTTAGGACAGGCAGGGCTGTGTCCGGGACCCGGCTTGGAGCGATAGCGACTCTATGTCTGGAGGC